>NC_040036.1:411143-1022833 GCF_003713205.1 Coffea eugenioides | reverse complement strand
TACTGCGCAGGACCCCCGTCATCCAGCCCAGGCGGCTACAGTGTCAGAGTCAGGCCTCCTGGCAGGGAACAGAGCCGTAATGTCGGGACGTGGGTCCCACCAGCATGAACCCTCCGCCCTGACCTCCACTCCCACTCTATAAATACCCCTCCTGTACATTTCGCAAGTAAGCATACTATTCATTTGACAATACTACTGCTTTTCTCTCGTTCTCATACTAACTTGATCGTCGGAGTGATCCCAGGGGAGAAGCCCCGCCATTCACTTCGGACACGAGAATACACATCACTTCATCTCAGAGGAGCCTGATTTTGGTCAGTTCAACTACCCATCAAAAATCACCTCTTCAATTGGCGCCGTCTGTGGGAACGAGATTACTGCTAAAATGAGATCCACGCGCTCCAGAAGTGGAAGAGTCACCTCAACCGGGGCTGGGCAAACATCAGGAGCCCAGCAAGATCGTATTTCTGAAGAACAAGGGTCCCCAAGGACCCAGCCCAACAACGAAGACGCCATCGCCAAGATGGCCGAATTCGTGGCTGATAACCCAAACATTTTCGAAGAACTGGGGAGGTACTTCAAGAGGCAGGGGAAAGAAAAAGCTGAATCCTCCAAGAGGAGACCGACGAAGTCCCCTGAAGTGCCTTCCGGCGAAGACTCCGATGAGGGGCACCACTCTCGGAGCACTTCCAGACGCGCCCCTTCCAAGGCGACGTCTAAGATCGCTTCCATTTTCCGGGCGTTTTCCCGGGGCCTACTGGGAAAACGAGCTGAGGACCCACCTCGGCGTCCCGGAGGCTTAGCAGCCGAATATCTGAGGGCACCGCCCTTCACGAATGACATCAATGGGGAGATGGTCCCCCCAAACTTTAAACTTCCCGCCCTGCGTTCCTACGATGGCCGAGGTGACCCCGAGAATCACCTCCGCGCCTTCCTCTCCGCTTTTCGGCTCTATTGCGTCCCCGACGCAGTAATTTGCCGAGCTTTCCCCATTTTCCTGCAGGGCACGGCCCGAAAGTGGTTCTGGGGTTTAGAACCGAGGAGCATTTCCTCACTCGATGAGTTGATTGATCGGTTCATTCACCGCTTTGTATCATCTCGTCCGATTACGAAGACTTCAGCCTACCTCTTGAACCTGCAGCAAGCCCCCGGCGAGTCACTGCGCTCCTACGTGCAGAGGTTCAATGAGGAGAACGTGCAGATACCTGTTCAGCATGAGCAGGTAACCATAGCTGCCTTCACCAATGGGCTGATCGCGGGAATCTTCAATACTGAGATACACCGGGATTACCCCCACACACTTCGGGAACTCTGGGATCGAGTAGATCAGGGAATCCGAAGTGAAGATCTAAACCGCATGAAGCGAGAGGCTCAAGCGGCTCGTACCGGGCAAGATTCCCGGAGGAAAAAAGACGCCGGCCGAGTCGAACAAGGCCCCAGTGGCTCGTCGACTCAGTTCCGAGGCCGCCGAAGTGTCTTCGACCGGATCGTAAAAGGAAGGTCGTCCACCTCGGACGCCGAGATGACACCCCTCAATTCCAGCCGGACCCATGTCCTGGCTGTGATGAGGCAGAATCACCTCGACCGAAACCCTCCTGAAATTCCGGGAAGGAGAGATAAGAGGAACTCAAACCTCTATTGTGCCTACCACCGGGATGTTGGGCACGGGACTGAAGACTGCAACGATCTGAAGTGAGAGATCGAGAATTTGATCCGGCAAGGGTACCTGAAGCAATTCGTCCGCAAGGATGGAGGCTTCAACCGAAGCGTCTCCCACCGGGAGAACTGGGGCCCCCGCCGAGATGACAGGCGGGACACGAGCATGCACTGCCAAGGTCCCGAGGATCGTAGGGAGGACAAGCAGCCTCCACGTGACGGATCACCGGGCTACGGCCCCAACATCGCCGTGGTGATCAACACGATCGCGGGAGGACCAACGGGAGGAGACAGCCAGAACTCCCGGAAGCGGACCTACCGCCAGGCCGGGATGGAGGTGGCCGAGCCGAGCTCTCGGTTGTCCGAGGTCATCACCTATGGTCCCACTGACCCCGTCCCCGCCGCTTCCAGCAACCATGAGGCCCTCGTGATTGAGATCCTCACCAACAACTACATAGTCAAAAAGGTCTATGTTGACCCCGGAAGCTCGGCAGACGTCTTGTACTACCGAACTTTTGAGAGTTTGAAACTGACCAGGGAGCAACTCACTCCTGTCAGAACTCCCCTCGTTGGATTCGGGGGACACGTCGTCCACCCTGAGGGCATGGTGACCCTGATGGTAACAATCGGGCGACATCCACGCTGCCGAACCGTGCCTGTCAGTTTTGCAGTGGTCAAAGCAGACTCCCCCTATAACATGCTGATAGGTCGGCCCACGCTCAACGCCTTGAGAGCCGTATACTCCACCTATCACCTAAGCTTTAAGTTCCCAACACCTGAGGGGGTGGCCGAGGTGAGCAGCGATGTGGGCGCCGCCCGAGAATGCTACCTCGCTACCATTCAAGCAGCAGTCACACCCCGGCTCTCGTCGAGGTCAGAAGAAAAGAGGCCCGCGGTCCTCTCCATAGACTGCGTCGACCCTCAGAGGGCAGGAGAGCCCAACAGGCTTGAGCCCGGGGATGAGGTGGAACAAGTGGTCTTGGATGAGGCGAAACCTGACCAAGTGGTCCAAGTAGGGGCCGGACTCCCCTCACCCCTGAAAGAAGAAATGATCTCCCTGATCAAGGACCACCAAGACGTCTTCGCGTGGTCCGCAGATGAAGTGGTCGGAGTGCTACCCGAGCTCATGACTCACCAACTCAACGTTAACCCACAGGCCCGACCTGTGCGGCAAAAACCAAGGCACTTCGGCCCCGAACGTAGCAAGGCCATATTGGATGAGGTCGACAAGCTCTTGCCGGCCGAAATGATCCACGAGGTCCAATATCCCACTTGGCTGTCCAACCCAGTCATGGTCAAAAAGGACACCGGTGGATGGAGAATGTGTGTAGATTTCACCGACCTCAACAAGGCCTGCCCCAAAGATTGCTATCCTCTGCCGAGGATAGACGCCCTCGTCGACTCGGCGATGGGGTATGTAGTCCTCTGCTTCCTAGATGCCTACAAAGGGTATCATCAAATAGGAATGAGTGAGGAGGACCAAGAGAAAACGGCGTTCTACACCAACCGAGGTACTTATTGTTACACTACCATGCCCTTCGGGCTAAAGAACGCCGGGGCGACCTACCAAAGGCTGATCAACCGACTCTTCAAGAATCAGATAAGCCGCAATGTGGAGGCCTATGTGGATGACATCCTCGTCAAAAGTCTCGCCACTTCATCCTTTCTGTCAGACGTGAGGGAAGTCTTTGGTGTCTTGCGAGACTCGAGGATGAAGTTAAACCCCCAAGAAGTGCGTCTTCGGCGTCACCTCGAAAAAATTCTTGGGGTATCTGGTTTCCCACCGGGGAATCGAGGCCAACCCCGACAAGGTCAAGGCCATTCAGGACATGTCCCCACCTCGGAACATCCGAGAAGTCCAACGGCTGAATGGACGCCTGGCCGCGCTGAATCGCTTCCTGTCCCAATCAGCTGAGAAAGCTCTGCCCTTCTTTAAGGTGCTCAAGAAGGCTGATCAGTTTGCCTGGACGGAAGAGTGCCAGGCTGCTTTCGACAAGCTGAAGCAATACCTCCATCACCTACCCACTCTCGCTTCACCTCGGCCCGAGGAGAAGCTCTACCTCTACCTCTCCGCAGCCGACGAGGCTGTCAGCGCTGTTCTTATCCGGGATGAGGGCACCCAAGTGCCAGTTTACTATGTCAGCCGAGTTCTCCGTGGGCCGGAGACTCGATACACTCAAGTGAAAAAACTTGTGCTAGGACTAGTTCACGCCGCCCGGCGGTTGAAACCCTATTTCTTAGCTCATCCCATCTCCGTCAGGACCGACCAGCCTCTCCGACAGATACTGGTGCGGCCCGAGGCCTGCGGGCGCCTCACCAAGTGGGCCGTTGAGTTGGGGGAGTACGACCTGTCGTATGAGCCGCGCACCGCCATAAAAGCTCAAGCCTTAGACGACTTCTTGGCCGAGCTCACCTTCACGGAAGGTCGAGACTCCATTTCCGCCATTGCCGAAGTGTCCACCACACACCTGTGGATGTTGTATGTGGACGGATCCTCTAATGGGGATGGAAGTGGAGCAGGACTGCTCCTAGAGGGCCCCTAGGGAGAAGTGTGCTCATACGCCCTCCGCTTTGACTTCCCGGCCACCAACAATGAGGCCGAGTATGAGGCCTTGATTGCGGGGCTCCAATTAGCCCGCAGGCTTGGTGCACAGCGGATCCACGTCCGCAGCGACTCCCAACTCGTAGTCTGCCAAGTCCTTGGTGAGTATGAGGCCAAGGACGAAACAATGCAACGGTATCTATCCAAAGTCCACCAACTCATCGCGTACTTCGAGTCTTTCGAGATCCAAAAAATCCCCAGCTCCCAGAATAGGCGGGCTGACGCCTTATCCGGGCTGGCTTCCACCTCATTCTCTGACCTCAACAAGACCATCTTGGTGGAAGTGCTGAGCGAGTTGGGATACATGGAAGAGGTGGCCTGCCCCGTGCACTCGGAAGATACTTGGATGAACCCGTTCATCCTTTTTTTAAGGCAGGGGATCCTCCCCGAGGACCGAGTCGAGGCAAGGAAAATACAACGCAAATCTGCTCGGTACGCGCTCCGCGATGGAGAACCGTATAAACGCTCATACTTTGGCCCCTGGCTGAGGTGCGTTACACCCGAGGCAGGACGCTAGGTCCTCCATGAGATACACGAAGGCTTGTGCGGAGCTCACGTCGGCCACAGGATGTTAGCCAGGAAGACCTTACTTCTTGGATATTTCTGGCCTTCCATTCGACAAGATGCCCAAAATCTTGTTCTCAGTTGCCCATCCTGCCAAGCCCACGCCCCTGAGCTTCACCAACCCTCGAATTTCATGGTTCCAATCACCTCATCCTGGCCGTTTGAGCAATGGGCGACAGACATCATCGGTCCTTTCCCTAAAGCGGTCGGGGGCTATACCTTCCTGGTAACCGCTGTGGATTATTTCACTAAGTGGGTTGAAGCCGAGCCCCTACGGACCATCACATGGCTGGCCATTTAAAAATTCTTTTGGAAATGCATTATCTGCCGCTTCGGCATACCTCAGATCATCATCTCGGACAATGGAAGACAGTTTGCCGAGAACCCATTTAAGACTTGGTGTGAGAACCTCGGCATCAAACAACACTTCACTTCGGTAGGCCACCCTCAGGCCAATGGTCAGGCGAAAAATTTCAACCGAACTCTCTTGCATGGCCTCAAGACCCGACTGCACCGAGTTGGATCGTCTTGGGTTGAGGAACTCCCCAGTGTTCTGTGGTCATATCGGACAACGCCGAGGTCTTCCACGCAAGAGAAGCCCTTCTCCTTGACCTATGGAGCTGAGGCTGTCATCCCTGCTGAGATCCTTACACCCAATCCTCGGCTGACAGCCTATGTAGCCGAGGTGAACGAAGAAGAGAGACAGTTGGATCTCGACCTCGTCGACGAGAAAAGGGACATTGCCTCAGCTCGGATTGCTTCCTACAAGAACACCCTGGCCCACTACTACAATGCCCGCGTCAAGCATCGGCGATTCCTGCCAGGAGACTTGGTGCTTAGAAAAAACTCGGTCAGCCGAGCAGAACCACAAGGGAAATTAGGTCCGAAATGGGAGGGTCCTTACCGAGTTGTGGGATCTAGTCTAAGTGGGTATTGTAAACTGAGTTACCGAGATGGCTCTCTAGTGCCGAGGACTTGGCATGCCGAGAACCTCAGACTGTATTATGTTTGAAGTTTTTACTAAGTTATCACTTCAGCTACTTAGTTATTTTTCAATACTGAGATGCATACATCTGCTATTAAAAAATAAGGGGGACAAATAGGGGACGAATCAAGAAACTAAAGGAGCCGAAGTACGAAGAAATAGACCTTTCATTCAAATAAGAAGAGGCATTACAAAAAGAAGACAAAGACCGAGGTCAGGAGTACTGCTAAGCATCTCCCACCTCGGTTTTACATTTAAAACCCTATAAGCTAAGCCTCCGCCTCGGTTCCCTCTTGGCCAGTTGCCTCCGCGGCTTCTTCCCCGTCGGGGTGAGCCTCTTCTCCTACTCCTTGCTCTTCCTCGCCGACGTCGCCCCCAGCCTCTTCTCCTCCTTCCTCCTCAAAGGCCTCGTCGAGCTCAGCTAGCCATTTGTTGAACTCATCTTGGATTTCGGCCAAGTTCCTTCCAGCCTGAATGCCATCGGCCATCCGATCGCACAGTTCCTTGGAGTCTTCATTATAATTGGCACTATTCTTCAAAGACTCCAAAGCTTCGGAGGAGAGGTGAGTCGCGGCCTCATCAATAGCCGACGTGAAGCCAAGCATGAAGCTCGGCCTCGTCAGTTGGCCGAGATCCCCAAGGAAGGTCTCGGACCTCCGAAAATCCTCAACAGCCGAGATCCTTGCGCTCTCGAGAGCCTGCTCATGGGTCTTCTTCGCCTCCTCCGACCTCTTCTGCTCTTCCTCCAGAGCCGACCTCAGACTATTGATAGTGGCCTCGGACTCTTCCTCCTTAGTCTCGGCCTCTTGAAGCCGTCTCTGAAACTCGGACTTCTCGGACTCAGACACTACTTGCTTTTTCTTCAATTTGGCAATCTGATCTTGCAGTTTGCCGGTGTCTTGCTCCTCAAGCAACTCACAGTACCGATGTGCCATCTCGGCCACAAAGGCTGTGTTGGAGGCCGTGGTCACCATGACGCTTTGGAGCATCTCGGCCGGAGTCAGCTTCCTGGTGAAATCCAAGTCTCTCGGCAAGGTGGACTGCATCACCAGGTCTTGGGCAACCCGAGGGTGGCTGCATCGGTCGTTGACCTTGAGCGACCAGTCCGGACACCAATGCTCGCCGGGGTGAGATTTTTCTTTCCCAGAAAACACCGGGGGGCTTTGGTAACGGTTCCATAGTGAGGACGCCGTCACCGCGTTGACCGGAGATTTCAACTGTTTGCCTCGGCCATGTGGAGGTGGACGTGCCGTGGTCACCACTATTGGCACCCCTTCTGGCACCGAAGAGGCGGACCCTGTGGCCGCAGCCGCCGAGCTGCTCTGGGCTGCCGTGGTGGGGGTGGTCTTCTCCGCCGAGGTCTTAGAGGACTGCCCTTGCGATTTCTTCTTGGGCGGAGGCGCCGATGTCTCGCCCGATCTCTTCCTTGTCGACCTCTTTGCCACCTCGGCACCTGAGCTCGACGTGATGATATCGGACAGTTTGGTCACTGCACAAAGAACAAATATTATCATTTGCTATAGCCGAGGTAAAAGAAAAAGCCATGAAAGAAAAATTACAGGGTTTCTTAAGTTTAATGGAAAAGAAGGGAGTCTTGTTGGGAGGCAGTAAAGCTCGGCTAATTCCCCCATCGACCAGCACGGCCTCGGGGTTGTCCAAGCTGAAGATCCGAAGTCCGGACCCCATCAATTTCTGGAAGGACTCCTTTTCGAGATCCCCCGCGGAGGCGTCGGCCTTCGATTTGATGGGCTTCCACCAAAAGCCCCGTGGGAAGTCCACGGCCGAGACGAAGATGAAGTCACGCTTCCAATTTTTTATTGAACTGGGGGCGCCGACGACTAGTTTCGGGATGGTTTTGTTCGGATTGCAGACATAGAACCATCCCTTATCTGTCCCATGTGCCTTGAAGGTGTAACATCGGCGGAAGAGGTCCACGGTCGGGGTCACCTCTTGATGTCGGCACAGCATCTCGAAACCTACGAGAATGCGGACCGCGTTTGGGACGAGCTGAGTAATCCTCATGCCGAAGTGGCGAAGTGTGTCCCTGAAGAACCTCGACGTCGGCATCCTCAGCCCGGCTTCCAGCTGCTGGATGTAGACTGCCACAGTCCCCATGGGGGGCTTCTCGGCTGAGTCATCTGGTCCGGGCGAGGTGATGATGTACCCCGGCCTGAAAGGGTACTTTCTTATCACCTTGTGAGCCCTGTCTTCCCCCACTCGACTTCTGAACTTCGGCATCTTGCCGAAGTCAATTTTGTCCGCGTGTTTCGGAGCTACTGGCTCCAGTACTCCCTCATCATGGGGTATCTGAGGTCCGAACTCGTTATTGAAGACAACCTCGGAACCCGCTTCACTCATCTCGGATGACTCTGACACCGAGGCTGCCTCGACGATCTCCACCTCGGCTGAACCCTCCGCAGCACCGGACATCGATCCCCCAGAGCTGGACGAAGCCGTTTCCTCCGAAGTGTCCGGCACCTTCTCGGCCTGGTAGCTCGGTTTCACAGTTTCTTTGTGGGTTTTAGCCGTTTTGGCCATGAATGAATGATGAGATGAAGAGAAAGATACTTACTGTTGACTACGGAATCTGACGAAGTGGATGACTTCGGTTGATATCTCGGCTGGCTGGACTGACCTCGGCGACGCTCAAGAATTTTACAAGTCTGAGATTGAGTAAGAAAGTGATGGGCCATATGGTGAAAAGGACCCCCTATTTATAGGGAGTCGGGGGGAAACCGAAGAGGCGGCAAGAATGCGAAAAGGCAACCACGTTCGAATTCAAAAGGACGTGCCCCTCTCTCTCCTCATTAATGACTCGTCCTTTCAACTGACACTCCATCTGCACGAAACGTCCCACTACTTCACGACGCGACGGTTACCAGTGGCCACGTCCTGGCCACTGACTCGCCCACGTGTCCCGTCCCCGCATCTTCCGGAGCAGTTTCGGGACCCCGACTCTTCATGACTTCGGCACAAGGAAGCCTCGGTACCTCCCTAGCCCGGAGCTCCCGAGGCTTGGGGGGCTTATTGAGGGTGCTCACCTCGGCAGTACCTTGTTGCCGAGGTGACCTCGTTTCGTCTCTACACGAACACAGTCATTCCCCGATCCGGACCCTGAGCTCGGCTCGGTCCATGGTCTCCTACTTGGATGACCTCTGCACCTCTGGCTGTCACCTCGGCTAGACGCTGATGATGTCAACACCCCTGACAACACCCAGGACCAGTGCTTTATCTGAAAAGCACTGGGTGACCTTAATGACTACTGCGCAGGAACCCCGTCATCCAGCCCAGGCGGCTACAGTGTCAGAGTCAGGCCTCCTGGCAGGGAACAGAGCCGTAATGTCAGGACGTGGGTCCCACCAGCATGAACCCTCCGCCCTGACCTCCACTCCCACTCTATAAATACCCCTCCTGTACATTTCGCAAGTAAGCATACTATTCATTTGACAATACTACTGCTTTTCTCTCGTTCTCATACTAACTTGATCGTCGGAGTGATCCCAAGGGAGAAGCCCCGCCATTCACTTCGGACACGAGAATACACATCACTTCATCTCAGAGGAGCCTGATTTTGGTCGGTTCAACTACCCACCAAAAATCACCTCTCAAAACCGGTTTTAATTTGTTTTAGATGTTGGGCTTTGATAGCAATAGAGTGTGCGTTCTTTTCTAACCCTAGATTTGGCACAGTTGAAGCAAGTGGTTCTTCCGGGCTATCTAACGATTAGCTCCAGGTGCAGGAACATTAGAAGCAGTCGGACATTAGATCCAGTCCAAACATTAGCGAGGGCTAAGCTACTTGATTCGATTTTCTGAACTTCTTTCTTAATCTTATACGATTTGGAGTCTCTCTGATAAAATGAATCAAACCTTCCCCACCTTATATGTACCTTTTGTTGGAATATTTTCAAATATTAAAAATCTGAGCAGAATTCTAAAAGTGCTTTCTGCATTTCATTCACAACTTTTCAGGTTTCAACCATCATTTGAAGAGATACAATTTCAGACATGTTTCTAACTGTTAATAACTATTTAGAGAACATGAAATCTTATTTATATGGATCAATTTGTGATCTTTTGATTACAGATAAAAGGATCTATAAATTCTAGAAAAATTTCTACTCAGAAATTGCTTCAATAATTAAAACCTTATAATTGATCAATCATCATATGAAAAAGTAGCTATTGAATTCTGATACAAACCTTCCTGCACAAAAGTCTTCCTCCACTCTATCTCCTTAACTTTTCTAGATTTTCCTCACCCAAAAACTTGTCAAGACCCGCTCTTGGCATAAATTTTCAACATCTCCATGGATGCATTGTTTATGCTAGCATAGGAGGTGACAAGGCAAATTTCTGGTAACAGAGTCGAGATATCCAAGAGACGAGCTCACCTGCAAAATAAGAAGTAGTCGGAACTATGTCTCCCGGTCTCACTTCGATGCCAAAGTCAGAGGTTGTTTGGGAGTTGCGTATATTAGATCAAAGATTGTGTACCTCAAGTGGACAGAGAAGCGAGTTTATATACTAAAGAGGTCTACTAAAAAAATGATGAAGTCTGGTTGTCGGTTGTCATAGGACAGTTTAGGACGGCAGTGACAGATGTATTATTGGATAATAGGATGGTTGACAGTCACATCAATCTATCAGTCATTGGTCACGTCATTCGCAGAGGCGTCCGTCGTTCTGGGTTAAGGATATGGCTGAAGGGACAATGGACAGGTGCAACCGTTTCTGGCGGTTTTGATCATTTTCAACAGCGCATAACTTTGGTTGCACACAGCTTAACTTTGTTTGCACAACGTGTAACTTTAGTACAAAATTTTGCGGGCCCTACACATATTGTGAAAATCGATGTACAACTAGTGATCTGGACCGCACATTTTTTTTTGGCCAAAATCTGGCCGTGAACAGTTCAGGAGCTAATGACCGCTCCTGCCCCTCACCCATGGCGGAAGTGAGCTCTCATCATGGGATGACCAGGGCGAATTCTCCCAGATCAGGATGGACCGAGGTGTTTTGTACTTTGGTCCTATCAGGGATCCACGGGAGAAAAAGGGTAAAATTGGCAAAGATGAGGAGGAGGGAATAGTGGCTGATAATGGGGGCTCCGCTTGAATTAGCTGTTTTTGGAAGTGTTTTTTAAAAACTTTACTGTAACTTTATATATGAAAAACTTTTACTGTAGATGTTTTTGGATTGTTTTTAGAGGTATTTTTAAAATATTTTTTTGAATATTTTTTATAATTTAGAATTTTGTTGAGATTCTTTTTAAATATATACTGGCTCTATTTCTATATATTAATGTTTATTTATTTATATATATAATATTTTTATTTCAATTTTATTTTTTAATATGTATATTATTATATATTTAATATACATATACAAATATATATATTAATATACATATTATAAAACAAAATTGATATGTATATATTTATATATTTATATAAATATATATAAATATATTTTAAACAAATATTTATATTTATATATAAATACATATATTTATTTCAATTGATATAATATATATAATATACACATTAATATGCATAATTTAAATTACATATTAATATTAATATAATTTATATATATAATAAAATATACATAATTGAAATATACATATTAATATATATTAATATACATATTATGAAACAAATTTGAAATAAATATATTTACATATTTATATAAATATATAAATAAATATATATTTATATAAATATATATAGATATATAATTATATTTAAATAAATAAATATAAATATATTTTAAACAAAATATTTATATTTATATATAAAAATATAATATTTATTTCAATTGATATAATATATATATATTATACATATTAATAATTGAAATATAAATATCAAAATATACATATTAATATGTATATTAATTTACATATTATAAAAATATTTGAAATAAAAATATTTATAAATTTATATAAATATATATAAATATATTATTTATATAAATATATATAATTAAATATATTTATATATTTAAATAAATAAAATATAAATATATTTAATTATATAAATATATTGTATTAATATTTATATATAAATATATATTTATTAAACAAAATATATTTTTGTATATAATATTTATATATATTTATATATAAAAATATTTTTGTATTAATATTTATATATGTATTTATATATTTATTAAACAAAATATATTTTTTTGTATATAATATTTATATATTAATATATATATTAATATATTTTTTGTATATTTGGAGTTGTTTTTAAAATATTTGTTTGGATATGGTGTTTTTTAAGTTGTTTTTGTTAAATTTTTACTGTAGCATTGTAGATGAAAAACAAGTTTTTGAAAAACTCTTAAATCCAAACGGGGCCGGGGTTTTTCGTAATAGACGCAAGAATGAATTTTTAACGATGATTGCAGTATTGGTATATCTTATTTGTTATGAATATCTTGATAGGTAAATGCTGAAATGGCCGAGAAACTTCATAAGTCCTGTTCCGAAAGTCATTTTACATCTTGTAGCGTAAAACATTTTACACTAGAAAATATTTTCCTAGCATCTTCTGTTTCCAAACACTAGAAAATCCGAAAATTATTTCCTGGAAAATATTTTCAGTTCAAACAAACAGACCCTAGGTGCTAAAACTTTTTCATTTTATAAAATCATTGGCACGAACTTTCTAGAACAAGCGAGCGACGAGGACGTCCAAAAAACTTTGAGGGCCAAATTAGCCAATTAACAACAAACACCAGAACTAGCGGCTAAGATCAACCCAACGCGAGGGCCAACATGAGGATCAAGCCGATTGGCTCCAACATGTCATATACGAAATCCCATTGGTCCACGTCAACAGATGTGACACAATTACACATCAGTCAAACATTCATTCAAATGCACCCACCCGCAAAAAGGTTAAAAAAATATAAAGCTTCCCTATGTCCCTCCTCTCGTCTCCACTATCCACTTCTCCATCTGCGAGCGGCCCCTTCTTTCTCCAGAGCAGAGAATAGCTGACGAAATATAGGCATTTATTTTTTTGCTGTTAAAATTCTCGCATCGCCGGCCGGGTTACTGAGCTTAGCGGCAATGGCTGGTGCGTGGACAAGACGCGCATCCTTGATCGTTTTCGGAATCTTATTCTTCGGTGAGTAGGAGACTGTTACTTACGTTTCTACTTTTTTTTTTTTGGTTTGATGTTTGGAGTTGAAACTCAGAAATGTTAAAACTGCATCTCTAGGAAATTCGTGATTTGAGAGTTTACGCAGTGATTGCTCTAATTAACGGTGCCGGGCATGTGATTAATTAAATCGCACTTTAACGTGTTCTGTCTCCGGTGTTGTCATATCTGCCTTGGACTTAGCGTTGATGTCAGCAATTTGAAAAATATAAATATCTTGTTCAGATCTGTTTTTATGCTTATATGAGTAGCTGGTTTTCTCGTTTCTCTATGTGGATTAAAAGAAAGTTTGTGCTTGCATGATCTTGATGGAGGACAATTGAATGCCGTAATTTTAGTCCTCTTTTTAATATCAATGGCCTCTCCCGTCTCAAATTGATTGAATGGTTTTAAACACTTTCCTTGCAACCAACTCTGAAGAGAGTTAAGAGTTAGATGTAGTAATTATTGTATTGAGTTGAAAACCGACACTTGGAGTTAGGCTGTGGCCTGAATCGATCGAAGTTGAATTTGAGAGGGATGAAAAGAAGCTTAGACTAGGCTGACACACAATTGTAGGATTTCCAGTTTCTTACACCTGGAGTTCCTACACAATTGGAACACGTTGTGTAAACTCTGGCGGCTTGTTTTGAACAGGAAGTTTTTTTGCATTCTCCATTGCGAAAGAGGAAGCAGCCAAATTAGGAACGGTTATTGGGATTGATCTTGGAACAACTTATTCATGTGTTGGTGTTTACAAAAATGGGCACGTTGAAATCATAGCAAATGACCAAGGTAACCGCATCACCCCTTCGTGGGTCGGCTTCACTGATGG
Source organism: Coffea eugenioides (assembly GCF_003713205.1). Classification (NCBI taxonomy): domain Eukaryota; kingdom Viridiplantae; phylum Streptophyta; class Magnoliopsida; order Gentianales; family Rubiaceae; genus Coffea; species Coffea eugenioides. Next base: position 1,009,037 of record NC_040036.1, on the reverse strand, counting down.
CGAGAGATTAATTGGTGAGGCTGCAAAAAACCAAGCAGCTGTTAATCCCGAGAGGACCATCTTTGATGTCAAAAGACTTATTGGCAGAAAGTAATGTTTACTTTTTTCTCATTTTTTGTTCATGTTTAGACACGTTATTAGTATATTCATTCACTTTAATTTTGCAATCCTGCTACTTCAAATAGATTTGAGGATAAAGAAGTTCAGAGAGACATGAAGCTTGTTCCATACAAGATTGTGAACAAGGATGGAAAACCGTATATTGAAGTAAAGATCAAAGATGGAGAGAAGAAGGTCTTTAGTCCAGAAGAGATCAGTGCTATGGTTCTCATAAAAATGAAGGAAACAGCTGAAGCATACCTTGGAAAGCCAATTAAGGATGCTGTTGTTACCGTCCCAGGTTGGTGGAACTCATTGAACAGAATATTTTAGCTTGTCATATTTTAGACTCTAGATTGATTGTTCACATACTAATAAATTGTATCCTCCTGCAAACTGCAGCTTACTTCAATGATGCCCAGAGGCAAGCCACCAAGGATGCTGGTATCATTGCTGGATTAAATGTTGCAAGGATTATTAATGAACCTACAGCAGCTGCCATTGCCTATGGCTTGGACAAAAAGGGTGGTGAAAAGAATATCCTCGTCTTTGACCTTGGTGGTGGGACTTTTGATGTTAGTATATTGACCATCGATAATGGCGTGTTTGAGGTTCTAGCAACAAATGGAGATACTCATCTTGGAGGTACAGGCTATTTTGAACTCATGATTTCGAACTAATCAGGAGAGATTTCGACAATGCATAAGATTAGAAACTCTTGACTAGAGATTAGCATTGCTCTGTTTTATGTGTTCATTTTGTAAACATCTTGCAGGTGAGGATTTTGATCAAAGGGTCATGGAGTACTTTATTAAATTGATCAAGAAGAAGCACGGGAAGGACATCAGTAAGGATAACAGAGCTCTTGGAAAGCTGAGAAGAGAGAGTGAGCGTGCTAAACGAGCTTTGAGCAGCCAGCATCAGGTCCGTGTTGAGATTGAGTCACTCTTTGACGGTGTCGATTTCTCTGAGCCACTTACCAGAGCTCGCTTCGAGGAGTTGAACAATGATTTATTCAGAAAGACCATGGGACCTGTTAAGAAAGCCATGGAGGATGCTGGTTTGGAGAAACACCAGATTGATGAAATTGTTCTCGTTGGTGGAAGCACCAGGATTCCAAAAGTTCAACAGCTTCTAAAGGATTACTTTGATGGGAAGGAGCCCAACAAGGGTGTGAATCCAGATGAAGCAGTTGCTTACGGTGCTGCTGTACAAGGAGGAATCCTGAGTGGAGAGGGAGGTGATGAAACCAAAGGTATTCTTTCTGGACCTTTCAGGCAAATGGGAAATGGACATTACATATTTTAGCTAAAATTATGGAGAAGCAGTAATTGAAAATTGATTCTGTTACTCGAATGTTAATGTCTTTTGTTTTGTTGATCAGATATTCTTCTCTTGGATGTGGCTCCCCTCACTCTGGGTATTGAAACTGTTGGAGGAGTGATGACTAAGTTGATTCCTCGGAATACAGTTATCCCAACCAAAAAATCTCAAGTGTTCACAACTTACCAGGACCAGCAGACAACTGTTACCATTCAGGTCTGTTTTCTTCATTGGAGTAGCAATCATGTACATGTGAAGAAAACGTGGGAAATCTACAGATATTCGTGAAAAGCACTTGCCTTTTTCTTTTTCTGCTTTTCAAAAGGACTCTTAAAGTGGTGCCTGGTTTAAATTGTATTAATGTCATCTGCAGGTCTTTGAGGGTGAACGGAGTCTTACAAAGGACTGCAGGCTACTTGGGAAATTTGATTTAACTGGAATACCCCCAGCTCCACGGTATGAAATAGTGCGTGATTATAAAAGAGATTATATTTTCATTAACCAGAAATTATCCTTTGTCTGAATAGGGGAACTCCTCAAATTGAAGTTACGTTTGAGGTTGATGCCAATGGTATACTTAATGTCAAGGCCGAAGACAAGGCTTCTGGGAAGTCTGAGAAGATTACAATCACCAATGACAAGGGTCGTTTGAGCCAAGAAGAAATTGAACGTATGGTTCGTGAAGCCGAAGAATTTGCAGAGGAAGACAGAAAGGTCAAGGAGAAAATTGATGCCAGAAACAGCTTAGAAACATACGTTTACAACATGAGAAATCAGATCAATGACAAGGACAAGCTCGCAGATAAACTGGAGTCTGATGAAAAAGAAAAAATTGAAACAGCAACTAAGGAAGCTCTTGACTGGTTAGATGATAATCAGAACGCTGAGAAGGAGGATTACGAGGAAAAATTGAAGGAGGTGGAAGCTGTTTGCAACCCAATTGTTACAGCAGTTTATCAGAGATCGGGAGGAGCCCCTGGTGCTGGATCTGAAGAAGAAGATGAATCTCATGATGAGCTGTAGAGAAGTATCTGATCTACTTGGAATTTTCTTTTTTTTTTTCCCTTTAATTTGGTATGTAGGACTGAAAAGACGTAGGATAGGACAACAAATGATTTATCAAGGATTTCCTTTTTCTGTCCTGGAGACAAATTGGAATAGGGCAGGATGGAGAAGGACTAAAGACTAATGGGGGATCGAGATCACCACAACTCCCTGCTTTCCATCCATCTAGTTCCTTTTTTCAATATATGTATAGAGATTTATAAATGCGGATTGAGACAATGTACCCTTTTGATGTAGTGATTCTCGCGCAACCGAAGAGTTTATGCTTTATTTTCAGTTTTTTTTTATCCCCCTAAGCAGGGAGCAAAATGATCATGGGGACTCGGAAATGGAGGGACTCAACTCTAAAACTTCCAACCTAATTATTTATGCTTTTTTTTAACCTAATTATTTTTGTAATGGTGTGCAAGGACCTTGAGGCGCCAGCGTGATTTGGTGCTATGAGATGACAAAATTGCTACGTCACAGTTATCTTTCTTTATAGTGCGGTAGGACTTCCCAACCAAAAAATAAAAAAAAGTTCAAGATATTGTTAGAAATCTCAGTATGTTTTATCTTTATTTCCATTTTTTTCTTTTAAATTAAAGGTTAAAATATAGAAAAGTCCCTTGAGATTATAAGAACGAACATATAGAAAAACTCTCTATAGTTTTAGTATATTGCGGTATCTCATGATTTGGACTAATTTAAAAAAGCGATGAAAATCGTTTGAATTAACAAGTTTGAAATACACGCAACACAGTACCTTGTGATTTGAATTAATATGAAAATTTGATAAAAATCATTTAAATTAACAAGTTTGAGATTGCTTGACATGAAAAATAATTTTCTAATTCAAATTTTTAGCTGATATACCTATTAAACTCCTTAGAACTCATAAAATTTTCAAAAAAACTCAAAACTTCCAAATACAACTCACCTTTTTTTTATACATAAAGTAAATAAACAAAAATTTTAAAATAAACTTACCTTATTTGTATACATAAAATAAATAAATAAATAAATAAAAACTTCCAAATACAAGTTACATTATTGCTATACACAAAATAAATAAATAAAAGTAACATGTAACCATAGAAAACTTTTCTGTAAATTGACTTAACCATAGGTGGTTTTTTGTAAGTTTGCTTAATGGTTGTTGGAAGGTCTTTTATTGCTCACATATATTAGGGTAATTGTAACATTTCGTCCGCCTTCATTAGTTTTGATAATTTCCGTTTATGTTTCAAATTAGTTCAAACCATAAGAGACTTTTTTGTATGTTAGCTTAACTATAGGGATTTTTTTGTATTAAAAGAAGGAAATTCCTTTTTTCGTTGCTTAATTCCATGTTTAAATGCACTTAACCCCCTACACTTTTATGCTTTATTTGTGCTTTATCCTCTTCAACTCATTAAATAAACAATTTGCCTCTCTTTGATATTTGAAGGTAAAAAATACCTTTACTATCTTATTTTGTTTCTTTTTTGTTTACCCATTCTATAGTTTTTTCTTTTCCACTTCTTTCTTTTATTTTTTATTTTTTATACTATTTTTTCACTTTTCTCATATCACTATTTTGTTTCACTTCCTATCAGTGTTACTAATTTATATGCATATTATAATATTATAATTATCTTTTACTAATAATTTCATGGGATAATTTCAGAAACCTCCCCTGAGGTTTCTGACAGTCTCACTCACCTCCCCTGAACTTTGCAAAATATCAGATACCTCTCTTGTCAGATTATTGGGCCCTATTTGTGATATCATTGATGATGAATTGACAGATATACCCTCATCACTTATGATATATTTTGAAGCTATTTTGACAGAATTAGTTAAATGAGTAATAGAGATATAGCTTTTGATATAACTTATGATATACCTTCTATTCCACTTTATACTTTTTATTCGTAGTACAATCACCAATGAAGAGTTTAGCACTAGTGTTACCTTTCTATGAAGTCATGGGGATCATGTTTTTTTTTTTTGTAAGACAATTATCTAGTGTAACTTTTTACTTATATTTGGGTAAATTTGATTTTTAAAAATTCAATGACGTAAATTATATATTACATCATCTCATAAAAGTGATGCAACACAATTTGGGTTATTGAATTTTTTGAAAATCAGATCTACCTAAGTTCTAGTATTCAAACGAAACTTGTTGAATAAATTCGACTAACTACAGTGTGAATTAATTCTTTTTTTTAAAAAATCTCAACTAAATTATCTAGCACTAAATGAAATGAAGTATCTTGCTACTTCATTTCATTTTCCACAGAGAAAATCGCAAAAAGAGTTATTAAACTATTGAGAATTTGGTTATTTGATCGTTACACTATTTATTTAACTGCAATTGCCATTCACTCAATTAACCGAATAGTGAAATTTTTTTTGTGACTTAACTAGTAAAAATTTATACTTTTAATCACTCAAATAATATTTTTTTATGACTTAAATAATAAAAATTTATACTTTTAATCACTCAAATAATATTTTTTTATGACTTAAATAATAAAAATTCATACTTTTAATCACTCAAATTATAAAACTATACATTTTTTTTATATCACCAGAAGTATGTTTCAATTAATTGAATGATCATATTAGCTAAATAAATGTCTTATAGCTAAAACAAAAAAATATAAATAGCATTGTAACACTACTTGAAGAAGCCATCTGCATTTGTCTCTATTTGGTTCAACTGAGTACTTTTTTTTTTTGCTTTTGCTTTAGCTCAAGTTGTAGATAAGCAAAAAAGGCATATGTGGAACACAAATATCATCTCACTCCTCAAAATATTTTTTTAATGCTCATTTTTCTGACATGGGCTAATCTTGTTACTCCAACTATAATTTCAGGAGAGGTATCTGATATTTTACAAAATTCAGGGGAGGTGAGTGAGACTGTTAGAAACCTCAGGGGAGGTTTCTGAAATTATCCCTAATTTCATTCTTGTTTTATTTATTTATACTATTAAAAAATTTAAGACAAATTGGATGGCGTAAAAAAATTATAACCATTACACTATTTAAAAAGATACTAGCAAACAAAAACTTTAAATTACTTAATATTTAAAAGTATTTCCCAAAAAAGGTAACTAATAATTTTATTTGCTTTTTTTTATGTAAAGTTAATTAACCATTATATTATTACAATCTAAATTTGTTACTATTGACATTAAAATTTATTTTATTCTAAGCTCTAAACATATTTATTAAAGTAATATGTGAAATAGTTATATGCGTAGATAACATATATTTTGTCATAGCATAGACTTTATCATCATTAATACTTCCAATAACAAAAGATAGAAATAAATAGAGAATAAGTTTAAAGATTGCAATTAATATATATATAATGGCAAAGAGAAGAAAGTAGTCAATTATATGAGAGAAGTGAGAAAATTTTAAAGACAAGGGACAAGTAGAAAAAGAGCAAAAAAAAGGAGGAAAAAGAAATAAAAAAATAATTAATATGAGAGGAGTTCTTTTGATCTAAAATAAAAAAAAGGACAAAATGCCTATTTATTGAGTTAAGAGGATAAAGTACAACTAAAGAGTAAAGTTTAAGTGGATTCCATACTTTTAACCCTCAATATTATTTCAGTATTTCTTTTTTCCTTGCAAGGGTAGAATATCTAACATCTTTATCAGCCATAGGAATGGGGAAAGTAAGTTCAAGTTCAATCCCAGTAAGATTTATGGCTGCTGTTAACTCAGTTTTTGGATAGAGCATAAAACCTAGAGTTCAAAACAAAATGGAACATCTATAGTTAATAAAATTCAAGCCAAAATGCTAAAATCAAATCAAATAATGCAAACTAAAGCCAATGAGAAATAAAAAAGAATGCAACTTCCAAATGGACATAGCATATGTTAAAGATGACCTTTTAAGAGGTAAACCTAATAATTATGTATAGCATGTACAATGTTAAAATTTCAATCAGTGGAATATAACACCGAAAAATCCTCAGTCAGTCACATTAGCTGATTGCTGCATCCAAGGCCAGTTCAATTCACAAAGATCGGCAGGAGAATTGCCATCATTGTCCTTTATTTCTATATCAGCTTTATGTTTCACTAGGAATTCTGCAAGAGTTGCCCTTTCACATACAGCAGCATAATGTAATGCTGTTTGACCATCATTGTCCTGCAGTAGAAAGGGACAAAAACTTGAGCAAGCAATGAAACATCAGTAATTATAAAAGGGTTAAAGGTGAAAATAGCTGTTTTCAAATCAGCTGCCACCTTCGCAAATAGTCCTAAGATGAGGATCATCGGAAATGGGGGAAAAAAATAAAAGTGCATGCCAAATCATCTCAATGTTGGCCTCTTCTTACATTTTTTTTGGCCAAGCATCAGGAACAGAATGAAAAGGCCAGCACCTTACGCCTCTCCCCCACGCAGAAAAGAACAAAAATAAAAATAAATAAAAAGAACAAAAAAGAGGGGAGCGATTGAAAATCGAATAACTTCTAATTCCTAATAAAGAAGCGAAAGCAAAGGTCTTTATCATCTAAACACAAGGTATAACCAGATATTAAAGTCATAGCCAGGCTCCATTGGTTAAAAAAAGAGCTAAAGGATTTCACTTAATCCCCCAAAACAATTTGGTATGGTTATTACATGAAAGGTCAAAACATGAAGAAAATACATAACAGAAGTTCAAAGTATATCAAGGTAGTCTTTCACCTTTGCATTTATATCAGCACCTTTGCTTAGAAGCAATTCTGTGACATTCAGATGACCACGATCCACGGCCCAGTGTAACGGCGCCCTACCCTCACTATCTGCAATTATTTTAATGAAACTACATGATATCACAGTGAAACATGAAAACACACTAGGATTCTTATTTCATTTTGTGAAATGCATCAGATTTCAATGTTTGCCATTCATTTCAAGGACCATCAAGTAACTGGTGCAATATTGGCAAATGAAAACATATTTTCCCCATTCATTGCTCATTCTTCCAGGTAAAATCCAGAAGTATATAGTCCAGCAGTAAAGGGTTCTTGAAAACTAGTTTAAAAAACTTTTATTACCCAAATTACAAGTTCATAACATCACAAAAAAAATTCTAATCTTCAAGACAGAAGAAAAAAACCAACCCTTTGCATTTACTGGAAAACCATTTTCAATGCACTGAAGTAAATTCCCTGCATCTCCTTCTCTCGCAAAAGCGTGTATTGCATCCAATTTTCTGCAAAGAATGTAGCAATCCTTCAGACTACAATTCAAAGTTTGTTCAAAGAACAATTATCCTTGAATCATATGCACTACACGAAGTGCAACAAGAACAATTAGAAACTGCTTAAATGCCGATGCCGTTTGATGAAAGCATCGCAGAAGGGGGGTGAAGGGAAGTGCCACAAATAATAACAATTGGAACCTCAAACACGAAGCAATCAAATTAAATGACAATCATGTTGTAAACTAAATATCATGTTGCATCTTGAAACTATATCAGTAACCTCTAAAAGGTAAATTGTGAAAGCCCTTCACCATTTCAACAAAGCCTAAAGATTTGTATTCAATCAAATAAAGAAAATCAAGTTCAAGTCTTCAAATTAGACCTTCAATCTAACATATGTAGAAATCTTACAGGTCATTTCCAGGTTCATCCTCATAAGTAAAAGTACTGAAAACAGGTCCCATCGGTCCTCTGGATCCTGCACTTGATGCACCACTAGACTCTTTACCTTCCTTCTTCTGTCATTAACCATGTGTAACAATAAGGACTAGCACCCCCAAAAAAAAAAAATGCCCAGTAATTTAGACAGTTTAAACACTTACAGTAGCTGTATTGGTAATCCAAGAAGGATACAATTCAGTAACAATCTCAATGTACTTCTGCATTGCTTCTTCAGGGGGCATAGCACCCAATTTCTGCCATGCTTGCCTAGCGAACATGAGATTTTTTTCTCACTTATCAGAATTGAGATATTCATCCCAAACAGAAGAATAACTGATAGACATCACATAATAAACAATCATCTATCTCACAAGCTTATAATCATCATATGTTAAAAAAAAAACCCAAAAAGTGTCTTAATGAGTACTTTCCTAGACAAATGCATCCATCTGAAATTTAGACCAAAAAGCACAAAGAACAACAAAGACCAAGGAGAGCGTTTTCAACAGGAAAACCAAATACAATCACACACTGGTCACTAGTAGTATAATCAAAGCTAATAGCACTCTCTATTATCTTTCACATTCTAAAGATCACTCAGTAACCAGTCTTGCCTCTCATTCTTATCTCATATATAAAAAGATGAGTCCAGATTCCCCGTGCACATATGACAACACTCCCAAATTTTGAAGGTGGTGAAAACAATTTGATCAACCACCCCGACAAGGTATTCTCAAACACATTAACCCAAGTTACAAACAAAACAAGGCTATTCTCATAAACATCAAACCAAGTTACGAGGGAAACCATGTATTTGCTTCAGAGTGACTTGCAAGCAAAGGTAAAAATGGATGACTAGCATGATATACAGAGGAATGAAGTTCGAAACTGACAACCTCACAATCCAAACAGACAATTGATGAAATTTTACTTGCATGAGAAATTTCTTATTAGAGAATACTTCATTTAGATTTATTACAAGTGGAGGATAATATGATTTCTAGACGATATGCTTTGAATAACGGGGCTAGGCAATTCTCATTCATTGACCAATGGAAGGATTAGAAAGAAGATATATATATATATATAACTAGCCTTGCAATGGCCATAAAAGCCACAATGTGAGGGTAATTTATCTGGTAGAGAAATTAAAAACCAATTCTTGATTGGCCACAACATTCCAGCAAAGCTTCAATTATAAAACTATCTGCACAAGAATTGAACCAACCAGCCACTTGAATAGTACAAAAATCACACCGAATCAACCACAATAAGATCGTAGAAAGAGTACAGTAACAGTTTGCTCATCCACAAATGCATTGCAAAAGTGTTCCTAGTGTGTGTGTGTGTGTGAGAGAGAGAGAGAGAGAGAGAGAAGCTGAAAAGGAGCATTACCACTTGGCACGGGCAGTCATCTTGAGGGGCGACGGCTGAGGGGTGCTGCAGGGTCCCTCAGTGGCAATCTTATACAGGCCGTAGAGCTGCAGCTGCACATCATTCGAGACTTTCTGTGATGACCTATCCGCAGCGGTTGCGGCCACAAACGCGGTTGCCGCACTAAAAGCCTCATCCAATTCGGTACTCTCAACGCCCTCCCAATCACTATCACTATCACTACCACTAGTATAAGTATCGTCCCCACCAGGAGTAGTAACTGACCCGCTCTCCTTGGCGACAGCGGCAGCAATGTCCTTTTCTGTATCGGCAATCAACGGCTTGTTCTCTTCGAAAACCCTAGAATCTGATTCTGAAATTTCCCGTTCGATCGCGGCGGCTGAGGGTTTCGATTGGGATTCTTCGGTCGGATCGCCACGGACGACCCGGAGATTTTCTTCTCGGAAAGCGAAAATTACAGCGAAGAGCTTCGCAAGCAGAAAGGAGAAGATTACGCCAAAGAAAACAGATTGAATAAATTGTTGCCATTCAGCCATTGCGTAACCGAATGATCTCAAGGAAAGGGGGGACAATTTTAGATACTGGAAAAACTTTTATCGAAACCCTAGCAGAAAAACGAAACTGTAGACGAAGAATTTTATTCGCTGCTTATCCTATATATATTTAAGATATCAGTAGTAAACCCGTGGGACTGGGCAGTATGTAGAGATCGAAACAAAAGCAAGACGAAAGTTGCCGCCACTGCCTCAACCTTGACAGTCGCTGTCGTAGACGTAGATGTTCGTTCGACGGAGATGTATCATCGTTCTTCGAGTAAATTACTCTTTCTACTACAGTCAAACAGTGTCAAATCAACAAATAATAGCGCAAGTTCTTCAGTGCGAGTTTAAAATTGGGAGGCAGAAATTTGGCTCATCCGCTTCTAAATTCCCAAATTTGAAAACCCTGGGGATTTTTCACCTTATATTTATTTACTTTTGCTTTACCAATCACCAATTCACCGCCTCGAGGCAGAATGGACATGATATATAAATAGTTTTTGTTTTCAATGAAAAATTTACAAAAACAAAAATAATAGGCTAAATCAGGTATTGCCCCCCTTTAAGGATCAAATAGCAAATTGCCTCCTATCGACGACCACTAGGCAAGCGTATGTTTCTAGCAAAAAACAATTATGCCCTCTTTGTTAGACATTGTTAGATGATGGTCGCTTTTCTTTTCTCCTTCTTCGCCATCTTCTATTTGTTTAGATAGGGTATTATTTGAAATATTATTTAAAATAATTATTATAGAACTTTTTATGATGTGATGTATGTGAGATAAAAAAGTAATTGAAAAGATAAAAAATTGTATTAAAAATTGTAATGGTGATATCAGCAAATATATTTGGCCAAATAATCTACTGTCCAGACAAATGTATAATGGATTCCTTTTTACTCCATCGGCTAGGATTTACAAATTTTAATAGTAATGTATCAAAGAATTTATTTTTATGGTTTAACATATTATATTTTCTCATTAACAATTTCTTTTGTTGGGTTATTTAGTTATGTAGAATGTTTAACTATCACAAATTATTATACGAAACAAGAGTGCATACATAATTAAAAAAACCTAAAGTAGTTTCTATTGTTCTTTAACAAATTCTTGTTGTGTATCAATTATTGATGCAATTTTGATGGTGCACTAGTATGCATTAATTATTAATAAGATGTTTATGATGCACTAATTTTTAATAAAAATAGAAATTACATAAAGTACTATTGTTAAATAGTTTTAGTTTCTTATAATAATTTGTGATAATTAAATATTCAACAAAAATATATCTGTATATGATTGTGTGTCAAATAAACTGTTAATAAGCATCAAGAAGAAAAGTAGATGAAGAAAAAGAGTAAAATATTTATATTTAACAAATAATGCATAATGATAATTTGTTAATAAAATAGGAGTTACTTAGAATAAATATATACTTTTTTAAAATTCTTGTGCTAATTATTTTTTTTTTTCATAAGACAGTCTTTAGTACATTATTATGAAAATTTGTATTTTATAGTAGGAAAGAAATTCAAACAATAATAAGGAAAACTACATGAAGAAATAGAAAAAGACAAATGGTCATTGGACAATATTCTAACAATGAGGGCATAATTATACTTTTGCTATCCAAATACATTAGACTATTATTAGCATTAGCGGGTAATTTGTAGGTTTCATGAACATAGGGGGCGATGTGCTACTAACACCTAATTACAAGGGGGCAAAATGTATTTAAGCCTAAAAATGACAATATTGACTTTATATACAGAATAGAACTTTGCGCATGAGGTAAACCATATCTTACTCATTTTGGATGATTCCATTTTAATAGAAAAGGAGCAAAATAATAATAATGATATGATGATAAACGTCTCCATGTTGCCCTAGAAATTTCCATTTACCTCTCAATTCTGAAACTACGTTTGGTCCTGTTGATTGGTTTGATACGTTCGGCTACTGTTTGCAGGGTTTTCCATTTCTGGATTGGATTCTCTCTATGTTTTTTTTGGAGGGCGGGCCGGGGAGTAAGAAAGACAACTTGCATAAATAAACACCTACTATTTCTGGATTAGATGATCTCTTTGTATGCTGAACTTATTCAGGTTTGGAGACTTGTTGGAGTGGAAAAGCTTGTGGATAGTGGATACAACAAATCGTTAGGACTGCATACCCTACAAATAACTCAAAACTTTGGTACATAAAATTTTTTCTTGCTTAGCAGAGAATTCCTCTTAAATTTTTGCACCCTGTAAAGTCTATACTATTCTTCCACTATTACTCGTTATCCTCACATTACAGTGCTCATATGACATTTCTTGCTTCACAGCTCTGAACAACAGAATTTAGCAGCCAAGCATCCGTGAATCCCAGTTTCTTCTTTTCAGTATTTGCAGTTCCCATAACCTGAAATTTGAATATAAATAGATTACACAAGTTAAAACTATGATTATGCATCACTAAGAACAAAATGAGTGTTGAAACTTGATCTATGGTTGCAAAATCAACATACTTGGATCTGATTTGGTGATGGCTCCAGTTCCTCCGAAGTCACAGGCGTAATCATTCCTTCCCGTAGCTTGATAATATGCATTCATGGCATAGGCTGCATGACCTCGAACAGTGTTGGGAAGATAGCATGCTCCGCCCTCTTGGATTGGTTTGCAGTCCATTCCCAATCCACATATATAATCAAGATTCTTCTGCAATGCATCTTCTTTAGCTCCTGTCTCCGGCAGACACCATCGTTTTGCCCCTGAAGCCGGGATTGGACTGGGATTGACTGGTGCAGCTTGTGGGGTTGGGTAGGAAGGGAAATTCGCTTTAGCCTGCCAGAGCCAAGTTTACAAACCAATCAAGCAAATGAATACAACTACGAACAAATATCTAGCACTATGGTGATTATCAGCAGCTGCAGCTACCGTTGGCCGGAGAATTCCAATGTCATATACTGGAGTCATATCTGGCTGGAAGAGACCAAAATTTCTCTCGCAAGTTGGCCCTGGCTTTAAATCCTCATTAAAAAGAGCAAAAATGTACGTCTCAAATGTTCTGTTCGGCATGAGGGGTGTCCCAACCCCAGATGTTACATGCTGCATGAGCTTTCTGTTGTATTCAGCTGCCGTATCGGCATCAACGCCAACTTGCCCTGCATCTCCTTTTGAGGGCCAGCCTGTTTCAGCTATGACAATCTCGAGATCAGAAAAGTCCAGGAGCTTTAGTGCTGAGAAAACTGCATCTAATTGGCCATCTAGCATGTTTGTGTAGGTAAACTTTGTGTCGTCATCAAAAGCGCCTGAATTGGGCCTAAATAGTGCATAATCTAGAGTGTCCGCAGAGCAGCCAAAGAATGGATATGGGTTCACTAGAAAAGGTGAATCCGTGGCTCTCAGGAAGCTTAGCAATGGCTTGAGCACATGAGTATCATAACCTTGCCGAAATTTCCCACTGGACGGTGGGCTTGAGCTCGAAAGAATACCTAGGGAATGTGGAGTTGAAACTTTAATACGATGGTCTAAAGACTCAGCAACAAGGGCAGTGTGGAGCGTCTGCATTGCAGGGACAAGACTGGTTATCAACAATTTGCTAGCACTGGAAACTACTTCATTCCCTACAAGAATCCGGACTATGTTGGTGGCAGGAAAATGAGGTGTAATGTTGGCTGTGACCCACTGTTGTGCAAAACTGAGATTTGTAAGCTGTGGAATTTCATTATTGGGGACAGTTAATGTAATGGCAATACCAGTGTGAGCAAATGCTTCTAAAATTTCAGGGTTGGCATCAAAAAGCCTCACACGATTGATAATGGTGTTTTCGAGGAGAAAATGTGCAACTTCAGCTGGCGGAGGTAGGTTGTCGGCCACCGTGCCATAGTTAACACCAATAGTTCCTTCAATTCCTAATTGCAACAATAAAAACAATATGTTTAGTTCTCTATTTAGGAAACAGTCTCTTTATCAACTATATAAACCCCGAATCCTGCGGATTGCAGATAAATTTAAGGCATACCTTGAATATTTACTGAGGCAACAAGCAAAAGTGCGCTAATGACATGAACGAGAGTGGTGCCCATGTTCTTCTCCGTCACTCTGAATAGTACGTAGGTGATGATTTATGGTGTGATTTGTGGGAGACGCAGATTAGGCATAATTGAATGGAAGATTACTTCTGGAGATTGGGATTCTTTGCTTTCTGGCTGTGTGCTTCATGGAGCATAAATGCTGGAGTGTGTTTGGAGAAAAAGAATATTTGATGGACCAACTTTTACTTTCAGAAAGAACTGCGAATCTACATCCTTCCTTGGATCTGTAGCCTACTAAAGCAGAATTCGATTTTCTTCGTGGTCATTTGTTTTGTCTTTTTTGTTCTATACATATAATTTTTTGAAAATTTTTAGAAAAACTTGCAGCTTAATTGACATTTGAAGCTTAATAGTACTAAGCTTGTCTTCCCCCAAAACCATCTATCTCCTGGCAACATTTGCAGCATAACTGACATTAGAAACTGACAACAAACAAAGCTTATGAAAACTGAGATGTTTTGCCTACATGGGCTATAACAAATCTGTACGAAAACGAGGACACAGTAAATCTGCAATTTGAGGTGCATTACATTATAAATTCTCATAAATACAAAAATTGCAGTTTACACCATTAGTCTTAGAGAGAAAATTGGATCAGAAGCGAAAGCGATGGAAAACAAGGCCGGAGTCATCGGCACCCCAAAGTAGCTCTCCCATCCTCGCTGATAGTTTTATTTGTGCAAAGCTTCTGAAGGTCGATGTATCCTATGATAGTATCATCGAAAACTGCATCTTGAAGTTGAGCTCCGTCAAAGGTGGATCCAGATAGTACAGTATTCTTGAATAAAGCTCCCTGGAGGTTGGCTTTCCCAAAGTTGACTCGGTCCAGAACTGCATTGGAGAAGTCTGTACCTGCAGATACACCTTAGAAGAATTAGTCTGATCTCAAGCTCAAAAAGAATGACGCTTTCCTCACTTTAACCAAGCCAAATACGATGGATTCTCGCCTTTACAATCGATTCCCAAAGTTGATCAGGTTTTTAAGTAACACTAGTACTAATTTTGAGGCTGAAATTGAAAAAAGGAAAAAGAGAAAAGAAACGGTGGAAGTACCCTTAAAGCTTGCTCCAACGGCATAAGCCTTGGTCATGACGACTTCAGTCATGTCAGCCCCATCAAATTTAGCTTCGGACAGGAGCGCCGCAGCGAGAGATTTGCCCTTGAGGTTGGACTTGTCATTTGCGTAATCACAAAAGCGGAGATCGAGTGGCTTGTCATACACACCATTTGCTTGACCAATGGTGTTGCCAACAAATGCACGCTCACACCTGTTGGGCTCTGTTGACAGCGGCGGCAACCTTATCTGCATACGAGTATATCACTATTCACTACTCCTGCTATATACTTAATCATATCGCTCAGGCTGTGCCTCTTTATATCAACAGCAGTCAAAAAGTATTCTATCATCTTCAAGTTTGATACGCGTGTGGTGCACAAGAACAGGCTAACCACAAGATCAATTGTTAGTTATACGAGATTCTGTCTTGAGACTAACAAAAGAATGCTAAATATATTGATATGGCAACACCCAAAGATCGATGACGCAAGATTTTGGGCTCAAATTAATCTCCAAATGGACCTGAAATTGTGCAGACCGAAAAGGGAAAGGAAGATGAGATTGGTCGGCGGAAATTAACCTACATTTGCCCCGATGACGGGTGAGGCAGCAGTCACTGCCCAGACAGCAAGGACGCCACAAGCTACGCTTCTTAGCTCCTTGAATTGGGATACATTTTCATTAGGTTGTACTTGTTCGGGATCGTCGTCTCTTCTTGAAGCTGCCCAGATTACATTAAGATCAAACATTAATTTCTGGCAGTTCAAGTAGTTGTCAGATTAAAAGGGAGAGAAAAAAAATAAAGAAAAGATTAGTAGAGGTTCTTGACTTCTTGTACCAGAAAATCTAAGAGAAGAACGATGGTGTCTTGTTGAGAGGGAATTTCTTCCAGTGGCAGAGAAGACTTTCTGCGACAAAGGAGTTGAGTTTGAAAGGGTTGCCATTTTTGTGAATCACTGGTGTTTCTTCTTCAGTTTGTCAACGACTTATCCATCCAGACTGAGTGGATTGACCATTTCAGACGTACACATATTTTCCTTGTGACGTGGCATGCACATTAATCGACCCCGTAATCTGCTTCGGATAAAAACGGCTCCGGTGGAGTAGAAGCAGGTGGGTCAAGGCAGCTCAAGGAGGAGGTGTTTGATGTGCTTTGCTTCATAATTTGGGCCATGCATGGTTTAGAATATTCCAACACAGGTTTGTTTAAGATAGTGTATTATTTGAAATATTATTTGGAATAATTACTGTAATACTTTTTGTGATGTGATGTATGTGAGATAAAAAGTAGTTGGGAATATAAAAAGCTAGGTTGGGAAATGTGTTTGTGATGCAAGCGAAATATTATTTGGGATAATTTTGGTATCCAAACACTCTATCGCAATTCACACTTCAATCAGAAATTTTACCAAATGGTCTCTAAGTCATACCAGTTGATGTTCAATTATCCCCTTTCTCCTCTCCACTCCCTAAATTTTACTTATCCATTGCTTAAAAAAATGAAAAAATTTTATGGACATTTTATTCTGAATCATTTAATTTAGAGATAATTGCAGAAACCTCCCCTCAGTAAATTAAAAAAAAGAAATCATTTAATTTAGGGATAATTAAATATTTTTTTAAAAAATAAATGCCCATAAAGAGTCAATACTTTACTCATCTAATGGATGAAAGCCATAAAGAATTAATACTTTATGGGCCATTTCTTTTTTTTTTTAATATTTAATTTATATTAAATAGATAACCTACCGATTTCCTTTTTGTAAGAATATTCCCGTAACACTTTTTGAATTTTACTTACAAACATTGATGTATTTATCATAAATTAAATGTTTGAAAGTAAAATACCCATAAAGAGCCGGTACTTTAAATAGGTAATGCGTATTTGCCTATAAATTACACCCTTTAAAGTTTATTAATTGTTAATTGATTTGTAGTATTTTGTCATTCATTGGACATGAAACAAACTAAATTGCAAAGGATTAGTAAGTTCAGGGGAGGTCAGTGCAAGTGTCAGAAACCTCAGGGGAGGTTTCTACAATTATCCCTTTTAGTCATGTAGTAATTTGTTGGGAGACTTTTAAAATTATAGGATTGAATACTTTTATTTAATTTAGATATACTATGTTGCTTTTTTCCTTTTAAATCTAATTATTATTTTTCCTATGTATAAGAGGATTATACACAAACCTCGTTCAATAGGTTAAGTGATCATCGAGTAACCAAACAAGGTTAGGGTATGAAATGAAATTTCATTCAAACCGTCACATACAATTAGAATTAGCCAAAATTATAAATGGTTTGGTTACCCTTACCGGTCTATGACCAACGTCGTTTGGATAAATAGGGTAGACAATATATACTATCAAATTGTTGGAAAAATATGATAAACGATAAAAAAAAGTAGGTCCGATGTTAATTTTCTTTTTATCAAATAGTGATACAATTCAAGTAGTACGAAATAATTTAACGAAATTAATAATTGATTGCCTTATTTTTGGTGTACTGCATCCCAATTGTAACCCCTGTCCTAAATGCTTTCCCTATTTAATAATTTTAATTTTGCTTACCTTAGAAAAATGTTGTAATTAACTTATTAACTAATCCTACCACTAATTGCACTCAGACTTTATAGTGTGTTTTCCTTCAAGGAAAAAAAAAAACTTTATCGTGTGTGGACCTCCAGCACCGCCTTCGTGTTAATGACCAATATCTCCTCCTGGAATCCTCACTTTCTCGATTAGCTATTCCTCCTCGTTCTTTTCTCTCCCAGATTCAACGAGCAGCTCCAGCTCCCCCTCTTTCCTATTCTCCAGTACTAGGGCTTGAATTCTTTGTCGATCGATCTATCTTTCATCCATCTCTCTCTATCTCTCGATTATTATGGAGAATTCGCCCTACGAGAAGCTGGACGGCCTGGCCAGGTGGTTCGGGATGAGCGTGGCTTCCGCATTCTTCGCGTCGCTTGAACGATGCTCCTGCGTTAACCTCAATACCTCTGAGTCCGACGACGAGGACGAAGAAGAGGCTAAGGACCGCCCTCTCATGTTCACCAATCTCCGGTCCTTCGGCGCCGACTCGTCCGTCTCGTCGTCCACCGTCAATCATACTAGTAACCAGCCTCCCTCCGTCGATACCCTCCCTGTCTGATCAATTTTGTAATTGATCTATCAATTCAAGACTGATGGGTAAAAGATTTTGACTTTGTAATATGTTCCTGTCGTGATGTTATTTTATGAATTGGAGGAAGAAATAAAGTACAAATCTTTGGTCTCGGGGAAGACCCAAAAAAAAAAAAGAATTTATTTTTATCCTTTAGAGGTTGGATATTATGAACTCTTCAATTTCTTTTCTTTCCTATTAATTAGGGCCTATAAATATTTTGTTAATGCTAGCTTTCGATGGGCATTGTAGTTCATTGATTCAGGAGAAAGAAAACTTAATCTTTTGCAATCTGTTTGAAATTTGAAGAAAACTCTTTTATCGTGGGTTTCTTTTGTCGACTTGATCCCAATTGCCTTATTTGGATGTTCTTTGGTTTCATTGATTGTTATTTTTCTTTCTCAAAGAGAAAATGGAAATAAGAAATAGGGTTTGCATATGAGATTATCTTTGAAGTGGTATATTACAATGATGCTGAGTCGTAATCTAGTGTCGTGGTGTATGGAATGCTGATATATATTTAGGGTATGTAAAGTATTAGAAGCAATAGCAAAGTAGTAGGAATTGAACCTGCATCGCTAGATGATAAGGCTTAGTTTTATGATCATGAAATGAAGATCTCTTGGATCTTGCAGTTGTTTGAACTGCAAATGCAACAAAGTCATTGTTGTGCATTCTGATGTTCTTCAGTTCCCTACAAAATATTGGTAGGATAAGCAACAATTGAGGCGTAGTAAAGACATAGTGTAAATTGATAGATATCTTAATTGGGGTAATAGATCTCCGGTTTTTGTCCTTTTTTTCCCTCTTTTGAAGAGGTAGTATTGCAATAGCAAATGAGGTAAATGGAGGAATAAGGTGTTCAAGTATACCACTTTTTAAATCTAATAAGTAGTGATATATAATGAAATTAAAATAAAATCTCTAGTTGCTACTTAATGTCATTGATATGAGGGCGACATTATCTGATTTGGAAAAAAAGAAAATAAAAAAAAAGAAGTATGATTCTCTTCATAGCATTATGTTCAGCATTTTTTGGTTCAAAAATGAAAAGCCTTTACGAGATTTCTTGAGCTAAGTTTACACTTATTCACATTTCACATTTTGAATGGCTTTTTCCTCAACAGTTTGTCATCTCGTATTTGGAATGGACACATTACTTGGCTGGTACGTGAGGCAAATGAAAGGTCATTTTGAAGGGTCATGACAAGTTTTGCCACAACTAGCTTGTGAGAATGTTAGAAATGAAAGTGTAGTACCCAACTTATATGCATTGCTGTCTCTAGCTTGTTAAAAAACTGCAGAATTTGTGCTTATTTTTGGAGCAATGCTAACAATAACTGATTGAAAGTCAATGGCTTTGAAATGCCACCATGCTAAAGACTACAGAGAGATTGATGAGTTCTTTTCAAGATAATTGGTGGTAAGTCCGGAAATTTCCTTTAGGTAGAGACTTGTGCTGACGCTTGAAGTTTCTAGGGAATTTTGGTTGCAGTCCAGAATCGTACTTGTGCACATAACTGATAACAAGTTGGGTTCTAATAATTCGTTTGTTAAAAATATTCTTTATCTACTTTTATTCTTTAGCTAAGATAAGGGGTCCTCACATTCGAGATTGAGAGTGAAGGACCTTAAGTATTTCAGTAGGGAAATATTGGATGGTAGATGCACAGACAATGGTAACTGGTCAGTTTTGCCACTGCTCATGCTGTTGCAGTTTACCAATAATGCCTACCAGGGGAACAGGTGGTTATTAATATCAAGATGGTGGCTGATTTTATGATTGTATCCGAATTGTAACTGGTTTTAGTCAATTTTGCATTATTGTTTTTGCTTGTCAGCTTCGTACATAAAAACTTGTTACCATTTCTCTGGCTTCTTAGTTGCTCATGGATGCTGCATTCCTGGTTTCAATGGGCTGGATTGAATGGGGTTGGATTTCTTTCTAAATGAGAATTTTCTTTGCAAAAGTTGCTGTCGGACCATCTATCTTATTATTTCCAAGGTGCTAAGTAGGTGCGATCTTTTATGGACTTCATTATAATAACTAGAGCTGTATGGATATCTGAATCTAGATACTATGATACATAAAATGATCTTGCTAGTTAGGATTTGGCTTTCTTTTGCATTTTTCCCCATGTGATCTGTGATTTTTTCATTTAAAATTTCAAAATCTGAAAGTTGTCAGCCTCTGAAGGGAGTATAAGGCATTTTTACCCCGCCATGTAAAAACACATTCTTTTGTAACATTGTATAGAAGTACAGATTCAAATATTTGTGGTTGTATTGATGTACTTTTTCTAGCCTTCCTCGCTTTTTGTTGCTCACTGTTTGGGTACCTCACTTGTTTTACTGAAGAAAACAAGTGAAATTGATGCGATTGCATTTTATCCTTGCCTCCACAACATTGCACAAGTGTTGTAACTCACCTCCCTATCTTGCAGACTTGGAAAACGGAAGGCTGGATTTCTTAGGTGAAGAATCAATAGGTTTCTTGTTTTGATTAAGAGGATGAGCTTAGAAGGTGAATTAAGTATCCAAATTCTGAATAAATGTTTCTATTGTTTCAATCCTGCCATATACCTTTTGACAATGGTACTCAAGCAGGCTAAACAGAGAAAGTAGTTCTTTTTGTCCACAAAAATAACGGATTTTGTGGCTGTTGGTGATTTTGCACGGTTAATATGGGAACTAGTCTTTGAATTTTATTGTGTTTTTGAAATTTTCCAATATTATCTGTTCCCTATAGGTATCCGTTTGCGCAAAATGTAATCAGTGTTTTTAATGAATCCTGGGTCAATTTGGATGCTCGAGCTTTTGCTAGTTTTTAATAGATAGTTTTTATCCAACCTTATCTATAGTAACTTCAAAAAATTCGCAAAGTTCCTAAAATACACACCTCATACCACTCAAAAAACATACATCTCTCTCTCTGTTCTACCACCATCCTTTGACCTCAGCCCATGTGACGCCACCTTCCCGTCAATGCCGTCTTTCCTCCCCTTTTGTTTTCTTTTTTCCCTCTCTCTCTCTCTCTCTCTAGGGTGGTTGTACCAGCCTATCGGATTTGGTGAAGCCGCCTGGCTATTATTGTATTGCTAGGCAATGAATGAGAGTATCAATTTTTGTTATGAAATTGGGCCCTTAACATTTGGAGCTCACTAGAAAATAGAAATAACAAAACTCATTAGTTATAAAATTGGTTTGGTCACACGGTTGTGTGGATGAGCGTGTGCGCTGGAGTTGTTCCGTATTCCAAGTTGTCGCGAACTTCCTTCACAGAAGAATACAAAGCCTGCGTATCTTTGAAAGGGATCTCCATGGTTTCACCACTTTCTACACACATGACCCCTCCGCGGTCATGTTTATCTTCAAGCGCAAGCAAATTATGGACCGATCTTCGCACAGGAACAGCACGAAGATAAAGCAGGCGCTCGAGGACAAAGAGAAGTTCACCAATGTTGTCGAGAGGTTATACTGGCGCAACATCATCCAATCCAATTACTGCTCCCCCCACCCCATGGCCCATTCTACCAGCAGATCCTTGAAATTAAGCACCACTTTCTTGTGCGTACACGGTCACATGCGCACGGTAGCATTGCACACCAGCTTGCAGACATGTAAAATCAATACGAGCCCCCAGTGTGAAATGCCGCAGTATCAAGGCGAACCCTACCGTTGTTGAGTACAGTAGTAGCAGTATGATCCAATGAACCGGAAAAAAACTATTATGGTCCTTTCTCTTGTATTATTGGTAATAATAATAATGTGGAAGGATGCGACTGTGAGATACCAACCGTTTACATCCAAAACAGAAGTTGATGAAGAAAAATGGCCTGTACAAGGAAAAAAAAAAGGGGGGAGAAGCTAATAATTGAATTACAAATATGTTAGACATCACACTTCATGTCGTCATGTTAGTGCGAACAGAGTAGTAGTCCACGAGCAAAGCAGGGACCTCCGACAGATATCTGGGCAGCAGCAAATCAAAGTCGAGAAATCGAGAGCCCTTATCCCACTGTCATTTCCCAAAAATCTGTAGCACGACCCAAGTGAAAATGGCCCACGCCTCTCAAAGTCCCGGCTAAAAGTTCCCCTAGTCCCTCAAACCCCCCCCCTCAAATGGGATGAAATGGCAGACAAAAACTATTTCAATTATTCAGACCCAGCCAACGAACCCATGAAAAGATGAAGCTCCCCACTAGTTTTCCCCCAACAATTTCTAACCACCTGCTCTGCCAGCCCATGGCACATTCCAGAGAACAAATGGAAGAGGTTGTGTAAGGACCCACTGGATCCTCCATCAGACGGATATGCAAATTGACGTCTCCTTACACACGACTCCCATCTTTCTTTTTAATGGCCCAACCCATATGAACTCCTCTCCTCTCCTCTCAAATAATAAATCGAAGAATCCTAAAACCAATCTCTCTCAACAGGGCAGATGCGGTAAAAACCTCAAAACTGTGCCCATTCGTTTCAGCTGCAAATTGAACAGAGTGTACAAATTGAACACCTCACCAAGCGTCAATCATGTACCCGGAAAAATCCCAACGGCCCCACCGGACACCAATTCTCAGGTCAAATATCCTTTTTACCCTGCAATAACTGGAATGCAGTCAGCGAGTTTTATGATGCCAAAATCGACATTATTCCGTCAGATCAAAGCCGCAAAATGAGGGGATCCCGAAAGAGGCGTCCCGCCAAAAGATCATTTGTGAACAATGCCATCCCCAAGCCAGTGGTGGACATTTGTCAAAGAGGAATTGGCAATCCATAATTGTGAAATGATCTGATTCGACCATCCCAGCCTGCAGTAACAATTACCATGCCCCAGGCATGGGAGCTGGATGAACTCTGGAAAGCAGTCTTGAGAAACTTGTATTGAGATTTACTCAGAAGAGAAGCGACCACCTGAGAGCCTGCAGCAGGAAGCTTTTCCTCTGGCCAAGTTGCTGATCCCCTGGGTATGGACTCTAAGAAGAACTCGTGACCCAAAGAGAAACAAGTAGGAGAGAGAGGCAGTTCGTCAGTTGAATTCCGATCAATTCCAGACAATTGCTGCATATCATCTGAATCCCCTCGTTTAAGCCCAAACCAAGGAATTGCTACCGAGGCATCACCTGAGAAGCACTCAAAAGCTCTTACATTTTTTGGCTGAGATGGAGATGTGTCGTCTAGATTAAAGGAGTTCCACATATATACATTACAGTCCTCAGATGCAGAGATAATGTGTTTCCCATCTGAGGTGCAAGAAGCAAAGATCTGGTTTCCTGAGCTTCGTGAGCCTAAAAAGAAAGAGAGAGAGAGAGAGAGCAAGAGTAAACACTACAAACCGTGACATCTAAAAAAAAAATGAATGACAAGCTTTAAAGTCAGGTTTCACACAAGAATTGAACATAATCATTTCAACAACATTATCTGACACAAACCAGGAAAAATGCAAGCAAATACCTCTGTATTTCCTGATCACATTACTGCCGCTAAGGATTCTGACTTGAGAGTCAGCACAAGTAACAATTACTTTGCTCGGGTCTTTCGGGAAGAACTGCAGATAAATAACAGTAAATAAAGAGAAGTGTACTTTTATATCCAAGAGAGATAAAATGCAATCAGAAACAGCATCAAAACCAGCTAGTGATGTATGATACCTGAAAACTGGTTATCCTTTTGCAAGGAGACTTCTTTTTAGTGGCTAAACACGTCTGTGCTTCCACCTGCAGGCGATCACCTAATACAAGACATGCATCCACGGGTTGTTTTTAACCAGACAATTAACCTAGGGCATACAAATGCTACACATTGAAGATTAATTGCTGCAAAGCCTTTTAACTCAGTGCTAAACAACAATACACTAAAAAGGGAAAATGGATACAACTTCTGAACCTAGACTTATGAAGATTTCATACTGGCACAGAACATAGATATTTAATTGCGGTATATCTGTTTCATGTCAGTGCACCAGGAAGAGAAAATATCATCAAATTTTTCCATTTTAAAGCCAAACGTTTTGGAAATCAACAACTTTAGTAACTGCCTAAAACCACACAAGCAGTTGAAGCAGAGAAGGTTACAGCTATCGACCAAGTACCTTTCCTAGAGGTTAACATTATACACCCCCATGCATACAAAAACCAACACCATCCTAGAAAAGAACACAGTATGCCAACTATTGACAAAAACCAGAAAAAGAGTTACCTGCTACATTGAAAAAGCGACAGGTGCCAGTCATTGAGCCTATGATCCCTCCCTGCATGGCAAACAAAGAAATGTCGACAAAATTCATTAATTTCTGTCACAGTACATTTTCCTCCCAAACAAAAGGGGGAAAACATCAGGATTACTGACCTGCCCATCAGGGCGATAACAAACTGCAGTAATGATGTCTTTTACATCACTCCAATCAACAACTCTTTGAACACTAATTTCCCAAATTCGAACTTTGCCATCTATCGAACCAGTAACAAAGTAATCATTGTTTACAGGATTAAATTGAGCGCATGTCACTGCATCACATCAAAATGGAAAATAACAAAGGTGTACTTCAGAGATTACAATCACAGCACATCCAAATTGACCAATATATCGCTCTAGCAACCAATATTTATGTATGAAATTGACATGGAGAAAAACCAGCCAGCTTCATACCATAATCACTATGTGGAAAGACTTTCAGGCACTGATTGCATCCAACTTTCCATAAGCGAACAGTTTTATCAACAGAGGATGAAAGCAAACACTACAAGAACAGAAATTCATGAGAAAATCATGGATTATCCACAAAAGTTTAACCCATAGGAGATTCTTCTTAGTAGTTGGCATATGATAAACTCACATTATTCTTCGACCATGAGAGATCCAAGACCTCCGCTGTGTGACCTCGGAACACATGCAATGGTTCCTCCAGAATTCGAAAAACCTTTGGTGGAAAGATAATACAAGCAGAGTCTGAGGTCTTTCTGATACTCTTCAATTTACTGATTTTCTCTTTATCAACCATTAGAGGTGCAAGTTCAGAGAGATGACTAATTGTGAAGTACAAACACGATGGATCTATATCCGGGATATCAGTTTCATTAGCTCTCTCATCTTCCACAACTTGCCAAACTCGAACAATCTTATCTTCTCCTGCACTTGCTAAATATTGTCCGTCAAGGCTGAATTTCATGGTTAAGATTGATCCCTCATGAGCCTGGATATCTTGCCCCTTGAACAGAGCAGAAAGCTCCTTCAATTTTTTCCTAGTACTCCGAACCTTAACCCTTTGGACCTTAGCTGCTCCAGTGGAGTTGGAGCCATTATTTCCCCTGTTCTCAGCATGTCCAGGCTGACTCGTCATGCAAGTCATAGAGCGTATTCTGCGCAACCACCGACTCTTGAACCTGTCCATAATCGCAGCATTGTTCCCATTACTCTCCATTTCTCTTGCCACAAAGTGCTGATCCACAGATTGTGCACGATATGTGTTCTCAACCCCTTCAGTTGTCCGTAAATGGTTTAAGCCCACAACTCGAGTTTGACTCAGCTGAACATTCTCCGCCAGTTCATTGGTATTGCCCTCTCTTCTGCCGTCCGAAGTCCAGCCTCTCATAAAACTCTCATTCGTGCCCAATTCTCTAAGCGAGTCCAAAGCATCTGTGGACCAACTCGACACACTAGATCTGCTTGAAGAAAATTCATCTTCAAAAATTGAGTTTCTCAAAACCGCCCCACTCTTCTCCAGGACCCTATCAATTTGCCCTCTACAGACATCCATATCACCATATTGTGTTATACAATCATCTCCCGGTAGCCTATCTAAATTTACACCCATCCACCTAAGGAATTTCCTTCGGCGCTCCCTAACACTTCGGGGACTTCTCATCCAGACATCATACTGAAAGCTAACGGACTCCCAATTCTCAAAAGCAGAGTCAAAATCGTGACTTCTGGAGCAACCTAGACCTGAATCCGAAACTGATGCAATGCTTTCCTGAGCATCAAAGAATCGATATTCGTTATCGTCTTCGTAGTCACTAGTGAAGCTACTCATGATTTCAACCCATGAAACCCCACCTCAAGAAACCGACTTATTAAGCCTTACGGCAATGTGCAAACTGCCCTCCAACATAGCAACCTACAAAACAAACCAACACAAACACATAAATAAAATATACCACCATGTACGACTGGTATAAACAACAGACAAGTAACACAACTACCAAGATCAGTAAAAGAGAAGATTAAATAATAGTCCTACTTAGCGACCAACTTTTACTTCAAAATAATACTACCAATCCCTACGGCACCCAAATTTTATACTAATAAACAATAGATCCAACATGGATCCCAATCCGCAACCGTTGAACTTGGTCTTCCCCGAAAACTGATGATAAACTTCCTAAAACAGAAACAACAGAAAGCAAAATACTTTGCATAGGAATATGAGCCCTAGTTTCCAGCAAATATATTAGTGTGTTAACATAACCCAGACACACTTAGTCCAAAAAGTAAAAAATAAAAATTTGCTGAATAGATAGAGAGCCCATCATCAGGATGACGACTGCAAGGACGTTAAACTGAATAGAGAAGAGTTTAAGCGATGCAGACATACAATCATGAAACATACTTCAGTTTTTTTTTTTTTTTTTTTTAAATATTTGCATTTTATAATATACCATAAAAACACACAACAGGTACATGAATGAAATCTTATCAACTCGGTGGAATAAAAGAAAAACTCAAATTTTAAGCGACTAAAAAGAGGGAGGAAAAAAGATTCGCTCACATGGGTTTGGATTATGCAAATGGGATTGAAGAGAAAGGCATCTGCGTTAAAATGAGTTCATGAAATCAGAGTTTTTCCGAAGCCGATAAAATGCATTTATTCATCTAGTACTAGTATTTATAGTATTTTGATTCCCCTTCTCTCTCTCCCTCTCCCTCTCTCTCCAAAGGGAGGGGAAGCAACAAGGTGGAGTGACAATTAAAAGAAGGGGAAAATGGGAAAGGGACACAGAGTAATTAAAGGGGAGAGGCGGGGCTGAAACTGTGAAAAATTCATTATTGTTACTGCGATGCTGGTCTTACTGGCAGTAATGTTAAAATATAACGAGACAGAAACGGAAAAAAAAAATTTAAAATCCCTTGATATTCGTGAATATATTGGATGGCTCGAGAAACGAGATGTAGACAAGAGGAGGGCAGCCGCGGTGGTGGTGGTGGTTGTGGTGGTTGTAGTCGAAGTGGTTATAGGAGCGTAGATATGCAAAGTACTGCTCGTGTCCCTGTACCCATTTTAAGCTAATTATTATGAGATTGTGTTGGTTGGATTCTTAAAATCTTTCCTTAAAAACCTTGTGACAGTCAAAGTCGCTCCTGAATATACAATCATATTAATAAGAATCTCCTCCATGAATAAATTTGAAAAAAAAAAAAAAAAAAAAAAAAAAAAAAAAAAAAAAAAAAAAAGGCTCCAACTTTTGTTGTTTGGTTCTTGCCCGCCACTCGTATGTTGACAATTAACTTGCACTAGTACTAGTATATTATGAGGTGTTTTCTTTTAAGTTTCGATTACAAATAAAAGTTGTTCAAAAGATCTGCTATTAAAATGGTAAAGCTTCATTTGGGCACTGTTTGGATTGAAGAAAAGGAAATAAGAGAACTCTAATTAAAAAGAAAAAAAGAAATGAGAGTTTGGAAATTGAGTTAATCCATCTTGTTTGGATCATCGAATGAAAGGAAAGAAAATTTCTCACCACATTAAATTCCACCATAAATATAAACAAAATTTCTTATAAATACATATATAAAAGTCATATTTTAAAAGTTTAACACAAATTCTTATTAACATTCTCTTGTTTTTTGCCATTTAAAAAAGTTATTTTTTTCTCGCATAATCATTGACTTTGAGGGTCATAGTATAAATTCATTGAAAGACAACTCACAAAGACATATCGATTTGTATGTCTCCTGGATTTGTGAAGAACAACCAAATTATGAGATGGAATGCTACAAATGATCCAATTGTAATTATGCCAATTTAGAGACAATGGAACCAACACATAACCGACTGTTCCCTCCAAGATTACCTTAGTCGCAATGGATGTGTTGTCTTCCTTTTTATCCTACTCCTTGTTGTACCTTATGTTATGTGGCCGTATATCATTTATAAACATTTCATTTAACTTTCTATTTTCATCATTTATAAACATCCCATTATAATTTTTTTTTATTTTTTTAAGTTCTAATAACTGCTATTAGGATTAAAAAAAAAGTATAATACAACATGTTAAGGCACTGTTTATTTTGAGGAAATGGAAGGGAAAGGAAATAGAGTGAGAGCAAAATTTTTGATGTTGAAAGGAATTGGCTTTTGAGGAAGTAAAGGAAAGGATTGGGAGGGAAAGACAGGAGTTATTTTTTTTGTCAGCCTATTTTTTTGTCCAAAAGTGGGTGAAAATGGAGAAGAAAGACATCAAGATTAATCAAAAGTTTAGAATTCCTGAAATAACCTATCACGTGTTTATAAATTAGATTTTTAAATTATGTAGACACTTATGATTCTGGAAAATTGGCCTTAGTAGTTACTGCATATAAATAAAAAATGAGAAAATATAAAGCATGTCTTTGTAATTACGAGATGTTATTACGGGAAATATTATTTGCACTTTATGTTTTGTTAATTGTACCCCCACTATTTATTTACCATGTAATTTAATAAATAAAAAATATATGATAAAAATGGTAGTGGGAGTGTGATTAACAAAAATTGGAATATAAATAACATTTCCCAAAATTGCAATCATTCCTGTCCTTAATTCTTATAATGCACCTCAGACAGTCTAAAACTACCGAACTAGCTACCAAGCTTAGGAGCTTATTTGACCAATACAACAAACTTTGAGGGAAAAAGGTGATTTTCCAGGATTTTGAGTAATTAACCTAGGGGTTGTTTCGTAAATTGGTATGAAGGAAAGGAATGGATACGAAAATTGATGAGACTCGTACCTATTCGTTGGTGTTATATCTGGTCTTCAATCATTTTTCACTTTTATAGTATTAGGCAACTGTTTAATACAACGAATCTTATTCTACTTCCGAACGAAACATGCAAGGGAGGTTTACCAAATCCCCCATTTATAGTGGTTTGTGATTTCATTTCTAAATTTGATTTCGGAATGCGAACCAAACACGTCCCAAATTGTTGTACTGATTGCTTGCTTATATGGTTAGCCTCCAATGCTAGAGTCAAGTACTCGTGGAAATCCCCCGAGGCAGCTCAGACGGTTTCGTAGTCTCCTCTTTAGGAATAGATTTCAGATTCGAATCCAGGGAGTTATCATGCTGTGATCTTTGGGACAGACTCTCGCAACCTGAGAGAAGTAGTCTGACCCGTTCAGGTAATTCTGGCCAGATCAGGATACCTCCCAGTTGAAAAAAAAGAAAAAAAAAAAAAAAGTACTCGTGGAAAGCATCTAATCTCAAGTTCTCAACTATCTTGTTGGTGGTATATATAGTGGAATAGAATATATGGTCTCAGCCACAAATGGGTGCTTAAATATCTAGTATTATATTTGTTACTTGTCTATGAATTAGGCCAGAAAGGAAATTTAATTTTTTCCCCGTTCCGGAAAGGAAATTAAGATGCTTCCCCGAAATGTGCCGGCATCACATTCTTGGGAGCGGACGGGTACCTGCAGGAGTTAGGTCAGAATATCTCCATTTGATCGTAGACTCCCTATGGTTAGTTAAGTGAATGTTTAACATTTCACTATAAATAGGGAGGGATGGATTTATTACTGATTTCTCACCTCTAATGACACTCGATGCACTTAATCGTAGGCATCTCACCATGTCTCCATTGATTTCTGTAAGTTGAAAGGGAAAGGAGAAAAAAAAAAACCAAAAAAAAAAAGGATCTGACTGTGGAGAGGGGGAAAAAAAGTCTGAACTCTCTCTCCGAACAAAATTTTAAGGAAGAAAAGTCTAATTCAAAAAAGGTTTCATTGTTCTGGGTCCAAGTTGGGGGGCTATAGCCTCCACGGTTTGCTAGCGGTCAACTTTTAGGTCTTTCCTCGACTGGTAATACGAGATTAACAAAGAATTGAACAACTAGTTCTAATCATATACTCCCACGCCTCAAATTGTTTGTCGCATTTTGAGATTTCAATTATTTAATAATAGTGATTTGATGGCGATGTTCGTGAATTTGTTTTTGAAATTATCCTCAAAGATTCAAATTTTAAATTTAAATTTAGTATAAAATATAGATAAAAGTGGGCACAACATTGAAAATAAAAATTCAAAAGTAACTCTGACTTTGATATGAGATGATAAACATTTTGATCTATCTCAAAATAACACTTTCAATAGGACAAAAAAAGTATATATATATTTTGCTACTCATATAGCAATGAATCCACTGGGAAGCACCGGAAGAATTTGATTTTGCAAGGTACTGAATGCATTGAACCGATCGGCGCGCGGATGATGCTAATATCCAAAACCGTAGTGTATTATTATTTTTTTGTCAATTCACACTTATCTACTTTATATCTACTCCTACATAGGGCTGTAAACGAATTTGATCAATATTGAACTCGAGTCGAGTTCGAACTCGAAAATATTAAACTCGTGAGCTCGCGAGCCGAGTGTATATATATATTTTTTTATTTTAATAGTAAAATTACATATATATATATATATATCCCTTATATTTTATTATTTATTGAGAAAAAAAATTTTATTTATTTTTTAAAAATAAAATAAATATTTTTTTTTATTTTTTCGAATTCGATCT
The DNA here is from genome assembly GCF_003713205.1 of Coffea eugenioides. Taxonomy (NCBI): domain Eukaryota; kingdom Viridiplantae; phylum Streptophyta; class Magnoliopsida; order Gentianales; family Rubiaceae; genus Coffea; species Coffea eugenioides. The sequence continues at coordinate 977,915 of NC_040036.1, read as the reverse complement.
TTAAATTTGCAGCTCGTCGAGTTCGGGCTCAAGTTCGAACTTGATAAAACTAAATTAATGCTCGACTCGATTAAGATAAAACTCAACTTGTTTACAGTCATACTCCTACTCCTACTTTAGTCTATTTTAAAAAGGAAGGGTCCAATTGGACCTATTGAAAAACCGACAAGAACTGAACCACCATCGAACCGGACGAGTACACTAAGCACCTGTAGCATATTATTAATTTGGAGTGGATGCGCTGCTTATAGTTATAATCGCATGTTAACACTTTCTCGACCCGGCCTTCTCAGATATAAACCTGGTATTCCACCTCCAATCCCAATCACTTTCCCGATTGGCGTTCTTCTATCTATATACAAAGGGTAATTCGATTTCACAAAGTAACGGAGTACTAGCTAGCTAGGGTTTTATTTTAAGCTCTCCTTGAGAATCGAAGTCACATTTGTCATCCCTTTTTCCAGCCAATTCACTCGCCTCCTGTCGTGGCGCTTTCGTCGTGATGAAAAAAAAATCACAAATAGGCCCGACAGAGCTCAACTAAACTCCAATTATAATCAACGTATGTCCGATCCAGGGAGGTCAAAACTTTCTTAACAATTTCTAACCCACAGCGTAAGGCCACGCTGACTCCAGATCAAGGGTATCTACACTTGCTAGCAGGAACTACACCATGCATTATAGACAGCAGCATAGTAAGTTTAGACACTACTAATAACTCAATAAATATAGACAATAAAATAGCAACAATAAAAAAAAAAACAGAACAAATTTTCTCCCTTCTTGATATTTGTGACCAGAAATTGCTGTACACTTGGATGTTATTGCGTTAGTATCTACATTTGTTGGTTTAGTATTTATATTTGTTATCTAATTATTGTCTGCACCATAAAATTGCTACTAGCAAGTATTTGTAGAAGCGCTTGGCTTCGTGTCGCTTCTCTCCCTATGCAGCATATCCATATCCATATAGTACATCCTCTTCTTTTTTTCTTTTTTTTGTTGGTTTTTGAAGCATAATTAATCTGCAAAATTGGGTGCACGTAATTATTTAAGTATGCTTCACTAATTGATCAACATTTCTAGGGCCTATGACAACTTTTTTATAGTTAGCTAGGATCAATGACATTAATGTCGGGTAATTGTGTGGTAGGGCGTACCGTGCACATATTCAAAAGGAAGCGGCCGGGCATAAATGGGGATTGTAGAGACAATGGTACCAAAAGTTCTACTACAATATTAACCTCTAGAAAAGTGCAGGCGGAAAAAGTTGAATTTGTCGACAGAAACCCTAAAGCTTGTCACTGTTCGTGTAGGTATTAGGTGGTAAGCTTGTAGTCAAGGATTAAGACGACTACGTCTTAATCGAAGGTTAACAAAGAATTACAAAGGTCAAAAGTGAATGTTAGCCTTGTTCCCATCAGAGTACACTCCTTCGTTAAAGTTCTCTGATTTATTATGATTTAATACCATCTGTTATCTTTTCTTTCTCATCCAATTGCATTGATTACCGACCGAGTCATTATTCTGTCAAGTGTTAAGTACAGACAACCCGCCAACACCAAAAGGAGGTTGTAAAAAAGATAAGTTGACATACATTGTAAGGAGGTTCAATCTACTTTCTTTTTCTCATCTTCTTTGTCTTAGCTATGATTGATGAGACGTAGTGCTAGCTGCTAATTATTGTTGGAGAAAAAGATCACCAAATCAATTGCGTAAATACTCTTCGATCAATCAATTAATAGTTGACAGGGGTGAGGGGGCTTGTGTGTATTTGTCTGTATCCATAATTGCCTCATTGCTAATCATGCATATATCTGAACCAGAGATCACGTGTTCACTTCACTGGTACTTCATGAATGTGATCATTAGACTAGGTTACATTAGTTGGCTTCTGAAAATTTGTCTTCTTGATTCCGAAGCTTGTGAAGATTCCCTGTGCATGTGGAATAAACAAGTTAAGCTAAAATGGTACAGCACAAGAAGAGAGTATTTGGCTCGCTGGATCGGCCAGCATTCGCTTCAAGTATTAGAATCAATAGCAGTACAAGTTAGTTCGACTTTTCTCTATCAACAGCAAACATTTTCTATGGGCAATTATAGTGATTAACAACTAACCCCGGTTTTCTTTTAATCCAGTTCACGAGTTTCACGAGTTGGGTGGAAACCTGAGGATTGGATCATTACAACGATTAATGACCCTACTGTCTATACTTGGAAGAATGCATTATATATGAAGTTCTCACTGCCATCTGATGAATAATTTTTGTGCCAAATGTGTCAGCAAACGCTTTCCTGCCATCCTGGTCCCTGATATCTGCCATATCTGTCGCAGCGAGGTTTGTGCCCAAGTTAGAACGTTAAACCCATACTCGAATGAAACAAAATCAACTGCAGGTTTGTGATGGTACAGAACCAGATTACAGCAATTTCTTCATGCTACTGTGAACTAAAACTGAGTATCAGTCCCTCCACTCCATCACAAGGTTGAAGAAGGCATGGACCATAAAATTTATGCCCAAGCATAACTTAAAATTCATGCATGAAAGAAAGCACGGATATTTTATGACATAAAGATCGATGCCCACCCGGCAATATTTGCTTTTGAATCTAAATTTTCAGAATGCAGCAACTGGCACGTTATGCATAATCTGCACGACATAGCAAATTGTTTTATGCGGACAATGATTCATCAGTTTTGTCGTACGCATTTTTGTATTTGCTGAATGTATATGGCATGTAATTGGTGGAAAGTCTTCTTAAAAGGGAACCAGGCAGAGGGCTGCTGAAGTTGCTGCCTAAAATTAAAAGTTACTCCATAACCTAACAAGAGAGCAACAACGGAATCAGTCCCAAAATCCTTTTGTTTCTGTGTTGGGAAAACCACATATTCATTGGTAAATTTTAACGTGGGGAGTGATCTGTAATTGAAGGCAATGGAGACAAGCACATAATATAGCCAGCTAGCATGGAAGGAAGTAAAAGCAATGTGCCTCAAATACTGTGCATTGTATCCGTAGGAATGCCTGCTTCTTATGCAACGAATCATTCTCTGGAGCACAGAAACCCACCCACACATCGTCCAAGGTTCTATCCCCTAAGATCTTCTCCAGTTCATAGATTCAGTTGCTGTCCCGAAACACCACCCACATTCTCTTAACCGTTGACTTATGAACTCTGTTATGATATAGAGTAATTTAAAGTACAGCTTCTACGAGCAGGATTAAAACTTAGTAGGCTACCGCAATTTGATCCCCAGCACATACACCTTTTTTTGTTAACTGCATGCCTTGTTTTTTTTTTTCGATTTTCTCTCCATTCTTTTTTAAATTAATCTTTACCATGCTGAAAGCATACACACTAGCGAGTCCGAACGTATGACATGTAATTTAAATTTAAATTTATTTTCAAATTTACGTATACGGTATACATCCACCCTTACGAGTGTATGCAGTATCAGTGCTAGCCTATAAATCTGTATGTAAGTGATCTCGTTGATGGACTACGTATGGCAATGAATGAATGTTTCCCTAATTAACTCCTTGAATTAGCATAATCCGACCACTTTTTAAAAGTAGACTAGGAGTCTGATTAATTTACTGATATATTACCAATCAAGGAGTGCTCATTGGTGTGTTTGGTGGCCGACATAGAACTTAGTTGCAAACTCTGATTGATGCCATAAAATACCAGTAAGAACCCTTTTTTTTTTTCTCACGAACGCTTGATTCAGTTGATTGCACAATAAGATTTAATTCCAGCCAAAAGAAAAGAAATTGAAAAAAGAAAGAAAGAAAAAAAAGAGCACGAAGAAGTCGGTTCTTGAGTGGATGTCTCATGGTTTCACGACCTCTGAAATTGGCCTTACAATCTTTTAAGATGTTTGAATTCTACTTTTAGGAGAAATAAAAGTTTTTTCCAAATTAAGTTTTTGTGAAAAGAGGGTACGTTCGTACTTCTGATTTATCCTGCCTGATTTGTTGGATCGATATTAATATTGGCCACCTAATTTGTGCATTAAGAAGCCTGAAAATGCCAACAAAAAAGAGAGAGAGAGATAAAGAAAAAAGCCCATGATATATCAACATCTTCTCCTGGCAGAGAGGCACGTAATGCAGTAATGCACTGAGCGCCACCCCCCCTTCCTCCTCCCTCCCTCTCTCTTCCCCCAAAACAACCAAACAAAAAAAAAAAAGAAAAAAGGGGAGGTTTGCACCGCATTTAGCAGAAAATAGAAAAAGAAATGCCATACGCTGCATGTATATAAAGAAAATAAAATGGTGTCGAATGCACTCGGAGAAAATTAAAAAACATGTGCGATGAATGCCATCATTCATACCCGTGTTTCATTGTTTGTTTCAAATCACATTTGGATGATTTAGAAATTAAGGTTTGCAAGATTCAGAGCTCCTCCTCTACAATATCCAGACACCAACTAGTCGACTGGCTGCCTCAATTGTCTGCTTCAAAGGGGATTAATGTCACCTTTTCTACTTCCGAAGAGTTACCACTCAAATTAACAAACTCTTGCAAGGTATTTTTCTCGTCGAGGGAAGGAAAAAGTGGCACCAGCTGCACTTGTCATTGCGGTGGTTGGAAGGAGTGTTGCTATACATTACTTCATAAATTTTCAAACTGCAAAGTCCCCATAATAGGAAGGTGCATGGTGTCAGGTTTGTCATGGAGGATCCAGCTTAGATGAATTGACCGGAATGAATCTCTATGGGTTTTACTTGTATATAAAGGAAGTTAGCATTACTACTTTTTCTTTTGATTTTTATTTTCTAGAAGAACAGTAACAAGGGAGAAACTGAAAGAAATGAAGCCGTGTATTCATTTAAGACAAATATAGTACTAATACTTTTAATTAACAGTAGGCTACATAACATTCACGTTCGTTGCTCAGAATTAGGGTGCGAACGAATCGAGTTCAATCAAACTACTCATGAGTTTTTTTCAACCAATTTCAAGCTTGATTGAGCTACTCAAAGATATCAACAAACTCAAGCTCGAGCCTTATTTGTGAGACTCAAAAGTTTGTCGAGTTTAATGCATCCATCATATATGTGTGTGTACACACACACATACACACACTAATGTTGAAGTATCTATACTATTTTTTGTTTAAAATTATATAGAATATTAATTTATATCACTTAGGTTCGATTGATTTCAGTTGAACTCAATTAAGTCAAAATCTAGTCAAGCTCAAGTTCGAACTCTAGTAAGATAAAATTAATTTGAGTTTAAGTATTTTAATTTGAGTTGAATTCGAGCTGTGTACTACTCAAAATTCGGTTCGATTACACTATTATTCAAAATGTAGCAAGTATGACTAAAAAGGAATTAACATGAAATTTTTTTTGTTTATTGAATTGAAGGAGAGACTTCACCACAATAATCTAACTATTGTCTCGTTAGAAAGAGAATAAAAACACACACACACACACACAGAGTTTTACTACAAAAGCTGTCTGCAATTCAAAGGATGAAATATCTAAACTAGGTACTTTTTGGGTTTTGGGCATAGTCTTTCCCACAGTTGTACCATTGCAATTGACTTTTTGTTGTAGATGGGCCTAAAAAATGGCAAGTACCACTGTACAACGGCAACGGCCACCACCACAAAGCATATCTTTGAAATCTTACAGCACAGAAGGCCGTGGTGGCGCGGACAGTGTACACCAGACGAGAAGGTGGGGGGGGCCTCTGATGGTTGCAATTCCCTGAGATGGATTAACTAGGATGGGTGCCCACAATTCACTTTGTCTTTAAGCATTGCTATCTCCCACTAATGTCATTGGGCTGCTTCTACTCTCGTCCTCTCCCTCCTCCCCCGGTTTTTTCTTTTGGTTGGTATGGTATAAATCACTTACTGTATTTTCTTTTTCTAACATGTAAAAGAAAACCAAAAACTCTGCGAGCATAGTAGAACAGAAAACCTAAAAGAATGCAAAACACATTAGCAGTATCTTTTTGCAGTCGTATTAAAATTTATTTTTTTCCTTTTTGAGAAACTTTACTACTCTCAATTTCTGCTGAAAGAGGTCAAGAACCACAATGGGTGATTGGGGATTGATATCAGCAATAGCATCCCATGGTTTAGGCTTGGAAGTAAACGTGAGTTTATTACTGCATTGCTATCAGACACAGACGATTGCCGGAAAGTAATAACGAAACATAAAAGTACTGAGAAAGCAACAAAACTACATACTACAAACCAAACACCGATGATGATGATGACAATGATCTCAATTTCTGACAGCTGGAAACAGAACAGTTGAAGCCATAACACAAAGAGGACGAGGACGATGGAGGTGCTTGATTATCATGCGTGCCTGGGGCTGGGCGGGAGGCTTCTGAAGCAAAATATTTGGTTGCTGACACTTTTCTGTAATGGCCGAAGCAAGTGAAAAAGTACCATGTTTACGTAGCAAACTCAGAAATGGGACCATTAATTGTTGTGGAGGTGTGGCCTACTTGGGTTATAAGTTTTTTCCGAAGGAACACGATTTTCATAAGTTAGTACTTGGCCTACTTGTGTTTTTTTTTTTCCAGAAACTATAGACAGCCTACTTGGGTTATAAGCAATGTGGTTCATCTCGGATCGGATAGCGACTCGGTTAAACTATTAGGGTCAACTAGTCGGATTGATCGGACCGTTTATAAAAATCTGCTGACATGAGCATGATGCTATAATTATTTTATTTTTTAAAAGTTTAAAAAATATTGAAATTAATTTTTTTGTTATATTTTTCCTATTAATAAATGAAAGTGTTACAATTTAAGTAACTCAAATTATGTTTGGAGAAAAGAAGAAAGAAAAGTTTGAGAACCGGATCAATTAGTCGAATCGGGTCATTGGTTTAGCTGATTTTTTATGATTTTGACCAAAACAATTTTAGGGAAAATCGTTCAAAACGTCCCTCACATTTTGCAAAATAACTTTTTTCGTCCCTTGCTTTTAAAAATGTAATTTTACGTCCCTTACAAATTCGCATTGGTCAAATTTGGTCCCTACTTAGGTTTCCGACTAGTTTTTGGTCAGAATTCACTACGTGCCTTGCACGTGATTATATTTTAAGGACAAAAAATTCATTTTAAAAAATGTGAGGGATGAAAAAATTCATTTTTTGAAATGTGAGAGACTATAAATCAAATTATGTAAAAATTAGATTTGACAATTTTGCCCTTAAAAAATGATCACATGCAAGTCACGTGGTGGATTCCGGCAAAAAACTAGTCGAAAGCCTAGGTAGAGACCAAATTTGGTCAATGTGAATTTGTAAGAGACGTAAAATTATACTTTTAAAAGTGAGGGACGAAAAAAGTCATCTTGTAAAATATAATGGACGTTTTGAACGATTTTCCCACAATTTTATGCTACAAACCAGTTCAAAAAGAAGGCCAATTTCACAGTCGGGCCAATCGAACCGACCGGTCCAATTCGAGTCTAACAACACTGGTTATAAGTTAGTAACATTATACAACTTAGGCAAACCAAACTTGATATATTAGGAAACTTGTTGCATTAGAAAACATGATGGCGTTTCAGTGGCATGATAGATGAGAATACAAGCAATAATTAGTAACTAACACTTGTTTTGTGATAACGTTTTAAAGTCACACCGTCCGTCGGTGGGTTACGTTGTTAATTTTGTTTCAACAATATGTAGTACTTATTTGGACAGACAAAGGGGGCTTCTATTGTGTATATCAGCATGTGTACCTGCATAAGAAAAGAATCAGAACAGCAATGGTGGGACGACTGCTTGTGGGGGTAGCTCTGATCCAAAAGCTATTGATGCTCTCGTCCTCTGTTGCGCCTCTGCATAAGGATTGAATTCGAGTTAAACGGCGATTTATTATGTTGCAAGGCCTATGCTTGGACCACCCTGTCCTCATATTTTTTCAGAGCCCTAGGGTGGTCCTGTTGCATTGCCATGTAGTTGTTTCTAGTTATGAATGGTGATTCACCGGACGGTTTGTCCCACCCTCCCTGGGGTCTATTCGTATTTGAGGTACCCTTTGCTTAATTGAATGCTGGAGGAAAGTTGGACAAAGAAGAGGAAACTAAAAGAGATCGGAGATTTCTCGAGATGGACTTGGGCACGAGACGAGTTTTACGCAGTCGGGCATCGGATAATATGATACCGTGAGCCCTTTTGTCTTTCTTTCGTAAGAGCGAAGGGAGCATTGGACCTGAAAAGAACCAGGAAAGATGTGCCGCATTTACTCACGGCCTAATATGCTTTCTTCTTAGGTATGTGTTGGAAAGGTCGGTTCCGGAACCATAGTGTTAGAACCAGCCCAGGTTGTCAAGAAAGGTACGAGGGAACAAAAACAAACACTGTTGAAGTCTCCAGACACAACCGGGCCCAAGACACAAAAGAGCCTGGACATCCACATTCATCTTCAATGCATTATACTAGGAAACAAAGAACATCTTTTGTGCACTACCCAAAACATAAAAAACTGAAGAGATTTTTGTTCCTTGCTGTTGATTATCATAACAGAACAGAAACAATACTGCTCCAGTTGTTTTTATCATGTCGAAGTACATTATATGTGTTCTCGAAGTACTAGAGTATGTTTTTTCAGTTGTTTTATTTGTTTAATTAAACTACATTTTCATTGCTCTACATCTTGCGACAGACACCTAACATTTTTTTGTTTCCATTCCATGGATTGTCAGAAGCAGAATGTTTTGCTGCAAAATTGCGCGCTTCATCAAAGTTGCCCCCCGCCAAACTGAACTAGGACCGCACGGCATCCTCCCATGACTTCTCCTAATCTCTCAATAATATTGGCTCATTCCTGAGTAGGGAAAATTTCAAAACCTACCCAGGTCCTAGACTTAGGCCGGCCACTTCAACCTGTGCAAGAGCGCACTTGCACAGAAAAGAGAAGACCAAAACAAAGAGTCGAGCTTCCATCCCAGCAAAAAGATTTTCTGTCTATTAAAGTAACCATTTCCCACCCTGGGGGGGATCGGTAAACGCTGCTCCACACTTTTCACCCAAGTGCGTTTTCACCGCCCCTTTTCCTCATCTTCTTCATCGCCGGTCCCCTTCCTTCTTTGAAAAATCTGAAAAGCAAGATTGCGCAATTTAACTGGTGACTGGATGCATGTTTGGTTGGAAAAATCATCATATTTCCATCTTGAGTAAATCAGACGAACGGGAGGAGGTTGAGTTGAAAAGCAGTTGATGGTGGGAAGTCAGACAAAGTGCTCTGTCGGGTATTCATGTTCGTAGCCATTGTAATCGTAGTACAACCTCTCCCCTTTTGCTATATCTCTGCTCGCAATCAGTAAGACCCGACACTCTCCATTCACATCATATCTCACGCATTTTACATTCTGCTTCTTCTTGCCATCCCTGCATCACAGGATCGTAAATACTTGTCAGCATTTTCAAGGTAGACCTGAACAATAAACAGCGGATGCCTTTCATACCCAACACCCCCCCCCCCCCCCCAAAAAAAAAAAAAAGAAGAAGAAAAGGGGTTAAGTTTGATACTTGAGTGTCTCTAATGTCTTGTGGCGATGCACCGAGTTTCTGACAGTCGGAGCAAGCAAGATAACCGTTTAAATTATGTGATCTTTAAATAGATCAATTAGGCATCAAAACTTAACGAGCATTATATCTAATATGGTGCTTTAAAACATCCTAGAATGCAGATAAAGCACCTGGCTGCTGATAATTTGATTGCCATTGATTTTATTATATCCTAGAGACTAGAGAATGAGCTCAGGAAAGAAGTACGAGTTAGATAGCGAAATAAACGTACGGTGTGTGATTGTTGATGCCATTAATAAAGCGAGCAATATTACTACGCTTGTCCGGACAGATTACGAGGCTTTTTGATGGATCGGCTGCAGAAAGAAGGGTCATCATGCTATCACCTTCATCGTTTTCTCTATTTTTCAAGTAATCAACATCCCCAACATACTCCGTAATGATTGTCAAATCCCTTATAAATCTATCTGCTTCCACGGTGAATCTGTTAAGATCATCAATTTCTCAAATGAGTGTAAATCTCCCAGAATGCAAAACCTGGTTGCATATGTTTCCAGTAGAAAGACAATCAAATTCTCGCTAAACTCACCCTTCTAAAGAATCAAACACAACCATAAGGGGAGGCCATTCCCCTCTTCGCATCATAGCCTTGCACAAATTCAAGGTCTGGCTATCTTCCTTGGATATAACCTGCAATTTGTAAATTCTAAGTTTCATATTTGTACACAACTCAAGCTTCAGTCTTTAATGTAAATAAGACTGAATCAAGTAGCATGTTTACAGATTGCTTACTATTAGACATCCATCGGACTTATAAAATTTCACTGATGGAGAACAAAAGACGCTAACCAAAAAGCATATTTGAGACATCATTATCAAAACTACGAATTTCATGCTGGCTTTAATATCTTGCGTCCGTGTAATGAAAAAAGGCACCCATTTCTAAATGCTGATAACAAGTTCATACGGGTTCTAATTATCTAACATAGTAGAGTTGATTTAAAACATCCAACCTGCATTCCTTCTCGTTCATGTTTAGCAAGATTGGCAGATCTTGGGGCCATCCCAGGCATGTAAGTGAGCTCATTACTGAATTCTGTCCCTGTTGCTATCAATGCTGTGGCCAGCGATGCCATTTGCTCCAATCTCCTTGCAGGATCCTCGCTGGGATTGAAAGGCAACAGCTTCCTTCTTTTCTTTGACATGACTAAACTGCTGCCAGTGCGCTTTCTTCTCTTTCTGCCGTCTAGAATATTGTATAAACAGTAACGAATAATAGTATATTCATTAACATTTGAAGAGAGCAGACGCTGAACAAAAGAGAGGTTACGCCTGCGGGACATAGGGATGCGTTGTACCTTGACCAGGTGCTTCAGCTGATAGTGAAGACCTCTGAATCCGAAAGAAATCTACAATTTTCGTTTGTACAAGAGGAAAAGCTGCACATACATTACAGAGCAGGAGTAAGTATGTCCGATTATATGGTCTGTAAAGCATTTGCTAATGGAAACTAATACACACATTATTGTGGCAAAAACTTGCACAACACTAATCAAAATGGGTTATACTTCTAATAGGACTACTTTGATATTCTCAGGTTTAAACTCGCTCTTAATTTTAGCTCACTTATTAAGTAGTATATCATCGATTTATATCATTTCTACGGGCATAATTTTCCAAAACAAAAAAAAAAGTTGGCTTTTGACAGCCCGGAGAAGAAACTTTTACAGATTTTACAAGCACACTGATGGCAAATGCTAATGAACTAATGACCAACATCCACCCCCCCAGCCCCACCCCTTTGAAACTGGTGAGATCTAAACAAGCAACTCGGTCGACAGAATCCCATACTTACCACTAAACGTCAAAAACAAAACATGGAAAGTCTGGTACAACTTGAAAAGGCTATCAGCAATTCTGATATACAAATTTCAGAATCTAAGGAATCTATTAATTGGGATGAAACCGGAAGGTGGGGAGTAGGGAAGTAGACATCTTGAGTAAATAGCATGAATGCTTGAATTTGCTTCCATATATTGCAAAAAAAATAAACTTTTAATAGGGAAAAAAAAAAGACATACTGGTGAGCCTTTTGTTATTGGAGCAAGAGGGACAAAACCAGGAGCGTTTAGGGACGGATGCGATGATAGGCCTGAGGCAAAATAGGTGAAACCCACGATCACATTTGTCACATAACAGAAGCTCGTCAGCATCCTCACCAGACCCACATTTCTCGCAGCACACATTGCTGTAATCTTCTTGTTCTTCTGCTCCTCCTTTCTTTGATCTGGATCTCTTTTTAGATCCGGGTAATACGGAAACTGGGATGGGAGCTTGGGTCCTTTTCCTCAGCACCAGTCTTGTTGAAGAAACCATTGTTTTCACTCCCAAGTCACAGCTCCCTTCTTCTTGGGTTGTTTACGTAGGCAGCGTGAAATAGTGACAATAAAATAAGGGTTAGGACTTAGGATGGCGTAGCGGAGGTTTTGGAAGATTTGAGGAACCGGGAAGGAAATGATTTGGCGCGCGAATTTGGTTTCGCGGGAAAATGGTGCTTGGCGCCAACCTGGTGAGAAGTTGTGGTATCAGCCTTCAGCCAGTGGGCCGGGTGTGGACTGTGGAGGTTCCGAGGTGGACTGTTTCCTTGACCGTTTCGTATTCGCAATTCACTTTGGTTATTGGGTTTGGGCTTTATTAACGTTTCTACTTGTAATAAATGCCTTCCACGATCCAAGGCCATGCCTGAAGACGGCCTTTGAAGAAACGAATCAAGATTAGGAGTGTGAGCGGGTTCGGGTCAAAAATGAAAATTTTTTACTCAAACTCGTTTTTTGAGTAGATTCAAATTCGACCCGTATATCCGATGAATCTTGATTTTAGAGTTTCGAAACCAGGTTCGAAAGGTCCGGGTCTAAAAGGTCCGAAATTAAATTCAAAGTCAATCACACAATCAATCTCCAAATTTAAACAAATCAAATTACAAAACTAAATCACAAATAACTCACAATATTCAATTCAAAACTGACCACAAATTAATCTATAAAATTATTACTAAATTATTAATTTGGTAAAATAATTTATTTAGAAATATTTGTATTTTATAATTATTAATATATTGTTTGAATTCGGGTCAGAATCCCATATTTTATATCCGACCCTTTTTTTTTATTAGAGTTAACGGGTCGGGATCCAAATTTGAGTATTGGATTATTTTTCAATCCAAACCCAAAAAAATTTATTGGGTCCGAATCCAAATCCGATCTGTTGACAACCCTAATCAAGATTCAGTGAAACCACATAGTCTGATGGATGTGGACGATATCAGTCCGACCCAGTTGGGTTGTCAATCTCAAAATTAGGAAAATAAATAAATAAAATGAATAGTTTCAAATCAGGTTGTTGCGATTTAATCTGAATCATTTACTAGACTGCACCTACAACCAGAGATAATTTGGACCCTGGAGAATCACTTTCATGTCCCTCTACAGACGAAACACTTTAGTGTCATAAAAAAAAAGAGTAAATCTTTATATACATCGATAGTGTATATACTATCACCGTTTGATTCATGATATATGTGCAAAAATTGAATTTTACATAGTTGTCATTCATCCAACGCTAACATTGTATATACTATCGGTGTAGGAAAAGTTAATACTAAAAAAATAGGAAAAAAAAATTTAGTGTCAAATGCAGGTAACACTAGCAACTTAGCAGTAGTAGCATATCTCACATTTTCTTCGAGAGAATAAGAAAAGTCATAAGTCATTCGAACGCATTTATTACTTGTATAATTGTATTCTTGCACCTCTTACAAAACCCATAAATGCGAACAATCATAATATCATGGCAAACATCCTCTTTTAAAGGAATCAATTATGCAATGACATTATTGCCCTGCTCAAATGAGTATTACAGAAAGGAAGCAAAAGACTAGAAAAAGGACGAAAGGGTCAACTAAGGGGGCGTTTGGTAAGAGGGTATCGAATTCGGGGAATGGAATGAACCCCATAAATGGTGTTTGGTTCACTGGAATGGGAATTGAAATCTTAGAATGATTTCTAAAAATTTGGTGTTTCTCCATTCCCAAGTATTTTGGTGGGTTTTGTCCGATTCCCAAGTTTGATTCCAAGAAACAAATCCAATTATAATTATTGTAATTATAATATTATTTATTATTTTAAATACAATAATATATAATAATTACTATATCTAATATTAATATGCATTATACTTATATAAAATATGAGTACAATTAATATTTATATATTATATAATTATAATTATGTATTTATTTTATAGCATTTGTATAATTATAATTAATTATATATATAATATTTAATTTAATTAGTTACAAACTTATAATAATGATGTTATTGTATTATATAATTATATATTATAATTATTTAGTTAAATATAATTATACTTATATAATATATATTATAAATTTATTATTATTATATAATATTATATTTATAATATATATGTATATTTATAAATGTATATTATATGTGCATATAATTATAATATATACATGTATGTAATATTAATAAGTTATATAATTATAATAATTATTATTTTAAATATAATAATATATAATAATAACTATATTTAATATGTAATATATATTATATTTAGGAGGTGTTTGGTTTCGGAATCATGAGTCTCGTCCTGAGTTTGGGTTTTGGTCCTATTTTTCTTAAGAGGTGCTTGTTTCACATATTAGAATCGAAAATTGAAATGGAATCATAGACTCTGGTTTTGGAATTAAACTTTTCATTCCAATATCTAGTTTGGTTCACACATTGGAATTAGCATCATTCCAATTCCTGATACTTGGTTTAATGAGTGTTTCGGAATTAAATGCAATTAAATTTCAAATATACCCATGGTATAACAATTCTTATAAAATAAATGGTTAATTGCAAAAACCTCTATTGAGGTTTCTGACACTCCCTTAAGGTTTCAAAACAAACAAATTCATTCTAAATTTTGGTTTGAGGTAATTTCATAAACCAAATCGCGGTCACTTTTTGTAAAGTATCACTTTCCCATAAAAAATCAGCTCTTTATCGATTTCCTCCATTATAAGAACAGAGTACCCATTTTTTCATAAACAAATTTATTTATCGGATAAAATAAAAATAAACTCATTTTCCAATAAAATACCGACTCTTTATGATTTTTCTCAATTATAAGAACAGAGTATCCTTTCAAAAAACAAACGGGAAACCGCAAAAAACGTAAACAATGAGAGCCTCCAAGAAGTCAGAGGGGGTCTGCACAGTTTAGTCCTTGGATTTGTTCTCTTCTGAAGATGGCCGATTCTCCAAGTCAGATTGTCGGACCTCTTCAATCATCCTAACTGCTTCATCCATGTTTGGTCGCATGTCTGGCACCTTGGCAACACATGCCATGGCTATTTGCAGCATTTGCATAATTTCTTCTTCAATATTTTGGAACCTCATCAACTCGACATCAAAAACTTCGGCTGTCCATTCCTTCCTGACAACTGATTGGACCCACCTTGGGAGATCAACCATGTCATCCCGTCATGGAGACTGAATTGGTTGTTTTCCAGTTAGCATTTCCGCAATTTTTTCAAATCGTAAATTCTACCTTAGTATTAATTATAAGAGAAATTTGGGTGGAGGGTTTTTTTCAATTTTTTTTAGAGATCTTTCTCATGGAGATCTTGTTGAATAATTTACCCACTGAAGATATTTGCCCACTATTAATCTATTTACATTTACTTTAGATCTTTTTTTTTCAAGAGATTTTGGATTACAGATGAGGACTATATGATGAAGAAGAAGAGATAGGAAAACTGATAAAAAATAAGAACAAAAAAAGCGGCGTATGATGGAGAGAAAGAGAGGGTAGAGGAGTTTTGTATGTGATGGGTAGGTCCGTCATAAATGTTGTCCGGGGGAATTAGTTGAGAGTTTTGTCCAAAACCTCCCAATTTGTTCGGGAATGGGATAAGTCCCATTTTTTAGAAATGATTCAAAAAATTACATTCTAATAGGCTTAACCGAAGCAACAAATAAGGGGTTTATGCCATTATGTGATTTTCAAATCCTTTAACCAAACAGCCCCTTATTTGTTTGGTTTAGAAGTGGAATATGTTTTATTCTAATCAAAAGTTAATAAATTTGAAACTTAATCTATAAATGAAGAATGCTATGGGACAATATCTAATACTTTCATTTTCATTGAATGATTTGTATGATAGTTTACCAAATTATAAGCATGAGTGTTGAAAAGATTTTGATTTAATAATTAAAGATTGAGACCATAAAAACTAGAAAACCTTGAATTCAAATTTCCTTTACCCTTACTTCATTGTTTCTTAAATTCTATCCCTTGAGCTCATTCACCAAGCACTCCAACAGAGATATGTCTAGCACATAGTAATTTGTTCCTAACAAATTAGGACTACTATTAACAAATTTCCCTCTTATGTCTATTTTCACTGTCTATACCTAAGGCTCCGTTTGGATTAACTGTTTTTGAAAAATTTTACTGTGGCAGAGTTTTTAGAGTATATTTTAGAATATTTTTTTAAAAAATTTTGAAATATTTTAAGAATAGTAGCATTTTAAAAATATATTTTAGGATATTTTTTGAATATTTTAAAAAATTTAGACTACTTTTTAGAGTACTTTTTAAAAAATTTTATAGTATTTGAAAAACTAATTTTTGAAAAACTAGTGGATCCAAATAGAGCCAAATATTTTGTAAAACCTTTAGGTTCGTGATGATAATTCTAAAAATGTCTATATGCTTCTTTATAATACTTATTTCCTTCTAAATTCATTAACCAATGAACCAGAAATCTTGTCGAGGGCTTTGATACCTTTTTCCGATGACTGAGAAACTCAGACTTTTTCGTTACTAAAGTTGACCTGCGAGAAACCTTCAAAAGCCGGCAACTTTTGAAGGCTCCCGCAGACCTTAATAAACCCAAACCCCAAACCCCCCCGAACCGATGTGGGATAGAAACCCCACAGGGGTGCCCCGCTGCTAAGAAGTAAAGACCCCCCAGACACCCACTGAAATGGAGAGATCACCTCCCCGAGGTTTCTGTCTTTTTCCGATGACTGAGAAACTCAGACTTTTTCGTTACTAAAGTTGACCTGCGAGAAACCTTCAAAAGCCGGCAACTTTTGAAGGCTCCCGCAGACCTTAATAAACCCAAACCCCAAACCCCCCCGAACCGATGTGGCTTTGATACCACTATTCACTAAAGAATTGTGAAGATATTCAACTCCGGTATTGCAAATAACAAAGCGATTATAAAAAAAGAAGAAGGCCCAAGGCCGAACGGATTCAACGGCCCACAACCACCAATTAAGAGTAGTTTGGGTAGGGCCGGAGATGTTGTAAATCACTCTTAATACTAGTAATTGTTGGCAGGAGTGCTCCTACAGTCCTACCTATTACAGTATTACTGTCCAGTCTGCTTTGGAAGATCCGTCATCAATGGAATCCACGGGCGAAAAGCCGAAACTTACTAGTAGCAGTATTTACTGGGTCTCTTGTACCGATTCGCCCGAGTTCACCCACCTGAGTTGGTGTCTGACTCACTCCGCTGTCGTCGGAATCGACGCCGAATGGAAGCCCCACCGCAGCCGCCAATCCACCTTTCCCACGGTCTCTCTCCTCCAAATCGCATGCCGACTATTCCCGGACTCCAACGAGTCGCCGGTCTTCCTTCTCGACCTATCCGTACTTCCTCTTCCCTCAATCTACGAATTATTGAGCAACGCATTTGTATCCCATGATATTCTCAAATTAGGTTTTAGGTTCAAACAAGACTTGGTATATTTATCGTCCACTTTCTGTTCTCAAGGCTGCGATCCTGGTTTCGATAGGGTGAGTACGGTTTTCATTGTACTTTTTCTCTTTCCCCTCCAAATTCTGTCTATACTTTTCACCTCTTTTATGTTTGAGTTTTTGGCTGGTCAAGGTAATGCATTTATTTTTTCAATTTTTGGCTGATGAAGGTAATACATGCTTTTTAAAAGGGTGGGATTTTTCTCATGCACGTTATTTGGACCAAAATTGCTCCTGCTATATAGCGAATTTTTTTTGGCTGACATTGTTGTTATTTTTCTGGATTGTACGTGGCTTTTACTTGTTTTCTTGGTAGAGAACATAGTTCAGAGGATGAAATAGGTTAGATTAACGATGTTGCAGACTTGCAGTTACCCTTTTGCGTTGATATAATTTGTGATACCATTTCACTGATAATTGGTCAGAATAGGTGGAGCCTTTTCTAGATATTACAAGTGTGTACAGCCATCTACAGCACAAGCAATCTTCAGGAAGAAAGGTACCAAAACAAAGCAAGAGCTTGGCAACCATTTGCCAAGAAGTGCTGGGTGTTTCACTTTCAAAGGTTCGAACATTACCAACGGCTTTGCCATTGGCTCCATTCTCAAGTTTTATTATTGTGTTTGATTGCATTTTCGGGAATTTACATAGTGTGATGCATATGCTTTAGGAACTTCAATGCAGTGATTGGTCGCACCGTCCTCTTAGCGAAGAGCAAAAAGCGTATGCAGCTGCTGATGCTCAGTGTTTGCTTGATATATTTAATGTCTTCCAAGCAAAGGTTGAGAAAGAAGGTTGGGCGCCCTTAATGTGACTATTCGCTACTGTACATTCTTGGGTTAATCTCATCATGTAGAGGTCACCTTTGAAGTTAAATGCATAGCTACTTTCAAGTGTCTGTTGACTGTTAATATGATGTGTGGACGCATGAACCATTGAGGTTTATTTCAACGCAGATAAATTATCATTTTTCTCATTGAGCTTTCTTAATTGTGTATAGACAAAAATCTCATGTTCTTGATTTCTTATCTGTATCAATGCTTTCTTAGGTTATCTGGTATTAATATATTGGGCTATTAGTTGCAGGGAATTCTTTTCATAGGTCATCGAACTTTAACCTTGGGTTGAAGCAGATTCTTGAGATTTCTAATTGTTGTCAGACGGTCCTAAGGAAAAATGTCTCTGAAGCTTCTAATGTGATTCGAGCTACTATGTCTGAGTTCCCAGGTAGAATTCCTGCTATTGAGGCTAAAGCCTCTGAGAAATCAAGTGGATTTACCAAAGAAATGGATGTCATCCTCTTGCGTATTGCTAGAAAATATGGTGACAAAATTTTGTTGAAGGACTCTGACAGGAAACCTAAAATGTCCAAGAAGAAAGGAAAAAGGTCATCTGCAGGGATGACTTACAAAGAAAGACTCGTGCAAAGTGTTGATGATTGGCAAGGGCCTCCCCCATGGGATCTTTCAGTGGGTGGTGATGGATGCCCCAAATTTCTCTGTGATGTGATGGTGAGTTGGAAAGGTTCTTCTTTTCAATTTGTAGTAGCTGAAACTTTTTTGCTTAGATTTTGTTAAGGTTAACTAGATGATGGTACGTGATGGTCCTGGTGTGTACTCCTGTATGTATAGGTGGAAGGCTTAGCAAAGCATTTACGTTGCGTTGGGATAGATGCTGCTATTCCGCATTCAAAGAATCCTGGAACTAGGTGATTGTTCAATGAACGATCTTGGTGATTTTCAAAAGAAGTTTTGGAGTATGTATCAGCAGCAGAAAATGGAGACACGGTTCCTTAACTGCTTTTCATTTTTTTTTTCAGGGATTTGATAGACCAAGCAAACAAGGAAAAGAGGGTGCTTTTAACTCGGGATGCGAAGCTTTTGACACATAACTATCTGATAAAACATCAAATATACATGGTCAAAAGTCTTCTGAAAAATCAACAGCTACTTGAGGTAGATCTCCAACATTTTTTGGGAATATAATTCAGCTTTCCCCAACCCTACTTCTTATCCAAACAACAGGAAACAACAATTTTGATATTCATTTTTTTTATTGTTCGCCCATCAAGGTTAATGTTACATTTTTAGTGCCATCTCCTGGAGAATGAAAATTGGTTGACTGCAGGTAATCAAAACTTTTCAACTGGAAATTTGCGAGCATCAGCTAATGTCAAGGTGCACTAAATGCAATGGGAAGTTCATCCAAAAACCCTTAACAACTGAAGAGGCTGTGGAAGCTGCCAAAGGATTCCAAGTGATTCCCAACTGCTTGTTTAACAAGAATCTAGAGTTTTGGCAGTGTGTGGACTGCAATCAACTTTACTGGGAGGTATTTTTTTTTTTAAATGCATTTTTTGGGTTCCATCTCATATCCCCCCCCCCCCCCCCCCCGGCGCGCAGGGCGCGGGGGCGCTCCCCTTCTTTTTTGTTTTATTATCTCTTTCATCTATGTCAAGATCTACTTCATAACTTTGAAGCAATCAACCTGCAAAGTTCTGATTCTATGGAGGTCTTGTGTGTTAGTGCAACAGTGGATTCCATTCCAGCATTTTCTTGATTAAGGAATTTTTGTTTGTAAGATATTGTTTATTATTTTTTTTATCTTTCCTTCAAATGAAGATACATGTACATTGCATTGTGCCGAAAATGCCATCTTTACTTGTTTTAATTTGATCACTGAGTTCATTTCAATGGATTCAGGATGCTGTTCCTTAATTTGGATCCTTTCTATGGTTAAAGCAGAAACTTCTCTATTGCATAGTGTATTGTATAATTCATACCATATCCTCCTGCTCTATCTTTGCTGGAAGCTGTGTCTGCTGCGTTTGGTTTTAGTAGCTGTAGTGCTCCCAAAACATGACGGGATGTGCATGTGCATGGAGTTGCAATCTTGTGGATAGAGTTTAGAACCCATCTTTAGTCAGTAGTATCATACCAGTCTTGGTTCAATGCACAGCATTTTTCATCTGAAATTCCTGTTATACAGAGCTTCCATAACCCTCCATTTATTGCATGAGTACTGATATTTAAGCTGAAATTTGAGTTAAATTGTGTGGATAAAACATTCAGCATCTGTGGCTTAGTGAAGTGATCTCCAGTAGCATTGCTCACATGTAGTTTTGTACACATTCTGTTGTCACAGGGAACCCAATATCACAATGCTGTTCAGAAGTTCATTAACGTGTGCAACCTAAATGAATAGCTCAAAGCCATTTGATTTGATGATCAAACGAAAGGCAACCATGCTTCTGTCGTGGAGAAAACAAAAGGCAACCATGATAAAACGAAAGGCATTGTGATTTAATAATGACAGTGCTGTTCAGAAGTTCATTAACGCGTGCAAACTAAATGGATAGCTCAGTGCCATTTGATTTGATGATCAAACAAAAGGCAACCGTGCTTCTATAGTGGTGAAAAAAAAAAACTGAATAAAAGTTTTGTTATCTTCTCTCTGGCTCAAGTTCTATTGACTTCTTGTTACTTCGTATGTAATGGGCTGCAATCCTCCCCAGAACCCACCAAAAAAAAAAAACTTTTCTGTAGCAGTCCGCCTGTAACAACTTATTGTAAAAAGTAGCTGTTTGGATTGTAAAAAGTAGATGGTGTAAATTTTTTGGTGTCATACACATCCGTTGAATGGCTCCATCACCTTTTACTCTCTTACATTCTGTAAGTGGGTGTGTGTCCAAATAATACTCTCACTATCAGTCTAACACTCCCATATTGTGACATGGATGTTTTTATTTTGTTTTTGACTTTTTCCCCTTCTGTTCCCCCCGGTGGTTTCCTGGGTGTATCTAATATCTGTAGATTGGTGGGGAAGGGATTGCTTTATCTGGAAGCTTAATCCTGGTTAATAATGAGAGGCGCTTCTTGTAGATCATTGTAATGCGCGGATTAGCATTATAGATGTGTAATAGTGTGGGGGAAAATGGAGTTGAATAATGGCGTTGGAGCATTGCTTATTATTCTTTTGATTGATAATTTAAAATGGATAAACAGCTGGTTATGAAGAATCAAGAATGTATTCCTTAGCCCATTCAGCTTGACTTGCGGATCAACTTTCTGTCAAAGCAATACATCATGTCGTCAAAAGCACAATGAAGACCTACTATAACAAGCGTTTTGTTTGGTAGGCAAGCATTATGCAATATGGCAAGTGTTATTTAAAAGATAGAGACAGGCTTATGTGTGGACTGGACTCGGAGAAATAGAGAGATGGGAAAAAGCAAAAGGACCCACACGAAACTCTTTGTTGGTCGGTGGGTCCAGCTCCGTCGGATCATTTTTCAAGTTATCGACTTTTCGGACGTTAAGACAAATGTTTTTTTTTTTTTTTTTTGAAGGAAAACGTTAAGACGAATGTGGTGGAAGAAGGAGGCATCCATCTTCATTAAGGTTTATTGTGGCGCTGTGTCTTTTGTTTCGATGCACATCCTTGTCCGGATGTTTGATTGTTTTCACGTTGAACATTGGCGTTAAGTAGTACTTTTGTATCCTTGTCCAGATCTTCTCCCTGTTTTCCCCCTTTCCCCGGCGACCAATGAGAGAGAACCTTCAACAACGAAATGTGGAATTTTTCTGAATTTTTTTATAAAAAAATTATTGTAATGATTTGATATATTTGAGATAAAAAATTGATTGAAAAATATGTCCATAAAAAAAATAACAATTTTTTTTTTTAGAAAATTGCAATCCAAACACACCCTTATTAATTTCCCTTAGTTACATAGTAGTAGTATTTTATCTAGCCGGTAATTCACTGCAAAATAAGAGTTACAAAGGAATTGTGAATAGAACAATTAACAAATGCTTGCTTTCCCCAAAAAAAAAAATAAAAAATGGTGAACTTTATTAAATATGCTGAAGACATTTTTATTTTTAACCTTCCTGCCTTCCCCCAACAAACTTGACAGCCAGGTTCGATATGCTGAAGAGATAGCGTCCGAATAATGGCCTCGTTTGGCAAGTGAGTTTTTGAGTGTTTGTCTAAAATTTTATTGTAACTTACTGTAGAAGTTGTAGAAAAAAATTTTGAAATGTGTAAATTTTTGGATATTTTGAAGTGTATATTTTAAAATTTTTGAGAAGTTTTTTGAGATTATTATAACTAAAGTTGTTAAAAAACTTGTAGCAGACAAATTTGACCAAAAACGTGCTTGCCAAATAAAACCAATATTTCGCTTGCATTATAAACACATTTTTAAATTTATTTTTTTAAAAATATATTTTCAACTATTTTCTTTTATCTCACATACATACATTACATAAAGTGTTATAGTAATTATTTTAAATAATATTTTGAATAATACTCTGTCTAAACACACTCTTCAATTTAAAGTGATAAAAAAATGTGTTAATAATGTAATAAAATAATAACAAAATAAATGGCTATCCATAAGAAGTTGGACGGGACTATGGATCTCGTGTTCCTGGGCTTCCGTCCTGCTGCTAGGCTCGTACGAAGAATATTTGGAGAACTTTCGTTGCTGTTCTGTCCTGGCGTTTGACGCGGAGCAACTGGACTGACGGCGGCTCAGCTCACGTTCCGTCATTATTCCTCAGATTGTTGGATGTCTGGCGATAGATGGAGCGGACAGCCCCCTCTTCAGTGTTCAACACGCCGCACACGCTCTGATTAGGGCCGCCCAAGTCCCATGTCCCAACTCAACACGCCGCACACGCTCTGATGGCACCAAACGGGACTTCTACAAATCCAAATATTCTTGCTCGGTACCGAACGTTTCGTTTTCTCATTGGTTCCATGTGGGGTCCTAAATTCTTTCGGTGCTGACACTTTCTACCACGTTTGTTCCTTCTTTTAGTTTAAAAAAATAAGAAAGGGAATAAAATTTAGGAAAAATATTTCCTCACATATTATTGATTCTTATATCTTTTATGTCTCTCACATATATAATGATAATTTTTCTTCCCTTACACATATTGACTTTGTACCTTTTACCTCCCTCACGTATAAAATGATGATTTTTTCGTCTTTTACAAATAAAAAAATGCATATATTTAGTCATTCGACTCATTTCTAATTATATTTTCGTTGGAATTAAAAGCGCATGAAACTCATGCTTCACAAATTTTAATGCTAAACCAAAAGGCCACGAGAAAGAAAGGAAAAACGTCTCTCACATTTCGTTTTTCTTCGTTCTATTTTTCTAACCAAGAAAGAGGCATCAGCCATGGCTGCATCCAACAGCCGCTGTGCTCGTGGTGTCACCGTTGATCGGTACCATTTTCGATCACAAAATTTCATCAAAATTCAACTCCCCGTTCATTTATATTTCTGGGAAGTATATCATGTCTTCCAAAGTAAGTTTACACTGTTAAATTTTATGTTCCAGCAATGTTAACACTTCTCAATTTTCCGAGGTATATACTTATTTAACAGCTCTACTTAATATTGAAAATTAATTTATTCATTGAAATGTATTGTCATTTAACACACTAAGCACTGCTTAATTTTCTGTTCAAAATTTTAAAGTAAAAATATTTTACTGAGTTTGCTGGATTAAGCACCCTCTCACATAACATATTCTCATGCACGTTAGACATCTTCTCTCTTCCTCTTCACACACACACACACACACACACTCACACACTAATATACTTAATCACTACCTTTCAATTGTTTCGTTATCTTCACTCTCATATACTTTACAAACTCTCCCATACGCAAATAAAGGCAACCTTTTTAAAAATAAAATCATCATATTGTGCTATATATCAATTCAGCATTTGAGCTAAGTTTGTTATTAAGCAAATATGACTTTGTCAATGCAAAACTTTCAACAATTTATATTCAGATTTCAAATTCTACTTTTATCAAACAGAACTTAAGTGTATAGTTCGTTATCTACCCTTTTTCCTTTGCTACAAAAAAAAAAAAAGAAAAAAAGAAAGAGAAAAGAAAAGAAAAAAAAAGGATGTGGGTAAGTTAGCTCAAAAACATCGTACTCAGGCGGAAATCCTTTCCGTCTTAAAAAGAACCAATCTCTAACATAACCACTAAAAACTTATTCCCAGCGTACGTAGAGGTCGTCGCCGCTTCAAAACTGTACCCCTATGACCCTGGATTCTAATTTCTAAACCAAGTAGACAGTGAAGGAGAATTTGGAAAGATGGCCTGTCAATATTGTGCTGCAAAATGATTTTAATGGTCGAGGGTTGCTGCACATTCAAATTACGTAAGCGTACCTTTTCCTTAACAATGCACTTACATGAATATGATTTTTCAATATTTTAGACCAGCCGAAACATTAATTATTGTCAACCCGACCACGAATTATTTCGAATATGTCTCAGCTTTAGCGATCTAACCTTAAGTAGCTGAAAAAGTTGTTGGTTGCTCTGCTCCTTCAAGAATGAGTCAAGCTAGCTAGGGCTCTTTTGTGTGGACTGTGGAACATAAGTACTCGTACAGGAGTAGTCTAGATGTCATTCAGGGTCTTGTGTCCTGTTTGCTTGTTTTGGGTTGTGCTATAGAAGCACCATAAATAAAGGAAGAGCTTTCAACCACTACAAGTGCGCCTTCTAGTTATGAATACTACTCCTGAATTTGCTCTCATCCATTGCTGGCCTCACAGGAAAGCAATTATACACCATCTCTTGCATTG
Source organism: Coffea eugenioides (assembly GCF_003713205.1). NCBI lineage: Eukaryota > Viridiplantae > Streptophyta > Magnoliopsida > Gentianales > Rubiaceae > Coffea > Coffea eugenioides. The sequence continues at coordinate 952,925 of NC_040036.1, read as the reverse complement.
GACAGGAAATTGTTTCGTATACATGGACATCTTACAGGGCAAATTAGGCTATACAGTGGAGATGGGAACAGTTGAAGCCTAGCATGGACAAAAGAACAAGGAACCTAGCTATCTGAACCTGAACTGACGGTCTCTTCCCCATATAACAATAACAATAGTAGCAAAGCTGACCATCTGCTGATTCTCCAGTGACTGAAATCAGTTGTCAGAAGGGATCTACCGAAAGCACTTGGTGGGTAAACTCGATTTATGTAAACTTTGTGATCCAAATTTTATTACACCCTCGCATGGCAAAATATGGGCTGTATTGTAGATCAACCCAAGCTTTTGCCTATTCACAATACATCCAATCTTTTTTAAAAAAATAAAAAAAATTTTTGTTGGGGCAAGGTGCAAACAGACCACTTATATAAGTGCAACATTGAGCAATACATTTGACAAATTTGACAAAAAAAAAAAGAGTATACGTTTGACAAATTATGTATCTATATGCTCATGCGGTGTCTTCATTAGAGTATGCGAAGTCTTCAATAAAGTATAGTCTACCAATAGTACATAAAAAACTATCACTAAGTTGTCTCTCTCCACTCTCTCATATGCATATTGTAAGCCAACGCATGAAAGCACAAACATAAGCTTCGCATCAAGTGGCTTTTTCTTGCTTTAAGACCGAGTGGTGGAAAGTGGAAAGTGGATGATTTTCCTCTCTTTCTTTCAAGACTCTCTGCATAGCCTTTGCCTTTTTCTCTCTATCTTTTTCTGCCTCTTAATTTCTCAATGGATACTACTCAGTGGCCACAGGTAAAAGACACATCTATATGTTTTCCTCTCTCGCTCTTATATCATCATAACATCTTTATAGGGATGGGATTTTCAAGGGCTTTTTTTAGAAAATTTTTTGCTTTCTATGTAATATTGAAATTCTTGCATACTTTACTACTGGCTAGAGAGATGAGATGATAAGCACCCGCCACTAATGGTTGAATTTTGAGTGATTGTTTTGCTAAATTTGCTGCCTTTGAATTGTTTCTTTCGTATGTGTCTGAAAGTACTACGACTGCACTTTTTATCTTTGCTTTCTCCTTCCACCATCTGATAAAGGGGCATGGGAAAAGTTAAAACGAATTTGTTCTTATGGTTTTTCAAAAGTCTAAAGTGAACCCTGCACTTGTTTTTTTTTTTTTTTAAATTTTATCTTGTCTTGCTTGTTTGCTGTTTCTATCTTTCTCCATTCCATAGAACTTTTGCGCTATCAATAGATCTCTTTTTGTGATCACGTAAGAGAAACATGGGCTTTTTCCGGTTGATCTATGTATTTTCTCTTTTTTCTTTCCATGCCTTGATGACTACCTGCTACAGGGCATAGGACTGGCGAAACCAATTGAAACGCCGAAGCCAGCTGCAGCCCTAGAAAAGAAGCCAAGACCGCAAAAAGAGCAAGCTTTGAACTGTCCGAGATGCAATTCTACCAACACCAAGTTTTGTTACTACAACAATTATAGTCTCACTCAGCCAAGATACTTCTGCAAGACTTGTCGGAGGTACTGGACCGAAGGGGGCACTTTACGAAATGTGCCAGTTGGAGGAGGATCCAGGAAAAACAAAAGATCATCATCCAGTACTACTTCAGTTTCGTCATTACCACCAGCTTCATCATCAGAAAATAAGAAGCTTCCGGATCTGAGTCATCTTACCAGTACCGCACCTGGTTTTTCTCAAAACCCTAAGACTCCTGAGGGCCAAGACCTAAATCTAACTTATCCCCCCGTACGAAACTACAGTGCCAGTTTATCCGGCCTCATGCAGTTGCCTAATTTTAACGAAAACAAAAACCTTGATCCCCATCTCGGTAATATTTCATCATCCATATCCCATGTGCCTGCAGCAGGCCTAGAGTTTCTGAAGAGTACTAGCGGAATATCTACAGGGGGTTTCAGCTCTTTACTGTCGATGCCTCTTTCTGATTCTAACGCAATCTACTCATCTTCTCAACAACTCCCTATGCAAGAATTTAAGCCAAAGCTCAGTTTTTCTCTGGATGGTTTTGACAACAACGGCACTGATTATGGAAGTCTACATGGGGTTCAAGTTGCAGAAAATAATAATAGCTCAAGACTCTTTCTTCCTTACGAGGAATTGAAGCCACTCTCCTCGGTGACTTGCGACCAGTATAACGAGCATCAGCAGAATAGAGGGCAGGAGGGAGAATCTGCTCCTAATGGATACTGGAGCGGGATGTTAGGTGGAGACTCGTGGTAAATCGTAGCAGTCAATGCCTGAAAGAAGTAAAGAGTAATCAAAAGGTGGTGCCTTCATGATCCCTTATTTAATCTCAACTGTTTAGTGACTTATTCAGCTGTTCGAAGTGTGCTATCAAATGAACTAACAGATAGAGGCATCTTCTTCTTTTCCTTTATTTTTTTTTTGGGATTGGGGAAGGAGGGGGTGTTCTCTTTGTCATCATCTTGTCCTTCTTTCTGTGGTTTCTCTTTTTTGTTTTTCATTTTTTTTGATCTGTTCTTTTTTTTGGCCTATGCTACTATTAAATTGCTCTGAGTTTTCATCATGATGATAAGATATCGTCGTGCAACATAAACTCACAATTTGGATTGGTTTACTACGCGAAAGAAGAAAAAGAAAAGCTGGTTGCCAGCTGATGGATGTTCGGGTCCCAAGCGTTCATGCATGGGCATGTAAATATGTGTGAACTTGTACAGCTGATGTTCCTAGTTGAAGAATGGGAAAAAAGTGTAATAATACAACTACAGTTCAGTTGTTCAAAATCAGCATCCTTTTGGAATGTGGCCGGGTTGATGTACGGGCTCGGTAAAGTACTTGAGTAGGAAGCAGTCAGGAACGATTAGCTGAGGCTTAATGAAGCGTTTCTTAAACCTAATTTAACTGGTAAGAACATTAATTAAATGATCGCAAAGCCTATGACACGACTTTAAAACTTCAAAAAATAAGCTTAGGATAGGAGATGAGAACCCATACACCAGTGAAGTGACAGCCGTCCACTCCCGGCCCTTTCTGTTTTCACTTTTCTTTTCTGTAGTTAATTATTTTTGCCTATCTCTTCTCATCTGTTATATATATATAAACTAAGGTTAGATTGTCAGGTGTTGGTAGGAGGATTTGTATCATCAGAATCTTCCAACCGTTAAACAAAGGGTACCCATCATCCATTCACTAAGTGGGATTTGGAGTGCGAAGAAGAATAACGTAGGCAGAGGCGCACGCAACTGGGGATGACGACCACCCACGTTCCAAATCTTTCTTTTATAATCACATGCTTTTACACCCCCAAAAAAGAGCTTCACTTCCTCTTGTTTTAGGCGATGATACATTCAGATTTCAGACAGACTGCCACCTTAATTTTCTTTTTTATTGGGTTTTGGTGGAGGAACATTTTCTGCGGTTCCGCTCAGTCTCCAAGGACGTGGAACGGAACTCCTAAGTCCTATCTATCTCTGGGAAATGGTGGCCACTTTTGTACGGTTAGCCTTTATATTACTATTATTGATTTCTATGACCATTTGTATACTACTCCCATATACACTGTGTATGCAGTAGCATGGCTCAAAAACATAAAAATAAGCGTTCGCATATTTCAGCGCCTAATTAGTTGATTTGGGAAAAAGCAAAACATCCTCAAGCTAGATTTCAGCCTCACCCTAGCTAGCGTGCTATGTGTATACTCTGTATATATATATATATACTGTAGCATTTTTTCATGGACTCCAATCCAAACCAGCGGTGGATGAGAATTTTGATGTCATTTCAGAGTAGCTGGTTCAGATTAATAGAAAAGCTTCACATATATAGATGTCTAAGGATCCACACTCTAATTCACATGTTAAGAGGATATGTCCACACGGGACTTTTTCATTAATTTGAAAACAACTATTATTAGGCCTGTTTAGTAATTGTTTCGCACCCACAAAATCTTTCCAACTTATCCATCCATCCGTGATGTACTAAGATATTCGATATGTATGCGTGTTGCGTGGATAATATATATCATATGATAAGATGCACTGGGGGATTATTCTTCCATCCCTTCCGAATTTAGATTCAGCTTCAAGCAAAGACACAAACCTAGGAATGTAGGATTTTGACCTATGACCAGTGTGTTAGTAACTAACGACTCAAGCGTATGATCAGCAAGGTGGGTAAGAAGTAAGCAGAAATTACCGTCAACCCACAGAAGAAAAACGAGTTTGGGATGATTGACCACCGTCACCTCCTGTAAAAGTAGATCAAAAGCAGGCAATATTATTGTATTGTATTATTACTTCTCTTGCCAGCATGCTTGTTAAAGCAAGCAAGCAACCAAAGTTGACTCTAGGAGAAAAACATTTGCTTACATCCGAAGTTAATTTTTAGGTCCTTAAGCTTTAGGACAAAGGAGGGTTGTACCATGCAAACCTGTTCATTTTTGCAATCAATCAGCAAATATCTTGTCTTTCTTGAAATAAAATTGCTTTTCTTTTGTTCGTAGCGTCGGCTCTGAACTCCACCCACCACTGGGTCTGGGCCATGAATGATTGGAAGAGGTGATAGGATGTTACTAGGGTAGTAATGGAAGAGGGTCCTATGCCCGATGACTTGGCCTCACATGTCGTCGCTGTTGGCCTACAGCTCACCTAATTCTTCCACAACACATGGCCTGGCCACCATCTTCCCAGTCGGATGGATGCAAACCCGCGACTAACCTCTCCTTCTCCCCCAATTTATCGAAACCCTCGCATCATTATACCCAGCAACCATTCTTGTCTTGTCATTTTCCTTTCAGCCGGTGCCTTACGGATCAAGATGGCCCGGTTGATACAGCTACCTACGCCTGTATGCTAGACTCTTGCCATTTCTCCAATTTCGGCCAACAAGTCCATGCTAACGCGGTTTAAAAAAAAAAAGGGTTCGCAGGCCACGAGATGTTGTTGTTTTGACGATGCGGTTCAACTGTTTGAGAATATGCCTCAGAGAAACTTGCACTCCTGGATTGCTATTCTTGACCTATATCTATCTACATGATGATGGCTTCTCTGAGGAAGCATTTCCATTGTTTGAGGATTTGCTGCTGGAGGGTGTTGAGTTAGAGTTCTTTGTGTTTCTACTTTCTAGTGTTGTTGAGGATTTGCACTGGTTATGCTGGCGTGAGATTGGGAGGCCAGCTGCATGGGGTTGTTATAAAGAATGGCTTCGCGTCAAATATTTATGTTGCAAATTCATTGATAGTATGTATGGAAGACGTCGAAGCTTGGGTGATGCAAAGAAGGTGTTTAATCTCATGAAAGAGAGGGATTGCGTTTCTTGGAATTCTGTTGTTATGGCATGTACCGTCAATGGAGAGGTGCATGAAGCATTGGAGTTTTTGTATAGAATGTAAGCAGAATGTAATTTGGAGGCACGTGTTGTGTCTTGGGGTGCTATTATTGGTGGCCTTTCACAGGATGGTTATGATGCTGTAAAGCATGTTAGTGTCAGGGTTTGAGCCAAATGCACAAACACTGGCAAGTGCTCTTCCCGTTTGTGCCAGATTGCCAATAATAAGAACTAGGAAAGAGATTCACGGCTTTCTCGGGAGACATGAGCTTATGCATAACCCTTTTATAGTCAATGGGTTGGTAGATTTGTTTAGGAGGTGCTGGGATATGGCAACTGCTATGTCTCTATTTTCTTCTTTATTCTCTATGAAAAGTGAGATCTCCTATAGTACAACAATGGTCGTCAGTTATTTTAAGAAGGGGGAAATTTCAAGGGCTGGGGATCTTTTTGATCAGATGGAACTTGATGGAAAGAGGAAAGAAAAAGTATCATGGTACTCGATGATTTCAGGCTATGTGAATAACTTGACGTTTGCTGAGGCTTTTGCTATGTTTCGAGATTTAGTAAATCAAGATGTTGAAGTTGATGGTCATACCCTTGGAACGGGCATCCTAGCCGGTTTAATGGAAAATGACCATAATGAACTATGACCATAACTTGACGTATGCAAAGCTCGAAGTTGAGGCCTGTGGCATCTACACTGTTAGAATCATCTTACCAGCCTGCTCAAGGTTGGCAACTATTGAGCGAGACCAGCAGGCCCACTCACGTGTAATTAGATGTGGTTATTAATCGTACGCTCATATTGGATGCATACTACTGCATTCACCATGCATGGTCATGGAAAAGGAGGAGCTGCCTTCTTTCACAGATTGCTTTTTAATGCTTTTAAGCATATGAGCAGGAAGATGAAGCATATGATGTCATTCGAAAAATGCAAATGCAGCCCAGCTGCACGTTGTGATCGGGAGTGCCTTGCTCGGTGCAGTGGCTGTGTTATCCATGGAAATATTACTGTTGCAGAACTTGCAGCAAGTAAAGTCATCGATTTGGAACCAAATAATACAGGAGAACATGTTATGTCGGAAAATTTATATGCTTCAACAGGCAGATGCAGCGATCTTGCATGAATCATGCTTCTGATTATATTAGGAAGGATGAAGAATTAGGCTTTATCTTGGAGTTCAGATATGGACTGGATGCCAGAGAAGAGGTTGACGGAGGAGTCGGACTCCGCCACGCATTGGAGGAATTTGAGGATCCTGCGAAGGCCTCTCACTCACTCTGCCCGGCCTTCTCTGAGTCCGGTCCGGAGTGCGAGCGTGACTTCTCTGTAGAGTCTTTGCTGGTCCAGTGATTTAACCAGTTCCGCCACCGCCGATTCAGGCTGAGTCTCAGGCTCCGAGACTGAGCTGGCGCTCCGGAAGGGCATTTTCAGGCACATCCTTTTCCTACGTCGTCGTGCCGTTCAAGTGTTTAACTAACTGTAAGAAAAAGATTGATGGAGAAATGGACCGACGGGTGGCAAAGCTAAGTTGGGCTTCGGAAGTTAAATGGCCTCAATCCCGCAGAATCGTTTCCATCAACAGATTGACCATCCCTTTTATGGATCCATCCGTCGGTCCACCCTTTGTTTTGTCATGATTCCACCGACCGCACACGAGGTTTCTGATTTTGCTACGTCACGTTTACACACTGTAGTTTGTAAAATACTCGCGTATTATATTCCTATATTATCCATACTGGTGCTCAATGCATGCCTAATATGTGTGTAATAAAAAAAATACATAATTTTTATGTTCATATATTTTAAATAAAATTTTTATTATTGAAGCAAATTTTAAATTTTTAAATATTTTTATAAAATAATTTTATATTTGTAGTTATAATATTTAGAGGTAGTTATGTTGAAAATATATATTTAAATAGTTAAAAGTAAAAATAGTCATGGGTAGTTATAGGTAGTTAAAGTGAAAGTAGTTTTTATAAGAGTAAGAAGAGAACTTCATAAAATGATAATAAATGTTAATCTCATACCTCTCCTGAAACTTTCTATATAGTATAGATAATACACATAAGCATATAATTCAAAAAACTTTTATATTTTGTATACTTTAAAATTACTCTAAAAAATATTCATACCTTTTAATTAATTGTATATAATACATAAAAAATTTTTGACATATTATATTTTATGAATTATACTTCAATTTAAAAAAAAATTTAAAATTTTGAGCAAGGATAATGATTTATCTTCTTAGTTATATACAAAATAACAGTGACATATAACATAATTCTATAGATTTATACACATAAAAGTAATAAATTGATAAAATTTTAATAAATTTAATGGCCTTTACACAAAAATATGATTTAAAATTGGTATAAATATAGCACATATTATAGTTATGTAATTTTCAAATATATTCATACTATTCACTTACAAATTTATATACCTAATTTTACCAAACATGTATTTTTGTACCAAAACTGTTATCCGTGCTTTTGAAACCCATTTTTGTACCAAAAATGGTTTTTTTATGGGTAAAATCCGAAAAACTCCTTATAGTATAGTTATCCTACAGAAAAATCTTTTGTGATTTCAAATCATACACAACAGTACTTTATGATTTAAAGTAAAGTGAAAAATCTACGAAAATCGTTAAATTTAACACGTTTGATGTGAAAAATCAACGAAAATCGTTAAATTTAACACGTTTGATGTAAACGCACTAGAACTGTGCGTGATTTTTCTAACAAATAGTTTTTTAAGGCAAATTTTGATCTAAAATACCTATTTTGCCCCTCATACCTTAATAAAACAACCATGATTCTTTTTTAATTTTGCTCCAAAATTGCAAAATCGACGATTTTTGCTTATATTATTAATGAATGAAACTAATGAATCAAAAATCGTTTGTTTTATGTTATTTTTTACTCATATTATTAGGATATTTTTATCATTTCACTCAAAATCGCTTGTTTTAACGATTTCTGTCGATGTTTCAAATTACTTCAAACCATGAGGTACCGATACGTATGATTTGAAACCACAAGGGGCTTTTCTATAAAATAGCTATACCACATGGAACTTTTGTGTTTTTTACCTTTTTTTTATGAGTAAATCTTTCCTACACTGACGGTGTATACACTATCATCGTTGAATTCATGACACGTGTGCAAAAGTTGAATTTCAAATTCAAATTTTGCTTAGTTATCATTCATCCAACACTGATAGTGTATACACTGTCAGTGTAGGAAAGATTAATCCTTTTTTTATACATGTACATACAATATCGTGTATTATACTCGTACCATATATGGTTACTCGTTACTCCTACCATTTTTTTTTTTGGTTACTACTTCTTTTCCAGTTTGTAACACCAATGTCCCTTTATGTTTAGGGTACTTTTCGATGACAAAATCTTAAATTTTGGGAAAGATGGGAATCATCGAATGTAACACGAAATCTTACTTGTTAATTTGCCTCTCTTTCCAAAAAATTATCCTTTTAAACTCGAAGTATAAAAGTCTCCCATCTCAGTAATGCCATTAGATTGGACCAATGTATATCAACTAGTTGGATGCATGTCATAATAAAAGAGAGAGTGATATTTTCTCACTCATATCGGGCATCTAACATGCACCTGAATCCAGTAGCTAGCCACCAGAAACTCCTGCATTGTATTCATGTAGCAGAAACCATTTTCATGATCACTTCCGAGTGCAAGCACCTGAATCTATTAGTTAGACACACAAACTCCTGCATTGTATTCATGTAGCAGAAACCATTTTCACGATCACTTCTGAGTGCAAGCATTTGAATCCATTAATTAGTCACACAAACTCCTGCAACGTACTCAGGTAGAAGAAACATTTTTCATCATCTATAAGTGCGACTAGTGTTTAATAGCTAAACCATAATGCTCAAATTCTTGACTTAAAGCCTAATTCAGATTCAGAGTGCAAAAGATGCAGTCAAGTTCCAGTTCCCCTTCTTTCTAACACGATAAAGTATACTACAAATTATGTTGATTAGTTGCTAATGGTTACATCTGCCACCTTTTAGGCTGCAATATGCACATAAGCTGGCTGACATTGATACAAGCATGAATGAGAACTCTACAAATACCTGCAACACCAACCCCTCACATAGCATCATATTACCCGTAAATGCTTCCAGAACTTTGGGGTGGTCATTACAGTTCAAATTTCACAGATACAGTAATGCAATACGAGGGTAAGTATTAAGCAAGAGATCTGAAACAACAAATATAGGCTTTTGAGACAAGGGTATTACATGTTCAATGAATTCCAAGACACAAAAGAAGTAGCAATTCTCAGATTCAGATGCTGACAAGTATCAACTTCTGAACTTTTCTTCAACATCACAAAGAATCAACAATTCCTTTGGGCGTTGAAAATAAAACTAAGCAAGATCATCTTACGGTGCTACCAATTCTCTTTTACAATTTTAGACTTCTCCAGAATGAACTTTCCCTCCTTGTACTTCTGTGTTGAGTCGTAAGCTCGCTCATACTTCCACCCTAATAGCTCATGACAATCACCACAATGTATGTCGGCAACTGTGTGTAGACCAGTCATGAGCTGTCTGTCTTCTTTAACTCCCAAAACAATGTTCATCACATGAGAGAACAAAAAGGCTCGCCCATTTCTTCCCTAAAAATTGCATCGCAATGAATCTAAGCCGCTGATGCCCAAACTATATTCATGATCATTACAGTCTCAAGAAATTGGCTTGCTTTGAATTGAAATTGATAGTCATTCTTAACAAAACACAACATTTGACCTCCAAGTAGAATTAACAACACATAAAATTTCAACAATCTTTTATACCACTTATCTTCACTACTAGGGTCATCATATATCCTCGTCTTCGTACACAAGCGAACAAGGAATTCTTTATATTTTTTCCCCCTTAATATCTACAAGGTTTTTCAGCGCCTAGAGGAAAATAACCCGATTTTTGTCGTTTGACGGTAGCAGTGACCAAAATTTGCTTCCGGACAACCGAACCGGCCGTGCCATACTAATTTTCAAAGAACCGAAAACCATATATTTTAACTACCATCATTATGTATTCCCAACTAAAAACTCTCCCCAATTTGATGACCATGATAACAAAGAACTAAACAAATCATCCATCCCATTAAGAATTAGGGAAGTAATTTAGAGGGTACGATTGGATCAATGCGTTACCTGAAACTCCTTGGAAATTATATCATCATGAAGCGAAACATGATTCTTGCATTTATAGCAGCTATACAGGCGAGGTCCAACCAATTCACCCATCAATCAAAAGTTCTGGGGCACAACACCTCACCCTGCTTAAAAACCAAGACTCGACAGATTCAAAACGCATGATGCAGAAACCAATGAAGATATATATATATATATAGATAAACTTTCAGCAGCACATTGATGGCTGCACAAGCCAAAAGGGAGAAAAAACCACAATGTTCTTTACCTTCAAATGACTCAAGGAGGATGACCCAGAAGTCTGCAGCCAAAAAAGCCAAAGGAAAAAAAAAAAAGATGAGAACAACAGAGCTTGTTGACGTAGAAGATGGTATTACGACACTTACAGGACCTTGCCAATATATATATATATATACACGCGCGCACACACACACACCAACACCGGAATGAAATGATGAAAAAGGAAGTTGGGTTTGACAAAGACAGGATTGGTTTTATAAGTAAACACCAGTAAAGACCTCATTTTATATATAGTAATAAAGAAGCGTGTGGAAATATCTACTCCGCCACCCAAGCAAGAGTACAAGAATAGTGATGGTGCGAAACAGTAGTGTTTAGTTGTGACGGTTTGAAAAAAGAAGCAACGGTGACTTTTGAGAAACCCCCTATATATATAGTCTATATTCTTAACTTCAGCTCACCAACCATTGTCATAATCAGAGATGGACAAAGGTTGAATTCGAGGGCAGAATTAAAGCTGTAATAGCGTTTTAAAAAAAATGATTAATAATTATACAATTGCAGTAACCTGCCTGGCCACTCTGCCTTTGGGTTGACGGTTGGCATCCTTGAGGTCGGATGGAGAGAAAAGTGGGGCTGTCGGGGGATATACAAAGGGACTACTGCCGGTACTGAGTGAGCAGTGAATGGGCAGGGGAGGACAATTTCAAGAGTACCATTAATGGGATATCTAATTTTTTTTACTAATATTTCGTTTATATCATAAATATTTTTTTATCTTATATATATATTATATCATAAAAATATTATAATAATTATTTCAAATAATATATTCTATCCAAACAATGAGTTCAGCGCATCATTACTTATAAATAAATATATTAAATGAGAAAATAGGAGACACCGATTGTGCAACACAAATGAAATGACAAAGCCAAGGCCATCTTTTTATAACTTCCCCACAAGCTGCATGTGGTCCTTAGAAACTTTGAAGAGTCTTATTTATCAAGTAATGGAAACGAATCCACTTTCACTCTTTCCAATTGGAAACTTTTAGAATTGGAATGCGAAAGTTGTTAGGTCTGATCCCACCATAAATGATTCCGAGGCACCTAAAATAGAAAACTGAAAAAAGTTTAAATAGTTACAAAATACCCAACTAACTTGCTTCCCAAAGGTCCACTAATTTGCTCCCCAGAGGTCCATTGATTTGCTGTTTTAATTTGATGTCTAATCACACTTTTTTGTAAATCGGGACATGAACTCTCTAAAACTCATTTAAATCTATTGCTCCCTCCGTCCCACTTTTGATAGTCCTGTTTTCCTTTTTCGTCTGTCCCAAATTGTAGTCCATTTTTCAATTGAAGAATGTAGTTGTATTTTAATTTTTCTAAAGTGCCCCTTATTCAATGTAAGTTGTTGTTACTATAAACCTACCCTATTTAATGAGAGTTGATTCTTTTTTACCATCAATTCAAGTTCCCATAAAGTTGTACTCTATTTAATATGAGGGTATTTTAGGAAAATAGCAATCTAAATTTACTTTTTCCAACAAAGTTAACTACTTTTTTCTTAAACTGTGTGAAAAAAAGAAACAGGACTATCAAAGTGGGACGGAGGGAGTATATTTATAACCATCAAAAGAAGAGATTTTTTCATAATACTCAAGCTTGATATGAGATATAAAAACAAACTCAGCAGAAGTTAATCTAACCAAATGGTGCTTCTGCTTATTTTCACTACTAACTGTTCCATTTTAACTGCTATTTCACTCCTTAAGTTCAACGAATTCTAGAATCTGCAACCAAATTAAAATCAGATGGCCTTCATTTGAGTTGAATTCATAAACCTTGGATTTGAAAGTACTCACAAACATAAAAATAGCATGCACAACTATAAATAGTAGCCACATTCTTGTATCCAATGTATTTGACCCCACACACTCTCACACACACACACTCAAGGAGAGGAGATTTAGCACAGCAGAGTCTTTCAAGACCACGACTTATCCTTTATCCACAGGTTCAGGGATTTGCCAGCATTAAAACGCAACGAGTTTACATGTGACACCACCCAACGCATTCGCTGCCTGCAATTTCAGTAGTATTCTTTCAAAATCTTTGCCTCCTCAATTACAAACCTCCCTTCCTTGTACTTCTCTCTGGCATCATAAGCTCGAATGTATTTCCATCCCAAAGACGCGAAACAGCTGCTGCAGTAGACGTCAGCAACCACAAAATATCCACTCAGGAACTGTCTTTCTTCCTTCTGCCCCAACACAATGTTCATTGCGTATGCTGCCCCAGATTTTGCCTAGCAATCAAACGTAACAATCTTGAAAACTGAAGCTGCAGAGGTTCCAAAGTCCAAACCAACAGATTCAACCGCATGTTAAATGGTTTGGCACTGAAACTATAAGTTTCAACTTCTATCAAATTCTCCTGCTGAATTTCTTTCCTTTCTCCCTATTGGGTTTTCTCGGGTCGTGGGATCTTACAGGGAAAAAAAAATGATGAAGCAATGACAACAGCAATGCTAACTACTTTAGGATTTAGACCAGAGAAGGAAATAACACAAGTACATTATTAGTAATATATTTTCTGCCATCGGGTTAATTACCATGCTTTTAATTTTTATTTTTTTTTATTTTTGGGGACAACTCTATTACCAAAAACCATCCAACTCCAAATTCCAATCCACTAGAAATTAAAAAGAAGAACATAATGGGGCAACAGTCTGTAATAGCAACTTGTGTCTGTGAATCATGATAACGGGTCCTCTTCCTTTGATTTGTATAGGAAAATTCTTGTAGCCTTAACTCATGAAACTCCTACGAATGTCCAGGAATTGTGCAACGAATGCCAAGTATATTCCTTATGCCAGACCTGCAACAAGTAGCATGCAAGCAGAAATGCTGCAAAGATTGCAATCAACCGCACATTTTGACAACACATTGCTTTATCTTAGCTAAGAGTCGTCAGGTGTTATCATATATATATATGTATATGTATATGTGTGTGTGTGCGTGCGCGTGCGCGCCCAAAAAGAGAGAGAGAGAGAGACTAGATGATGATGAAGAGCTAGAAAGTGTTTCTTCAGATGACGATATCAAGTACGGTAATTAAGAAAAAAACGACGTATAGAAAAGATGATTCAATTGCAGGTTTCAGAATGTATATATGTGTAGTCACCCGAAAATTCTTAGAGAGAAGATCATCGCGAAGAGCCACAGGTGTACAGCACTCTCTGCAGCAGCTGTAACGAAAAGGGATTACCCGTGACTGCGAGGCCTGCCATTTGACCTGCAATATTTACATCAAATTCAATTGGTAGAAGGAAACATACTGCTGCAATTTGATCCGGAAAAGTGCTAACCTACTTCTCTGCTGCTATTGTTTGATTAATTTGAATCACAAAAAAAAAAAAAGAAGAAGATTGATGCTCAGAAATCAGTTTGAAAACAAGGAGAAGACGCCATTATTTAATTATGCCCGTAGGAAGCGAAGCCAGTACATATAACAGACAACTAAACAGGGACAGGATTAGTTGATAGGATTGGAACAGAGGACTCTGAGAAAACGAAATTCCAAGGCGAGACTGATGAAGCGTGAAGAGTCCTATAATACTGCTATATGAAAAGATAGAGATCGGTGAAGCTACTCCAGTGCAATGTGATTAACAATAAGTTTTACGTTGAAAAGTGATGTTTAACTCAATTTTTGCACCCTCCAATGAACTGGAATTCCATCTCCACCAACTGTTTACTTACTTGCATACCATGGGCGAATGCACTTGCCACTCATATTTTTCACAACAATCGATTTTTGTATGCATTGGAGAAGGAGAATAGAAAGGAAATTCGGATAATTTTGTCCTCTCGTGTGTTTAGTATGTATGTATGTGGGTAGTTTTGTCAATTTATAAACTTAGGGGGCGTTTGGTAAGAGGGTATCGGATTCGGGGAATGGAATGAACCCCATAAATGGTGTTTGGTTCACTGGAATGGGAATTGAAATCTTGGAATGATTTCTAAAAATTTGGTGTTTCTCCATTCCCAAGTATTTTGGTGGGTTTTGTCCGATTCCCAAGTTTGATTCCAAGAAACAAATCCAATTACATATTATAATTATACAATGATATAATTAATATTTATATTTAATATATTTATTATATATTATAATATATACATATATATAATATATTATAATTATAATATTTATATATATATTATATATATTATATATTATAATATATACATATATATAATATATTATAATTATAATATTAGTACATTATATAAATATATATTATAATTATAATATTAGTACATTATATAAATATATATTATAATTATAATATTAGTACATTATATAAATATATATTATAATTATAATATTAGTACATTATATAAATATATATTATAATTATTTAGTTAAATATAATTATATTCATATAATATATATTATAAATTTATTAATATTATATAATAATATATTTATAATATATATGTATATTTATAAATGCATATTATATGTGCACATGATTATAATATACACATGTATATAATATTAATAAATTATATAATTATAATTATATTTATATTTATTATTTTAAATACAATAATATATAATAATTACTATATCTAATATTAATATGCATTATACTTGTATAAAATATGAGTACAATTAATATTTATATATTATATAATTATAATTATGTATTTATTTTATAGCGTTTGTATAATTATAATTAATTATATATATAATATTTAATTTAATTAGTTACAAACTTATAATAATGATGTTATTGTATTATATAATTATATATTATAATTATTTAGTTAAATATAATTATACTTATATAATATATATTATAAATTTATTAATATTATATAATATTATATTTATAATATATATGTATATTTATAAATGTATATTACATGTGCATATAATTATAATATATACATGTATGTAATATTAATAAGTTATATAATTATAATAATTATTATTTTAAATATAATAATATACAATAATAACTATATTTAATATGTAATATATATTATATTTATATAAAATATTATTATAATTAATATTTGTATATATTATATAATTATATATTTATATTATAACATTTGTATATTTATATTTAATTATATATATAATATTTAATTTAATTAGTTACAAACTTATAATAATAATATTATTATTTATATGTATTATATAATGTATATTAATTTATGTAATATAATTAATATTATCCATTATACTAATAATTATACATGTTTACTAATAGAAATTATTAATTGTTAGACTAAATTTACTAATACATTTATACTAATATATTTAATTAGTGAAGATTTCTTATATCCCATTTACAAAGAGCCAATAACTATCATTTACGATGGAGTTTATAATATATTTATTATATTCCATTCCGAAAGAGTCGACGAACCAAACATCAACTATAGTAATGATACACATTCTAGGTACTTGAACCAAACAAATATGTTGGAATGAATGACCTCATTCCAAACCCAAGATATCCGATTCCGAATCCGAATCCAATACCGATGTGCGAACCAAACGCCACCTTAGGTTCTGTTTGAATTGCAATTGTTTTTTATTTAAACGAGTACTTAACAAACAATTTCGTAGTAATTTAATGAATTTAAATTTTTAAATTTCAATTTTATTGGATGCACCCTAACATACATACATACTAATTCAAAGCAATTTCAATTTTCAAAATTTCAAGCTTTTAAATTTTGAAAAGCTTGTTAGTTGTACCTTAAAGGAAGTTTAATTCATCACTCGTGTGATCAGCCTTGGAGTGCAAATAATTTAATTTAATTTAATTTACGGAGTAAAATTCTAAATTTAAAACAGCAATGCCAATCGAGTAGGCCTGTCAACGGGTCGGATCTAGACCCGGATCCGGACCGGATCCGTGAAATTATTGCGGGTATGGGTAGGGATTTAATTCCGTTTCCCGGATCCGGATCCGGATCCGTTTTGTCAAACAAAAAACGGGTCGGATACGGAATATAGTATTCCGACCCGTATTAGACCCGGATCCGGATATAAATGAATTAATAATTTAAAAAATATATATTTATCAATATAATTTGATTAGGGTGATGTATTTTAATAAAGTTAATTTTGATTTCTTTTCTTATTTGATTTTTTCTTTGCATTAGTTAGAAATTAGTTTACAAATATATTTTTTTCTCATTTTTATTAGAAATTATAAAATTTGGTAAATTTGTTCGGGTAGACCCGGATCCGGATCCGGAACATAGAATAAAAGACCCGTCGGGTAAACGGGTCGGATCCGGATCCGGCATAGTAATTCGGGTCCGGGTCCGGAATAATGAATTCCGGCCCGGACCCGGCCCGTTGACAGCCCTACAATCGAGTGAGCAATACAATATAAACCAATTTTTTTTTTTTAAAAAAAAATGAGAGGATTATAGGATTAGGAAAAAAAGAAAAGAAAAGAGATGGACAGACGGAGTACCGTGAAAAACCACCAAAAAGTAGAAGGAAAACGAAGAAACGAGAGGTCTCTTTGTTGCTCTGGATAATAATTCCTACCGACTCAGATCGGTGAGCAGATAAAGGCGCTGGTCCCTCACAGGCATTCACGGACGCACTCCAGCGGTGGCTCAGGCAGCGGATTACGCAGATAGATATATATGGTTAGATAAGGAGGATCGTGGAGGTCTTCGGAGACGGTAGTGGCTTAACTCGAAAGTGCAATGCTTCTGGGAAATAGGTCGCAGAGGCTCGCTTCGGAGACGGCAGTAATGGCTTACAACAAGTATAATGGCTTTGAAGGGGATTGGCGGAGGCTCTCCCCGTTGGCTGCCGCTAAACAGTTCGTTTCGATGTTCTGAATCTTTGGTCAACTTTAATTCCCGTCTCACTGCTTTTTATCTTCTGTGCTTTCAAATTTCGCTTTTCGTTGTTTCTACATTGCGCTAGAGATGCTAGGTTTTAAAGTGACTATCCGTTTTTCATTTATGGGAGAAATAGCTCGATCTGGTGCCTTGTTTAACCTGGCGGTCAGAATACCCTTAGCTTTTCACGCCCTTGGTACAAAATTTTTCTGTATGTAGATTTGCGCAGTATTGCACAGGAAACGCTGAACCTACCACTGGGTATTTACCGGAGATGATATAGCTCTCCTGGGGTGGCTGGGGGATGAGTCTTTATATGGAGGTCTCGCTTTTATTTGTTGGGGCTCTGCGACATGATAGGCCTATCTCTTTCTCGGTCGTCACCACACACAGCTAGGATAGGGGTGTCTATAGCCTCTTCTCGCTGGTGCTAAATTGGCTCGCTTTGAAAAGAAAAAGATGTTTATGTTGTTTGTTCGTGTCGTGTGCGGGAGGGTCGAAAAGCGATATAGGATATTGTTTTGACAATGTGTGTTTGTTGGATGGTATGAAAAACCATACCATACCGCAGGAGAAATAAATACAAATTTGCGTGGTTTCTTAGATAATAATAGCGTTAAAATTGAAGCATAAGAAATGAGGTGACTGATATGACTCTGTTGCCCTTTTCTGTTTTTGGGTGTGGAAAGAAAAGGGCAAGAATGATGATAGCTATGATAGTGGTTCTCAAATTTTATTTGTTAGGTATGGTGATGGTGTATCTATTGTATATTTTAAATAGCTGAGATCATTTATTGTCCTTCTAATCCTGACTCGCATTTCCATTTCTTAAATCTATATCCATCATTTTGTCGGTTTGTGAATCGGGATAATATGGACTTCTATTTTCTGCCACGTCACAGATGACCCTAGCAGCCTTAGTTTCTCAAGTTTTTATGCTCGTGGGGATGGAAGAGGAGAAACCCGTGTAATTGTAGACACTGACCCCATTGGAGCATCCTACGATTTTTACCTCCAGTGCTCGGTAATCAGTTCTTATTAAAAATCTAGACTTGGGGTCTCAAATTAGTTACCCTTTTTCTTTTCTTTCTCTGTTTAGGGGTGTTGTGTATCTCTGACATACTATTGCAATTGAACAGAAAATGTCGCCTCATATTGGGGGAACATCTGCCCGGTCTGTGGATGGCGGATTTAAAGATCATCATGTTGATCTCAGTGTTACGGGATCCAATCCAGCTCAACTCAGTTTTATGGGATCCAATCCAGCTCAACTCAGTGTTATGGGATCCAATCCAGCAAGAAGAAAGGATAGCCAAAGCATGACTTTGCAGGGTGGAATACCAACAAATTCTGTTCCATCTGATGCTTCCAGGACATTGTTTGTGCTGGGTTTGCCTTCAGACTGTAGACGGCGGGAAGTTGCTCGTATCCTTCTGCGACATGCAAACTAGTGGTTTTACTCCTATAGTTCCTCTGTTGTTTCCTTTACTCCATTTTCTGCAGATCTGTTTCGCTGCTTTGAAGGCTATCAAGAATTGAGACTTATAAGGAAAGAGCCAAAATATGTAAGCCTTTGCTTGGATTTATGTTTGTGATTTATTGCTTAATTTATTGGTAAAATCACCGCCTTGCAACTCGTGCAGCATGGTGGTGATCCATCAGTACTTTGTTTTGTGGATTTTGTTAGTCCCGCTCATGCAGCTGTTGTTAAGGATGCTTTGCAAGGTGAGATGATAATCACACTCTTATATAGCAATGGATGCTTTATTTGGTGGTTGTGAGGGTAGTCTTACTATCTTTGTTTTTCATGACATATATGAAAGAAGATGATTATGTATCATGTCAGTGATCGGGTTAGTGTGCTCTTTGTTAGAGGAATATTGCGACTTTTAAGTTACACCTCCGACGGCATAAAACCAGTTGCCGTCTAGAAAATGGATGGAATTTAGACAGGATTTTACATGCCTCTTGGTTGACCTCCAAATATGTACTCATGCTGGTTTTCCAAACTAGGTAGTGTAACATATGGGCGTTTTCATTGGAGAGCATTGAGTATATATGATGGGGTAATAGCTGGATTTTGAGATTTGTTGATGTCTATGAGCCTGTCAGTTGAACTAATTTTAGATATGAATTGTGAAGTAGTCAAATATTATTTGCAGGTTACAAATTTGATGAGCTTGATCCTCTTTCTGTCCGTTTGATATTGCAATTTGCTCGTCACCCGGCTGCAAGGTTGGCTGGTGGGTACCGTTGAAAATGATGAGGTATAAGGTGACAGGTGATCTGTTCTACACTCTCATATGTAGAAGTTTATGGCAACTGCAATCTGAGAACCACCGCAATGGTGACTAAAGTCTACTGAGTTTTGAATATCTTTGTATTATTTTGGTTTTCACAAAATGTTGCTTCTATTGTAGGCACTCAGATTGTGTAAGTTAGTACAGACTCCAGATGGGTGGTTTTCCTGGGTTCAGCTTGAATCGGGTGGGTTCTCATTTTTCAAGGGTTGGATGCTGGAGTTTAAATGGCCCTTAGCTTATGTTTTTCTTTATTTTCTGTCTCAGACTTTCACTAGACTCTGATGTTGTCATGTTTATTGGATGGCTAGTGTTTCTATCTGAGGATATTACCATAATTTCCATGTAGAGCTTAAAGAGTTGGTTACATATGAATCTTATGACACTCTTTTAAATTACTAACTTGATTTTCAGGTAATATTATGATATTTAGAGTGTAGTACTCTGCATATGGTACATGTTCTGTTCGCTATCCGTGTTTATACGATTTTTTTAGTTGTCGACAAGTTTATACGATTTTTTTTTGGGAGCTGGACTGGTGCTAAGCAGTCAGGAATAAGGGGGAAAAAAGAAAGAAAAAGACAAGGAAAAATGGATTGAAAAGCAATGCTAAGCAAATCAAAGTGATAGTCACTTGAGCCAGGATTTAGTGACTTTAGTAGTGCTATTCTAATGGTGGGAAGTAGTCTCTGAGATTCTATTAAATCTTTTTAGTCATTGTCTGCACTGTTACATGTATAGATTATGTGTCAGAGCCGTTGTCCATATACTTGACAATGCTCCCTTTCGAATGTTTTAGAATGTCACATTTGCAGAAAGATTTCAAGGCTGGTAAGCAAATCAGGCTACAAGCTTACTCAAGCCATAAAATCTGTAATAGACCAACTAAAGTTTACCATATTAACGATGGCAGAACAACTAATGTTACCTAGTTAGTCCTGGCATGCCTTCTTCAGAGTTCTTCTGTTATACTTATTCCAAAATGACCATTTAATGCTAGGGGCTGCATCCAAAATTTATGCATATTAATTGGTGTTATTTTCTGCATCAAATGTCAAAGCACACATGCTGTTTGAGGCATAACAAACTGAGCTATGGAGAAGGGGATCCAAAATTTACTATAACATCGTAGTGCAGTAATACAGATTCCGTCTCTTTTCAGCTTAGATCGTAATTGGAGTAATAGCTGATCTTTTCAATCTTTTCTGCATGATGCTTCACTAAGCACAACTAGCCTATCTAAAGGCTGTAGTAAAAAATGGAATTTTGTTCGTTAGAAAATGTGCTACTAAGTAAATCACATTTACTGCACCTTCTAAGACTGCAGGATAAGATTTCGGTGAACATCTTACTTGCTAAAAGAGAAAAGCTAATAGTTTTTGTATCTCTTCAAGTTGTGGTCCTTTGTTATGGCTAAATATTAATTACCATATCAGGTGAAAAGATATGTAAGTTTTCTACTAATATTGAGAGCTTTTAGAGAAACAATTAAGGGAAACTGATTATTCTCCACTTGCCAACCTTGAACGCAACTGGGAAAATACGCAACTGGTAAATTTTCCCGTGACATTTGACACAACCCTGATTTCCGTGATACTTTCTAGAGGTCAATACATTCACCCTTCCCTCTACTTTTCTTCGTGCCATCTCCCCTTGGTAGGCCTTCAAATAATGTGTGACGAGTTATAGCTAGTTCCACTCTATAGGTATTGGTACTAAGATTGTTGCCTTCTTAGTCTTTTTTTCCTGTTTACGTTGTGGGTGGGAGAAGTAAATTTGATTTTTCATTATATGGTTGAAACTAGCATTCATGCAGAGCTTTGTTTTTTGGTCTTATTTAGTTACGTGTAGGTCCTGATAACACTCTCAGAGCTTTGTTATTTTGTCTTACTTAGTTACGTGTAGGTTCTGGTAACACTCTGTTCATTGTGGTGTGAAACTTTGTACTGCTAAATAGATTTGAACAATGGTAGTTCATAGTTGTCATCCTTCTCTCTCTGCAGCAATGATTCTTTTATCGTATCATCAATGAGCTGTCTCACTGCAATACTAGTTAAGCTTTACATTAATGATTTTCCAAATTTGCTAGGCCACTTTTGGATGGCTTTTACTCTCTCCCCCTTTTTGATAAATTAATTAATTCATAATCACCTTTGTAATGATGACTCTAAACTGACTTATGCCATTTAAAAAGATACATTAGTCTTTACAGTCCCAAGGGACCCTGAGATTGACGATATGGTAGCCATTTTAGTTTTTGATACACGTAAGATTAGTCATTTTTCAAAAAGAGTAAGTGGACTTGCCTTTCTGTCTTTCTTTAAAATGAGAGTATAACCATTGGAATTAAAGGAAACAGACAGTAAGTGTGTAAAAGTGCTTTTTGGAAAGAGGTTACTAAAAACTGGAAACTTAGCTCATCTGAGGGCTTGAAGATTACTTTCAAATTCCATCAATTTACTGATCAGTCTAAAAGTGCATCATAGATCCTAAAAGTAATAAAATAAGTAATTTATGAATATTAATTCTACAAATAAAGTAGAATAAATTGAAATGTGGCTTGAGACTTGTATGCATGTATCTGTTGGAATTTTTGTTTAATGGTTTTTCTAGAAAATTGCCTTGCACTACTCTTCTTAAATCAAAATTTTGCATCCAAGCTTCTGATCTTCGTTGTAAAGAATGGTTTTGAAAGCTGCATTAAGTAGGTGGAATAGCTAATGAGGATAGATAGCGAGCTTTAAGTCAAACCAAACTGTTGTTTAAAGAACAACCCCTAGATCTTAGTAAATCTCAAAAACCGTTTAGATTTTATGTCGAAAATGAGCTGCAAACTAAATTGATGATTGTTTGAACAGAAATGTGTGGGGATCACATTTATTGTCTATATCATAGTTTGAATCAATTGGTACCTGTCAAATATGTTATGTTAGAAGATATATGAGATTTGATAAATGCTAATGTTTTTTATATTGCGATGTCTAAATGAATTAAATACTTCTACAGAATGTAGTTCATGTAGAGCTTTGGTGGTCTGCAGGAGAAGGGCAAACTTTTTTAGCTTCCGAGATTCTCATGTCAGCTTTGCAGCTGTCGTTGGGATCAGGCATAGAAGATAAACCAAGAATCGGAAACTGAATATCCTTGAATGTTAGTTTTAATCATTTCCTCAGAAATACCGAAGCTGATTGGAGTGTGCAAGGTCAGGTCCAACATATATTTGTCATTTTCACTAAAAGAGTGCTCTCTTGTTAAGACTGCTAGTACGCTGATTGCTATCTGTATTGCAGGATGGAGATTATCGTCTTTACTTGCTGGGATAGCCTTATCGGCTTTTCTACCTAGGAAGTTTCTAGGGGCTCTTTTTTGGTGTCTTTGCTTTCTTATGATTTCAAGCTGCTTATATTCTGGCTGCTTCTATGCGTTATAAATAGATATTTAGCATCAGTAATCATGGCACCTCTAATGATAGTGCAACACGTGGCTTTCCTTTGGCAGGTGATGATGTGCTGTAAATTTCAGCGCTCTGTTACTTGCGTGGCTTACTTTTGGATCCATTCTAGTTATGCGTGTCTGACTTCTCTGATACGTTTGGCTGGAGTGCAAGGTATGGTCCTTCCGCCTAAAGGGTTGTGATTCCAGTTCATGTAGCTATATTTCTAATGGGCGACTTCCTGTCAGTTGGATTATGTCTGTCTGTCGAGTCTACTTCTGTGTGACGGTTCTCACCTGTTCTTGGAGATATAGTAACGGTGATTGTGTGCCTAGGTTTTGGTTTGTTTTGAATAGGCACTACTGTTCTAAGGTATAGTGTGTCTGCCATAGTTTTTTTTTTCCCCCTTGCTTCAGTGTAATTTTTATCTACGAGGAAGAACTGTCTTTTCAGGTGTCATTTATTAGAGCACTGCAATTACCACCCATCTTAATTCCTCTATATATTTTGCGTTTGATAGATGTGCTCTTGGCTTGCCAATTTTATGAGAAACTGCAGTTTTTAAGTTTTGACCGTGAAGTGACTCGTCCACGCGTTGTCTTTGGGTGCAAGATGCTTTCTGCGATTATCCTGGCTGTTGCGTCTCTTGCTTAAAATTGAGACGAGTTGCAGAGGGGAGAGGCTGATTAGAAATGGAGAAAGTTAATACATCGCTTTTGCTTTTGTGAAAGACGCGGGGGGGAGAAGAAGAAGAAGAAGAATGCGACAGAGGAAGAATAGAAGGCAGGTGGTGAGCGGAATTGTGATCGGTGGACTGGTTGTTGAATTGATCTGATTTGTGGTTTTAAAGTCCGAGAGTCGACGTGATTAATCACTGGTTGGGGTGGTTCCTACTTCCTACATATTATATGGGTGGAGCAGAGAAAATCCGGATTTTTTTGGGAGTTGAACCATTAGAATCTTCTAATTAAGATATAACATTAGAACGGTACTGGCTTCTCATTACAAACCGAAATCGCCATATGAGCATGCTAATTACGTGGCATTTCACAGAAGCAGTAACCATCCAAGTGCAATATTTGGGTGTCACTTTGGTGGTAAGTGTACTCTTGTAATAATATGAAACTGAAAATTGGACCGGCGTCCTTTTGACACACTCCTCCCCTTCCCCTGTCCAAACAGGTAACTCTCTCCCCCCTCCTACCTCAACGGTCTCTGACTAATGCTTATCGGCGTCGCATATATTTATTTTCAGAGGATTACTGCAACTTTACGCCAATCTGCAAAAAATGAAAATGTTAAAAGTGGAAGAGGAAAGAAGATATGTGCCTAATGGTGCAGGTTGGAATTAGATGCACAAAGAATTAGCAAGTGGTACAGGTTCAAATAATGAGTACTGAAATGCTTATCCATGCGACACGTGCACTAGATTATTAAGTAAGAAATTAAATGGTCAGTGGATTACAAACGATGTTTTTTTTTTTTATTATTTAAAAATAAATACAACGAGTGATATAAATACGATTGATATCACTTATTAATGCAGACACAAATGCACAGTAAGCAATCAGAGATGTTGAGATTTTTTTTTTTTTTTTTTACAAGCACGTACATGTCGTCACTGCTGCTAAATTATCTCAGGGGGGAACAGTCGAGTTTTTGAGCAAAGGGCAAAGTCATTTGTTTAAAGCCAATCTACTGGGCTTATCCGCTGCAGACATCATCATGTTTGTTAAGCTGCCTAAATGCGGAAGGGACAGGGCCTGCAAAGGGAAAATCTTGGAAATGCTGGATTAGCAAGGAAACTATTTTCCCATTCCTGCTGCGAGTCGGATGGGTAGGTATGCGTTGGAATTTTTTTGGACCAGGACTCCCAACTAACGAACAGAGAATGGAATTAGCAAAAGTCTTTTTGTTTTGGATAAATTTGTTGATGGGAAGAGTAGCAGTGACTAGCGAAGAAGTACGTCTCCACTCCAGTCCAGAGGAGAGAATCTTTGACTACTTACTTGGAAAGAGAGAGAGAGATGGAACTCTTCAGTTTCGAGCACTCGGTTCTAATTCTATCAAAGGGTTAATTTCACTTTGTCCCCCAAACTTTGGACGATTATCCACTTAAGTCCCTAAACTTCAAAATGGAACACTTAAGTCCCTAAACTTATAAATACCTCCCACTTAAGTCCCTGAACTTATAAAATGGGACACTTATAACCTAAACCCTTATAAAATGGGCACTTCGCCACCAACGACATAGGATTTGTTAACAATTTCCTTAAGCTTAAGTGTCCCATTTTGAAGTTTAGGGACTTAAGTGGGTAATCGTCCAAAGTTTGGGGACAAAGTGGAATTAACCCTCTATCAAATCATAAATATAATATTGTTATACGATTTTGGTGACTGTATGCTGCTTGCTTTTGGCTCATAAGCATTCGTTTCGGAAATCAATAATCAAAATCTTGAAATACCAACGTAGAAGCTGGTTGCCTGTATCCATCCTCCAAATTATATACTATGACTCTTCAATTGATTGCCGCCTTTAAAGACCATCATATGTATAACGACCCTCCTTCCAGTTCCAGCAATTGCCGACCTTCTTCTGCACAATAAAATTATTATGTTTCTTGGTGTAAAAGACACGGTAGAGTAGTATATCTTGGAGAACATATGTATTTAAAGCTAAAGGACAATTAAGCGACCAACTTGTTTTACACATATTCTTATTGATGTCCTGTGCCTACTGCCTAGGGATGGTTTTGTTTAATTTCTATTAATTAATTACTCAGTAGTGATTCTGTCATGGAGATGGAGATGATGTATGTCTATGGGATTTGAAAATTACCTCTCCATACATTATAAGATCGAGGATAATCTAAAATTTAAAGGGGCAGGTGAATTTGAAAGTTTCAACGTCAAACAGCCTTTTTTTTTTTTTATTTCGCATTCTTGAAAATGACATGCTTTGCTGAGTTATATAGTAGTAGTAGTAGTATAACTTAAGCTGCTGGAAAATGACAATGGATATTTTATTCGTAGTACTACGTCCAAAAGTAAGCGTATTTTATTAACATCCATCCTTAAAAGTAATTCGGTATTACTGTTAATATGTACGTGCTTCCTTAATATTTTTTATATTATTATTGGGGTAATCCACACCTAATTATTAATTTCTGCAATTTCCTATTAAGTCGTAAACTAATAAAGAAGACACTACTGTCTTCGCAGTAAACGACAGAATTCTGCTTTTTCTTTTCCATCACACAC
Organism: Coffea eugenioides; assembly: GCF_003713205.1. Taxonomy (NCBI): domain Eukaryota; kingdom Viridiplantae; phylum Streptophyta; class Magnoliopsida; order Gentianales; family Rubiaceae; genus Coffea; species Coffea eugenioides. The sequence goes on along the minus strand of NC_040036.1, from coordinate 926,245 downwards.
GTGTCTACAGTAGCGAATCAAATTCCTACTTCCAATCTACGGAATGAATGGACGAGGGTTTCTGACAGCCCTGCTGCAAGAACTGAACAAAATAGAAGAATAAGCAAGTGCTGCGAGATCCATTAGGCAGGTTGTTGGGTTACTACTCCCTCTCTATGAATGTGAAAAAACATGGGAGACGTATATGGCTACCTACTTCTTTCAGTATTGGGAAGTACATTACATGCGTCTGATCGCGGAGACCCTAGTTTTTCTTTTTTCTGATATACATATCTTTTTTCTTAGCAAACAGAAGGGATGGGACTTAAAAGAAACACGAAGGAAGTAGGGGAATTTGAACTCCCGATCCCTTTAATTTATGGGATATTCTGTAACCTCAGCAGAGATCTTCTTGCCTTAATTTGCTTGTAATTAACTTGATTTGCTTGTATACTAAGCAATCGTTCCTCCGCCCTCCTTCCCGTAAACTTAAGCAAAGACACAGCAGGCTACTACTACTCAAGCCGTAGTTAGCTTGTCGCGGTAGATTTAAAGTCAAATAAAGGCTGGGAATGCACAAACAAAATATTAATCGTTTGTAAGGACTGCTGAAACAGCAAAACCTCGCAATCTTTTGGTCAGCATAAAACTTAGAAGCATGAAGAAAGTCTGTGCGTGGCTTTGGCGAGTACTCGATACATCGACCCGTAATTAATGTTACATCCACCGGTAGCATATATCATCATAATCATTCAAGCAGATTATATATGTTACGGGCCGGTGAAGTTGGATATTGGTATCTGTTTTTGGAGTTACTGAGGGAATAAATAAAGTAGAAAATAGCCCTTGGTAATTAAATTCTGACCCGTAAAAATGGTGCCCAAAAATGACCTAAACCCTGTTGAAATGATGGATGGATATAAATTATAATCGGTTATGTATGATGCAATATCAGTCATTTATCTAACTGTTCCAAATCGAAATACGCTCCAACAAAAGTTTGGTTACTGGAAATCAAGTCCCTGCGGAGAGAATTAGTGATGGCAAGATCAAGCAAAAGAAACCACAAAGTGAGGCGCGCACTTAATGGCTCGAAACGTTTTCTTGTTCTCTGCAGCACCGGCCGGAAACCTGCAAATTACTATACAGCAATATTGTTAGGATTTAAAAATGAAGAAGAAGAAGAAAGGTGAAGGCTTTATAGATCACGTACTTCCAGATGGCCTTGATCAATGAGAAAGAATTTATAGACGGAACACGTTAATTATTGAACGGGGAAGCATACAAGAGTGATATTGGTTCGGCTCATCTTCAAGCTGTTCTGCTCTGCTCTACGACAGAATGTTATGAGCCGCAACCAGTATCACGCCATGTCTGCTTCTCCCTTAATTTGGCTCACTTTCTCCCCTGCGGCAGAAAGAGTCTTTACTTCTTGAAGATGATCAAGAAGAGTGCTGCCTCGCCTCTTTTTATAATGCCAGACAGTGACCATTTAATTTGCCGTATATGCTCAACCACCTTCCTTAACTTTGATATGTCTGAAACAATTGTCCGGCAGTGAAATGGCTCCCACAGCCAAGGACTGACTATAAGAGATGAGAAAGCAATTCCTGCGCCTGGTCAATCAGTCGTCTATAGAGAACAAATTATCATTTCCCAGTCAATTAGGCTAAGAAATAACAAATTATCATGATACTAAGACTAAGAATCCACTAACGGTCCTTTCCAGTTTTTTTTTGTTTGTTTATAAAAAAAAAAAAAAAAATCGAGCATAGTGGAGGATACTTTGAAAAATCGCACGTGATTTTTGTACGGATTTGTTGCCATGTCTTTGTCGTGTAACATTTTGTAGTGCTATATTAATATTTCATGGTCAAATTAATTCATCCAGGAACAACAACATAGGCTAATCACTCTTTGACCGGAAACATGCGTGACCTAACAAATCGACGACACCTTTACCATTTCATCATCAACAATTTGCAATACTAGAAATTGGCAATAAGCGTTTTAACTCTTTTCATTGATTGATTACAATGGTGATTCAGATCAAGACAGATTTGCGCAGAAAGCTAGCTAATTTCCACCCTTAATGGTGCAAAAAGCGAATCCAACTAATTGGGTTCCTACTTAAGACGCTAGCTAGCTAGGTACGTATTAGTACTAGCAAATGTGCAGGTAACTAGCCTTCACGCCGCGAAGTTATATTTTGGTACTTTTGATTTTCAAAGGAAGTGGAGGGGCCTTCCTTTTTTGAGTTTTTTTTTTTTTTTAATTGAGAAAAGAGAATACCTAATCTGAAAGCAGTGGGCACAAAAGTTTGTCTCAATGATGAACAAATTGTACATTTGTTAAATTCGGTGGTCATCGTCTGCTTCAATTTCAGCAAACCCTTTTTCCTTTTCTTTTTCGTCTGTAGACATATTTTACTACTAGTAGTATAGGAAACTAACCTTTCCAGGCCTCATAGGGTAGGCAAGTGTAGCCTAGCTAGCTAGCTAGCTAGGTGGATACCTTGTCCGAGAGTTGATAGAATCTTTCCCCTTTTTTTTCCCTTCTTGTTTTTTCTTTTAATATTTTTTGCATATAATATAATCTATCTTATTCTATAGGGATTAAAAAAATGTTCTGACACTTCTTTTGAATTTTTTTCGAAACAAGTATGATTCGAATTCCTGATAGCAACGAGATTGGAGGCGTTGATGATCAAGTTCGTGGTTCGAGTAATGATCAAGTTATTGTTCCAGTTGGACCGATTACTAGAGCTCGTGTTAAGAAATTTAAAGAACAACTCAATACATTAGTTCATGTTGTTCGTGAATCAATTGAAGGTTCTAAAGTGGTTGAAAATCTTAATCAAGAAGAACAATCAATTGTTACATTGCTTCAAGTGGTCCAGCAAACTAGCTCTTAGATTCGTTGTTTAGTCATTTGTTTAGTAGTTGCTTAAGTAGGTTAAAATTGATGTAATTCGCCTAGTTTAGTCTTGAGGATAGACCGAATCATTTAGTTGCTACTTTGAGTCATTTTCATGTCATTTTTAGAGTCATTAAGCACGGCCAACCTAACAGTTTCCATTAGGCCCAAGAAAGTCAAGTTAGTTTCCTAGTTGGAGTTGGTTTCGTGTTTTGTAAATTCTATAAAAGAGTTAAAACGTTTTTCCAGAATAATTAATCGAATTTTCCAGCAAAAATTGAGAGATTCTCTCTTGATTTTTCGTGAGCTCCTTTTGAATACTTTAGAGGTTCTCTTGAGTGTTCAACTTTGGCTTATCAATTAAGAATCGCACTTGATTGTGGAGCCATTTTACTAAAACCTTGGTTCGTTAACTCGTTGGGTTGTGGGTTGAGATAATACCAAGAAGTTCACACCTCGGGGGTTAGATTGGGTTGTAGGTTTTCCGCTGCCAAACTTGAATATCACCATCACAATCCGGGCTTGTTAATCACGAGTTTCTTATGCAACGGAGATCGTATTAAGTTCTTTTTTGGTGATCATTGAGCCAAAACTCAGTGATTTCCTCTTGTTTTTTTCTAGTTTTGGGAATTCAAAGGCGCCTATAGCCTCTCATGCATTCATCATTCTTTATAGTGTTAATCGCACTAAATCCCATGCAGTTAATTAGGTATAAGTTGTACTTTGCCCCTTGATACTTTTTTATCGTCACTTTGCCCCATCATTATTTGTTGACCTTTACCGTTACTAAACATAAGCTTTATCCATTAGTGACTCTCATAGTCTTGTTTGTTAACCTTTGCCGCGAGGGGACGTCTCGAGCATCAGTTGCACTCCACTTTTGGACTTTTTAGTCCAAAGGGGTGTCGTTTAAGGGGTCTAATAGTAGGCATAAACAAAATGTGGGGTCCAAATGTTAATCAACATCAATAAATATTCTCATATGATAATTTCAGAAACCTTTCTTTAGATTTTTAACAATTTCACTTAATTCTCCTCAAGCTTAAATAATTACACTGACTTCTCCAAGAGCAATAAATTATATAATGTCCTTCACTTAATAAATAATCTATAGGGATATATAAAACCAAAAATAAAATTTTAAAAAATGAAACCCCGCCTCTATAATTCCCAACCAAAAACGTTATTCTCTCCAACTCTTAACGAATACCCAATTTCTTATTTATCTTCTCTTCTTACATTTTCACTTTATCTTTCCATAGCTCTACTCCAATCAACAATTGCCTTTCACTATAACCACTAATCTTCTCTATGGTTGTTGTCTACTATTGTTCCTCCTCTTTTTCTTAATCACTATACTACTAAATCCTATCACTTTTTAAGTTTAGAATCTATAGATATAGCAAGTTGAAATTGTCAAATTACAAGTTTAGATGAGGAGCAAATATCATTGTCAAGTTAGATGAAGAGAAAAAGCCTCGTAATTTTGAGAAATAGATCATCATATTCATAATTGAACAAGAAAGAGGAATAAGGGATAATATTAGAAACCTCCCTTGAGGTTTCTCTTAATATCACCTAGCATCCTAAGGTTTTAAAAATATCACTTACCTCCCTTATTTTTGTTATTTGTGTAACATTTTTTAAAAATCCTAAACTACGCTTTTACTTGCCAAATAAAAATATTTGTAAACTATTTTGTTCACTTCAAGAAAAGTATCACCTAAAAAGTAATTTCTTGTAGTACTACCACATCATAATACTATACCCCGTAAAAATATAAATTTTAAAAATAAAAAAAAAGATGTTTGAAAAGAAATATACTTGCACCAATTTAACTCTATATGTTCAAAATCAATTTCTTATAAATTTTATATATTTTTTCCAACACCTTCTCAACCGCTTGCCCAAACCATTAAATTGTACCAATAATTATAAAAATTAAGTCAAAATAAGCAAATAAATCATTTCCCACTTTATCACAATCACAAAAATAAAAGATAAACAAAATTCAATTTATTATAATTTATAAATAAAATATTGCATAGTCATCCAAAAAAGAGTAAGAGAGAATGATCGAGAAAAGAGAAAGAGAAGAAAGTGACTTTCATTTAGTTTTTTTTTTATTTTTAAACTCCATTTATTCGATATGTGAATTATGTGTCAAGTGAGGGTTAATATGGTCTTTTTACAATTACTGAGGGAGGTAAATGATATTTTTAAAACCTCAAAGGTGTCAAGTAATACTTGGAGAAACCTCAAGGGATGTTTCTGATATTATCATGAGGAACAAAGGTGGTTAATTTGCATTGTTTTGACTAAAATTTTTTGTTGTATTTGGATTTGTTTCCTTGCATTAGCAATTTTTAGTTGTGGTTTTGCAATGGAGGTGGAATTTGTTCTATGTTTCTATGATGATAATATTCTTGGAAATATAGGGACATTGCTTCAATATTGGTAATGGTGGTGTAAAGCTAGATTGTTTTATGTTTGAGAATTGTCAAGCCCTGGAGGTTATATTTGGATTGTGATTGAGTGTCAATGAAATTTTTTTTTGGGGCAAGCATTTGAGCACAGACGAGGCTTTAGGCAAGCGCTGAAACAAGTAATGATCAGCATTTCTTGGGCTGCCGGCATTGCTTGGATTAGCGATTACAGTTTGGAGTGTGCTTGGCTAGTTCTTACTACAGAATATTAGGTCTGTGTAGAGGTTGAAGAAGATGCACGATAAACTATTTTGTTCTTTTATTACGAAAGGGTATTCTGGAATTTTCGAGAGAAAATTTAAGTACTTAAATTTTCACACAAACAGTGAAAAGCAAAAGAGGTAGATGTAATTCTTAAACTTGAGAGAAGCTTCCCACACTTGCTAAAAACATCAATGAAGGTTAGTAAAATTATCCCATATTCTTTTGTTAAAGAAAAGTTACTCCATATATTCTTAACCTAATTTTCTTTTTTTTTTTTTTACGTCAGAGCAAGTATCTTCGCTGGTAGTAGAGGAAGTTGAACCAGGTTTTAAGGAAAAATAAATAAAAGGAAGAAAAAGGATAGCGTCATTAATTGCTGTTTTCTTGGGTCATTTTTTTTACGGGTTGGAATAAATACAAACACGTATTGGTTAGCACATGATTTACATATAAATTAGTATTAATTATTATTTAAATGCGGACCCGCATTTTATTACTCCTTGCAATAAAGCGCTTGCCACCTAATTAAACTTCACTTTTTCAATAAACCTTAACACCGTTAAGCAAACCCTTATTAATAAATAATAACTAACTTACTTTCAGCCGAAAGTCTAAACCGGCGACCTTTTCGGCTTAGAACAGAGGAACCGAACCGAACCGATTTATTTTCGAGACAGTTGATCCGCAAGGATTTGGTCCGCTTTCCATGGTTTCTCAGGGGACGAGATTTTGAGAAACCTGGCGAGGGATTTATAAGCATCTAGTATCCCACCGGCGGCAACTTGGAAATGGAAATTGACGCTACACATAATTGGAATCCATCCATGGGCGGAGGCGTGAGAGAAGTTCTGTTTGAAGTACGGCGTCACGCTTCAGGAACTTACTCCAATTACCCTCCGACGGGTCAACAGGTTCACTCTGCATTTTCTTGGCTATGTCCTTTTTTCGCCAGAAATTTGCATATCCTGATTGCTTATTTTTTATGACCAATTTAGGTGGACGATGGCCGCGGAAGGACTTTACTCTCCTACTTTTCGTTGCGAGGTACTTCTAATGCTGACTGTTAATGGTAACTCACTAGTTGTATCAGATGCTTGAGTTCGTGATGTTCAAATATAGGTGTAAGTTGTACAACTAGTACTCATAAATACGTGATACTGGACCTTTATTAGGGTTGAATCCAAACTTGTGAATACGCAAAAGCTATACCATTTTCAGTTTGCATATTTTCAGCTTGCATTCAGTCTTCTGCATGTTTAATGTACTTGTGCTAGGCAATTGCAAATTCGGCTTGGAAATATTATATAATTTAAGTAATTTAGGCTTGAGGGACTCTGTGGCTGATTATTGATCGATTAATTTGATAACGCAGGCAGTGACATTTGGAAATCAAAATAGTCTTGGACTTCAAAGTCATTCAGCTGTTCCTTGTTCCATTTCAAAGCTATATAACATTTTGCTTCAACTTGATTTTCTAGTGTTCATATGTCATTCTCTCCTGGAACTATATATGCACACACATGCTTCTCTCTCTCTCTCTCTCTCTGAATTTCTTTGCTTGCTGATGTTTGTTCTGAAACTTCCTCAACCATGAAGGCATCACCCAAATGAAGGAGAGATGGACAGAATATAGGAATCCAAAAAAGGTGGGTAAGCATGCAGCTTTGTTCATCTCTCCCCATGCTGATCGAGTGGCTGTAGCTTTCAGGAATCAGATAACGTTCTTGCAGAAAGATGATGACTATCAACAACCAAGTGGCACTTTTACCAGTGAGTTAGCCAATCTTGGAAAATTATCAAATAATGTATGTTACAATGAGTTTGTAGAATTTGGGAGGATCTTCTATCTACAACCAGGGTGAACTGTTTGTTCTAATGCCACAAGATTATAATTAGACCATTATTTGGTGTGTAATGGCATCTCTGTAGTTGTTTATTGCTTTCATCTTTTAGGGCTCTCGCATGATGGGAGCTAATGTTGATGTTGTATTTCCTTTTTTACCAATAAGTTATAGAAATTTGAGGGGTGCTATCATTGATTCAAAACCTGAAAAATAAACATGTTAATCCAGTCTTGATGGTTGGGCTCTGATATTCATGCGTCTCCATAAGCTTAACAGTGCTTCTTGCTTGTTTTTATCTACTAGGTGGAAACATCAGTGCCTTCACATGTGGTACATGGTCAGAAGCTCATGAAGTCCTTGGAGTTTTTGATGACACTAATACTCTATATTTCATTAAAGCTAATGGAGAAGAAATTACCAGAATCACCGGGAAGCATCTTAAAGTCTCCCTACCAATATTGTGCTTGATTTTGCAGGATGACAATGATGTGAACAAAGCATGCTTGTAAGCTCTATGTTTGATTTGAGGTTCCTTCTCCCTGCTAATTGCTTTTTCCATATTTTCCTATTTCAATTGTCGGTCTCTTAGTTGCTAACATTTTTTACAGGTGTACCTTTAGCATTCTTACATCAGATGGTTCACTCCACGATTTAGAAATTAGTCAGGATCTAAGTGCCTCCATGTCTGCAGCTCCTCTTGCACGTACTGGAGTAATGCTGAAGAAACAATTCCCAAAGAATGTTTTCTGTATGCATCACCATCCAAAGTTGTCTTTGTTTGCTACAATCAGTAGTGCCAGTGGTGTTGCCATTTCCAATACGTCAGGACATCCAGGTTAGTAAAATTTTGGAGTTGAATAGATCTCAAAGTATTTGTGTTGGTAGAATGTTGGATAAAAGAAACTCTAACTAGTTGACAGCACACCCCTAAAGGCTGTACCTCAGAATTGGAAATATGGTCTAAGAATGAGTTTAGTTAATTTTAAGAACGAAGATGTAGTAACTTTCTTCGTTTGTGAATTTTGTTACTTTTGTTCTCAATCTTCTTTTGTGGTTAGCCTATATACAAATAATTGGCAAATAAGTCCTCTGAGTTACTGCCTATAGCATGTGATTACTGATTGTTGCTGTGAACCTCTCTTTTAACAACTTTAGTTATATAAATTGAAATAGCGAGTGCAATAGACAATAGTTTCATCTATGAACTATTTTTTTTTTATCAGACTGATTACTTGAAACATCTTGTAAAAAGAGGCATAAAGGTCAGAGTTAGCCTGTTATTCTTAAAAAGTAGATTTTGCATGAGGATAAATTGTACAAACTTTAGTTCTTCACTTGTTTCTAGTCATTTGGCAGTCTTCTAGTGTAAAATATTCCTACATTCTGTTGTTTACTAAGATACTGTAAGTTTGGAAAGTTGTAATTTATTGCATTATTTGGAATCCATCTACTTTAATTAAGTCAGGAGAAAGATTTTTTTTTTTTTTTTCAGAAGTCTATTATCAACAAAATATACTTAATAGAGGCATTCTGTTTTGCTAAATAGCCAATTATCTCCCTGGATAGTCCATGTTTCAGAAATAATTAACTCTTCCTTGATGTAATTTTTTTTTAATATTTATTCTCAAAAATCTTCTATGATATTTAGTGTTTGACAATTTCCTCAGGATCACCTAGTCTATCTCTTTGGCAAAGAAGTAGCAGCTCAGATTTGGAGCTCATGGTATCCATTGATTTTGAAGGTTTATATGCTGAAGCAAAAGGTGTAGATCAGTTGATTTCTCCGAAGGTGCTCATCTCACCTGAGGGAAATTTTGTTGGCACTCTTGATGCTAGGGGTTGCTTGCTTATTTTTAAGTTTCATCAAAAGCAGTGGAACCTATCAAATCTTTACAATACAAAGAGGCATGATCTGCAAATGAAAAATGACTTGTCTGGTGGAGGCATGGATTTTCTGAATGATATAGTTGACTTTACTTGGTGGTCTGATGATGTACTTGCTGTTGCGAAAAGGGATGGCACTATTACGATGTTTGATGTCCCTACTGGTGTTAAATTGTTGGAGAAAGATCCTGTTTACTCAATGCCTATCATGGAAACAGTGGAGAAGTTGTCTGGATGCCTTTTTCTTTTGGAGAGTACATCTGGGCAAAGCTATAAATCATCTGAAGAAAAAAGAACAACAGACTTGCGTCTTATTGAGCAGCTGGAATGTGCTAAACTGCAGTGGAATTTATTTTCACTTTCAGAAAGATCTGTTTCTGAAATGTATGACTTGCTAATACGTAAACAAGACTATCAAGTTGCTCTTAGCTTTGCTCATCATCATGGGTTGGATAAAGATGAACTGTTGAAGTCACAATGGATGTCTTCTAGTCAAGGAGTAAACGAGATAAATAAATTGCTGTCAACTATCAAGGACCATGTTTTTGTCCTGTCTGAATGTGTAGATTGTGTAGGACCAACAGAAGATGCAGAGAAGGCTTTACTGGCTTATGGACTCCACCTAACAGAGAATTACAGGTTTTCTAAATCACAAGAAGATGAGAGCAGCCAAGTGTGGGACTTCCGTATGGCAAGATTAAAGTTGCTTTTGTTTAGAGACCGGCTGGAAACATTTCTTGGGATAAACATGGGAAGGTAATAATATTTTAATTTTCACTGTTTAAAGAAATATAAGTTTTGTTTCTTCCTACATATATATACTTATGTATTTATACATAAATATAAGTTTTCTCTTGTTTAAAGACAAGTACTAAAGCTTTATCTTATGTTATTTTGTATATTTGGGCAGCAATATGTTTTTATGTTTTCTTTAAGCAATTTCGTGATCCTTGACATCTCGGAGAGCACTGCTTAGAGTCATCTGTTTGGAGTGAGGAATTTTTTCCTACCATTCTCCTTCCCTGATTGCTTTCAAACATCACAACCTTCAATGATTTGTTTATAGTATGAGCTGGCTGATGAACTCACTGGGGAATAAACATCCATCTCCTACACAAACCCCTGAAATCCTTCCCAAAACTCGACCACAAAAAGAATGAAATAGTAAGGAGAAGAGGGAATTTAAGTTTTTGAACCAAGGCAGTGTTGCAAGTGATTCTGGCTTATTCTCTGCGTAAAGAATTCAGGGAATGTAATGCTGAGACAACGTTATATGCAGAATTTTGATCACCTGAACAGACTATTGGGTAGTATGGGCACAAGTGTTTAGGATTGAATTGCTGAACTTAAGCAGACTTTGGACTGGATTTCTGGAGGGCGATATTTGTCCTGACAACCAAGTAGGGGAGAACATTCAGGCTCGAAAATCTTGTGTCGTTTATATTAGCATATTATATGGTAGCCTGCAGTTTTTTTTGGGTTTCACAATATCAGTTTATGAACTTTTGAATCTGGAGGTCTTGTAATCTTCCTAGCATTGTTTTGTCTTGCAGTTGTAGGATGCTAAAATAGTTCCCAATGACTATGCCCTTAACTAAACCATTTTGCAGGTTCTCGGCTCAAGAGTACAATAAATTTCGTAATTTACCAATTAATGACGCTGCTGTAGCCCTTGCAGAGACAGGGAAGATTGGAGCGTTAAACCTTCTTTTCAAACGACATCCATATTCGCTCGGTCCATACATATTGGAGGTTCTTGCTGCTATTCCTGAGACAGTTCCAGTTCAGAGTTATGCACAGCTCCTTCCTGGGAATTCCCCTCCTGCAAGTATTGCTCTGAGGGAGGAAGATTGGGTTGAATGTGATAAGATGGTCTCATTTATAAACAGTCTACCTGAGGACCATGGTAGCAGGGTTCTTATTAGAACTGAACCAATTGTCAAGAGATACATGGGATTTCAATGGCCATCAACTGCTGATCTTTCTAGCTGGTACAAAAATAGAGCCAGAGATATTGATACCTTAAGTGGGCAGCTTGAAAACTGCATGTGCTTGGTTGACTTTGGTTATCAAAAGGGGATCTCAGAGTTGCAGCATTTCTATGAGGACATCTCTTTCCTGCGCCAGCTTATTTATTCTGATGAAAATGAAGGGAAAAGAAATTTTTTTCTTAGTCTTATTGCTTGGGAGAAGTTATCTGACTATGAAAAATTCAGATTGCTGCTCAGGGGAGTGACAGAGGAAGACGTAATTGGAAGACTAAAGAATATTGCAATCCCATTCATGCAAAAGAGGGATTATCATATAGCTGCTGATTCTACAGATGAGCTGACTGGTAGCCAATGTACTATGGATAATACAGCTGACTCATTTCTGGTTAGATGGCTAAAAGAGATTTCTTTGGAAAATAAACTAGGGATATGTTTGATAGTATTTGAAGAAGGGTGCACGGATCTGGAAAATAGTTACTTTTTCAAAGATGAGGCCCAGGTGGTGGATTGTGCTCTGCAGTGCATGTATTTGTGCTCTTCAACAGATAGATGGAGTACAATGTCCTCAATTTTATCTAAACTTCAACATTTACGAGGTTTGTATTCTTGAAATTACAGGGTTCCAACTCACTAATTTGAAGTGGAAAATGGTTAGCAGAGTAGCTGGATTGATGATGATGTTTTACTTAGGTGATCAGTTTCATACCTGATAGCAGAGCTTGCAGACCTTAACCATGAATAGGTTAAACAAAACAGGAAGTTATTTCTTTGTGTAGCTTGGCTATGGCTTTCAAGTATGATAGACAAAAATACATTTTCTTCCCCGGCTGGGGCAAGGTCTGAAATTACATTCAAATGGGATGAGGAGGTTTATTAGAAGGGCTTCTATAGTATATTTTTAACAATAAGGAAGTGCTCTTTAGCAGTTTTAACAAATAAATAAGTTGTACTTGTTGAGGGTCTATTGGTTATTTGCTGCAAAATTCATTTTGGTTATAATAAATTGCAACTTGCTAAATAAGTTCTGTGCATCAAATTGCTCAAGTCTGACCATAATTATTGTTCAATGTAATGTCTCCAAAGATAATGCAATTGGATGTTACAGGTTATGGAAATGAGGACCTCAAGACAAGATTGAAAGTCACTGAAGGCCACGTTGAAGCTGGGAGGATTTTGGCAATTTACCAGGTTTATTGACCTCACATGTTGCTTTTCTTAAATAGTTTTGGCTGTTTTGGTTTCAGCTGGATGGACTTTGGCGATTACCATGGTTATTGGTCTGGCATGTTTCCAATTTTAGTAGTTTTGACTGTTTTGATTTGAGCATTAATTGGCTTATGTTTTGGTCTGCTTTCTGTACTCATGTTTATGACCTGAGATGCAGACTTGCAGCACTGTCTGCTTTAGTGCTCCTTTGGGCTTTCCTAGTTGGTCTTGTGTTTCAATCTTCAGTTTATGTTTCAATTTTATTCAATTCATGGATCTGAGTACCTTTTAAACAAAAAATTGTGATTCCATTAAGTTTCCTGGAATTTCTTTTCTGTTCTTAGTCTTGTAGTCTGATGTATAACAAAGAGAAATGGATGTTAAGGAGTATCTCATTATTGTCTTAACCATGTAAACCTGCTTTTGGATCCTTGGAGTTTGTAAGAGGGGTATAACAAAATTATTGTCGGGTCTTCTGCCTCTGCCAGCCATTGTTTAGGACGGATTTCGTACAGAAAAGAAGTTTTTCAATTAGGTCATTGTTCTTTGATATTGGTTCTTGTCAGTTTGTCTCCTGGTGAGGGTGACATTGATTTAGCGAAAATGTTGCTTTTAGTACCATCAAAGACTAGCAGGCTTGGACAGAGTATCTACAATTTTTTATTCAAAATATAACAGACTTTTCTACCATTAGAATTTCGAAAGCTTTCTGAGATGTCAATTTTATTCTACTATTGCCATGTGGAATTGGATGCCTCAGTTTGGAAATTTGGAATGTGAGTTAAAAAATGTTACAGATTGTAGGCTGATTTGTAGGGATTAGATAGCTGATTTGTAGGGATTAGATAAGTTACAGATGTAGGCTGATTTGTAGGGATTAGATAAGTTACAGATTGTAGGCTGATCTGTAGGCTAAATAATAGGAACTAGATATGTCTATACTTGTATATATACCGTTATGATTGATGAATAAAAGGTAAGGAAAATTCATTCCCTTTTTCTGAGTTTAACATGGTATCAGAGCAGTTCTGTGTAGAGCAGTTCTGTTCATAAGTTTTTTTAAGAAAAAAAAAAAAAAATTTTCTGGGCTGTTGGGCGTGAGGGAGGCTGCTGCCATATTCAAGGTGCAGGCGTTAAAGGTTCCTCTAAAGACACCGCCAACTCAGGGAGGTACGTTTTTGGGTCAACATCGATCTAGGTGTGGGACCTGGCTACGACAGGTTCTCTTGTGGGTAATCTGTTATCTTGTTGAATTTTCTTAGCAATTATGTCTGACAAAAAGACTGGAGTTTCTGATATAGTTCCGTTGGTTTCAAAAATCACGGAACACAAATTAAATGGAATTAATTTTCTTGATTGGAACCATACTATTGAATTATATCTACTCAGTATTTCTATGGATGGTCATCTGACCGATGATCCACCTACGGATGACTCTAGACTGTCTTGGGTGAGAGAAGATGCTCGCTTGTATATACAAATTCGTAATTCTATTGATAGTGAGGTGGTGGGCCTGGTTACCCATTGTAAGACAGTGAAACAGTTAATGAACTATTTGCAGTTCTTATATTCGGGAAAAGGAAACTTCTCTCGTATCTATGATGTTTGCAAGGATTTTTACAGGGCAGATAAAGGAGATAAGTCTCTCACCAGTTATTTTATGGACTTCAAGAAAACATATGAAGAGCTCAATATGCTGCTTCCCTTCAGTATCAATGTGGAGGAACAACGGAATCAGCGAGAGAAGATGGCTGTTATGAGTTTTCTCGCCGGTCTTCCGTCTGAATTTGAGACTGCCAAATCTCAAATTCTTTCCGGATCAGAAATTTCCTGTCTAGAAGATGCTTTTCGAAGGATTCTTCGTACAGAGAATACGTTACCTGTTCTATCCACTCAGCCTAACAGTGTTCTTATTAGCCGTACTACCACATTTGATTCAGGAAGACAACACTACAAGAGTAGTGGCAACAGTAAGAGCATGGGGTCGGCGTCCAACAACTCTGATAAAATTACTGAAAATCGTGGAAAGGAGCAAGGAGAAATTGTATGTCACTACTGTCATAAACCAGGACATATCAAGCGGGACTGTCGAAAGCTACAGTATAAGAAAGCTCAATTTGCACATGTTGCATCTAGTTCTGAGACCTCTGAAAAGTCTGTTACAATCTCTGCAGATGAGTATGCCAGATTGACTCAGTTTCACGAAACAGTGAAACAGCCATCCGGTCGTGTTACTGCACTTGTTGAGACAGGTAAACCCAATACATGCCTTGTTTCCTCTTCTCCAAAATGGGTCATTGATTCTGGTGCTACAGATCACATGACAGGTAATCCCAATTTACTTTCTAACTTTCAGCCACATAAATCTATCACTCCTGTTACTTTAGCCGATGGTTCAACATCCAGTGTTATTGGGTCTGGAACCACTAAACCTACATCATCTCTCCATTTGTCATCTGTTCTGAGTCTACCACGACTATCGTTTAATCTGATTTCTGTCAGCAAACTTACTCGTGCCCTTAATTGTTGTGTCTCATTTTTTCCTGGTTCTTGTGTATTTCAGGATCTCATGACGAAGAAGATTATTGGTAAGGGACATGAGTCTGACGGTCTCTACATTCTTGATACACAGAAACCAGGGTCTATAGCCTGTGCTGGAACAGTCTCTCCTCTTGAAGAACACTGTCGATTGGGTCATCCTTCGCTTTCTATGTTAAAGCAACTTTGTCCTCAGCTTTCGAACATTACTTCATTAGATTGTGAGTCGTGTCAGTTTGCTAAACACCATCGTCTTAGTTCTAGTCCTAGAATCAATAAACGAGCTACTGCTCCCTTTGAGTTAGTCCATTCCGATGTTTGGGGTCCTTGTCCGGTGACTTCTAAAACTGGTTTCAGATATTTTGTTACCTTTGTTGATGATTATTCTAGAATGACATGGCTTTATTTGATGAAAAATCGCTCAGAATTATTCTTTCACTTTTCTTCCTTTTGTGCTGAAATACGAACCCAATTTGGTAAACCAGTACAAATTTTAAGAAGTGATAATGCAAAAGAATATGTTTCAGGAAATTTTCAGAAATACATGCTTGAGCAGGGTATTCTCCATCAAACTTCTTGCGTTGACACCCCTTCTCAAAATGGGGTTGCTGAGAGAAAGAATAGACATCTTCTTGAAACTTCTCGAGCCTTGTTATTTCAAATGAAGGTTTCTAAATGCTTCTGGGCTGATGCTGTATCTACTGCTTGTTTTCTAATCAATCGTATGCCTTCCTCTGTTTTATCTGGTAATACTCCTTTACACACTCTATTCCCGAATAGACAATTGTTTCCTATAGAACCAAAGATATTCGGGTGTACTTGTTTTGTTCGGGATGTTCGTCCTCAAGTTACAAAACTTGATCCTAAGTCCTTAAAGTGTATATTCCTGGGTTATTCCCGTGTACAAAAAGGGTATCGTTGTTATTGTCCTAGTCTTGGTAAGTATCTTGTGTCTGCCGATGTCACTTTTTTGGAACAAACACCTTTCTCCTCATCTTCAGGTTCTGTGAGTCCGGGGGAGGATGATGATTTGTTAATCTATAGTGTCATACCAAATTTGGATTCGCCTCCCTCTACACCAGTTAAGCCTCCCATCAAATACACCTACTCGCGTCGCCCACATCTGCCCAGTTCTGACTTGGTCCTGGAGTCTCCAACATCATGTCCTGATGAACCAGTATCTTCGTCATCAGATCCGACTACCAATGATGATCTTGATCTCCCTATTGCTCAAAGAAAAGGTAAACGTGCATGTACTTATCCAATCTCTTCAGTTGTTTCCTACAATCATTTGTCTTCCTCTTCTCGTGCTTTTCTTACATCCCTAGACACTATTTCTGTACCCAAAACTGTTCAAGAGGCATTAGCTCATTCCGGATGGCGGAATGCTATGATTGAGGAAATGAATGCTCTAGATGTCAATGGTACGTGGACTTTAGTTACCCTACCTGCAGGTAAACGAGCTATTGGATGTAAATGGGTGTTTACGGTCAAAATGAATCCTGATGGTTCCATTTCTCGATTGAAAGCTAGACTTGTTGCTAAAGGATATGCTCAGACTTATGGCGTGGACTATCATGATACTTTTTCTCCTGTAGCTAAACTTGCTTCTATCAGGTTATTTATCTCCCTTGCAGCAGCTTATGACTGGCCTCTGCATCAATTAGACATCAAGAATGCCTTTCTTCATGGTGATCTTCAGGAGGAGGTCTATATGGAGCAACCACCAGGTTTTGTTGCTCCAGGGGAGTATGGGAAAGTCTGTCGTCTGAACAAATCTCTATATGGTTTGAAACAGAGTCCTCGGGCTTGGTTTGGAAAATTTAGCCAAGCTCTTGAAAAGTTTGGGATGCAAAAGAGCAAGTCCGATCATTCTGTTTTCTATAAACAATCTCATGGGGGTATTATTCTGTTAGTTGTATATGTGGATGATATTGTCATCACAGGTAGTGACCCTAGAGGAATTTCGTCTCTGAAGTCCTTTCTTACTACTCAGTTCCATACCCAAGACTTGGGGATGTTAAAGTATTTCTTGGGAGTTGAAGTTAGCAGGAGTAAGAAAGGAATCTTCCTATCTCAGAGGAAGTATGTGCTTGATTTACTGATGGAGTCGGGAAAATTGGGTGCTAAACCATGTAGTACCCCAATGGTTCCTAATTTACAGTTAACCAAAGAAGGTGAGTTGTTTGCAGATCCTGAGAGGTATAGAAGACTTATTGGAAAGTTGAATTATCTTACTGTGACACGTCCTGATATTGCTTATTCAGTGAGTGTGCTGAGCCAGTACATGTCATCACCAACTATTGACCATTGGAAAGCAGCAGAACAAGTTTTACACTATTTAAAAGGTGCTCCTGGACGTGGTATCCTATATGGCAATTATGGTCATACTAGGATCGAATGTTTCTCAGATTCTGATTGGGCAGGGTGTAAGGAAGATAGGAGATCTACTTCAGGATATTGTGTTTTTGTTGGGGGAAATTTGGTTTCATGGAAGAGTAAGAAACAGAATGTAGTCTCACGATCAAGTGCAGAAGCTGAATACAGAGCTATGGCAAAGTCTGTGTGTGAAATCATATGGGTATATCAGCTCCTGAGTGAAGTAGGAATTAAGGTCTCGGTACCTGCAAAGCTACGATGTGATAATCAAGCTGCACTTCACATTGCTTCTAATCCAGTCTTTCATGAACGAACGAAACATATTGAGATTGATTGTCACTTCATTCGTGAAAAGATCCAACAGGGTTTGATCACTACAGGTTATGTGAAGACTGGGGAACAATTAGGTGATATATTCACAAAATCTCTTAACAGGGTCCGTACTGATTATCTATGTAACAAGTTGGGCATGATTGATATCTATGCTCCAACTTGAGGGGGAGTGTTACAGATTGTAGGCTGATTTGTAGGGATTAGATAGCTGATTTGTAGGGATTAGATAAGTTACAGATGTAGGCTGATTTGTAGGGATTAGATAAGTTACAGATTGTAGGCTGATCTGTAGGCTAAATAATAGGAACTAGATATGTCTATACTTGTATATATACCGTTATGATTGATGAATAAAAGGTAAGGAAAATTCATTCCCTTTTTCTGAGTTTAACAAAAAATATGATAGTTTTACTAGAAAGTAAGGAATATATGGACCCACATATTAATCAAACTCAAATTTAAAAGATAGTGGGGAAATATGAGGCTGCTGTCTCTTTTGATGTATAAAATACAGAAGAAGAGAAGCATTTGAACTTCTCCATTTTGGAAAGCAGACATTGTGTTGAAAAAGACCAAAAAGGCAAGACATTCAATTGGGACATGGGGAAACGACTGTATGCATTGTGAAATTGAGTATAAGTCACATCTAATAGCTGAGTCCTGTGTTTTCTTGTCTGGCTTTTATATTTCTTTCAAGCTACATTCTGATGTAAAAGCATTCATAGTTAGAAGCATTGATTGCAATGTTGCAGTTGGAGATGCCCTACTGGGTATCATTTTATTCAAATGTTGTTATTCATGTGTTTGTCATCTTATTCTCGTATTGGTCTTCAGGTGCCAAAGCCTATTAACTATTTTAGGGAGCCACATACAGATGAAAAAGGTGTAAAACAGACACTTCGTCTTATACTCTCCAAATTTATTCGGAGGCAGATGGGTCGATCAGATAATGACTGGGCTAACATGTGGCGTGATTTGCAGTCTTTGCAAGAAAAAGCTTTTCCCTTCCTTGATTTGGAGTACATGTTGATAGAGTTCTGTAGGGGATTGCTTAAAGCTGGAAAATTTCCACTTGCAAGGAACTATTTAAAAAGTACAGGTTCAGTAGTTTTGGCTGCAGATAAGGCCGAAACTCTGGTCATTCAAGCTGCAAGAGAGTATTTCTTCTCAGCATCAAGTCTTGATTGTCCAGAAGTAAGTGTTTAAGTCGTGTTGTACTGTACTCTTCCATTAAGTTGGGAGTCTGAAGTGGGTTGCTGTTTGTACAAGTTTTCCAGCTGTGATCAATGTCTTACAACAGTGGCATAAGACAAGCTTTTTCCATCTATTGATGGCATGTTGGTGATGTGGGCTTACTCTATAACTTTTTGGGATAAGACATTCAAAATGGAAATTATTTACGTCAGACTGAAATGTCTGACAATTTTTAAGCAATGAACTCAAGTCAGTTATTGATAGTTTGCATGAATAGCAGTTGAGACAATGTAATGATGTCTAATACATTCTAATTTTTAAGATGTTTTAATGGTGTATAAGTTGGGGGTGGCTGGTTTCAAGTACACATTTAACTTCAGAGCTATAAATTTACTTATTCTAGGCATGACACATGACACAGGTGTACTGTAATAAAATTTTCTTGGGAATCCTCTCACATCTCTCAGGCATCTGAGTTTCATGTGAATTTGGGGGTGGGGAGCAAAGATGAGGGTTTGTTTGAGTGAATTGTTGCTGGAGTATATAACTGCAGTTTAGAAATGACTCGTGCTACTTTTGGTCTCAAGTGTGATTGTTATAGTGAAAGAAATATTAGAATATATTGGCTTACTTAGAAGTATATTTTCTCACTTATGACATATCTGATCTATTTTAACTATTTTAGCTACTTGAATCATCTTTGCTAATTGGAATCTTGTCAATGGGGCTATTGGCATGGCTTTTTTCCTGTTGGAATGTTCTTAAGAAGATTATTTTTATTCAAATGGCGACAATAGAGAATAAATTATTGACAACCTGCTGAATTTTCTTTCAGATATGGAAGGCTAAGGAATGTCTTAATATCTTGCCTAGTAGCAGAAATGCCAGGGTAGAAGCTGATGTCATTGATGCCCTTACCTTGAAACTTCCAAAACTGGGAGTAAATGTCCTGCCATTGCAATTTAGACAAATGAAAGATCCATTGGAAATAATTAAGTTGGCAATTACAAGTCAAGATGGAGCTTATCTCAATGTTGATGAACTTATTGAAATTGCCAAACTTCTTGGATTGAGCTCACACGATGAAATATCATCCGTACAAGAAGCTATTGCAAGAGAAGCTGCTGTTGCTGGAGATTTGCAACTAGCTTTTGATCTGTGTCGTGTTTTGGCTAAAAAGGGTCATGGTTCTGTCTGGGACTTATGTGCTGCTCTTGCAAGAGGTCCTGCCCTTGATAATATGGATGTAAATTCTCGAAAGCATCTTTTAGGGTTTTCTTTGAGCCACTGTGATGAAGAATCTATTGGTGATCTGCTCAATGGGTGGAAAGATCTTGACATGATGGGACAGTGTGAAACTTTAATGATGCTGACCGGGAGTGAGCCTCCTGAATCTGCAGTTCAGGGTACTTTAGCCATCTCATATCCACTATATAGTACACAAGGTTCTGTTGATTTTGGAACTTGTTCAGGAAAGGTTGATAATGTTGGTTATGGTGATCAAGGACATCTTGATGCCGTAAAAGATTTTCTCTCTCTAGTTGCAGAAAATTTGCCTTTTGAGAATGGTTATCAATGGGAATCTATCCTTAGAGAAAACGGGAAAATTTTGTCCTTTTCTGCTTTGCGCCTTCCTTGGTTACTTGAACTGAGTACTAAAGCAGAAACAACTAAAAAACATATATCAGGCTCAGTTTCAGGAAAGCAGTACATAAGTGTTAGAACACAAGCTGTTGTAACTATTATCTCTTGGTTGGCAAGGAACGGTTTTGCTCCAAAAGATAATTTGATCATCTCCATTGCTAAATCAATTATGGAACCTCCTGTTACTGAAGAGGAGGACATCATGGGATGCTCTTTTCTCTTAAATCTGGTGGATGGCTTTTCTGGTGTGGATATTATTGAAGGATTTGTGAAAGCAAGGGAAAGTTACAACGAAATTATGAGCATTATGAATGTGGGGTTGATTTATGGTTTATTACATAACTGCAGAGGCGAATGTGAGGAGCCTGCTCAGAGGAGGATGCTGTTGCTTAGGGAATTCCAACAGAAACACAAATCAGTTGCATCAGGTGATCTCTTTGACCCAGCTTTCTTTGCTTAATACTAAATATTGGTCCCAGAGTACAGGCTCATATTTCTTTTGCTTTTGAGTTATTGTTGGTCCCAATATAGTGGAGAAGCAAGTTAATAATTTTGTTTTTTGTTTTCCTCACATGACTTGTTGAATTTAGATGAAAGAGATGAATTAGACAAGGCACAATCTGCATTCTGGAGAGAGTGGAAACTAAAATTAGAAGACCAAAAGCGTGTGGCAGATCATTCAAGGGTTTTGGAACAGATTATTCCTGGTGTTGAAACAGCTCGTTTTTTGTCTGGAGACACTAGCTACAGGGAGAGTGTTGTTTTTTCCTTTATTGAATCCATAAAACTGGAGAAGAAACATGTATTAGAAGATGTTATAAAATTAGCCCATACCTATGGCTTGGATCAGACCAAGGTATGATCATCTGTGAAAGTCATCAGGCTTAAATTAATTATCAGTCCTCATGTCTTTAATATGAGAAATCTTAAAGTGTATGTTAGTATTTCTAAATTTCAAGTTTTCTGAATTTTGCATTTTCAATTTACAAAATTTCTTTTCTTTTTGTTAATTCTTAGGTGCTACTCCACTATATAAGTTCTACTTTTACTTCTGAGGCTTGGACAGTGGATGATATTGTGGCTGATCTTTCACAATTCAGAAATGAAGTGATTTCCTCTGCTGCAGAAACCATAACAGTCATTACTGTGTCTGTCTACCCTTTGATTGATGGTCATGATAAGCAGCGGCTTGCTTATATATATGGTCTACTTGCTGAGTGCTACTTGCAGCTGGAAGAGCTAAAAGAACCACTTCCTACTATTGGCCAGAGTCCAATGCACTTAGATGCCATCCATTTAGCTCGTTTCAGCAAGGTTGTAAGCCAAGAATGTTTCAGGGTTTCCTTTATTGGTGGCCTCAACTTCAAGAAAATTGCTGGATTGACAGATCTGAACTGGGATTGCTTCAATGATGAAGTCTTTTCTCACATTAGTGAAAAGAATGTTGAAGCGCTGGCAGATATGGTCCGCAACCTTATCGGGTTGTATGGAGATTCATTACCTGAAGGTCTTTTATCATGGCAGTATGTCTACAGACACCATGTGCTGAATTTGTTGACAACCTTTGAAACTCAATTTAAAACAGATAGCCTTAGTGAAAGCCCTGAAAATTTTCATTGCTTCCTGAGTGAGCTTGAGCAAACCTATAATGCTGTCCTTAAATACGTGAAATTCATTGAATATCCAGGTATACTGGACATAATGATGCGATTCTTTGCAGTAATGGTACCTTTTGAGAAACCGTCAAGTAAACGTTTTGACTCAATGTGGCAGGAGTGTCTTCTCAAGCTATTGAATATGTGGCTTAAAATGATGAGTGACATGCAGGAACTTAAATATCTTGAGCATTCAGATGAAAGCTTCTGTTCAGAATCTTTAGTGACGTGTCTCAAAGTATTCATTAACTTGATTTTAAAGGGGAAAGTCTCTCCCATTGAAGGTTGGGGCACCATTATTAGTTTCAGTAACTCAGGCGTTAATGGTGATGCTATAGTTGAAATTTTTAATTTCTGCAGAGCAATGCTTTTCTCAGGATGTAGGTTTCTAGCTGTTGCCTATGTATTTACCGATGCACTGAGTCAACTCTCGCCTGGGTCGGCTTTGGCATTAAGCACTGGAAGATGTTATATCAATATCCAGGATCTCCCCCATCTTTACATAAGTTTACTGGAGATGATCTTGCTTGACCTAGATAGTGGATCTCTTGAAAAGCAAAAGTTTCACTCTTTCTTGTCATCTTTGAGTAAACTTGAAGGGAACTTGGAGGATTTGAAATGTGTCAGGGATTCTGTTTGGAAAAAGTTGGCAGAGGTATCTGACAACTTGCAGCTTCCTAGCCACTCACGTGTATATATCCTGGAGCTTATGCAGTGTATTAGAGCTACAGACAAGGAGCTGAAAGTGTTCTCTTCTGAGCTAGACACCTATGTTATTCCTTGGGAAGGGTGGGAGAATGTCCAGAGTGGATGTGTAAATCATGAAAAGACCAGTGATGTTGCAGACACAGCTAACAGATTTACAAATACTTTAGTTGCCCTTAAGTCATCTCAGATGTTGTCAGCTATTTCGCCAAGCTTGGAAATTGCACCAGAAGATTTATTAACTACTGAATCAGCTGTTTCTTGCTTTGTAAAAGTGTCTGAATCTGCCAAGTCTGAATCCGAGATTGATACTTTGATAGCTATGTTGGGAGTGTGGGAGGAACTTTTCATGTATGGAAGAAAAGATTCTCCTAAGGTAGATGATATTGGAAATAGTTGGAGTAATGATGATTGGGATGAGGGATGGGAAAGCTTTCTGGAAGAATCTAGGGAGAAAGAGTCGAAGAGTAACAGCACTCTTTTGGTTCATCCTTTACATGTATGTTGGCTGGAGATCGTCAAAAAATTAATAAGGCTTTCCAGGTACGAGGAATTTCTGAGATTGGCTGATAAGTACAAAGGAAATACCACGCAAATTTTGCTTGATGAAGATGATGCTCGTTGTCTAAGTCAAATTATGCTTGAATTGAACTGTTTTATTGCTCTTAAGATAATGTTGTTACTGCCATATGAAGCTGTTCAATTGCAGTGCTTGGAAGCCGTAGAGGTAAAGTTGAAACAAACAGGCATCCCGGATGAATTTGGCAAAGATTATGAATTCTTGCTTCTTTTATTATCATCTGGAATAATAGTACCTATCATCACCAAATCTTCTTATGGCGCCACTTTCTCGTGTCTTTGCTATATGTTTGGGAATGTCTCTCGTCAGTGGCAGGAGGCACAGTTGTCAAGCCTCAAATATATGATAGCCAGTGAAGATAAAAGCAACTTGAACCTTATTTTTGTTTTCACAAGACTGCTTTTCCCATGTTTTCTAGCAGAGCTTGTGAAAGCTGACCAGCAGATTCTGGCAGGGTTTTTTGTTACAAAATTCATGCACACTAGTGCATCATTTAGTATAGTGAATGTTGTGGATGCTAGTCTTAGAAGATATTTCGAAAAGCAGCTCCTACTGCTAGACGATGATGAAGCCTCTTGGGAGGGCATCAATTCTAGTGAACCTTTGTTGAACACCATATTGAGCTTTAGAGACAGGTTAGGAGAATTGATCCCATCCGCTTTGTCATTACTTCCTGCACCGGGTTGATGATGTTTTGGATGTTTTAATGAACAATTGGTTTTAGAGTTGTTAAAAGATATCTTCATATACATCTTGCTGAAGAATTCAAGGGTCCGGTGACGTTTTCCTTTGTGTGTATAGAGGAGTCTATATACTTACATAGCAGATACCAACAGTGAAAAACAAATGAATCATAGTCTCAATTTATTACTGAGCAGCTTTTTGTTCGCACTATCGTTTTACTTGTGTTTTGCTTTGTTTGGCTACAAATTTTTTTTTTTTTTTTTTAATTTTTGACCCCCACCAGCTGGTTGAAAAGAATCTTTTTTCTGTCACAAGTTTCTTGAGACTTCGATGTAGCACAGATGTCTCGAGAAGAGTTTTTGGAAAGAATTGATGGTGGAGATCTCTATCTGTGTGATTTTTGTGCGGTGAACATTAGTAGCTTGGAAGAAATTTGGAATTGTGATAGGTCTTGCAATAGAATAATACCCGTTTTACAGCCAGATATTGGCTTAATGTCTATATATACATATATATATCTAATGTGTGTACAGCCAGTTATTGGCTTAATGTCTACAGAATTGCGTCTGCATCATCTACATTTGTCATTGGATGAGGGGCAGTAGCGGTAATCAGAAGGACCGCTTCTGAGCTGTTCATGGCCAGATTTTGGTCAAAAAAAAATGTGCGATCCAGATTACTTCTTGTATCTCGATTTTCATAACGTGTGTGGGGTTCACAAAATTTTGTACTAAAATTATACGTTACGCAAATAAAATTACGCCATGTGCAAACAAAGTTACGCGGTGTGCAAAATGCACAAAATCGCCGCAACCGTTCCTACCCCTTGTCCTTTGTCATTTGTGTTGTGCAATTGGTTTCGAAAATTGCTGACGTCCTGAATACCCCGGTGTCTCCATGCTCTGCTGGATCATTTATTGCCAGGTGGTGAATATGGGTTTTTTCTTAAATGAAGAAACGAATGTATTCTACTCATGTAGAAAACCAACATAAAGGTGACAAATGGATAGTGGTGGGCCAAGCAAGCAAGGACAAGCAAACTTGTTAACCGGCCAGGCATCAAGGGCAAAACCGGCAACATAATTTGTTGTGGGACCTCTCGGAATTGACAATGGCGCGAAATGGTCAGTAAAACCTTCTGTTGGCGCCAAAGAAATGCAATGGCGCGAAATGTATTCTGACGATTAAGATATTTCCAAATTGCCCGCGTGCCACTGGTCAGGAGGGAGATTTGTTATCAAAACTTGGATTTGTTTAAAGGCGTGCTCTATCATTTTGGCAAATGGCGTGCTTTAACTTTCATGAAAACCACACGCTTTTAAGTTATTATAATTAATTGATATATATGAGATCATATTAGTAACTTTAATCAACTTAGTTGACCATGAACAATCATATAAATTAGTCCTATTAATAGTTGTATAAATAGGCCTAAGTAGTTATAATCGTTGGAATCCACTATCTGACAATGATCTAACAACAAATTGAGAGATAACAATGATCCATATCTATCACCATCTTATGAGCTAGCATCAAGGAATCGACAATAGATTAGACCTTTAATTAGTTATAATCGTCGGAATTGACTGTCCAATTTAATTGTTATAATGAGTTGTTATCATCTTAGCCCAACAACGAATTGGAGAATTCATCGATTCCGATGATCCATATCTACAATTGTGTACTTATGAGTTAGCACCAAGGAATCTATAATCAAATTAGAAACTTAATTAGTTATAATCGTCGGAATTGACTATCCAATTTAATTGTTATAATGAGTTGTTATCATCTTAGCCCAACAACGAATTGGAGAATTCATCGATTCCGATGATCCATATCTACAATTGTGTACTTATGAGTTAGCACCAAGGAATCTATAATCAAATTAGAAACTTAATTAGTTATAATCATCGGAATCGACTATCTGATTAATTGCTGTAATTAGCTATTATCGTTATAGTCTTACAACGCATTAGGAAATTCATAACGAAATGATCCATATCTATTACCATTTTCTTATGAGCAAGCACCACATCTATCGACTATCGGATTGAATGCATAATTAGGTGGTATTTGGTAAAAAGGTTTCGGTATAGAGAATTGAAATAAATCTCATAATCATTGTTTGGATTACTACTATCGGAATTGAAATTTTGGAATTATATCTAAAAATTTGGAGTTTTCCAATTCCCTAGTAATTTGAAGTTGAAGGGTATTGGATAAAAGCCAAGTCTGATTCCCCTTTAGAAACGAGGCTCGTCCCACTACTTGTTAAAAATTAATATATAATTATATAATATATTTATAATAAAAAATGTAAATGTAATTATATTTATAAATATTATATACACATGTATAATATCTTATATAAATATATATTATAAATTTATTAATATTATATAATAATATATTATATTAGTTAATTAAATTCATAAGGAGAGGAATTATCATATTAGGAGGTTTAATCTTTATTGCCTTATTTTCTTCCATCTTAGGAGTTTTAATCTTTATTACCTTATTTTATTTACATGTATATTAGTACTAGTATTCATTTCATTGAATGTGAATTAGTAACACTACTAGTTTTCAGTACACGCGTGGCACGTACTAGATTTAGCATTGTTACAAACTAGTATATCATTACCGTGTATTATATATTAACTTTGGTTTACACGTGTATTAATTCAACTACTTATATCCATATATTGGCATCTCAAGACCGATCATTAAACACGAATTACAAAGCATGCTTGAACAAAAAATACAAAATAAAAGTCAATGTTAATGACGATAATTACTCTGCATGCATGCAAAAATTGCAAATTAAATGAGCGTCTGGATAACAACGCATAACTGCCATGTTGGCATAACACATTCTTCAAGTATGAACATGGCACGTGGTAATAGATCCTTTTTAAGAACCATACAATTGGCATTCAAAACAATCTTCCACCGTAATAACTAAGCATTCTTTGGCCCACAAACATGAATTTATGTTTAGCAACATATTCTAGATGGAGTTTCGGTTTACCAGCTTTCACAACATATCTACTCCATGCATAACCACCGTAAACACAGTAAACACCTTATCTGCTCCAGCTTTCACAACACATTCTCTGGCAGTGGTTATGGAGCCGTAAACACCGTAAGTATCATTCTGTTAGATCCCAAAAACGTCATGATGATTGGTATTACTTCCCCTGAATCTTCTTCCTTGTCATCTTCATTTAAATTCCTTCAAGTTTAGCTTACTGCAAATGAAGTTCTTATCCCTGAAGTTTAGCAAGAATATAATCATATATACAGTATTTTCGGTATAATGGCATTACATGCATGCTTTTTTCAGTGATTTCATTACTTTCTACTAAGTTGGCGCATCCCACTTTAACCTTCTGGGTTCATAGCGTGCGTGAGCCGGCGTGTTTGCCACTCGTTCAATATTTCTATAAGAAAAGCTTCCAATCTCATATTTCGGCATATATTCAGTTTTTGCTCTTTAAGTTCAGATCAGTAGGATAGGGGTTGGTCGTCTTTTCTTAGCTGGTCTTACCGGTCCAGTTGGCGTTCAATGAGCTAAACTATGAACGAAGCTAGAGGGAGAGAGTTTTTCTCGGGACAGGGGCGGAGCGAACAGAAAATATTTGCTTGACCTGTGCTGGTTTCAAGAACCCTGGACCAACCTGGGTAAATTCATACTCTTATACACATAGCAGAGAAACACAAAAAAGAAACATATATCAACAAGTCATACACTGCAGACAGAGAATCAAGGTCTTCGTGACGTATCAAAAGTGGAAACAATAAGCTAAAGTTTCAACCAAGCAGAGAGTATCTCCAGTTAAGTTCTTTGGCAAAGACGCTTATGAGCACACCACGTACATGCTTAAAGTTAAGTTCTTTGGTAAAACATGCAAATCAAAATATCAATCGTAAATAGATTCAAGTCAGCATATTTGAGGTGCCAGATCATCTCTCTGATATTAGACAAATATCATCATCAAACTCCATAAACTTAATACCGAGGTGCCTTCAAAATCTGCAAGGACATTTACATGGTTAAAAAGTATATAAAAAAAGTTACCCTTGTGTATCCCATGTTTAGAAGACAAGAAGAAATATCTATAAAAAAAACTAGTTGGTACACGTACAAATATGATGTAAGGTTTCATGCCTGTGCCACGGATAGTTAGTTGCCATAACCACTGTCAGAGCTCCATGCATAAGGAATTCCAGTACTGCTACTCGCCTGTACACAATGTTATCCACTTCATTATTGGTGTTTTTGTGCATTCTTTTGGAATACACAGAATATTATTCAAAGTAGTGCAATGAGTTCAACAGGGGGGGTAAGTCATTTACCTTAGATGAAAACCGTGGAATGAGGGAATGACTACCAGCATCACAGAAAGTTGGTGTTTCTGAGCTAAAATCACAAGTCATTGGCTACAATGACAGCACAACATGTTCATAGAATAAACTTACAGTAGTAGGCAACAACGCATCAGAAATAAAAGTTAAATAAGGATTGACTCTACCTGCATTTCGACATTCATCCTGCCACCATCTGTAGAAGTAGACATATGAGTGGATAGCTGCATAGACCAGCTACCCATTAATGATTGATTGTAATCAGTTGTGTGAACGACTCCACCACAAGCTTGCAGTCTGGATATATCATTGAAACTTGTTTGCTTACTGCTGCTGCTTCCTCCAAATGCTGCTCGTTGGTAGTGCACTTCATCAAATTGTTCATCACTACCAAGCTCGTCTGTTTCCTCATAAGAGCAGTTATCATCTAAATTGCTGGTGTTCAAAGGACACGTCCTTTTGTTATGGCCATCACGTTTCCTACCAAAAATAAGTGTATACAAGAATTTGGTAGGAATGAAACATAATATTTTATGCAGAAGCTCAATGTAGTTCACTCACCCACATTTTCCACACTGAATACCAGTTGACCTTCTCCTAGGTTCTTGTCTTTGGCTGCCTTTTGATCTTGCTCGTTCTGGGTCTTTAACTCCATAGTTACGTTGGGGTTGACGTAATGTAGGTTCGGCAGGCCTTCTGTTTTCACTCAATTTTCTCACTTCAGGTGTTTCTCGTTCAATAATGCTCAGTATGCGTTCATATCCGACATCCGTCTTGGAGGCATAGAGACACATTGGCTTGCAACCAGCCATCAATCTCCCATACCTAGCAAGCTCAGTCACATCATCTGCTACATTTTGCACTACTGTAGCCCCTCGATGAAATTCTTCCCTTGCCTTTCGTGTCCATCTCTTCATTATGAGGAAATCAGGGATTCTTTCTATCCCTTCAAGTAGCATAATTCTAAACATATGTGTGCATGGAAGGCCAAGGGTTTCAAACATCATACAAGAGCATGCAAGCATTCCACCTAGAATGGTTTGCTGGACCCTGAACCTGCCATTCTCCCGTGAGTGCTCAACAAAATGTATTTTGTGTACCCCATCATCAATGAGGTCAGATCTATTATACATGCCTTGACCTTTAATAGCATTTCGGACCATCAAAAATATATTTCTAGTATATATTTCTGCTGCATGCTCCTCTATCCAAGGCATATCAGTGGTTGGAAGAAGGCTTGTTTGTTCGGTCTCGGCAATTAGCCTATTTTCTTCGTGCCGTATAGCAGCAACTCCCAAATCGAATGCCCGCATGAACTCAAACAATTTCAGCTCCCCTGTCAAATGAATCTTTAAAACGTCATTCATTTTCTCACATCTCTGTGTACTTTTCATGCCTGCAAAGAAATGATCGCGAAGATATGCCGTGGCCCATTTATCACGTTTTTTGTAAACTGATTTCACCCACTCACTATCTTGGATGCCACACTCAATAACAGCTTTTTCCCATTCGCGCTCAAATCTTTGAGGGGACCAATTATTATGCATACACGAGGAGAAACGCTTCATGAAAGCTTTGTTTGCATTGTACTTTGCATTTCGTTGAAGATGCCAGGAACAGAGCCTATGCCTTGCCTCAGGTATTATATTCTTGATGGCTTTTTTCATAGCTGGGTCTCCATCTGTTATAATAGAAATTGGCTTTTTCCCACCATTTGCATCGACTAATGTTTGAAGGACCCAGTCAAATGCTTCCTCATCTTCATTGGATACTAAACAACACGCAAATATACATGTTGAGAAATGATTATTTACTCCACATAACACCACCAATGGCTGGTTGTAGTCATTCGTCTTATACGTAGAATCAAAAACTAGGACCTCACCAAAGCATTTGTAATCGTATAAGGACTGTGAATCTGCCCAGAAGAGACGCATTAGTCTATTTTCTGAATCTGTATGATACTTGTAACAGAAGTCATTATCCAAGTCCTTTTTTCCTTGTAGATATGCGATTGCACCCTCAGCATCACCATGTATAATCTCATTCTTGCGCTCCCTTTCTATTTTATTATACAGATCTTTATTCTGAAAATTGACTTTGTCATAGCCACCTGCCTCCAGTGCAAAGAGCTTCATAATCTGGCTTGTTCTTGTCCCGACCCTTCGCAATGCATATGCATGAGCATAGTCTGCATCAGAAACATTTCTATGTGCTCTTAGAAAAATGGCAGTTGAGGGCGTTGCCAATGTATGATTGTGCTCCCTTAAAAATTCAGTGACTATAAATTTGCTGCTTGGCAGATCATACTTGATTCGAAAGCAAGCTTTGCATTTCACCCTAGTCACAACTTTTGCTTCTCTCATTCGATTTTCCATTGTTTTCCATCTCTCTTCACGTTCACCCTCCCTACAGCATAGCCATTTTCTATAACGTGTCTTCCCATCATCATAATATTTTCGATCACTTCTTCTTATGCCAAAACCCATTGCTCTAGCATACACGAAATAGAAAAGCTCTGCATCTTCCACTGAGTCAAATGTCATGTTCATTACTTGATCATATTCCAGATCATCTATGCAACGAGCTTGAACATTATTGGCCATCACCTCTTCTTGCATTACTCCTTCTCCAGCTTCTGCTCGCATTTCTCCTCGTTCTCCATTTTGCTCTCGGGAGCCCGTGAGTTGTTCTCTCTCTAACTCTTCATTTGCATGCTCCAGACAAGATGGTTCGTGCCAATTCATTTTGTCTCTTTGAGTGGTCTCCACTGCTCACCTTTTGAACATATCACAATATGTTCTGTATGAATATTTTATTCCTAAATGTTTTACTATACCTGATCTACTTCTATTTTGCATGTGGGATTCGGAAATTAATTCTAAAAATCTGCATCTTCTACAATTTTTACTTGATAATAATATTTTGTAGGAGTAATTTCTCAAGCTATTTCTATTCATCTGATAATTCATTATTTTCTTTCATACAAATGACAAATTTATAGTTCAATATACTTTTTTCTATTCACTGTCTTCATATACACGATGCATATAAATCTCAATAAAAATGTAGCAGGCAATCATAGATAACAAAATTTAAATGTATTTTAAATAGGATAAGATGATTACCTGTTACAATAGGAACCTTGTGCTCCTATTGTACCCCTTCCGGTCTCTATTTTTTCCCAATATTCTTGGCCTGTAGTTTTTGAAAAAAAGCTCCCCTTTGTGGATATCCGATGCCAACTTTCCTATGTGCTATTTGACGTTTGAGAAGGGGCTTTGTAATTTTTTTTTATTTTTTTCGTATTCATTTTTATTATCTGCCCATTTACGTTGGTTGTTGGCATTAATAACAATAGCTATTTAGTTTTCACATCAAATCCCCAACCAATTATCTGGTCTGGCATTAAACTCTGATTTTAGCTGTCCTGAGTCCGAGGTATTGTTTGATATCATTTGGTTGCCAACTACCTCGTTCAACAATTTAAGGTTGCGTTAAATGCAGGTTATGTACTTCATGATTAATGAGTTGGTCCAGACTCGTTGCCAACTACCCCATTACTCAATTCTAAGGTTGCGTAATTGAAGTTACTAGTATTGAAGCAACCGGTATCCATTTTGGCTTTTGAAAACTAGTATGAAATATTAATCCGTAATTGAATCTCCCGCCTATAATTTCCTTTATAATGAAACCAATTTCAAATCTGATGGCTATAATTTCAAATCCCGCCTATAATTTCCTTTTGAAAACTAGATCTGATGGCTATTATTTCATCTCCCACCCATATGTGAAGTACATTTCAAATCTGCCAGTCCATGTATTATATAGGTCCCGCCCATGGCTTTGTCTCTCTTCACGGTATTTCTGTTTAGTCTTATCGTTGTTATGGATAGACTGTGAGTGATTGAACTCCTTAGTAGCAAATGATACGGTCTTCAAGCTCAGCGATCTCACGAGCTGGATTGGCAATGGATCTCCTTCCCCAGTTCCAGTTCCTCTGATATTAGCGCAAGTGGTCACAGAAGGTGATGATGTCGTCTCCAACCTTTCTAGCTATTTTGGGCAACCACAACCAATGCATCTATTACAGACGTAGCAACTGCTTCGGTAGTAAATAAATCTCTTTGTTAGAATTTTGATATTTTCTATTTTCTTGTTTCTGATGTCGCTCTGATGTCTCTAGCTTGTTCCTATCTCTGATGTCTGTCAAATGCCTGCACAGAAAAAATATTTGTTTTGCTTTTGTCTTACGTATTATTGACTGACTTGCCTTGGTTGTGTATTTATAATTATATTTCATATTCAATTTCAACGTAAAACAAAAAAAAAGGGAATATCAGCTCAGCCTTAAACGTAGGTCTTTCGTGTATTTGTCTACAAGCTGCTCCCTTATGTGTAGAAGCTAGTTAAGAGCAATGGCAGCGAGGAAACAGAAACGCAAGTCTCAATGTTCAGTTCAGTTGCTGATATGAACGACTTCAATAAAGACTAATAGGGTCCATACATAATAAAAGATGATTTTGTAGCAGTTGAGAGTCATTAATGATACAATGGAACAGAGGTAGTTAATGTCAGCTATTAATGGAACAGAGGTAATTAATGGAACAAAGGTAATTAATGCCTGCTAATGGTGGGAAATCCTTGTTGTAAATCAACTTTAAACCTTTTAAGCATTACAACAAACCCAAGATAAAAGATTAAGGTCAAGGCAAAGCATCCCATACTTTCTAAGCATTACAGGAAAAGCTGATAAAAGATGGTCTTGTAGCAGATCAACGACATAAAGCTATTCTAAAGAACCAAAAACATCGATAATAGCTATTTGAAGCTTTTGTACCAAAAAATTACCCAACAACTGGTCTTGCAGATGATCAGAATCCATATCCTACACCTTAGCTAACAAAATAAGGCATAGACACATAACTAGAAACATTACATACTTCACCATAGTTTGTGAAGCAACTACTTCCTTCATCATTGCTCTAATCTTCATTATTTCAGCTCTTGTTTGCATGACTTCATCCAGAATTCGGCCCTGCAATTCGTCAACTGTCGGTGCAGCAAGGTGACCGCCGGATTTCACCGTGTCAAGGGCATTTGCATATTCATCACACCATCCTATCCATGGTCGGCAGCGCTGGATAGCTGAACTTAGTCAGTATGAGAAAAAAGGAAGATGATTTTTTAAGATTAATTTTCTATAACATCTTTTTCCAGCAAGATTGATCTTACCACTTCACTCGGGCATACATAGTAGTGCCTCCCTCGATTTGCCTCTGACTTGCCGACCACCATAATTCGACAGAAACCATTCTTGCACTCGCATAAGCGGTCTGGATATTTTGCAAATGATGCTGCTGAATTTGAAGAGCTACTGGCCATTATCTTTTTTTGAGTACACTATACAAGTTGGAATGCTGTGTGAGACTTAGGCACAACAACGCTATATATAGACTTTAATGGTCTCCAGGATTGCAGGTGCACTTGCATTTATGCCATTGTGGGTAACCATCAGGAGAGTCGCATTAGACATCCAATTCGGTCTTATCCAATTCACTAGAGTATGAACATAACAAAAGATGATAGTGGTTGTCCATGTGGAATATGATAATACGAGAATACGAGAAGAACCAGAGCGAAATTCGCGCATTATTATATCCCGGGTATTCTGATCCATGTCTCCATGCGTAGCTGAGACTGTGTGGTCACGGCCTCTCATTTGGTCAGTAAGCCAGTCAACTTTGCGTCGAGTATTCACGAAAATCACGGGTGAATTCTTACATTGTGATGAAAAAAAAAATGATTCTACAACGAGGGCGTATTGTGAATGGTTTTCTGGAATTGGGGTCTTCGCATTCTGAGAATGCGAACTCATTGAGCTCGCATTTTGAGAATGCGAGCTCAGTGAGAGCTCAACATCGCAATGCGAGTTCAGTGAGCTCGCATTCTGAGCTCGCATTCTCAGAATGCGAGCTCGTACTAAGCTCCACCGCCAACCCTCCATTTCGAAAAAAAAAGACAAAAGCAAAACAAAAGCAAACACACGAAGCGCAGAATAACGTTGAAACCCGTAAGCGGGATTCTGTGTTTTTTCTATTTCAAGGTTAGCTCGCATGCGGGTTAATGTTATATTTGAGCGCGAGAAGAAAAAATTGGTAATTAGGCTCTTTGGGCATTATAAGTAAATATTTAAATTAATGGCAGTTTTATTACACCAATATTATTGTATTATCATTATTATGATTATTGTATTATTTCTTATGCAAATATAACATTTAATTATTTAAATTTGATTTTATTTTTACAATTTATAAAATTTTTATCACTTATATAATATTTTTAAAACCCTAATACATCTAAATTTGATTTTATTTTTCAAATTTATAAGATTTTTATTTAAAAAAATGGGATACGGATAAGATATCCGGTTGGTTCGATTTGCATAGGTGCATATGAGAATATCCGAATACTCCTGAAACCCGCAAGCGGGATTCTGTGTTTTTTCTATTTCAAGGTTAGCTCGCATGCGGGTTAATGTTATATTTGAGCGCGAGAAGAAAAAATTGGTAATTAGGCTCTTTGGGCATTATAAGTAAATATTTAAATTAATGGCAGTTTTATTACACCAATATTATTGTATTATCATTATTATGATTATTGTATTATTTCTTATGCAAATATAACATTTAATTATCCAAGCAGTTTGATTTTATTTTTACAATTTATAAAATTTTTATCACTTATATAATATTTTTAAAACCCTAATACATCTAAATTTGAATCTAATTTTCTACAAGTCATACTTATAAATGCGAAATCTAACAAAAAAGTTAAATACAATTTTTGCAGGTCAAATTTAACAAATGCGAGCTATTTGCAAAATTTTAAATATTTGCAACATTTTTTAAAACAAAAATTAGAAGCTTTCTGCAAATAATTCCCTACCTCTCAAAAAATACCAAAATAAAAAAGATAAGAGCTCGCATTGTAAGCTCGCATTTGTGAAATGCGAGCTCATTGAGCTCGCATTTCACAAATGCGAAGACCCCCCTGACGGAAATTAAACCCAAAATCACCCCTTTTGTAGAATTTTTTTAAAATTCATCACAAAGTTGGAAATTTCTCTGAAAATCACACTCTGGGTGATGGCTAGAGTCTCATAGAGATCACATAAAGTTTCAAGCTTCCACTCTTCCTTTTCAACATTCACATAAAACTGTTTAATTCCCTCGACAGTTAATTCATCACGCTTAACCAAAATCCTGACCGGCTTATTCATAAACTTTCTAGTGATTTCAAGGGCTTCAGGTGGCATGGTAGCAGAGAAAACTCCTACTTGAACTTTGGCAGGTAGAAGCTGAAAAATGTCATATATCTGGCAATAAAGACAAAATCAAGTGCTGAGTATCCAAAAATTTCTCAAAACCTCAAGAAAATGTTCAAGCAAAAACCAAGCGTCACTCTTCAAGTTTACAATATTGAAAAAACAAAAAACTGACTCTGCTTCATCAAATAGACAGTATAACATCTTCCACAAAAAGCAGAAAGCGCAACCAATTGACAAAAGAACTAAACATACAAAACCAGGTCAAGAATTTTAATGCCACTGCTACGCTGACAATAAATTCACCACTTGGTTGGTGATAGGTACAAAGGAAAAGCTCAAAACACACAGAACTTAGAAAATCATCGCTCAGTACAGATGATACAGCAAAGACAGAAGAAGTAGCATCAATGCCACAATATTATATCTCTCAGGAAACCATCAACCTTACAGAGGCACAGTAATCTCATGAATTCAACTCCCACTAGCAGTCCTATTCAAAGAAGGAGATGACTCCCAACCAATTGAACTTCACAAAAATTCTCTTGAAGCTAGTTGGGATGCACTGGTTGGAATATCTCTTGAAGGCCTTCAAATTCATCAACACAGGTTTGTCTGGCTTCGTTGGATGCATCCACAAATAGTTCAATTGCTCGGCTTCTCCTAGCTTGATTGGATATTATCTGAGTTGAGGCAAAGCCAGAAACCCCATATAAACAAAAATCAAATGCACACACATGAAAATTGGACATAGTTAATGAATGAGTGAACTACCTACCTCAATTTTGATCCCATCCTCCATTTCATCGCATACTTCCATGTATTTCATCACGAACATAGCAGAGTCCCACCTATTTTGTTCGTGTGCAGCCAAAAAAGGTTATATAACAATTCACATATTGAAAAATCAGGTCTCAAGCTATTCTACTAGACATAAACATAGACAAATTACTTGTTGATTTGCCTTGGGCACCAACTGGGACTCAAGTATTCAAAGTCGTTGAAGTCATATCTGAAATTTTCCCCATATCCCGTATATAGTGCACCACTAATTTTTGAACACTACAAAAGATGACAATACCAGTAGCTTCAAAGCAATTCAAACTCTTCATTCTACACACATCAAATATCATGCATTCATGACATATATCATGTAAGAGTTTTCATTTCTTACCACCACCTTTGCATTCATCAACCGCAATTCATTGAAATCTTCATCAGGGAATGGGTCGAATATCATAACCTTATTCTCTTTCATGTAAATGACTGCCAAATACCAGTGTTTTCCATCCCAATTCAGTGGTATACAAATCTGCAGATATCAATAACGAATGAAATTACTAATCCCATATTTTTTAATACATCCCATTCATTAATAACTAATGAGACTATTTACCTTCTCACACTCCATAATCAAGCCACCAAATTTGTTCTCAGTTAGGTAATAGATATACAGCTCATCCAGTGTCATCTCATTTTTTGTCACCATTTCCTTCAACAAACAATTGCAAATATTAGCCCAAATCCAAAATCAGTGACTGTTGCTGACTCCTCCTACCAAGCAATGAACCTTATGGAAATGATCCTTCAGCTCAATTTATGTTCCTAACAGACTTACCGCTGACCAACTCGGCATGTACCACACGCGATATGATGCATTCCCAGAATTTCTCCTTGCACGTGCCGTGAGCAATGCAGAGTAACAGTTAACAATCTACAAGAACACAATGTCAGTATACTAAGTTTTCAAAATTAATGTTTTGTGATAAAAATACTTAATTATGTGAGATTTACCTCAGCTTCGACACCCATACAAGGCAATAGACAAAGAATATGCTCTCTGTTAGCTACCTGGCCTCTAATTGTAACGACGGCTTGCCTGCACGTGTTTTTTCAGTCAGATATCTATGTTTGCTTATCAACACCATACGGGCAATGTGTTTCTAAATATAATTTTAGGAACACTTTCACTTACTCCAGCGGCAATGTCATATTCATGAGAAAATCATGAACCACAGCACTAGCAGTTTTGCAATTATCAACTCCCTCTCTCCTTATTGTCTAGAAAACTCAAAACAAAGGTTAAATTTTGCATATTAGTGCCTCATTTTACTATATCAAGTTTGCTATACAAAAACAGAGGTTAAAGGATGAGCAATTTAATTCACATTATTCAATATCAAGTTTCTCACCTCTAAAGCTCCTTCTGCTCTTCTCCGTGCTTCGTTCCTTCTTTGGGTATATACTGATACCCTTCCTGCTAGTCCTTTGGGTTTTCTTTCATGTGCCCTGCTAGGTGTTTGCTTCTTGACTTTGTATTCGTTTGTCGAGTTAGATGACATCTCAGAATCTGGCTCACCAATTTTAGGTGATTTTTTTGAGATCTTTCTTCTGGGTTCATTCTCCTGAAGACCAACAGTGCTCCACTTTGTCTTCCGAGAGTTGTACTCTTTAGTTGGGGAGGCTATAAAGTCACCAAAATTGTTACCATTTTTAACGCCGATAACCATACGACTCTCTCTTCTTCCCCTACTCTTAACCATCATTTGTTTCATGGATTGTGCTGGTGTGCTAGGAATGTGATTATTTTTTTTCAACATAGTGAAATCATATCCCATTTTTGATTTCCTGCTCACTTTTCGCTCAGCATCCTCTGCTTTACATTGAATGGCCTTCATATGACATCCATCACAGTAGCCCACACTAATTCTTCTCAGCTCCTTCATTATCCCAGACTCTAGATGATTCAGGGACTTGGATAAACCCATTACAACGTCCAAAAGTTGTTTCTGACTTTCCTTTATCTCAGATGTGCATCTTTCAAAATAGTTGAGTAGATCCTCCACCTCCTCATAATTTTCAGCTTCCTCTTGGATTTCCATCTCTCTACTACTGCTGCTGTCCACGCCCTTATGCTTGCCTGATGGATAGTTTTCTCCGCAACCTCTTTCGCTGGATGAACTCAAGCAGATGGTGTTGGATTGTCTCACCCGCCGCACCATTATCACAACACTCTTGTATGTTTGTCGGCAAGCATTAGATTCTTCATAAGACAAATGGTGTCGGGTTGGGCAGCCCTATATGTGTCTTTATATATGTTAAATTCATTTTTTACCCTTTAAACAATTTATCATTTTTTTAGTTGGTCAAATGAAAGCTTTTACTTCTACAACCGGTATCCAACCACTACATCTGAAATCGTGCCACTTCTTCTAAGTAGGATCCAACGGCTATATTGCACACAAGTCCATCTTATGGTTCAAATTAAATTTCTACCACAACAGACAAAAGAATTATTTCTGTGCTGAAGTGATATCCGGTGAATATGTAGTCTATTTGTGCATTTGTCAGGTGGATCCATGCTCTGCTGGATCAGACAAAGGCAATGAAGAGATTTGGTTAGTCATTTTTAGTTTTGCAAATGGACAACTTTCTGTGAAGCCAGAGAATACAGGTGGCAGTAGTAGTACTGTAGCAGTAAAACGAGTCGTATTAATCTACATCAATCTC
Source organism: Coffea eugenioides (assembly GCF_003713205.1). Taxonomy (NCBI): domain Eukaryota; kingdom Viridiplantae; phylum Streptophyta; class Magnoliopsida; order Gentianales; family Rubiaceae; genus Coffea; species Coffea eugenioides. Next base: position 886,818 of record NC_040036.1, on the reverse strand, counting down.
TCCGGCTTACCGGTTTATAATTACAAAAGGTATACGTTGGTTGTTACGCTTATTATTGTGGTCCGCATTTCGAAGTAATAAAAAAATTTTATTGCAGTTGGAGCATGCCCAATTTTACATTTTGTTTTTAAAAAAAAAAAAAAATCTTTGTGACAAACAAAACAACGGGAGATTTTATTGTAGTTGAATGCCTCCAAGCTCTGACAGCATTAGACAGACGGCTTGGGTGTAAGAGTACTGAACACGTGATAGACACGTGCCTCATAAAGTTTTGCTCCTCCATTTAGTGCGACTCGCCGTTTAAATTTGAGACGGGCACTACTAGTGTGTGTGTATATATATATATATATATATTTGTCATTTATTTATTACCCCAAAAAAAGGGTAAATTAGAATTTGAAGCAGTGCTGGTAGAAGAAACAAAGAGATTATTCGTCACATCGGCACATGGGATGGGGTGATCTTCATATCTCATCCCGTCTTCTTCGTCTCCCACTTTTGTTTCTCTGTCGCTCGATGGAGAGATTACCTGTCGATGTCTGTCTCAAGATTCTTAGTTTGTTAGATCATCAAAATCTTGCAACTGCTCAATTGGGTTAGTATCGACTGACTCCTTTTATTTCTTCTGGTTTCTCCAAACCTTTTTTTTCCCCCCAGATTGAATTCTCAGTGTACTTGATGTTGCTCTGGATTGCTAAATTTTTAGTTAAGATCCGATCTCGATTTCTTTTGTAAATTCTACCCAAGACAGTACTATCCTCCATTAATTAATAATTCGCGGAGTGCCTGTAGGTTTTGTGACATTAGGGATCCATTCTCCGAACGGTGATTACCGAGTGCTGGTCTTTGAATTTTTTCCTTCATTTTAGCATCTGATCGATGTTAATGTCTGAGTTCAGTCCTTTATTTCCTTATTATATTGGCTGCGTTGAGAATCTTGATTATTTTGGGATAGTTCAACTTCCGCTTAATCAGGACTTAAAATTCTACCTCTCTGAAGTCTAATTTGCCATTGTTGAATTTGTCTAAGATTGGCTGTTCTCCTGCATCTCAGCAAAGAAATGCTGCAGCTTTTTGGCAATAAATCACTGTTTGAGTTGAGGGGAACCGAACCAACAGATAACTGTTTTGCAGTTTCGAGCCTCTAACATTCTTACTATTACTCAACTAGTTTTGAAATTGAGAAGCGATCAAAATTGCTCCATCATTATATATACATGGGCAAGAGTCAATCAGGATTCGACAGAATCAGCTTCTAAGGAGTAAGGATCCTTTAGATTGTTGCCAAGCACTGGCTCGTTATGTCTATTTGCTAACTCCCCCGAATTTCCAGTTCTCAAATTTTAACTGGGGATACGAGATCTTGTATTCATCATGCACCCACCCCTTGCAGACAGGAAAAAACACCATAGTGGTAGAGAAAATGATTTTGTGAGAAGGGCAACCTTTGAATTTTGATTTATATCATTCATAGCCATAAAATACCTTTGCAAGCCCATTGTCTGCTTTAGTGTAACTGGATTTTTCCATTTACATGCTGGGATTATGCATCTTCTGTTTCCTTGTATTGAATTTGATGGAGAAAGATGCCTTCTTATTGTTGAAGTGTGCAGGAAGTGGAAAATCTTAGCCTCAGACGACACTTTATGGTCTAACCTGTTTACGCAAAGATGGGGAGTAGATCATGCCACATTCTTTGCTCCTGAAGGTTCAAAATTGTGGAAAGATGTGTATGCAGTGCAAGATCGAGGTGATCGTGTTGGATTGTAAGTTGAAATCAAATAGCAACTCATTCAAATAGCAACACATTACGCAATGTTGGAAGTATATTACATTAACCCTGGCCTTACCTCGGTTGAAGAACGTTTGGTCCCTTTGCCTGCTAATGCTGCCCTGTCACTAGTGCAAATGCATGCGTTTGTTTGCAACGTCTTCTGTGTCTTACCTTTATTAAATTCATTATCCTTGAAGCTATTGTCCTTTTCTTTTTCCCAAATTGGAAAATAACCCTTGGATATTTTTTGTGATAGCAATAAAAAAAATCCCCTGTAGACCACTATTTATCTGCACGCAAGTGTTTGGTCTCAAGAATTTGATAAAGAAGATTCAATTGAGGCTCATAACTAAGGACCTGATATATTTAGCAATCTGTTTTGCTGAAGACCTTAAGCTTTTTATTGTGACAAAGTAATTAAATATCCTTTTTGCTGTTTTACTAAGCTGACTTTAGTACTTTCAGGGGCCTAAAGATCATAAGAGAAGGAGATGATTATTACCTTGTCCACCAAGGCGAGATTCAACGGCATTTAGGCTCTAGAAGACCAAAAACTGGGGAAATCATTCATTCTCCTGCAACTGTTGGGGAAGAAGAATTTTCTAACATGGTGGAACCATCTTCAGGTATTTTAGATAAGATCCTATTCTTCATTGGGGACTTGGAGTCTGCTTCTGTACATGCAAAAAGGAGTCGAGTTCTGTGAATAATTCTCAATTGTGTTTGTGTATAACATATGTTGTAATACAGAATATAAGCGCAAGTTGTAATACAGAATATAAGCGCAAGTTGTAATACGAAATTTGCTGCCAATGCACAATGCACACTGGATCAGTTGGTTAGGACGGACTACTTCCTCTATAAAGGTCATGTCTTCAAATTTCATTGTGGATATGAGTATTGCATTGGTGGGTAATTTGTAAGTATTTAGCAAACAACTTGTGATTCCAAGAGCTTGCCCTGGCCTAGGATGGCTACGGCGCCTAAAACCATCCCAACCTTTTTTTTTTTTTTTTTTTAAGGCTTACACACTGCACATATTTTATCTGTGAAAGCATCCTTTTGATGGGTCAGTTTTCAATGGAACGCCAGTTGCATTGTATCTTATTGTCCTCGCGGAACTACCGAAAAAGCAAGGTATTATTTTAGGCCACTGCTGTTTTTATACCTTCTTTCAACGGCACTGTTGCAAATCACAACTGTATATAATGTATTCTGTTGATTCTTTCATGGGCAATTACACTTGAACATTATACAGTGCTTCAGCAATGGTTTTTGCAATAATATTACTTATGGCTGGAGATTTTTGTTTCCTACAACTCCAAACATTAATTTATGTTCACATCGGTTCCTTAACACCCGTTAGAACTCCTCCAAACCTGCATTTGATTCAATTTGCAATCTGACCAGTTACAATCCCTTTCTTCATAACAGCGCTATACGTATGAAGTAACGTAAAAGATTCCTTGAAGATACTGTAGCAGTAATATCTACGTGAAGCATTGCTTGTATTAGCCGTACCCTTCACAGGCAGTAAAAAGTAGAATCACCTTTAGCATAAAGTCGCAAGTGGTTATTTCATTGTTCCAGGCTTTTGAATTACTGAAGCATTTGTTGCTACCACCTTACAAATGAACGGCAGATGACATACTCAGCACCATGTTCGAGTATGCAGTGTCTCTTGCTCTTTCTCCTCTCTCTCTTTTTTTTGTACAACATTTTTACAACTAATCCTATATTACTCCCGCCCGCCAGGGGGTGGGGGGAAGGGATAGATCCAACTAAGCTATTGAAAATTTGGAAAAAACTAAACTACCTCCGCAAATGCACCAAAAAATCTTGGCCGGAAAATATAGGCAAAGAATTTCAAACACCTTGCCTATAATCCCTTGTGACCAACTGAGCCCATCCGATGACTCTTTTGAGCGTGCTTGATTTTTGGTGTTAATATTAATGACCTTCTTAAAGGTGTATGATGTACTAAAAAGTGCTTGATTCTTGCATGGAATTTTTTTCTCTCGTCTCAGCTACCGAGGAAAATAAACGTGTAATCCGCTGTTACAAAGAATGCTTAATGGCATGTTGTTCTTACAAATTGTCGCTAATCAAAAAGAACATTATAAAATATCAAATACAAATCTACGGCCTCAATATAACCTTAAACTGAGGTCAAATTTACGAAAGGGGCAACCATTTTTCACTTTCTGCTTATCGACAAAAACATGAAAATTAAAAAAATAAACACCAAGATATCTCCACAGCAATAGTTCAGGAGTATATGAATGTTAAAACTTTGTTCTATCTGCATCCAAAAATTGCTATAGCGGCATTAAACTTCTTCTTGGCATCAGCTTCTGCTCTCCTTAGGCATTTCTGAAAGAGTGAATTTAGATTTCTTATAGGCTACTAATGAATCAAATGTGTGCCCGCCATGGGATGAACCCTCACAAAACATTTGTTTGTGAAGACTCGTTAATATCAAGGAGCATTTAGTGGCTCTGCTTCAGCGTCTCTTTCTTTCATTGGCGTCCAATCTTCTGCCTCTACAACCAAATATTCCGGTGAGTAACCATGTGGCAATGTAACATTATACAAGACCATTAACTAAATTGCTACACGTGGATGTGTCAACTCTGTTCCAACAATTTTCAATACATGAACTTGTACCAAGGAGTGATGTCTACAGGCAGCAAAATTTACTTACTTGGCTTGTCCGCAATTGCTGCCAGCCGTCTCTGTAAGATGGACGCCACAAACAGGAAGATCGAGCACATGCCAAACATAACAGTGATGGGGAATGCATCAACCTTCAAATTGCAAAAATCCACTTAGCATAGAGGAAAGTACATGATTGATACAAGGGTTTTTCAACATACAGAACTAAAGATGAGAAGATCCTGCATATACCCAGAAGTTCATGGTGTCAAAGCAATGGTGCAGCATTACCCATTAGAGTGGGATTGAAATTACCATGTTTTGGCGAAATGTGTAAACCAAAGGGCTATGCATTCTAATAAAAAAAATTTTATTTTCTGCCAAGCATCAGTAACTTACATTGTAGAGTACAATGCAAACAAAGATGTTCAGGGGGATGCGGAAGAAGTTCATTATAGTGCTGCGTGCCTCCTCAGGAATGTATTGAGATCTCATCTTCATAATTGATGGCCAAAAAATTCCAACACAAGCTTCAAATGTACAGAAACCAAGAACTTGGAGACAACCAGAAAATGAGATACCACCACCCTTTACCTTCGAGGGGGCTACCAAGAACTGTTAAAAAATTAGGAAAATTAGATAATAACCATAATTGATAGGTAAAGAGTGGAGAAAGCGAGCTGGCACATACATTTGTCATTATAGGTAGCAGCAGAGAGGCAGAAGAGATCACAAAGACAATCTGCATATAAATCTCAACTTTAGGTGAGTTACGCGCCATAAGTCGAGATGCAAATGAGCTTCCCAACATTGAAGCCAACATGAAAGTTGAAAAAATAAAACCATGGGGAATTTCTTCATCATTTGGACTCAGAGCAGGAGTCCAGAGAAACACAAAAGTATACATTGAACCTTCAAACAGGGACTGAATTGCACCCAATAATGCTATCCTCTCATCTGAACCACAACAAAATATAGCACTAAGGACCACATAAAGGAATCTAAAAGAAGGATAAAAAGAAAGGAAAGCAGAAAATTGATAAATCATCACTTGAGAATATATCATCATTACAAAAGTAGTAAAACACATCCAATATAAATTAAGACTTTGACAGGTGACTCACTATTATAAAAGTCACTGCATCCTTATTAAGAGTTCAACGGGCCATTAGATGTCAATTATCATCAAGATCACTGCATGCTAAAAAAGTTCAATATGACAAGCTGCACATGATGGAGAAGAACACCACATCCAAAATCATGGTTCAAAGCACATGTAGATTCGAATCTCTCCTATTCTTCATTTTTATTGCTAGAGAATTCAAATTAGAGCCTTTTCATTCAGTAAAAGAAATTAGTGCCTGTTGTCAATAGTTATATATATACAAGGACTGAAATAAAAGTAAATGTGAATCTATATGTCAAAAACTTATCATAAAATGATTCTTTTGGACAAGCACTCAAGATTGCTACAGTTGCCTTTTCCGGATTTTCTGTTTTAATTAGCAACCAATATTCTTTGATATCAATTAGTAAACTAAAGAAAAGTAACCAAAAACATAAAAGAAATTGGAATGTAGTCATATACAGCAAATAAGAATGGGCCCAAAGATGAGAACACACGAGACAGACATATATTTCGAGTAAATGGCTAAAACAATGATTCATCAACTATGTCATTCGCCCCGTTGATAGCATTAGGAATGGTTTTCAGTGCATAAGCAGGTTAGGAGATCTACCAGAAGCAATTGCTACAGCTGCGCTCTTGAACTGAGTTAGCAAGTCCTTATTCTCCGACGGATCACCATAATTCTCAGTCCATGTTGACAATATAATAGCCATTCCAATTGCCAGAAAGCATGAAGCGGCATCAAAGGGAGATACAGGACCAAGACTTAAGGAATCAACCAGCAGATTTCCAAACAATCCAGAGAGAATAGCAACAAGACCATTTCCAAGAAATATAGCCTTTGAGAAAGTTAATGAAAGCCATTGCTGATCAAAGCCCCTCTACAAAGATAAATCAACCCTTAGAATTAACACTTTCACCCTACCTAAGCTATTAACTTTGATTCTTTTAAAACTATTCAAAGGGGTGGTTTTTTTTTTTTTGGGGGGGGGTGGGGTGATACCATGCTTAATGAAAAAATGCAAAAAGATGCAAATGCTAAAGTGATGTGTTTCGAATCCAAAAACGAAACAGATTATAAATCCTGAAGATAAATCATTTATTCCGGATTTATAAGATAAAAATAAATTTATAGAAGGAACACACCAAGTTTTCAATTCCACATGTATCTAAGTCTAGAAGCAAGGCAAATGGAGATGCATAAATTAGGAGACTATCTTCGACCAACATGCAAATGAGTTCATCATCCCGAAATACACCAAGGGACCCCCACGTAGTTAAGTTTTCTACCAGATATGCAGAAACAAAACTGATGGAGCAAAATGACCAAACAAGAAATACTTGTAAGGAGAAAGTACTTGCAGATCAATCCACCCCTGTCCTTGTTGATGGACAGTCATCCCAAGCTAACAAAATTCAGTAAAGACAGAGAGATTCTAGCATAGGATGCATTCACAATTCTAACTTATCAAAGGTGATTCAAATTCCCCTCACCTTGAAGTGTTCAGCAACAAGCCAAGACTCAAATCCTGAGCAAAGTAGGGAGGTAGCAATACCACCCAGTACACGTCCCAACATCAAAACTTTGTACTGTGGGGAATGCTTGGTGATGCAGCTGAGTATGTAAGTAATGCAGTAAGTCACGCATGCTCTCTTTCGTCCCCTGAAATTTATTGAAAGCTCAAATGAGTTGAATTGGCAGAAAATAAAAAGCTATGACTGCGTAATTTTTAGGTGGGATTTCTCACTGTTTGTCTGCCAGAGATCCGACAATTGTGCCAAACAACATGGAAGATCCAAACCCAGCAATAAAAAGCTGTCCAATTTCCCCCTTCCCGAAGCCATAGGTGCTGTAAAGGTAATAGACATATGGACCTTGCAACCAGTCACCAGCTGTCACCACAAGAATGCTAATCGTCAGCACTCTAATCTCCCAGAATTATACAAGACAAGAATGCACGTGGGTTCTAAAGCAGCTAACATATAGAAATATATAACTTGCTTCAGCTATTTACCTTTCAATAATCTAGAATCTGAAGAAATGTTTTAATACGTTACGTTGTGAATGCATAAGCAATTTTTTGTGTAAATACTATATATGAAGACAGCCCTGCTTCCGTCCGTCCAAATTGCACTTTATCAATCAAAAGGAACGCAATCGCAAATAGATGAAATCCCCGAGATCCAGATCCGAAGCCTCAAAATGAGAGCGCATGACAAGCAGTAACATGATTAAGGAATTGATAGCATTGGAAGCACCCCCCCCCCTCCTCTCTCTCTCCCCCCCCAAGATCCAATTATTTATTCCACAAACCCGAGGTTCCTCAATGATAACAGACAGATCAGACTGAAACATAGGCAAATAAGGACGCGTGGCAATTGATTTGCGAAAATTTGTAGATCTGAGGCAGAACAATAATGAAGAGACGAAATGAAGTAAAATAGAGGAAAGTAATAGAGAAAGTACCCATCATGAGAGAGTAAACAAGAAGGTAGTTGTTCTTGAAGGAAGTGAAAGCCTGAGAAGTTGTGATCCGATCTTTGTTGGCCTTACTCAACTCCAAAGCTGCCACTACCGCCCCCAGCGCCCCAAACACCATGTAATAGAACAACTCCATTGTATTGTGTATTATCTCTTTCAAACTACTTCCAACTCTACTAAAATCAATTGATCTCTGTCCCCCTTGTCGTCCTAAACAAAATTAATCTCTCTTCCGTCAAAAATAAAAAACAAAATGCAAAACACACGAGACACAGAAGAGCCGATCTAATTTGGGGAATCGAAATCGGACGCCGGTGCTCCTCCTCCTCCGCAACCTCACACACACTATCTCTCCACTGCGAAAAAACAACAAATGAAAGAGAGTAATAGCCACTCCTTTTCAAGTAGTGGGATTTGTTTTACGTACCCGGTACCCGGGGTTTCACAGCAGCTAGCCGGGGGAAAGCTCACTATTTATACCCGCCAGCTAGGGACGCGCCTAATCATGGAAACAACTCCTTAGATTCATCTTCTCATTTCTTTGAGCCGTTAGATTCAACCGAGCTGACACGCGGCTACTGGGGATTGGTGTGATTCTGTCGGTGCTTTATGTTACTATAGGAGTATATATATTGTCAGCTCAGTACTTTCCCTTCCAACTGCCGATTGGGCTTTTGGGGTGGCGCACCGGGCACATTGGATGTTATTGTTGTTGCTGGTTTTTTTTTTTCTTTTTTTTTTTTTTTCTGTGGCGAGGTCCAGCTCCCCAATTAAAAGAATTGAGACTAATCAAGTAATTTCTTTGTTGGAAGGTTGAGTTGAGTTGTTAAGTGGGAAATATTTGTTAAGTAAAAGATTCTGAATTTAATATTTTTTACTTAAAAAAAAGCAATTAATTTTTTGTTTGCTTGATTTGTGTTCCTACTTACCTTAGGCATCTCAAAATCTACGGTCCCTTACCCAAACGGTTTTGGGCTTTTCTAGATTTGGTGGCAGGAATGTGAGAAATTGATCGAGCAAGGTCTCCGGAGTTCAAGGCTCCTAGCACAGATTCCTTTTTTTTTTTTTTTCCCTTGTTCCTCTAATCTTTTTTTTGAGACTGATTAAAAGCCTTAGAATTAGTTTGAACTGCTAACTTTTCAAATTCTTGTAAAAAAAATATATTGTTGCAATATGATGTGTGTAAAATAAAAAATAATTAAAAATATATTCACGAAAAATATAAATATTTTTTTTAAAAAATTACAATCTAAACACGGCCTTAGCTTTATTGGGGCACAGGGTAAGAGTAACAATGAGATTGACACCGGTCATGATCTCTTTATTTTTGGAATAATTAGATATTTGTAATAGTACCAGATGTGTACTTGTTTGGACTGTCATTTTTCTTTAAAAAAAATTATTTTTCTAAACACATTTTTTATCTTTTATATTTTAAATTGTCATCCTCCTATAAAAAATTGTATAAAAAAGCAATCCAAATGGAATCCTTATCTGATTGCTTTCCTTATTTGCTCTTCTATCCTTGTCTGATTGCTTCCCTACCATCACTTTCTTAGATTGCAAGTCACATGGGGTTGTACGTATTTTCAACCAATAAATAAATGAAGTGATCTTACCTTCATTTTCACTTATTCTTCAATCAAAATTAGGGCAGTGATTGATTTGATGACGTGTCATCCTTTCGGAAACGGAAACAAAATTTTTTTTTTTTGTAAGTTGCATAAGTCACATGTTTTGCAAGCATTCATAACATTCTATTACTGAAAATGTTTGGTACATAATTACGTCCAAATAATCATCCAACACCGGCCGTTTTATTCATTTTCCTCTATTATTTTGGACTCAGACCGAAATATATGAATCAGACAAGAAAATATGTAGCATTTTCCTTTACAAAAATAAAGAGGAAAAAAAAGGAAGCAGAATCTTCAAATGTACTCCCTCCCTCCCATTTTGATAATCCTAGATTTTTTTCACACAGTTTAAGAAAAAGTAGTTAATTTTGTTGGAACAATAAATTTAGGTTGCTATTTTTCTAAAATACCCTTACATTAAGTAAAGTATAATTTTATATTAATTATTCATGGAAACTTGAATTGATGGTTTATAAGAACTTGAATTGATGACCAAGAAAGAATCAATCCTCATTTTACATTATTTCACATTTGGACTTGAAAGAATAGCAAAGTTGGCTTTTCATACATCAATATGTTTTGGAAAATCTAAATGTATTAAATGGGATAGGTTAACAATCTATATTAAATAAGATAATTTATACCAATAACAACCTACATTGAATAAGGGTATTTTAGAGAAATTAAAAGAAAACTACGCCCCGTTTGGAAGGTAAGTTTTTTGGGTGTTTGTCTAAAAATTTACTATAGATTACCGTAGAAGTTGTAAGAAAAATTTTTAGGATGAAAACTTTCTTTCTTTCTTTCTTTTTCTTTCTTTTTTCTTTTCTTTCCTCTCTTCTTCTTCTCCCTTCCCTCTCCCCCGACACCTTTGTCTCTGACTAGCAAAAACCAGCAGCCATGGGAAATTTCTTTTTTTTCTTTTTCTCTACCCCTCTTCTCCCCCATCCCCGTCGCCCTCAACAGCCATGAGAACTTGCAGCCATGAATTTTTTCTTTTGCTTTTTCTCTCCCCACTCTCCTCCCCCTCCCCCTAGTTACGATCTGGTCGCCCAGCAGCCATGGAAAATTTTTTTTTTCCCTTTCTCTTCCCCTCTTCTCCCTCTCCCTCTCCCTCTCGCACTCCGACGCCAGAGTAATGGAAGCCATGGAATTTTTTTTTTTATATAGCTTTTTCTCTCCCCCTCTCCTCCCCTCCCCCTCCGCGACTAGATCGCAACCCCCCTTCCCCTCCACTTTTGCGATCTGGTCGCAAGCGGGAGGGGGAGAGAGAAGGGAAGAGGGGAGGGGAGGAGAGGAGGAGAGGGGGTAAGGGAGAGGGAGAGAGAGAAAAAAAGAGGAAGGCAGTGCTGGAATAGGTGACCGGCGCCGGGAGCGGAGGTGGAAGTGGTGGCTGGCGACGGAGGACATGGTGAGTTGGATGAGGGAGGAAAAAGAAGAAAAGTCGAAGGGAAATTTTTTGTGTATTAGATGAAGTGTGTAGGTTAAAAATTTTGATAAGTTTTTTAGAATTCTTGTAGCAAAAGTTGTTAAAAAACTAGAGTATCATACAAACTTGCAAAATACCTGAGGTTCCAAACAGGCAGGTACATTCTTCAATTGGAAAGTAGACTATAATTTGGGACAAACGAAAAAGGAAAACAGGACTATCAAAATGGGACAGATGGAGTATTAAGTTATTTCTGCAGAAAAAATAAAAAAAGTTGTCCCTGCAGAACAAAACCAGGCTGAAGTATGCGGTGCCTGATCAATTACATCTGATGATGGCACAGGAGCCCATATTGAAGATTTTAATTTTTTTTTTTTCCATTTTTGTGGGAAAGGAATAAAATCAGAACGTTCCTTGAGGACTTCAGAATCCAAATCCACCTAAATAAGCGAAAGCAACCTCTTCTTCTAACAGCCGCAAGCATGAGGAGAAGAAAATAAATTACGTTGTCCAAGCATAAGCCCACGACACTAAATTGATCTCTTTACAGAGAGTATCTCTTTCATAATTAACATGACAAAGTCCTAGGTCATTGTTTGGATTGTAAGTTATTTGGGATTATTTGGGATATTTTTACTGTAGCACTTTTTGTGATGTGATGTATGTGAGATAAAAAGATATTGGGAAGATAAAAAGGTGTATTGGAAATTGTAAAGATGATGTAAGCAAATAAAATTGGGGAAATATGAAGCAATCCAAACAAACAATTAATACTCCCAAAATACTCTTACTCTTTATGTCATGGTATGTATTTTGATTTGTCCCTAAATACTTGTCATGATTTAAAATAGAAATAAATGAAATTCAACTTTTCCATTATATCCTTGATACAACTCTCAAGGTAAAGCATTTAAATCATATTCTCTGAATAAATCATGCTATAAACTACTACTATCTTTGTTTTAGGTAGCTGTGCCATTTTTAAAATTTTAACCTCAACTTACAAAAATTTAGAGTTTAATTGAAGGGCAATAATGAAAAGACATTTTTTTAGTAGCTTACTTGTCTCAGTTAAACTTCATTTTTTTTTAAAACTATTTACAAGGTTGACCATAACATATAAAATGGGAGTGAGGAAGTATTAACTACCGAAATATGCATGCATCCCAGAAGATTGGATTATCGAGGCATGTAATGCTAATATTTGAGTACTTGATGATGGGAAGATGGACCCCATTAAAAAAAAAAAAATTTCTCAGTGCTCGCCATAAATCCTTAGACTTAAAGAATGGTGCCAATACCATCTAGTTCACTATTTGTATTGGTAATACGAGTATTTGCTATTATTATTTTTGGGAATTTGACTTGTTCCTTTTAATGTATATTAGCCTATAAAGATCTTTATTTTGATGCCTTATCTCTCATTAGTGAGAAAGGCACATCTTATGAATAACCCATTTGTATTGGTTTTGAAAGGTTTAACAACACGAGAAACACCACAAAAATATTATACAAATATTTTTAGATCAAAAATAACAAGGGGACCACATTGTAATACAACATATGAGTAATTAATTATACGATGTGTACTGCCCATTAACTTCAATGGGGAAGTAAATATAATTTCACAAGGACTAGAGAGAGTCTGCAGGACTTTTCTTACTTAAAGCCCTCAACGAAACATAATAGAAAATCAAGTTATACATGTTGCCTTTTCACTAATATACCATGGCAGGAAGAGGATGAGACCAATAATGGTTTTTTTTTTTTTTTTTAAAGGGAAACCCTGGGTGGGAAGGGGAATGAGCAAGACTCAAGAGTTCTACCACAGTTAAGTTTTGGTTTGTGGGACTTGAGTTTCATAACCACATAATTAAGCCAATAGGTATATGCTTTTTGGTTGAGGCGGTGGAGCGGGTTAAGCTAACCACATAATTAAGGAAAATAAAACCATAAGAAAAATATGTGGAGAAAGAGAGTTAGGAAACCGTACGTAATAAAGCTGATAGGATAAGGGGAGACGAAAGAAGTCCATAATGGCAGAGAACCAGCGCACCACAGCCACGACTCCAGATTTTGACACTCCGAAATATCCACAAGATCCCTGGCCCACTAACTTCCACAACACAAAAGCACATTTCTCAGAGAAAGGAAATCAAACGCAGAGGAAGAACCCCAGGAAGAGAAAGAAAGCTTAGCTCGCATTTCTCTTTGAATTTGATTTGAATTCAATCTTGATTCACGCCTGATATAAAAGCGCATTTCTTCTTTTAGACACATGGCTTCCCTCACCACTTCAGTCAATCCACATTCAACTTGCTCTTTACATCGCAATTTTCATTCCAGGATCCCAGCTTTTAACTACAATTATTGCCCGAACTCTGCTAATGAACCCAGCTCCTGTTGCTTGACCCCTAAAGCCATTATTCAAAACTCAAGCAGGACAAACTCAGGCTCAACAGCTGCTAGATTCACTGTTCGAAGCGCCGCAACCAAACCCGCCAAATCACCAGGTACCTGCTATTATTGCTCCTATGACTCGTATCATTTTGTAATTGCAAACTATAGAAGACCTCAGAAATGCACCCATGATATATAATCACAAAATCGCAACATTTAAGCATAATCTCAGTGATTTCTTTCCTTTTGGAGGGATCAGCTGAAGAGGACTGGTCGATTAAGAGGAAGTATCTACTTGAGAAGAAGGTAATATCTGATTCACTATACGACAAACCATACTGACACAAGCAGGCATGCACATTGTGGACACGGCTAAAGAATGCAATTACTTCATATAGGGTGCATAGTCTCTCAGTTTACAGGTTGTCTCCATCATAAATTTTAGAACCACATTTTTTCGCAAGTGCATACGGAGTTTTGGATGCTTCAGATATCACACAAGTTTTAACATTCATCAAAACTTTTTTAACATAGCAGTGGCTGTTTAATAGTTACTTCCAATGCCATGTCCATCTATTTAACCGTAGAAACCTTTTGGTCATCCAGAAGATAATAACCACAAGTGAAGCAGAAGTGAGGTTTCTATGGATCCAGATCATTTTTTTTTTATTAATTCAAAATGAAAACTTAGCTTATGTATGGCAAATTGTGATAAAATTACAAATTACTTCATACAAGGCCTAACCATGCCAGATTATGTAGGTAAGGAGTGTCGAGGTGAAAGAAGCTTTGCGACTTCAGAAAGAAAATAACTTTGTGATTCTTGATGTACGTCCAGAAGCAGAGTTTAAAGAGGTAAATGTCCTTCTTCTGCCATAGAAACAGAATTATGACTATTGATTTGAAGTCAGAAAGAAGTCATCAGCAGCAACCCAAATTTTTAATGTGCACACCAAGACACGCAAAATGCAAGTACCAATAGATCGATAAGTACTTTTAAGTATTAAAAACACTTTTCAAGACAGGATACTTCAGACCTAAGACACATGGATCATTTTTGCTAAAACTGATGCACTGACCAAATTATGCAAGATCTTCTCTCACACTAGTGTAGCATATAGATCATCTGCCTTGCCCATGGTTAGGCAAACCAACTATAATTTCAAATGTCCATGCCTGTTTTGTAAAAGCTTTACTAAATGATCATTTCCTGGCATAGGCTCATCCGCCAGGAGCTATTAATGTTCAAATTTATAGGCTCATAAAGGAGTGGACACCATGGGACATTGCCCGGAGGGCAGCATTTGCATTTTTCGGCATCTTCCAAGGAACAGAAGAAAATCCAGACTTTATGCAAAGTATGGCTCTTAGCATAAATCAATCAACTTAAGGCTTATGGAAAAAGCTCTGATGTAAATTGAGAACTAATTTTTTAATACTTGTGAGCAGGTGTGGAATCGAAAATAGATAAGAAAGCGAAGATAATAGTAGCTTGCTCATCTGGT
Organism: Coffea eugenioides; assembly: GCF_003713205.1. NCBI lineage: Eukaryota > Viridiplantae > Streptophyta > Magnoliopsida > Gentianales > Rubiaceae > Coffea > Coffea eugenioides. Next base: position 871,807 of record NC_040036.1, on the reverse strand, counting down.
GGTACAATGAAGCCATCACAAAGTCTTCCGGAAGGGCAACAATCAAGGTATTACATTTCTATGTTCAAAAATCCAGAGTCATAGTGATGTGCCAAATATAACTAGTGGAAAATATATATATATATATATATAAATTAACGTGTGTGAAGACAGTGCTACATAATGCAAAGTGTTAAAAAGTTCATTACACTGTCTGCACACTGTACAAGGGAGAAGATTCATTACCTGCTTTTGTTACTTTATGTAGGTCACTGATAGCAGCTTACTTGCTAGTTCTCAATGGTTACAGCAATGTCTACCACTTGGAAGGAGGACTAAATACCTGGTTTAAAGAAGGATTGCCTGCAGCTTCTGAAGATTCAGGTTGAGCCACAAATTTTGTTCCCAATGGACTCAATTTTAACCTTGACATAATAGTATCTAATAATGTGTGTTTCTTTACCTGCGATGATAGTTGTACAGAAATGAGTTTCAAGAAATTAAGGATTTGAGGATGATAAAACAATGGTACTTGAGTCAGCATATTCGAACTGCACATGCATCTTATTCAAATAAAGTTCTTCATTACCTTGTTTGTTGCTTAAGCCATCAAAGAAGCCCTTGCCATAGCAAGAACACATTCATAAGTTTCATTTCCTCCAATGAATGCACAGAAGTACAACCAGGGATATGAGTAGCTTCGCAAAGCTCTCCATCATTGAGACCCCTCCAGAGAGATGGTCGGGGTTTCCGGCTTTCAAAATTTTCAGGTGAGACTGCCATTTCCTGAATATGCCAGTTCTCACTCCTATCATCCTACAGAACAATAAAACTGTGAAATTTTTTGCAACTAATGATATTCTTTTCCAAGAAAAGATGATTCACCAGCTATCTGTTGCACACATTTTGACCTAACAAAATGAAAACATTGCACTTAGCCAAGCATAAATTACTTGACCTTGATGAGGTCGCTATTCCTATTGCTTCTTTGAGGCAAGAAAAGCAAGTAATGCAAGAATATTTATCAAGAGAATATCTTTCATTAATAGACGACATTGAACTTGTTTTCCTTCCATGCACATGCTGATATAAAAGATCATCGACAATGAGTGGACTGCAAGAGAATAAACCTATTAACATGCTTTTCAAAAAGAATAATGTAGGGTGATGAACATGATGGTACCTCATAAATAACATACATAATTGAAGGATCAATCTTCAGTTCCCTCTCCAGGTCAAAAATGTGAAGCTTCCACTGCTGAAATGCTAATAACTGTCATTATGGGTTGTCATGACCATTGGGTTTATTGATTGTTAAAGAAGGAAAGGTATGATCACAGACCAATAGGCAAACAATTGAAAGAGGTGAAGGATGACAGAATCAAAAAGCTAAATAAGGTCATCAAGGACATGATTGAGACAAAAAAATATATCGTTGCTGACAAAAAAAAAAAAAAAAAAAGGACATGATTGAGACAACCAGTTTCCACTTACAGGAAAAGATCTATTTTGCACAATGACTTCCCCAGTTGGATCTACAGCTCTCTCTTTCTGCTAGACATTCCATAACTACGGATCGAACTTGCAACCATGATTTTGCATAGAAATGAGCACTCCGATATGAAAAGTTAAAAAAAAAAATTTGTTCCTTTAACAATCTTGTCATGCTTAAGCTATGAGTTGAAGGTCTGAAGTTGTGCAGGATGATAGGAAAACAAAAGTTTCCAATCAGCCTCGTACTAACTTCAAAAATATTGTCGAGTGGAAGACAAGCCCAACTCAGAATAGTGAGAGTTCAAGGGGAAGTCTCCTCCAAAAATTCCTTCCCCGCTAGCTCCATTGCTTGTTGAAAGGCATTATTTTCATGCTAGGGTGATTGATCAAAATGAGTCCAATCCAGATTCAATCTTCCAACGCTGGAGCACAAGCTTGTGTTGTTCACAAACCTAGGAGGCTGGCCTGTATTGCATTGATTTATTCCATTGTCAGTAGCATCTACAGCCAATTAAAGCAAAAAATTTGGTGCAAGTTGATAAGCATCTGCCTAATGACAGAACATACACGGGCCATGTCAAGAAGCAAGAGCAATACCTTTCAATACTGCCATTCCAGTCTATCAGCTAGCTTCCCTTGTCTAATCTAAAGCAATAATAAAACTAAAGAAGCAACTCCCTGGGAAAAGGACAGGGAAAACCAGAAAGAAGATAGGATTCAAAGGTTTCATTTGCTCAGTGAAAAATATTATTGGACAGGTAAAACAGTACTAAGTCCATGAACCATTCAGGACAAGGCTTACAATACACGGTTGGATTGTTACCTCCATGAAGTCATAAACTGTCAAAAATAACAGGTGTACATCTGGATGTCCCTCATCTAGCTGAACCTCCTTGGCAACTATCTCCCTCCCATAATGCTGGAAGTAAAAAATCAGGAACAGAAAAGGATAACCGCAGATTGATAAACTTATTTATCTAACAAAGTAATCTGAATAACTGTAAATTTCACGCACCAACAACTCTGCTGCTAGACTAAACCCGCTACTGCTGCTGCTACTAAAAGACAGGCACCGGATCCAGGGCTATGGAAAAAAAAAAATACAGAGCACCGAGAGATTTATGGGCAAGTAAAAGCTACCTTGCAGACGAGGCCGGCACTGCTAAGTTCAGTGGAGTGTCCATAGCCAAAACCTCGTTAAAACCTTCCTGGTGACGGTCGTAACGGTCTATAATGCTTGGGGTCATAGAATCCTCCAACATCAAGTACAGCAACAAGCCCTTCCAGAACCTCAAATGAATAGGTTGTTTTTTCCTAATTAGTCACTTTAACAGCAAGAAAAGGGGGGGAAAAAGGTCCGGGCAGTCATAACAAAATTATTTTCAAAAGTGCCTGGGAATCGCGGGTACGGATGATTTGGGCATTGGAGAAGCTGTTGAAGAGGCGAATCATAAAGCAGCCGGGAGCTTCGTCGCAATGAAAGCTGCCACTGTTGAGTACCCACTCGTTTGGCGCTATGTGAAAAGAAGGAGGAGGCGGCAGAGCAGGTGTAAGCCCTAAAATTACCAAGAGAGCTTGCGATGACGACGGAGCTGTAGCGGCAGAGGAACGACCTCACCGTCCCCGATTAGATGACAATCCAAATTGATCGATTCACTCTGTACACTAGTACCACCAAATTTTAAGATTAGCGAAAGTAACTGATTAGACGACAATCCAATCCTCGTAGATGAAAATTTCCTGAATATGCATGCGTTCATTCCTGCAATGCTCTCATGCGGACTTTCGTACTTTGTGACACGAGTAAAATTTTGCATTAGTGTTCATTATACCTGCCATTAGATCACAAAATATATTTGCAGAGAATTAAATCAAGCACCTCTTTTTATGTCAAGTCAGAACTAATTTTGTGAAAATGGCCACAAAAAGATTTTGCAAAAAAGTAGAGTAATTATCCAAAGGGGGCATGTCATGGCTACTAGATTAAGAGAAGAATATAAGGACCTGGATAGTATACTAAGGAGAGTTGTTGGAGACCAATTGTAAATCCGCGTATTATTGTCATCTCTCCATCATAAGAAAGAAAGAAAGAAAGAAGGATATACTATACTTAGTCCATACACGGAGAACATTCACATTCAGCTATGACGATCGCCTGATTCCCAATTTGAATGCCATTCTCATTCTCAACGCTGCGAAATGAATTCCATGTCGTCATATGCGAATGGATTAGCTTTGATACTACTACTTCTACTACTAAATTTTCATTTTCTAGACCAATTTAGCAACATTCCACATCCAAACCCTATCGAAGCAGTAGTGATATGATTCGATATCACATATGGAATGGACATATCCATCTTCTTTCGACAGCACATATACGCTGCGTCATGTATTATTCACGAACCCACCACTCGCTTTGGAGATATAGCGTAACCAAACCAAACCATACCAATCCAGTAGAAAGGAATAATAAGGGCAACCTTTGAATCTTGTGAGGCGTCGTGTTATCTACTAGGTAGCCCCCAAAAAAAAAAAAAAAAAAAGTCATCCTTTCCCTTTTTATGCCTTTATTGATTGATTAATTGATATGATATGAAAACGGTAGGCAATCTCGGCGCCATTTTGCAAAAAAGTCAAAATCAGACATAAAATGCAACCAACGGACGTCCAAAGTCAATGACCATTTTCAGAGGGCATCCCAATTTCAACAGGCCATTGCCAGCCCCCTCCTTCCTTCTTCTAAAGGCGTTGAAACCAAAACCTCCTTTTGTCGCTAACATTTATTTTCTGACTAGGACCGTCCCCGCACTTTGTTTGGGTAACTGCTAGTACATCATTAGATCGTTAGACACCTGACATGGACGAAAGGAAAATTTTCTGCTATGTTGTTCTTGGGAAGAAGATCCCAGCAAACAAATAATAATTAATGTAATGCTATGCTACTTAAAAATGGATCTATATGTACTGCTACAACAATCGTTACTGTAGTATCCTGTGGAAGTTTTCCCGCTAAACATTAACGCTGTGCTAATTAAATATACTACAGCAGTAGTATTTTTTCCCCCAAATGCTAACTATACTATGGAAGGAAGATAGGAAAAGGGGAGAGAAAAAGCCAAAAATATCTTTACTGGACTATTGAGCACAACAGCGAGAGAAAGACAGACTACTCTTCTGAAACTTTAAACGGGGTTTTCTGATTTGGTGTAGTTTGATTGGTGGACGGGTGGGCACGACTCAACTTTCTTGTCGACCAATTTCCCTTTCCTTGTCATCCAAATCTGCGGATTCCCTTCGACTCCTCCTCAAGAATCCATATAATTTCCGAAACTCCTTGACGGTGGAAACACCGGCGTCTTTACACAATATTCCCGAGTCGCCGGATTCCTCCGCTGACCGAACCGACCCGTTGCGCGACACCCTGCCAGCTAACTTGGTGTCCGCGTTATTCTGCAGCGCGGATATTACGGATTTCAAGGCCCGGCTGGGAGAGGCCCGGTTGGCAATCATAAGCTCGCCAATTTCGGCCGGACTCAAACTCGCCCCGCTTTGGAACATCTCTTCCACCTGAGGGAAAAGCTTGTGCTCCTTCACACCCAAATGGCTGTTGGCCAAACTTTTGAAGGCGTTGAAATCGCAGAGAGGGAACTCCAGGTGAACATCTATCCTCCCGGGCCTCAGAATCGCGGGATCAACGTGATCCTTGCCGTTCACTGTGAATACCATCACGCGCTCCTCGCCGCAGCACGAGACTATGCCGTCCATGAAGTTGAGGATCCCGGACAAGCTCACCGCCGTTGATTTCCCCGTCAGATGGCGCTCCAGATCTTCCATCACGATTAGCGACTTGCTCGTCGTTTGCAGCAGCAGCGACCTCAAATCAGAGTCGCCCGATATTTTGGACAGGTCGACGTCGTAGACGTCGTAGGAGAGGAACTTGGCCATCGCAGCGATGAATGTGGACTTCCCGGTACCGGAGGGCCCGTAGAGGAGATAACTCCGCTTCCAAACCCGGCCTAATCGGTTATAATACTGTTTGGACTTGAGGAAGGATTCTAAATCCGACTTGACTTTGTTCTTCAAGTCCGAGTCCATCACGACCGAGTCAATCGTCGCCGGATGCGTGAAGGGAACCGACCTCCACCGTCCGTTTCTCTGCGGCTCGTCATCGACGTTGATGTAAAGTTTGACATCCTTTCGCTGTTCGAGTTCCTCGAAGACCGTATGGATATGCTGGAGGTAGGGGCGCAGAATTCTGCGCTTGTCGGACTTCCTGATCTTGAGAACCAGCGATTTCAACCCAGACCCGTCGCATTTCTGGTTAATCCAGAACAATCGAGCGCCGAGGAAATTGTCGAGGACGATCTGGTTGGGGTCGAGGACGAGGTTGATCTCGTTGGGTTTGGCACCGGAGAAGAGGTTGGTGAAGTCGGAGTCCTCGACGGCCGGGAGAGAACTGAGGTAGGTGTGAACTTTTCGGTAGAGTTGATTTTCCTGCATGTGGTCGTTGAATTGGGGAACTCTGTACAACTGGTACACGTAAAATTTGTCAGCCAAAGTCCGCCACCAATTGTTCGCGATATGCAGAATGGATGTTCTGGACAAGAATCTAAAGATTAAAAAGGGGACTACGATTATCAACAAGAATAAAATTGGATTTAGAAAAAACATGGTTGATGACGCGTATGATTTGTGCCTAACGATAATTACGAAGGAGAAGAAGAAAAAGAAGAGGAAAAAAAAAGGGGGGGTTGGGTTGTTATTGCCGGGAAATTAAAGACGAGCTAAAATGGAGAAAGTAAAGAAGGGTGAGAGCGACGGAGGAAGAGGGCAAACTCCTCATCTGCCAAACGATGGAGAAATGATGGTGCGGGAGCGACAGGGAAAAGGCATCATCATCCGGAAGATGATTTGATGATGATGAGAACAGGATAATAAACCACTAATAGCAGTAGCAGTATAGTATTATAAAGGAATACTAGCAGTGCTAATTATGAAGCTAGTAGCAGTACAAATGAGGGAGAGAGGGTTCCGGAGTTGGAGATTTTGGAGGAGGAAGGAATGAGAGGAAGAAGAACGTATCAGATTCATATATGGGGATGGAAGAAATTAGGGCCATCTTTAAATGGCGTGTTTGCTTGGTTTGAATTTCAGCTCCAGGAGACGGCTATTGCCGGCGCCCTTCCCCCGTTTAATTGGTCAAATCATAATACTAGTAGAATATACTTGTAGTGTGTATATATATATATATATATTGCGTGAGAAACAGAGAAGAAATGAACGAACGCATATATGTCCGCGTCTGAGGGAGGATTTGTGAGATCAGCTCTTACCTTGGACTCTTGCTGCTTTTTCTTTTGTTTTCTGTTTTTTTTTTTTTTTTTTTTTTGCTCTTTTTCCTCCCTTCTTTGTATTCTGTAGTACCCACCGAGCTCCAAATATTATAAAAAGTGCGTTTTATGACGCTAATTTTAGAGCGAGCAATGATTTTAAAATTTGCCTCGCAATAAACTCACCCTTTTTTTTTTTTTATTTCAGGCACCGATGTCACAAAATAGAAAGCCTTTTTTTTTTCCGCATTTGCTTGTAATTATGATTGCATACGGTCATTTGTTATTATGAAAATTTCGTGAGTGGCATGTAACAATCAGCTTATGATTTTTCTATCAAGTGCTTTTAGAAAATTCGTTAACACATTTAATATTTACATAACTTATTTCATATATATATATACTAACAATTAGTATTCTCTCTTACATTTATATATTTTTTTATTTAATCCGATCTACTTTTTTTTATACTTATATTTTTTTTTAATTAATCTTATATTTTTAAAAATATAACACCTCAACTATATGTTACCAAGTGTCTTATTATGGGCATCCGTATTAGACAAACCGTCCACTTATAGAGTACAAGTATCAATTCATGGACCCACTTTTAACGACAACATGTAACCAAATTCTCAGCTTTCACTTAGTTATTAGTTGGATAATAGTCTAATATACTGGTAAAGGCATGAGAACGCTTATTCTATTAATCTGGTGTTAAGCCTTTTCTTTCAATTTTATCTTATTCTATTTGTGGTCAATGATGCAGAACACTACTTTTTTTCAACCAAAAATAAAAAAAATAAAAAAAGAAAAACGAGTAGGAGAATAATTGGGGTGGGACTTTTCAACGGTCAAGAATCCATGGCCATGGATGGTATGCTTTTGATTATTCGACGGATGATACTTCAGTGGTCATTCAATTCAACAACGGAGCTTTGATTTGTTTTAAGTATGGGAACGTAAAAACTGGGGGGCTTCTCTCTTTGATCTTTCTCGCGGTCGCGGGGGCTGGGAATGGGATACCTCATAGCTGTTGGCCTTGGACTCGTTGAATCATTCCCTCCCTCTTTGCAGTTTTACATATGATATGGATGGGAGATTTGTCTGGCTTATACTTATAGTAGTGTATCTTACAAGGAAGCTGCCCTTGTGTATTTAAATACAACACTAACAAGATTGCTAACACAAATGCTACACTTTCTTTTTCTTTTTTTTTAAATTATATATATATATATATTTGCAGTTTACCAATGTGTAAAATGTGGATTTGGGTAAATTTTGAATTTAGTTTCTCTATATATATATATATATATATATATATATATATATATTACCATGAAAATTGATTGGCAAGACAACGGTAAATGATTCGCAGCTAAGGACTAGGTGGGACATCGCTCCGGCGGCCACGACAGTTTCTCCGCCTGAAAAAGTAGTCATATAGAGACAGATATATAAAGAAGAAGACTGGGGGCTCTCTTTTGCGTTTGTTTGCTTTCGGTTGGTTGGTTAGTAGGAGTTGGAAAGACAACTAACCAGTAGTAGTGTTTGTTTAGTGCCTAAATTACTTCCTGTCCAGGAGCTTGTTGGGACTTCGTCGACATCACCTATTCAAGTCCAACAGACTTTTCCATTTTCGACCGCTTAAAACTGTCTGTCGCGTGGATACACACAACCACGCCTCTCCCCATTTTGTTTTTCTTTCTAATAATCATTTTCCCGGATAATTGAAAACTCTCGTGAGATTGAAACCCGCTCTTCTCATGAATATCAGGAATAAGTGGTAAATCCACACCTTATATTAATATTGCGCCAGTTGACATCAAAATTACACAGCTTCCAGCCAAATCAATAGGCAGCTCTGCAGATTTCTTTTGTTCCTCCATTTATGGGCGCAACTATTTTTTCAATCGTATCTCGTATTACGTGATGATTTCTTCCACCAACCCCACAAAAAAAAAAAAAAAAAAGGAACCGGATTTGCACATAATTAATGATCCACCGATGGATTTTCAATAACTTGACCTTCAACAACGGAAGCCGTCAAAAAGCAGACGGTCAGAGTGGTTTTTAGTCCGCATGTTGTGCTGCGTTGTGTTGTGGCGTTTAATCGTCACTACAGCCGAGCTGACCAGATGCCATCGGAGAGTCAAATCAAATGGGGGCGACCGACCGCGTCCAATAACCATTTTTAGTTGTGTTACTTCCCCATTCATATCATAATATATGCCTCTCTCGTTCATGTGGATGTGGGCGGCGGACCATGAATATGTGCCTCTCGAATAACCATTTTAAGTGCTGCGTTGACGTCTCATTTTGGTTTCAAAGAAGCATTTTGCATGTTAATTTTGTGCAGATAAAAAAACATTCCCTGGAGTTGGAAGAGTGCAGAAAACAAGGCGGAAGAAAAAAAAAAATGAGACATCTAATGTAATCGATTACCTATATTTGACATGCACGCATTACCTTTCCTACATTTTCGTAATTGCACCTTTTATCCAAAAGTATGGAGCAAGGCAACTTCATCTGCCTGCCTACTGATAATTGCTTGATTTTCATTTCTGTCAGCCTGCAGAGGCGGTTATCCTTTGCAGCTACACCCATAATAATAATAATAATAAATTAAAAAATCGGCAAAAAAAAATAATAATAATTTCCGGGTGCTCTAATTTATTATGCATCGCCGTCGATCACATCTCATCACACAACTGACATTAATCCTCTTCTTCCAACAACGAGTATTAGACATGAAGGAAAGAAACGTTTTACTTGATGGAATGTTCAATACACAAGCAACAACGAGGACAAATATACTTCCATCGTGGATCATTGTCGCACGAATGATTAATCCTCAAAATAACCACGCCAAGTGACAAGATTCAGTACAATTATTGGAGAAAATACTACTAAATGAAAAGCCAACATTCCCTTCTTCCCTACGGAAAAGACATTTATGCCCGTCCCCCCTTCTTCCCTAAGCTGCCTTTCACTCAAGAACAACATCAACGACCAGATTAATGCCAAAAAAATCGGCCAAATCCCATCGCCATGAAACCTTCCAAATAATTATTCTATTTCTATATCTATACATGCTAAAAGACGCTTAATCGGGGAACACAAATATTTGTTAATGCTCGGCGGGTGTACATTAAGATTCAACCGATTAAACTAAACTTCTGCAAACATATCAAATTTGATTCTAAAAAAAAAAAAAAAATAGTATATAAAAACTATCTTTGGCGGAGTGTTATACAGAAGCAGAAAATCTCTTGCTGCCTCAGCTCAAATAAATGATTAAGGGTCTTCAGCATCATCTGGCTGGATGTTCAAAATCTGAGAAGTCACGAGTTTAGAAAGCTCGCTGATCGCAACTTGTACATAATCTGGATCACCATGCCTTGACCATCCGGATGATTGACAATTAAATCTGGTGTACTCAGTTGCAGCAACCTTCGTTTTTGTTGTTGTGGAAATTACTCTCTCTAAATCTGATTGTGACAATGGTCGAGGCTCCTGAAGAGGTACGCGAATCAGAAAATTAAAAGTACTCTAAACTCACACACGTTCTGCAGACGATCAAATACTGGAAGCAAACGTTACACCACTTTTTCTAGACCAAGTCTAATTTTCTAAATACACTAATTTATGTAAAAGATGCATGGCAAAAATATGGTTCATATATGTTTAATTCAAATACAACCTAAGCTTTAAACCGATGAAAAAAATCACTCATAGGAAGCAACCAGCAAAGACGAAGTTACCGAAGTTGAAAGGTAAGAGGAAGATACAGAATCAAAAGCATGAGGGTTCTTACTAATCCATATTGAGATTAACTGAACTTTTACGCAAGTCTAATATGAACTCATTCTTCTTAGTGAACTGCATCTTAAATAAACAGTGAAATGCTCGAATGACGGACAGAAGATGGACCAAATGTTCAGTGCAGAGCCTTAGAGCGTCTGAACAAGCTTAATGAAGCTAGTGGTAGAGTAATAATTGATGCAAGTTCGGAATAGTACACGAGCCCATGCATTCATATTTATTATTATGAAATCAGAGTGATTTCTTGTCATCACCACACAGACTGCAGTCAAAAGGAAAATGCAGGTGCAAACCAGATAATTGAGCAAGTAAAGGATAAAATCACAAACCAGAGAAGAACTTCCCCCCTTCTCTGCATCTAGTAGATCCCTGATAGGAAAATAGGCAGCTTTCTTACAGAGCTCAAGAAGATCTGAGCCAGTGTATCCATCACATAGACCAGCTATGCGATCAAAGTCAATGTTATCTTCAACCTTCTCACCCTTCAGAATCACCTTCAGTATTTCAGCTCTCTCTCGGCGATCAGGCATGCCAATCTCAAAGGCCTGAGGAAGGCGCCGAAGAATTGCTTCATCCAGCTCAGATGGACGGTTTGTAGCAGCAAGTACCATTACACGAGCATTATCTACAAAATAAGCCGCATGCTATTACAGGCAGAAGACTGATGCAAACAGAAACTGAGAACATCAATAATAAACATGAACAAAGCTATTGGTACAAGATAAAACATTTAAGATCTGGTTCAATTAGTAAACAATTCAAACTCACAACAAGACAGTGGTTGCTTTATCTACGGATGCAATTAATTCTCCCAATCCAAATTTAATTCATTCATCTACATGCAGAAGAATGAAATATTCTCAGGGGTATCCATTAATACCAACATGCCATGAGTTCAACAAAATATCAGCCATGAAAAGAAACAATTTCTTTTGAAATTCAATCAGTCAATTAATCAACTGTGGTAAGTCTTTTTCACAAGCCATACAGAGTTCCTGGGAAACTTTAACATGGACCTCAAGTTGAAATCTCAAACTTACGATCTGTGGTAAAACCATCCCATAAAGCCATAAATTCAGTCTTCATGTTTGTTAGTGCTTCATGGTCAGTAGTCTTGCGCTGACCCAAAAAACTATCCACCTCATCAATGAATATAATTGCTGGCTGGAGCTTATAGGCTAAGCTAAACACAGCAGCCACTGCAAAAGGAAATAGAATTGAAGTTCAATAAAGCAACATATAGAATCAACCACACTGTGACGAGTAAGACCAGTAAAAGTCTCTCAAAAATTAACAAGAAGAGCACTAAGTAGCAAAGTCCATGCTGTAAAATGAAAGTCGCACATGACATAGATGCCCATTTACAAACATTTTAGCAGACAGATAGGATGTAGGGAGAAGAAGAAAGAAAATCCCTTTAAGTGGGACGCTGATAAAGACGCACCAAGTTTTTGAGCATCACCAAACCATTTGCTCATCAGATTTGATATTTTCACATTGATAAAAACAGCACCAGACTCTTTTGCAATTGCTTTGGCAAGCATCGTCTTCCCAGTGCCGGGAGGTCCATACAGCAAGACACCTTTTTGTGGTCCAAGGAGCTTCCCACGAGCAAACAGTTCAGGCCTCCGTAACGGAAGAATGACCAATTCAAACAAGGCTTCCTTGATGGCTTCCAATCCACCAATAGAGTCAAATTCCACATCAATATGATTGGGGTTGATGACATCACAAGCTATCACATCCTACATGCCATTGAAACATACCATGAGTCAAGGGATAAACATAGTGACTGCATTTGATACTGAGGGCATGACAATGAACAAAATGTCACATTCCAAAAGCACATCAATGGGTCGAGGAGTAAGAAAGGAAACAACTTTTTATCAGGAGAAAACCTATCCCGTTCAAAAAGCTAAGGTTCTTACAAACTGCAGAGCAGCTATATAGTGAATGCTCAAAACGTACAAGCTTAATGCTGGTAATATACTGTTAGTGAACCACAGCAGCCAGCTGAGCTACAAAGCCTCTAATTCAGAGTCTATCACAGTTATCCTCGCACAAAAGCAAAGTGGAAAAAAAGTGGCTATCATTTCCTTTCAACTCCATGGCGTGGAAGTTCCTAATTACAAGTCTTGGAGTTGGAAGGAGGTTCAAAAAGAAGTCAGCTGTTGGATTCTTGACCTAAATAAAAAATGGACACATCAAGTTTATGTAACCTTTCGTAATTCATGTTAAACCCTGATGGCCAAAGGATTAAGGTACTATAGAATGGATAGAATTTCTAACTCGTGAAACCGTCCCAGCAAAAAGAATTTCTAACTACCGCAACCAACTGGTTAAATCTTTTACCTAAACCTTCTTCCTTGGGAAGGTTGGAACAATATTAACGTAGAAGAATCAGGAAAAGAGATAATGCTTTTTGGCTGGACTTTTCAAAACTGCACAATCGAAAACCACAGAAGGAGGGAGGAGAGGCTCTGAGCCTAGGAGGTTAATCTTTTGCCTTGTTTTCATTCTACTTTTTGCAGACTAATAATCACTCTCATAATGATCTTACCAAAAATGATAATAATAAAAAATAAAATCACTCTCGTACTGAAGGCCCTTTTTCTCAGCTGAAGGGCTCTCAAAATATATCAATCTCTACACCAGACGGAAGGAATATCATTGCCTAAGAAATCCAACCCAGGGTATTCCAACGATCAAAAGGCTCATTTCTTGTCGGGTACTCAAAATAAATTACTCCAACTCAATATCGATTCAATTTTCCCTAACATTAAAATTTTAAATTCTTCTTATACTTATCTCTCAATTGACCCTCTCTCCGTTTTATATATATTTATATATGGTGTTCAAAATAAACAATATTCATATAATATACGGTTTATGCAAAAGGAGGGAAAGAAAAGGGGGTAAAAAAAAGGACCTCGTAGGGATTTGTTTGAATAAGAGGGCGGCCCAAGCGCTTGGAGATTTCCTTCTTGTGTTCGAGGGCTTTCTTGGAGGCCTCCCGGTTCGGGTCGAGAAGTCGGAGCCCCGTGAATAAGACCAAGCAACTCAGAGCGGCGCTGGCAGCGTACAGTATCAGGTCTTGCACGAATTTCATCTCTGTTGAATTGCTCTTCATCTTTCTCTCCTTTCTTCTTTTTTTTTTTTTTGCTTCTACTTCTGTGTTATACTACTAGTAAATATTACTCCGGATTAGGGCAGCGGATTCACAGTAGAAAAAGACGCAGAAAAGCGCCCTCTCACTCGCTCAGCTGCACCAATCGGTAAACGATTTTCTTTATCTCTTTTGTTTTCCCACTTCGTGTGTAGTAATTTTTCTTGAAGACGAAGAAGGAAGGAGCAGCGAAGAGGAAATTTCGCGATGGGTCTCGGTTATCGAGAACGCCCTCCTCCCAAATTTCAAAATTACAAATCAAGTCTCCCAGTTATTGAGGGAAAAAAGAAGTTGGACCGTCCAGATGAAGTGGGCAGAGACATATGTGAACTTACATCAATGCCCATTGCGTTCCTATAGCGGCACCGGCTTTCAATCTACGGCCTTGTAGAGTGCACTGGATCAGGCGCATGTGAGGCTGAGTGTGGAGTACTATTCGAGCTGGATCCATCAGATGGTTGCTTATTTTCTTCTTGGATTCAGATTGCTAATGGGCCTCATTTATTTCCTTTTTTTGTTGCACATGTGATGTGAGGTGCCTTTAAGAGTGGTATTGTATACGGTGTGTGACTACCAAACTTATGTATAAAAAGCAACTATATAATCACCACATAAAATTGTTAAGAGACTACAAAAGAGCGGAAGCTGAATAATTGTTGGGTTTGTTTCATTTGTCACTAGGTTAACCAAACCATAGTTGGACACCGTTCCGATTTTGACTTTGGAGCAAGCATTTTCCCATCCTCCCTGGAGTGACCCTTACGTCCTTTTTTTCTACACATAAAACCTGAGTACGATTTGGTGTAACCAAAAAAAAAAAAAAAAAGTGTCATTATTTTATTTGATAAAATGTAACCTTTAATATTCACTATTATCTATTCATATCTTATGTACTAAACTTTCCACTCATACAACATGACTATATCGCTACAATAAACACCCATGTATAATATATATACACATATCCCAGAAAGAAATAATAAAACGAGACCAGTAGTCCCCTCAAAATGGAGGAAAAAAACAAGGGATAATTTCAGAAAACCTTAACTGAGGTTTCTAACTATTTCACTAACTTCTCTTCATATTTTAAAAATTACATCAATCGCCCTCAACCAGTAATTAAAAAAGTAATGTTAGGGGAGAAAAAAAATAGTATGATTTAGTTGCATGCCCCATGTATATTATATTAAAAAAATAGGGATAATATCAGAAACCTTTATTGAGGTTTCTCTTAATATCACTTGGCACCCCAAAGGTTTTAGATATATCACTTACCTCCTCTTATAATTGCAAAACGATTACATTAACCCTTACTTGATACATAATTCACAACATATCAAATAAATGAAGCTCAAAAAAAAAAAAAAAACCGGAAGTCACATTCTTCTTTTTCCCTTTTCTCCATCATTCTCTCTTACTCGTATTTTTTGGATGACTATGCAATATTTTATTGTAAATTATAATAAATTAAATTTTGTTTATCTTTTACTTTTTGTGATTGGGATAAAGTGGGGTATGATTTATTTGCTTATTTTGGGTTGATTTTTATAATGATTGGTATAGTTTAATGGTTTGAGTAAAGGGTCGAGAAAATGTTGGAAAAAAAATGTAAATTTATAGGAAATCGGTTTTGAGCATATAGAATTAAATTAATGCAAGTGTATTTCTTTTCAAATATTATTTTTATTTTTCAAATATATATTTTTATGGGGTATAGAATTGTGATGTAGTGGTACTACAAGAGATTACTTTTGAGGTGATGGTTTTCTTAAAGTGAACAAAGTGGTTTAGGAACATTTTTATTTAGCAAGTGAAATGGTAGTTTAAGGTTTTTAAAAATTTTGTTACACAAATAACAAAAGTAAGGGAGGTAAGTGATATTTTTAAAATATTAGGGGTGCCAGGTGACATTAAGAGAAACCTCAGGGGAGACCAGTCAAATAGCGCCAAACAACAACGTCAGGCGACGTTTCTGAAATTATCCCAAAAAACAAAAAGAAGTGATGAAAGCGGACCGTACAATATCCCAACTTGGGCGTCGACTTTACGCAGTAAAATGGACCGTCAAATCTGAAGTAATTACGAACAACGACGAAAGAAAGATTTTTTTTTTAAAAAAAAAAAGCATAAAAGGGAAATTATTCAGCGGGGGCTTTTGTCTCGAGTTGTGTGAGGATTAAGAAATTCATTTGTGGACTTCCATAATTTATTGTTTGCGTATGAGAGGACCCGAGACTGACACAAGCAACCGTATTCTATTTCTCTTTCTATTTCTATTTCTATATAATAGTACGAGTTTTCCTTTTCCACCACATTGACACACGCACGGCTAAGCCAAGCAACTGAATTTTCTTGTAAGTTTTGAGGACATTAAGGGGAACACGCAAGTCGGTAATTTACAAAGAAACAAATTAAGAAGATGCTTAGAACGTAATTGTCAAGTGGAATGAAAAGTTGCGACAACTTGCCAATAAATCAGAATGGGAAAGAAAATTAAGAAATGAGATGATTTTCCCCGTTCCCATATTTGGCATAAACCAATCTGCCAATGAATCAGGACAGCGCTCTAATATTTTTTGTGATTTGACGTGCACAAAGTTTCGAAAAAGTAAATGAAAAGATAAAGTTAATTTACAAATATTTTAAACACTTAATCAAAAAAAATTTTCTTAAGGCAACGAGCAGTCAAATTAAGCGATTGCCATGTAAGGGGCCCGCAAGCAGTCGACCACCGGACCGTAGAGGATCAACAGGGGTTGGGGGTGAGGGTTGGGGAGGGTGGAATTTTTCTCCTCCAGCATTAAATGGAGCCAGCGGCGGGGATCAAGTAGTGGGGAAGGGGCAGGGAAATTAAAATTAAGAATCCTTACATTGTGGGCCTTAATTTTAATCACTAAAATGCACGTGCACGGACATATATATATATATATATATATATATACATGGGCATATGTATATATATAATATAATCTTTCTTGTTAATTTATTATAGTTAAACAATAATTTTGTTGATTTAAAAAAAAACAACCTTAGTTGATTTAGATTTTATGTAAAATCAAATATTTCATAAGATAAAAATAATTTTTAAATTTTAATTTACGTTGAATTTTTTATTAATTTTTTAAAAAATATTAATTAGTAAATTCA
Organism: Coffea eugenioides; assembly: GCF_003713205.1. NCBI lineage: Eukaryota > Viridiplantae > Streptophyta > Magnoliopsida > Gentianales > Rubiaceae > Coffea > Coffea eugenioides. The sequence goes on along the minus strand of NC_040036.1, from coordinate 854,863 downwards.
TTGTTAATATTGTATACATACAAAAAAAAAAAACTAAAAATAGTAGCAGAGCAGGACAAAGTACACCTGCAGAGTAGGGCAATGGTGGAAATAACAGAGAATGGGGAGCTTCTAGACGACGGGACAGGACTCAGGAGGCAAAGGGGGATTCTCCACCTCACACCCATCTATTGTCATCCCTACTCGCCCGCCCAAATTATTCCAACTTAGTGATTTATTTTATTCTTTTTTTTTCAAAAAGGAAAAATGCCCTTGTAATTCAGCAACACGTGGAAGAAAACTCATGCGGCCATATTTGGATTATGATTTTTTACAGAAAATTTTTTATACTTTTTATAAATATAATTTTTAATCATATTTTTATTTCATATGTATCAAATCGCTGCACTTATATCCGCCAAATCTTTGCCGATATTTTTTTTTATGAAAATTTCTAAAAATAACAATTCAAACTTCTTCATGCAGCGGCATTGGATTAAAGAGTTATTGGTTTCGTTGGCAACATCACAAGTTCAGTATAAACCATCAATTCAATTTCCCCTGACACCAAAAAGTTGTTTCGGTCGCCGCACCCCCAACGTCCATGTGGATACACCAGGAGCCTGAAAGTGAAAGAAAGGCAGCACTCTTTCCTCCCTCCCTTGTGCTTATATTACGCTTTCCCTTTCGTTTTTAACTTGCGGAGTGCGGACTATTTAGTCTATACTACAGCACCAAACCAAAAAAAAAAAAAAGAAATTCTCAAAGGAACTAACGCTAGCCATAACTGCTCCTGTTATCCTAGGACTAGTAATTGCTTCCATCCTAAATCCGAATCCATCATCAAAATCAAATCTTTTCATCCCCATTTTACGTGTGTCGACCGAGATATTGGACTCGGGGAACTTTTAGTCAACGGGAAGGCAACTCATTTCTAGCCTACCATTTGGCCTTACAAGTCCCATCCCATTATAATGGCAATCATACTGATGTAGTACTCCCCAGTAGTATTTGGAATTGTAGTCGCCATGTGTACTACCAATGTCTTTATGGTTTTTCTTTTTCATTTCTTGTACTACAAGAGCGCTAGATGTAGTACAAGGTCTTGCCCAGTCGGTTGGTGAGCTTTATTTGCTTCCCTCCCTGGCATCTCTGGATTCACTTCTTTAAATTCTAGTTATTACATTACAGCTGGTTCACTTCACCTGTGTGCTCCTCCTCTTTTCGAAAGAGCTACTAGTAGCATTCATCAAGCTAATGATTACGTATTGAATTGGATTCTCTTGCAGTAAAAGAGCCGAATCCATCTGGGATTTTTTTTTTCCTTTGGGATTTCTTGGTTTAAGTTTTATAGGTAATTGGGGATTAGCTGTCATATGTTTTTTGTTTTTCTGCGTTGTGGTTTAGCTCTTGGACGGTTAATTGATGATAACAGCATTCTGGTTGCCGGTCTAATTCTCTGACCAGCTGGACAAAGAATATTTTTTGATCCTCTTTTCAGGTAATCAATTAATACTCTTGCTTACCTCCTTGTTTATAATTTGTCATTAAGGATTTTTTTTGCTTTTCGTTGTTTTTTCCACGTTCATCAGATGCGCTTCCGCCTCATGTCTAATTATGTGCTTACGCGAGGTAATTCAAGATTTTAGTTATTCGGAATCTCGTACTGATGACTCTTCATTAATTTGGTCATGGATCGGAATTGGCAGGATGAGTGCAAGAATGGCTCGAGGGGGAAACGCAGACATTGAAGATTCGAAGGAGATTACAGGTGTAGTTGATGGGGAAGATGTAAGAGGAGGGGGTTTGGAGGAGGATGTGAAAAGAATTCCTCCGTGGACGAAGCAAATCACCTTTCGAGGAGTAATCGCGAGCATAGTGATTGGGATCGTATATAGCGTGATCGTGATGAAGCTCAATCTCACCACTGGGCTTGTTCCTAATCTCAATGTCTCAGCTGCACTTCTTGCCTTTGTCTTCATCCAGACCTGGACCAAGCTGCTTCAGAAGGCAAGTTTCGCCTCAGCTCCGTTCACCAGGCAAGAGAATACCATTATTCAGACTTGTGCTGTTGCATGCTATAGCATAGCCGTTGCAGGTACTAAAAAAAGCTTTTCTGTTGTAGCTGTGCAAATTTCTTGACAGAATTGCCCTGCTTGCTCGATCAAGCTTTTGGTGCTATCCTATTGGTCAATAAGTTAAGACCTTATTGATTGTGGTGTTTAGGTGGTTTTGGGTCTTATCTGCTCGGATTAAACAAGAGGACGTACGAACAAGCTGGAGTTGATACTGAGGGAAATGTGCCAGGGAGCTACAAGGAACCTGGCCTTGAATGGATGATCGGTTTCCTTTTTGTTGTCAGCTTTGTTGGCCTTTTGGCTTTGGTTCCTCTTAGAAAGGTACACCGTTCCTGCCAATTAGAACAGCTAGACGTTGTTTCTTTCTGGCAGTAGAACAACTCATCCCTGTTTTAGGACCAGTTCACAAATGTATTTTGACAATCTGCATCTCTAGTAGGCTTCACAAGCTACGCCAGCGCTTGGTTGGTTATTCATGCTTTTCCTGCTTTGCTTTATTCACAGATCATGATAATTGATTACAAGTTGACTTATCCTAGTGGAACTGCAACTGCAGTACTCATCAACGGTTTCCATACTCCCAAGGGGGACAAAAATGCCAAGTGAGCAAAGAATGATTATTGGAAATTTTACTGTGATATATATGTATTTAACATGGTATGGTGCAGATAAAAAGGAAGAAAACATTAAGTGGACAGGATATATCTTAAAACTTGATCTCCTTTTTACCTCTTCAGGAAACAGGTACAGGGGTTCATGAAATTCTTCTCAATTAGTTTCCTGTGGGGAATGTTTCAGTGGTTCTACTCTGGTGGAAGCCAATGCGGATTCGTCAACTTCCCCACATTTGGGCTGAAAGCCTGGAGACAAACGTCTATACTCTTACCCTTTTAGTTATTTGCTTTTTCTTTACAAGTTCTCAAGTCTTGTAATTGGAAAATTTTTTTCAACTGCAATTGATGTAATTAATTGAATTTTGCAGATTCTATTTTGATTTCAGTATGACATACATAGGAGCTGGAATGATTTGTTCTCATCTTGTCAATTTGTCTTTGCTCTTTGGAGCGGTTCTCTCTTGGGGCATAATGTGGCCACTAATACACGACCGCAAGGGGGATTGGTTCCCCAGAACGTTATCAGAAAGCAGTATGAAGAGTCTAAATGGTTACAAGGTTGGTAAATAACTGTTTTTAACTTCTTTTTTTTTTTTTTATATCAAGGGAAGAAGCTCCTTCTGAATGCCTTTTGCCTTCAGTCTCAAAACTTTTTTTTTTTAAACACTTTTTTTTTATTTCATGTCAAAGTTTCTCAACATCACCAGGATCCGTCCGCGGACGGATCCTTAGTACAAAAATCTTGGACATTTTAGACTCAGTCCGTTTGATGAATCCGGCTTGATCCACATAATCCGACGCAGGATTCATTGTTATTGTTCAGCTTCAAATTCATAACAAATCTCACCATTGTTTTCATTTACAAACTACACCAACATTTTTTTTCATTTTTCTCTTTTGCATGGCTGCAGGTCTTTATTTCTATTGCTCTTATTCTTGGGGACGGATTGTACAATTTTCTCAAGTCGCTCTTCTTCACCGGACTAAGTCTACATGCTGCATTGAAGAAGACTCGCAAATCAGGTAAGTAAGTAACTTGCACATGGGCTCCAAATTGCATAATGCTGCCCCTCTCTTTAGACCAAGAGTATTTCAACCAAAAAATGCGCTTTCAGCAGTAACATTTTTCTAGAGATCTTGCTAAATTATGTCTATTTGGTTACAGAAACCTCAGACAGTAGAACTCAGCCACTTGACGATCTTCAACGAAACGAAGTCTTCATGAGAGAGAGCATTCCTTTATGGGTAGCATGTGTTGGATATGTCTTGTTCTCCATTATATCCATAGCTGTAATTCCAAAAATGTTTCCACAGCTGAAGTGGTACTTTGTTCTCGTTGCCTACTTGCTTGCTCCATCACTAAGTTTCTGCAATGCTTATGGTGCTGGTCTGACCGACATGAACATGGCATACAATTATGGGAAGGTAGCCCTCTTTGTGCTTGCCGCCTTGGCTGGAAAAGATAATGGTGTAGTTGCAGGGCTTATTGGTTGTGGGCTTATAAAATCTATAGTTTCCATATCCTCTGACTTGATGCATGACTTCAAGACCGGTCATCTCACCCTAACATCCCCTCGGTCAATGCTGCTTGGCCAAGGCATTGGGACCGCCATTGGCTGCATAGTAGCCCCAATAACTTTCTTGCTTTTCTACAAGGCCTTTGATGTTGGAAATCCTGACGGCGAATATAAAGCTCCCTACGCACTGATATACAGAAATATGGCAATTCTGGGTGTTGAAGGCTTCTCTGCACTGCCACAGCATTGCTTGCAGCTGTGTTATGGGTTTTTTGCTTTTGCTTTTGTGGCCAACCTTTTTAGAGACATAACCCCCAAAAAGATTGGGAAATGGGTGCCGCTTCCGATGGCCATGGCGGTGCCATTCCTTGTAGGTGCTTATTTTGCAATCGATATGTGCGTGGGCAGTTTGGTCGTCTATGTATGGCACAAGCTCAATAGCAGGAAGGCCGCTTTGATGGTTCCTGCAGTTGCTTCCGGTATGATATGCGGAGATGGATTGTGGATTCTCCCCTCATCGATTCTAGCTTTATTCAAAGTTAACCCGCCAATCTGCATGAGCTTCTTGCCTACACCAAGGTCCTGAATAGCGTATTAGATGATTACTCAGGTCAAATAACAGGAATGGGTACTTTAGATAGTTAATATTATTATTCAGTTTTTAGATCCATATATAGAGCAGCAGAGAAATGACGACACAAGGAGCACAATAACTGGAGTAACAATTTCCGTAGTAGTGTAGTGCAGCTGTTGCGGAAGAATTGTTAGGTCGATCCAATAGTTAAATGGGCAAAAATAATAATTTTTGCTAATACACCATTGTACATCAAAAGGTTTTCCAATTGCCGGGCATTTGGTTACAATCTTGGATTATCAATATCAGACTAGAATGCGTCAAAAGTAGTAATAGAAGCAAAACAATTAATGCCTCATAAATTTGTAAGAAAGAGGGCCATGATCACTGTGAACTAAAAAATAATAAGCGCACCGAGGCGAGTCTCACGACTACTTTAGAGAAACAGAGGAGAGCCCCACAACATGATCAACTTTTTTTGTCAGAGATGGACAACAGCGGCAAGCCTTAGCTGACTTTTTAGTATGGTCCATACTCGTAGATTCTTCCCAATCTATTGAAAAGTAGGCGTCTGACTTGAATGTGGCTGTAATTTTCAAATCCGGCGGAACATATAATTGTTGCGTGAGCACCAGACTTTTGAAGGTGGACGAAAGCGAAAATTTTGCAATCGCTAGAATAGCCAATAAAGCGTTACCCAACGTGGCTCAGTGGTGTAGTCAGCGGTCATCACTTGTCACTCGAGGGATCTCAAAGAGAACGATGGTCAATCTCCACGTTCCCCAGTGTAAAGTACTTCTAAAGACTGACGTCCACTTCTTTGAGCCCATCATGACTCCATTTTGGTTGATCGAAGCAGATTCCCTCTCCACTTTCTTCCCATTCTCCTTCCATCCTTTCGAACAAACCATTTCAACCACAAACAAGAACAAACTCCTACGCAGAACATACACTGTTGCAGTGATCTAGTAAAACATGCAAACCGATATCAGTTATTGGCTTCTTGCACTTTTGGTGCAAACGATTATCATCTACTTCCCGGAAAGCACCAGATTCTTATCTAAAAGCTCTGGCCCTCTCAATTTGAGTTGGGAGATGGTACTGACTTTCGGACCACATCTACTAAGGATCAGCGCTATTCGTCCTAGCTACATCACTTTCAATGCCAGACGCCCAAGACCGCTCCTACAGCATTCATCCCATACCCAATACCCTCACTTATGTTCTGCCTTTCTGGTGTTCTTATGATTAGACCACCTTCTCCATATCCGTCTAATTCAGCTAACCTACAGACTTATGTGAAGCCTTTGCTCCTTGCAGCAGACTAAAGTCTACCCAAAAAAAAGAAAACATTAAAGCTTACTATAGTGAATCTTTAAAAAAGGCAATTACTGCAGATCTCCATCACGTTTCTGAACAGAGAAATGTTACAGGATTAAAGCTTACTATAGTGAGGAAGTAAATGGTAACAGAAGCATCAGCCTCAGTGAGGATAAATTCAGGCCTTGTCTCAGAGTTCCCCAGTTAAAATTAATAGTAGCTTTTATGTCATGAACGAGATGATGCAACATCTTGGCATCTTGCAGAAAGATGTGGAAATTATCTAGAGAGAAAGTAGGATTATGCAAATCTCTCCTCCAGTTTAGCTAAAACAAGTCACACCCATTGATCAGAATAGGAGAAGATAAGTTCAGCAAACACCAATAAATAGTCGAATTATGCCTTTAGTAGTTCCATTTTATATAATGTTTCTATCAGTAATAAATAAAATGTACAGTATTATAATTTGCAGGTGCAGCAACTAGTTAACTATGGTGGATCCTAAATAAATTCGCAGAGCTCATAGGCTCAAAACCGGGCATAGTTTCAGTCCTCTGGGGAAATATTAAACATGCAATGAAAGGTTTGAATTGAAACAACTAAACATGATCGGGTGCATCAGAAAACCTGCTGTCCTCTCCGTCCACAAGTACCCAATCAAATCTTTCCTTTAAGAAATGTTTCAAGTTCTGTTTTGGATGAATCTTTGTTGCACTAATAATAATGTCATTGTATACGCTAGCAGTTACATGTTGCTATGGATTCTTTCTACCAGCACAACGAAGAAAGAATGCTTGTATCGACATTCATATTATAAATGAGTTCTCTCTTGCGTAGAATCTTGGTCCTACCAACACATATATAAAAGGAGAGTTAAATTTAAATACCAGAATAGATAAAAAAGAGGGAAAATTCCATGCGGCCAATGTGAGAATTTATGGGGGAAGAAAAGGGGAGGGAAGGAGATGAACATTCATTAATGTCGACCGACAACTAAAACCGCCAGTATGTACAAGTTCAAAATTGGTTACTACAAAGCTTTTGTACAGCTTATTTCATCAACAAAATCTAGCTGCTTCCATTTTCCGAATCTAGATAAAGTAATCAAAGCATAAAGGCATAACAAAATTACAGAACTGAAGAGGAAATAGATAGATTTTGTTTTTTCTTTTTTTCCCTTATTTAAAAAAAAAAAAAAAATCGATTGAATGGAACTTGAAATGTTCAATCAATAAAACCTGTTTTCTGGAACACAGCGTTACGCACGCTCCGCAAGTCTCTTCCCTTGAGAGTCCGTCCAACGCCTTCGAAAACAGAGAATGTCACGTGAGATCTCGCGACGATCACGTGAGGCGGCACCATCTCCTCCTCATCCTCCTTTTCTCTCTCATTGTCTACCTCCTCCAACCGCTCTAAATTATCAAACTCACCCAATTTCTTCTTCTTCGGCCACACAGGGACGTTCACCGGAGCCGATTGGTGGAACCTTCCGGCGGAAATCAAATTAGAATTCTCAGATCGAACCACGGGCGGGACCATCCTGGCGGCCGAGGCTGCCGAGAGGGAGGGGTTGAGGGTGGATTTCCGGCAGACAAGAGGAGGGTGGTGGTCTTGGGAGAGGGCGGCGGAGAGCCCGTAATTGGGTGGGTTGACGTGGTTGCGATGACGGCGGAGATGGGTGGTCGGCGAATTGGAGGAGGGGAGAGGTGGGGAGTGGGATTCGGTGTCGGTAGAGTAGGCGGAGGAGGAGGACCAAACGACGTCGCTCTCGTCGAGCTCGAGAGGATTGTGGTGGCCGTTATGGGGGTCGGGCTCGGGTTGGTCTAGAAGGCTCAGAAAACGGACTGTTGGAGAGGGAGAGGCCATGGTCGTTGACTGTGACTGCCTCTGACTCGCGGGCCGTGGCGAAAGCCAAATTAAAAAGCTTCAATTATTTCTGTATTAATAGCGGAGGATTAAAACCCCAAAAAAAAAAAATTAGATTATCTTTTCCGATTTTTAGTTCTCATCCCTCAGGAGAAATGAATTATTTCTTCGTTGGCCGGTCCCCTCCTGAATTGAGGGGGAAAACAAAGAGTAAATTTTGTGAGTGACAAATTGGGAAGGTGACAGATCAGACTCAGAGCGGATGGCCGTGGTTAAATTGGAGAATAGATAGATTCACGTGTACTTGTATTTTTATTTTTTTTAACTTCTGATACGCTGCTGTGAACTTCATTTGGCCGGTCAAAATTGGCGCTGGAACTGTTTCTGGTTCCAGCATAATTGGCATTGTTGAGATAGAGTATTATTTGAAATAATTACTGTAATATTTTTTGTGATGTAATGTATGTGAGATAAAAAAATAATTAAAAATATAAAAAAATAAATTAAAAAATGTGTTTACGATACAAATAAAATATTATTTGAAATATTATTTGATATTAAATACGCTATGATTCAATAAAATTTTTAAATTGTGAATGAGGATCCTATTCTATTACTGGCAAATCGCGGATGGATGGCACAGATCTAGCAGTAGTAGTAGGATCACGGATTCACGATCGACTGTTCATACTGCAATGCGTTACGTCAACTTTTTATCTTCTGGGAATGATTTAGAATTCAATTAGATTTTTAGTTTCTAATACATAACATCTTAGGATATGTAAGCAATTTCTGTTTGTATGATATGATGTAATTGGACCTATAATTCTAAAAAGGGATATAATTTTACAAATCTCAAAAGAAGTTTTTGAAATTATTCCTAAAGTTTATTATAAATGATTGATATCTATATCATTTATACCAGATATAAAAAGGAGATGAGATTGTTTGGTGTAAAATATTTTTATCGCCCTTTTTTATTTTGTTGTAAAAAGTCAAATAATACCGACACATTCCTTAAAAGATAAAAGGAAAAATGCACTCACATCGATTGGTCAAAGAAACTTCAAATTACCGTCGACTACTTTTCTTTTTGCATAAAAGAAAAGAAAAACTCACATAAAATATAACAGAACTTTACGAAGAAGGTCGCTGTAATCAAGAAATCAAATCAATAGTAGCTCAATGGGTACCAGGCATTCAATCCAAAGACCTTTAAGGTCAAGGGTTCGAATCCTAGGGAGGCCCCTCCCGGTACCATCCCAACACCCTCTTGACCACCAGGGAGTCCAGGTCGTTCCTGCTCCCCAAGACGGTTGCCGAGGTGAGGGGTTGCCGCGGTGGACAAATCCACAATGGGTCTCTACGTACCCTAAAATAACATAAAAATAACAATTAAAACAAAAGAAGTAGAAGAAATAATAAAAAGATGGAAGAAATAGAGTAAATCAGCTTTAAGGATCCGAACAACCCCATTCCACTGCATATTTCAACTCAGCCCAAGTCAAAAAAGATTGCCATCCAGGCAATGACGGGGTAAAATTCTTTTTGTTTCCTCAATTGCCCATTGTACTTTCAGTTTCTTTTCACAGGCATATAATTAAGTGAGACTTTTAGATAATGGGGATAAGTTGAGTGGTATTGAAGAAATGAGTATAAGTGGAAAATTTTGAATTTGAAATTTTTTCTCACTAAAAAAAGTGAATATTTTTGTTAAAACTTTTAACTCTAATATTATTTTATTTACTAATATGTGGGGTTTGAATTTAGATTTGATATTGACCTTTGTTGCTGTTATTGTGCTAATTCATAGTATAAAAAATCTTGGGCTTTGCTTTATTTAAATTCTTGCCAAGATTCCAAATGGAATTTGCATATTATAAGAAGCTATGGCATAATAACGCATTGAGAAGGATGATGAAATTTTTAAAAGTTACAAAAGCAGACCTTCAATTTTCCCTCTTTTTTTTTTGGGTATTTTGTATTTTACTTCATTTACATTTGATTCCCCACAATCTAAATTGTCATTTAAAGTGATCCTATGTTTCATTTTTATATTTTTTTTATTCAGACTTTGGTTATGAATTGAAAATTGATCTACTTGAAGTGACAATTCTTTGCCACCAAAAGGAGCTTTTTGCCACTTAAGCTTTTAATGGAGAATGAATTAGTGATTCATTAATCACTTGCTTGGAGTTAATATTTTCATTTATTTTTTAGTTGACTAATGGTGTAAAGTGCCGATTAAAAATTGTAGAATGTAAGGTGCAATCGGTGTAATAACTCATGGAAGTTTTCTACATTTAACCCTAAAATTATACCTTTTCAAAATACACATTGGGAAACTCAAATTAAAATACTAAGAAAATTAAAGTACGCTTATGATTTATTAGTAACTAATACCCTATAAGTAGTTTGTCGCGGAACAAAATGCTGGCTTAGAAGCTAGGATACACGCCAAACCAGAGGAGGATTTGCTCTGTTCAAGAATCGGTTTGGATTGCTACTTTCTAAAATTTTTATAGAAAAATGTACTATAACAATGTGATGTAATGTGAAGTAAAAAAACGATTAAGAAATGTGTTTATGGAAAGCGATTTTTTTTTTTTTTTGAGAAAAATGACAATCCAAATTGCTAGTTTTCTAACAAATAAGCAAATAAATCATACCTCACTTTATCACAGTCACAAAAAGTAAAAGATAAACAAAATTTAATTTATTGTATATAATCATCTAAAAATATATGAATAAGAGAGAATGCTGGAGAAAAGGGAAATAGAAAAAAGTGACATTTATTTTTTTAAAATTTTTGAATTCTATTTATTTGATATGTTATGAATTATGTGTTAAGTGAGCGTTAATATAATCTTTTTACAATTACTCGAAAAAGTAAGTGATATTTCTAAAACTTTAAAGGTGTCAAGTGATATTAAGAGAAACACAAGGGGGTTATCCCTCTACAAAAACTCCGCGGCTCATAGATGGATAGTTAGGCAGCAGTTGTAGCAAAGCAGGAAGCTACCAACGACTTCACCAAGTAGATTCATTTTAGCATATGCATCAGCATTCGTAAATTCTCGTGCAGGAGGCGCGTGGTTACGTGCCACCGCTCCGGGGACAGTTCCGTAATTTTGAACCGTACCAACCCCGACCACCGTAAGATCTGTTTCTGTGTGTAGTTTATATACAATACCGCGGCCCTCAAGTTGTGGGTGTTGGACTTGCAGGCTGCTGCTGCTGCTGCTCTCGTACGCTCGAGCTCTGTATCTCTCTCTCTCGCTTGTTTCAAAGATTCTGTGTTGGTAGTTTGGCTAACGATCCGAGAAGGAGAAGGAAAGAGAGAGAAGGTAGGGAGAATCTATTCTTTCTATACATTTCACCGAAAATCCTTCTCTCTCCCGTAAGCTAATAATTCCTCTAGATTCTTCTTTTTCTTTCTTCTTGTTTGTTTGTTTCTTTTGTTACATCTCATGTACGGAATCTAAACACTCTGATTCCCTCACCTAACCTAACTGATATGATGAATATACTTATATAAGTTTTTGAAATTTTTTGGTATACGGGTGCGGGAGGGGTTTGACTTTTGATGTTCAGTATTTGCAGGAAACAATGGCATCAGATCAGAAGGTTCACACCTTTGACGAGGTTGTTCAGCACAACAAGACCAAGGATTGCTGGCTGATTATCAATGGAAAGGTCAAATCTTTGTTCCTTTCGCTTCATCTCTCTTCTCTTACTTTAAAAGTCTCTAGCTTCTACTAGGTTTTTAGGTTTTTCATGTTCGATCTTCATTGTTATACCCTTGCTGTTGATTTTTGAAATTTCTTGAATTTATCTCTCTCTCCCTCTCTCTCTCTCTAGATGAATTTCCCTTCTGATAACTTTTATGTCATTCTGTTGGCCCAGCAGAAGCTCCAGGAATTTTGTACTTTTGGATCCTCTGGGCCAATTAAGTTGTCTCTTCTTTTATGCTACTTGCCTGAAGTGCTTAAATATATGCTGATGCAGCTCACATCATTGTCACTTGCAAACAACTGTAATATTAAAAGCTGAATTGGGTCATATATGGCTCAGATCTTTTTGGTGATTCAATATGAGGTCCTAGGATCAACCGTTTCATTATTTGATGATAAGTTGTTTAGGCAAATAGGTATTGCAAAATTGTTGTCTCCCCCTAAATGGTATCATTCTGTTCTACAACAGACTGTTTTTATCCAGGAGAGTGGAAACTTGCCCTGTATACTGTTTCATACTCTTTCTGCTACTTGTACACCACTGCATCTTCAAACAATTACTCCAAACGCTATAGGTTTGTAATCAGTTGTTACGGGGCTACAGATGAAATGATGTAGCACTCTAGGAGAGTCGGCGTGTATAATCAGCTAAAAGCATCTGTAAGATGTTCAACAAATTTGTATTTGCAAAGGTGATGTTGAAAGATTTCTCTTAGGATGCAATCATAGTCTTTTGGCCTTCTTTTGGGTTTGAACATCTTTGCACATTTGTGAGTTTGGTGAAACAATGGCTTCTTTTAGTTCTGCAGTTGACGTATTAATTCAAACTTTACCAGTGCAAGGATTCTGAAACCAATTTGATGGGCTAAAGAAAACCTAGCACTCTTAGGTCTGATGGGCCCTTTGGAGATTATTTGTTTAAGCTGTTGGGCAAATGTTGTTATTATTGATGATTTTTTTTTCTCTGTTTTGAGCATTTCTGCTACTTTACATTCATTACAATTGCCGACTTCCTTTCAGGTGTATGATGTTACCCCATTCATGGAAGAACATCCTGGAGGTGATGAAGTTTTGCTTTCAGCAACTGGTAATGTTGTTAAATTCTCCTGCGCTGACGCTACACTTAATTCTTGACCTTTGGGCCTTGATTATGACTTTTGGAGGTCTGTTCTAATCATTATATGGAATGTTCAGGGAAAGATGCAACAAATGACTTTGAGGATGTTGGCCATAGTGACTCTGCTAGAGATATGATGGACCAATACTACATTGGGGAGATAGACAAGGCCACAGTTCCCCTGAAACGCATGTACATCCCACCACAGCAAGCCCAGTATAACCCTGACAAGACTCCAGAATTCGTGATCAAGATCTTACAGTTTCTTGTACCCCTCTTGATCATGGGTTTGGCCTTTGCTGTCCGACACTATACCAAGGAGAAGTAAACAATTACTATGCACTTGGCTCTGGTCCTATGATGACCTTTCCATTTACGTAGTGTTTGACTGTCACTACATTTTCTTAAAATAACTTTTGCTGCTGATTCTGGACTTGTATTCTCGAGTTAGCATCCGGTTTTGCATTATCCTCCATTAGACTTGCGCTTTTCTTCTCTTTATACTTGTTGTAATCAGGAGTCAGGACTCCAGTTGCGCTTGCATGGTCGAATTTTTAGCTTGTTTGGTGTTCTTCGAGTCTTTTTTTTTTGTTTAATTAAAAAATGCTATCTTCCAACTTTCGAAATGCTCTGCTAGTCCTCTCAAGCGGTAGTAGGTTAGAACCCCAGCTTGCTGCATGCATTTTTTACACTGGTTGGGGAGTCTGCCATTGTTCACCTAGTCACTGATACGTGTTATGACCCATCGAGCACCATTTTTTTGCAATTGTACCGTGCCTGTTCTTCAAATTTTGGTCTCACACTAAATATAAGACAACTATAATGCATGCATGTGACTAATAGTAGCGAACTTTTAAACGCCTAATTCAGCAACTGATTGGCATTTCATATCCAAATGCCACATCAGTTCAGTGGGATAGAATTGTTTGTTTATCATCTATAATCTTGATTGTAGAATATATTTTATTAAAAATGATACTGATACAAGGCCACCGGAGGCAATGTTTCCCCAAAAATGTTGGGGACCTTGAAACCATTTTGATAATATTTAACTAGCAGCAGCAAGCAGACTTCGCTGGCAATTTGAACAGATAACAAATCTAGCGCAGGATGTGAGGTGGGTTGGGATTCATAAGAAGGCCATCTATATGAAGAAGAACTAAGTTAGCAGCATAGCTTCACGTTGGTAGTGAATCTATTAAGTTGCAAACGTCAATTGAATGATTCCACGAACTTTGATCAGAAGCAGAGCATGGATACTCCAGAAATACACATCTCAGTGAGTATGTTTACCTGGCTGGCACATCTAAACCCTCCAAAAAACGTTCAAAGCCAGCAATATGATGAAATATGTCTTACTGCGCGCTTTCTGTTTAAAGGCCCTCACCGCCACCGGCTGAGATGAACAAATTAGTTAGTCATAAGCTCATAATTTTAATGACACCATCAAAAAGGGGTCTCTATCTTGTCATGCAGGGTCACAACCAAGTCATGTGCATCATTAAGGAGTTTCCACACGTCTAGATGCCCAGCCATGCTATTGCACTCCCTTAAAATCTCATCCATGCTGCTATACTTCTCTATGATTTGTTTCCTTCTTTGCAAGACTGAAGCAGCAATGGCATACAACAATAAATCTTCTGTTGGGGGTGCACGCAGCCTTATTCTGCTCCAAGCAGACTTCCAAATACCAGCTCTAATTGCAGCTTGATCTGCCCACATCACTTCCCACAGGCAAAGTGTTTGCTCAAAAGTTAATTCCCTCCTAAAGAGTACCACCACCATCCTGTATACAAAAAAGCAGTCCTCTGCCTGAAGCTTCTCCAAGTGTCTGTAGAGATGTGAATCCTTGAATTTTATAATTTTAGAAACAATATTCAGTTGCCTTCTGATTCCAACCTCATCGAGCCTAAAATTATGCCGAGCCTTCCTCATAAAACCAACAAAACACCAGAAAGCTTCATGGTCCTCAGTCATTACAGCAACGATTGGGGACAGCAAATCACTCATTCCCTGACAGTAGCCAATTTCAGGGTCATAAAGAGCATAGGCTTCAAGAATGGCAACTAGTCGAGCAGCATGGAAAATCCTGGAAGGTTCTAGGTGGTCATAGTCCTTCAACCCAACAGTTTCAGCAGAACGACGTGCTCTTTCATCTGGTACTGCAGCCTGAGTTGGGGAATACGATATCCACTCTCCATTTGCACGAACTGCATCAAGGCGAATAATCCGCTGCCATGAGGCAAAATCTTCTATATTTCGTGACTGGACTTCAGTCTTTGAAGGAGATGATTCATCCTTGGGGGACATACGAGGATCATTCTCCTCCCTACTTTCAGTCGATGGAAAAGTTTGACTGACTTCAGGGTCTTCTGAGGAATCTGAGTCTGAAGAATCAGAATCATAAATCACACTTGCATCTGTAAATCGTTTAGAATCAGCATTCCCATCCAACATTGATGCGGTTAGATGTTCTGAGTAGTTGATGGATGGGCTCCTTTCCTCACTGGAAAGGGATTCCCTAGCACTGACAGCATCTTCAGAATTTGGAGAATTACAGGCTACGAGGAGGAAGCTGCTTGTGCCACCAGCTTCGCTCAACTTAAAGATTTCATCATTATGTTTCAAAACTCGGCGGCACTGCTTTCGAAGCTTCTCATATTCCTTTCTGCATTCACCCATGTTGTACAACCGAAACTAGAAAATTTAGAAGAAGTTGAAACAAAACACACAAACTCACTGTGTGTGTGTGTGCATCTGCATGTGTGTGTGTGTGAGAGAGAGAGAGAGGAGACAAGGAAGGAACCTTGCATTGAGAGATAGAGAAGAGAAGATTTTTTTTTTGCTTTTGAGGGGGGGGGGACCATGCGCAATACCTTTTCTCAGTTCTTATAATATTCCTTTCCTCTTGTGTACTGCTCAAGTCATAACTGCAAATAAGAGTGGAAGTCATCAGGTAGTTGCTATGCTAAATATTCTTATTTAAAAAAAAAAATAGTAACTCAAACAGATACAGATAGTTGCTATCTGCAATTTATTTCCCAAGTCCTGTAACAGAAAAAGTATCAGCACAAGTGTTCATAATGTGAATTGGCAACAAGATACTCCAATTATTAAACCAACAAAGCAAAACGTCTAAATTAAGTACCATGTACACCATTTAGCTATGAAATCCTGTAAACTTACTCCCCTCCAGTAGCCTCTCCCTGAGTTCCCCCTTCCAGTTTTTTTTTTTTTTGGTTTTTTTTCTGGTTGGGGGGGGAGGGGGGTGCGCAGACGGGAGAGAGAGAAAGCAAACAATTCTAGCCTTCAGGAAAAGTTGTTCTATGGACCGAGGAAATAGTAAAGAGCATGTGTGCCAGTAACAAAACAATAAATAAATTCAGGAAAATGTGAAAAGGCTTACACTCCAAGAAGGAATGGCCAGACCTCCACCCTGATTCTTGGATCAACGCCCTATGAACAGAAAATGAAAGTTTTGAAGTTCAGCTCTATAATAACAGAAATACTTATTAATTAGTATATACAAAACAATGCATGAAACTCACCCCACTTCTAACTTTCTTCAGAAATTTGGCTCCACGATCACGAAGTTTTCCGTCTGGTGTAAACATACTTCTCCATTGTTGAGGTGACAAAGCATGTTTTCTCTTTCTTCGGGACCATGGAGATTTTAGACGGCCCCTGGAAATAAATAACAAATTAATTAGAAATACCACTAAATGGCCACATTAACACAGAACAACATGTAGCTGAAAGGATCAAGGAGGAAAGATTTTCCAGGCAACAACAAATATATAAACCAGGCACATTCATGGTCGAACTTCCCTAATTTCCAATATCTGAGGGCAGGAAAGAAATGCAAGTGAGGGCATTTGTACAAATCAAGTTAGAATTTAAACCAGATTATTGTTCTCCAGCAACAACAGACAGCTAAAATCTTCAGCTACAAGGATTTCAGCAGAACTTGATTTGTTGGAGTATTTAAATAGCAAATTGAGATGTGAAGTACAGGAAACAGAACAGGTCATAAGCATCACTTGGTTAACCAGCCTTGCTATGGATAAAACTTCCTTAGAAGGACATCATGCAAAATGAGTTGAAGTTAGGCTCTTTCTTAAGAAAGATCTGTCACAATACTATTTGATATCTTAAGGGCTATGCTCATTTAGACTCCAGAAAAGTTCTCTTCTACAAAAACATTTGCACATATGAAAACACACGAAATTTGTATGGAATATCAGCAACCGGAAAAGAAGAGAGAGTTTTCTAACTAAAGCACCCTAAACAATGGCAATTGCACAGCCAAGACAGAGCACCAGTCACACTTTAATTTTGCTTGACACACTATTGCAATGCATACTGGTCCAACATCAAGTACCCAACTTTATTTTAAAAAAAAAATAATAATAATAACAGTCTTATTCTCCAAACAAAAGGAAACGCTATCAATCAAATATAGAAAGGAACAATCAGTAATGTGGATGCAACATGTAGTACGTGAAACAGAATGAAATCCATTAACCAACGTTGACACCATTAAACTCTCAGCCACTTTTGATGCAAAATGGGAAAAGACAGAATGAAAAAAATACTTCACTGATTGAGGAAGTGAGACTATGGCGAGCTCGACACTGACTGACGACTACTCACTACTCAGAAATCTGAGATCTAAATTTACAGAACACTAGCATTTCTAGCTGTAGAATTGGAGAAGAAAAATTCATAGCGAGGTACATGGAAAAGAAGATCTAGAAACGGAGTAGATATTGATAGAGACTCACCGATCGGAAGAAGAACAAGAAGCTGGCGAAGAGGACGCTACTACGAATAGAACCGATCTCAAATAAATCCACGACGACGACGACGATGACGATGACGGTGAATTGGAATTGGAAGATGACGAAGTCTGACTTCGTCTGAGAGCTTTCATCTACTAACTTACAACACTTTAAAACCCCAAAAAAAAATCCCTTCTTCGGAGAAAGATAACTTACTCTACCAATGGACTTTGATTCCTAAGGTATGTCAAATTTCATTCTGTAGCAGTAATTTTCAGTTTTTTTTTTTTGAAAACTTTGGTTTTCGTGCTTCCAGTTTACCTAGTCTTGCAGAGAACGGCGGCGGCCAAGGCGAGACCGGCCAAGGCCGTGACAGCGAAAGCTACTCCGGCATTAGAAGCTGTTGTGTACTTCCAGAATCCACTGTCGTGCCCTTCGTCTCCACCGCCGCCGCCGCCGCCGATAAGGAAGATTCCAGTTAGCTTGTTGATAGTGTTACTGATTAGTTCAACAACAGGGGAAGGTCCACCAGCTGAGGCTGTAGAAGTAGTGAAGAAGAAGAGCAAGAGCATGGATGATGGATGTAAAGAGTAAAGGAGAGATGGAAGATTCCGGAATGACAGTTTTGCCCCTCAGCAGCAGCAGTTACCCTGCATCAAGCCTAGTGGATTTTCCACCATAACCAACCTAAAGATCACCAACTGCTTTTCTTCTCCCAATGTTTTTCTTTTTTCTTTTTCCTTTCTTTTTCTTTTTCACTTTACTTTTTTCCTCATCAGTCCCTTTCCTTGTCTCTTCTTTCTTCCCTTCTTCCGTTCTTCTTGTTTCTCTCTCTATAGACTCTCTAAGGCAGTCTACTCTACTCTCTAGGCTCAGTTCTGTATATTTTTGGTTGAGGGAAGTCCAGACTTTGGGCCGGTGGTCACCAACAAATAATTAAGCTTGGTGGTCACTAATCCTTACATCGCATCTTTTTTAAAAAAGAAGAGAAAAAAATCCTTACTTTCGGTCAATTTGTCATTATACATAACTATTTTTAGTTGCTTTCTCCGTGATTTAACTCCTATTAACTTCCTTTCCTCTTGAATTGGAGTAGATTGGATTATAGAAAATGAATTTCTCTGACAATGATTTAACTTCGGCTCCTCCTTCTCTTATATTAGAATAGATTAAATTATAAAATTATTCACGTTACGATAAAAATACAATAATATTTCAAACCCCGTGACTATCACATTTTTAATAATTCTTTAAGACTTTCAATGTTGAATTGTTGACTATTACAAAATTTTTAAACAGGAAAATCTCTACCCTGAATTGTTTCGGTTGGTGAGAAATCGTTTCCTCTGGGAACGGTTATAGGGTGGGATGCGAAGACAACTCTTCGACGAGTGCTCTTTGCGATTGTATTCTATGTGATTTGTCCTGTCATTATATGTGGTCAAATTTTTTATATATAAATATACTATAATATTATATTCCAAGTACAATAATATAACATAACTATACACCAAATATTACAAAATCTAATAACCAAACTGAATCGCATGGAACCCTAGTTTCACTGAATCCTTTCAACGGGAGGGGACTCAGTGACAATTATGATTTGTGTAATTTGATGCAATTGTTATATGTATTTGGATTTTTTTATGTACATCTACATTATAGTATAATATTGAATATACCTCGAGTATTTTATTTATGTACATCACTTTTTTTTTTATTGATATAACAATATAACGTAACTATATATCAAATAATGTAAAGAATACGACAATTGGATTCAATTGCATGAAACTCCAAATGCACTGAGTCCATTTCGCAACTCTCTCTCTCAGGTCCTCTACCCCTAGTTTGATGATTAGAGTGAACAAACATTATTATCATAATATTGCAAGCAAATTACCACAAAAAGTGAACAAATTGCAACCTACGAAGACTATATGCAAACAAATAAACCTCAAAGTATCCATAAATTGGTTCTTGTATTCTTTGTTTACGTGAGTGGGGGCGTTCCTAGTGAGAGGAAGGACCAATTCTTTTCAACATGGCATAAAAGTATTAACGTATGAGAAACTAGTGGCAACGCAAAAAGGGAAAAAAAAAATAAGAAGAAAAATAAGAGAGAGCAAAAAGGGAAATCAAAAGTGAAACAAAATACAAAATACAGTGATGCGAACATTTGAGATGAAGCTAGGACAAGCTCTTACTGAACTAGAGGTAAGGTCAAGTTCGTAGATATCAAGTTTAATGTTCATCGAGTTGAATTTGAATTAAAAATAAAAATAAGAGAATAATAAATCTCGGTCAACTTGTTTTTAGTTATTTTCATAAATTAATCTCACAAAACGTTATTATTAAACTAAAATCAAGTAGTAATTTAAAAGTTTTAGACCTATGATTTTCTTTGTTTCTATTTTGGTGCATACGTGCTAAATCGGAGGTTGCCCAATTACTGGGTGGTTTTCTAGTTAGGCTGAACTCGTGCAACTGGGCTTTATTTTTCGTTCTGTACAAAAAATAGTGCTCCTGTAGGAGGAGGAGGAGGAGTAGTAGTAGTAGTAGTAATCCGATTTAAGTGGCTTCGAATCTTTTGTCTGTAAATTAGTCTCTATCTCTTCTTTGTACAATTACCACGTGTCTTTAACTTTTTGATAACCCAAACTCAAACAAACCGATAATAATCAGTTGACAAGTTTATTCTAAATCAATTAAAACAGAAAACTCAAAACTTTTTTTGCCTTTGGATAAATCAAACGGTTCCAATAACTCAAAACTATTTTTTTCTTCGGATAAATCAAGCGATAGTTACCTATCAGAATTTCTTCAACTCTAGTTTACATGAAGAAGAAGATTGCAAGTTTTGGTTTTGAGTAAACTTGTCAATTAGTTATTATTCATTTGTTTGAATTTGGATTATCAAAGAGTTAGAGACACGTGTCAATTGTATAAAGAAGGAACAGAGGAGATATAGACTAATTTGGGGACAGAAGATTCGAAACCGATTTAAGTCCACTTAGCAATTTCCATATTGGGGTTTTTCAAATTTTTCTTTGGTTTCGGGTGCTACCATCATCTGTTTATTCTGTCTTAGAACGATTTCCATTTTTAATACGTAGCTTGTGTCTAATAAAAAAAGAAATGGTCATAATAATAATATAAAACAGCGTTTAGCAAGAATTTTCACAAACTACACCTAAGAGAATTGCACAAGTACAACCAAAAAGCAATTGCTGATTTTTGGCTGCACCCATGGAACTTAAATGGAACTCACGCACACTCTAACTAACCTATGTGGGACTCAGGACAAGGGAGCAGGGAACCTCTACTAAGTGCTAAATAACACTCATCCACTCTGGTCTTTAAACCTCACCAACAGGTTAATTTTCTTTTAGCAAGAATTTTCTTTTATAATAATAATATAAACAGCTTGCTCTCGGATAAAAGTAACAAGAACGAATAATCTTTTAGTGTCAGCAACATCGAGAATAGGCTACCCTACGGTGTAGCAAATGAACCCGTGACCAAATTCCATTCGTTCTTTACAAGCAAGAGTTGTACGTCCAATTTTTCACACCAGATTCTTCTTTATTCTTGGTCTGATCCTTTGTAATAATAATGAATGTTAATCTGTGTCTGCTTTTTCTTTGCGGTCGATGCATTTTTATGTTAAAAGCCACTGAAACTGCTTCACGAGCAATGGCTATGATTATGTTTGTTGGTGTTACTGCATCCTTTTCAGGCAGGCGCATCTCTAATGACTTCAATTTTTTGAGTGATTAACTCGCGAGAGTGATGATTAATTTATTACTATCTGAACCCCCGCTTCCTTAATGGTTTTTATCGGTGGACTAGACATTAGACAAGGGGAAGAAAAAAAATGGGTGCAAATTATACCTTAATTTGGCGTTCTGCCCCTTTCTTGAACGAATACAAAAGGCACAGATGCAACAGGCGATACCAAGGGCTTTGATCTGTTGGCAGCTCTTTTAGTTTCGGGACATAATTGACTGTCGCACAACCAGAAAAGAAAAAGATGCGTTCTTTTGACTCTTTTTGATGGTCATCATAACATCTAAACTGAGACTAGGGCAAGAAAGAAATCAGCACTGCCCAGCAAAGTAAGTTTGATTTTGTTCTTCCTGCCGTTAAATTGTACTCCTGTTTGATCTAACCAATCTTGTTTGGATTGCATTTTTTCTGAATTTTTTTTAAAAAAAAATTACTGTAACAATTTGATACATGTGAAATTAAAAGTTAATTAAAAAATATATTTATAAAAAACGTAACAACTTTTCAAATTTTTTCTTTAAAAAAATTGCAATCCAAACACACAAGAGTCTTCGGCCTTTACCGACTTGGTTCTCGTACAAGTTAACTTCAATCGCACCAACTATTCAGACAACCCAGATGGCAAATTAATATCTGCGTAGAAAATATTAGAGGAATTTATGGCATTCATGAATCTGAGGGATGGATGACTATTCCTATTCCTCTTGCTAATTAAAAGTCATCTTCTTTGGGGGCCGTATAAAGACAAATAGGCATTGCTCCGAAGAAAGAAGACTTGCTTTGAGGACTCGCATGATGCGTAGTTAATGGACTTGGTCCGACAAGGAATTCAACGGACCGGGTCAATGGAGCCCTCGTTTAATAGGTGGATCATTGGTTGAATTGATACGTTGCAAAAGTAATACGTACTATCTATAAGTACACAAAATACTAATTTTACTATACGTAAAATATTTAATGAAATGTATTTAGATACTAATTATTGTATTTAAAAAGATATATAACGGAAATATAAATAGTCATAGAAGACTTAATTTCATTTTATTGTACTTTTACACAAATAAATTATATAGTCAAATATAAAACAAGATTATATCACTTATTTTCAAGGATATAGTATAGTTTTTATTGTTTTATTTTTTTTTGTTTAAAGAATAATTTTCTAACTACTCAAATATTATAATATGATGATAACGTTTTTAGTTTGAAAGTTAAAAAGGATTAATTATATAATAAAAAGTGAAAACAAGTTTTTTAAAAAATAACTAGTTATCAAATAAAAACTAATACAAGTGAAAAAATCTTTCACACATTTAAATGAAAATTCAATGTTCAAATCTTGTCATATACATATGTTTAATAGGCACACACATTAACACACTTAAATCTCATCCAACCTGTCAATTATATATACATAGTAATAATTACTATTCTCCTTTACATATATATATATAAATTAATTTTATCTTTTCGAAGATCTTAACACCGTGCATCTTAGTGAGTGCCCCCCGTTAGGCACTTGTTAGATAGATCCATATTAAAAATCGGATAAATTCTTACTTAAATCAACGAGTGAAATGGGTTTGACCAAATCACGCTTATTCAAACCAGAACTAGAGGCCTAACTTGTTCATTAGGCGGAACGGTTCAACTCTTTACTCTGGATTAGACCAAGTTTAATCTCTATGGTTTGACAACTATGCTCGCATGCAGGTTAGAAATTCAAACCACCTCGCATGGACCAAAAAATATATGATTGCGCCAGTTTATAATAGTAGTTGTTAAGTTCCACTATCAAAAAAGGAGCCAGAGAAAGAAAAAGAACATTTTCTGGCAGTCCCACTGAGCATCATTTTTGTTTTGGAAGGCAGACCATCATCAATTTGATGCGGATGCGGAGATTATATTTTCATAAACGGACAAATCCCTAGTGATCATACACACGATAAAAAGTTAATCCCTGTATCATCCAAACTACTGGGGCCTAGACTTCCTCGTCAGCACGTTCTAAAAAACACTTGGATAACATGATGCTGATGCGCGTTAATTAGGATGAGGATGCACTTGAGAAAGCCACCATCATAGAAAAATTTCTTCCTTCTCCTGTCTGGATTCTTAGACAGAGACCTAAACGAGAAATTCCAGTCGGAAGAAGACATGCCCAAAAAGCTTATATATCCTCTGATATCTCAAGCCCACAATGCAGGAAGACCAAAGTTTGTCTCAACGTGCTAAGCTTGATCAACAGTGCTTTAGATTAACTAATTTACTGTTTCCAACATGAAAAAAATTGCTGCAAAAGAAAAAATAAAGTGGGTGGTTGGCTTGTAATATGAAAATTCTAGTTTGCCAAGTCGAAGATTTGTCTACCGCAAAAATTGGACCATATCTGATATCTCAAGCCCATATAATGCAGGAACGAAACAAAGCCTTTCTTTTTGTCAAAGCATTCGGCTGCAGAGTTTCGGCGATCTTAACCAAAAAAAAAAAAACGATGCAGCCTATGATGAAGAGGTCGACCTTGCCATGCCTCTCAGGCGAGTGCTAAAAATATGATAAGACCACAGAACTAAGTACTCCTCAATGCCTCGGTAGATTGAGACTTGGAATATCCTTGTTACAGTTGTACTGCGTTGAGAAGCTGAGACTTTTTCTCTTATGATGATTGGTATGGGGCAGCAGGCCCAAGGGAAAGAATTTAAAGTTTAGATTTCCTCATGTGGTACCTTTAACTTGCTCCCCATCGTAACTCCCAGCCGGATGAAGTTAGAGCCGATAATATCCGCAACTCCTTGCTTTGCAGCCCCGGTTTCTAGTACTTGGGATCCTTCTTTCAAGAAACCAATCAGATTGCTAGCTTTTCAGCTCTCTAGTACCAACAGAAGTACGCGAATATAGAGATCTCCTATTGCAATGTTAACAGTGGGAAAGGAAACAAGACAGTCAGCATGATTCATCAGTCTCTTAACTAATAGTGTCGGAAACAGAGCAGGATTCAGGCAACAAGATTTAATACATCGTTCTTAGACAAAGCATAAGGCTTCAAGTAATTTGGCCTACTTCCAACCTCCAGGTAGCCAATATTTATTTGTCACGTAGCACTCTGATTTTATTAGCTGAAAAGAGTGAGGGACACTCCCTGGTGCTTCAAAGTTTTGAAGCAGCATCCTTGTCCAAAAACCAGGTGAGAAGTCCCTGGGGGGAAACTTCAGCGGCAGGCAAATTCGAGTTGGGATTCCCCAGCACATCTTTCACTGCAGTGGCTAACTCGGCGCCAGTTACCACCATTGCAATTTCTGACGAAGAGTTGATCACAGGAAAGGTGTACGTGATTCTTGGTGGAGGTGGTTTTGGCGAGTTTGTAATAAAGGTCACCCAACGCTCCTTCTCATTTCGCTGAGGATGGTTAGGGAATAAAGAAGCCACATGCCCATCTGGTCCCATGCCGAGAAGCATGAGATCGAATTTGGGGAAACCAGTAGCATCTGACAAAGGTAGGATCTTTCTCTCGACCAAATCCCGGTGAAGGGCCTCGTAATCTTCAGCTGCACCCTCAGGTGACTTTTTGTCATTGATGGGAAAACTTCGACCACCTGGAATTGATACCTGAAACAAAGAAAGCACTTGATTGATGCCTTCCGATATGGCAAGGCCAACAACCGAGCTGTGAAGAGGCAGCAGATACAAGCACAACAGAGAAACAATAATGGCTTCTTGTTTGAGACTTCACATTCGATCCTTCAAATTAGTGGGAAGTCCATTACATCAAATTCTACAGTGTTCGTTTCAAGGCGTGGGTTCAAAATTATATGATTTTGGCCATTTTCTCATTTCAGATACATTTTTATAACGGTTGACGTACGTTCCCAGTTCCTCTTTGGTATTTCCAGCTCAATAAAAAGGATTATAGAAAAAGATCAGTCATCTTATTCTGGGTTAAGCATCGTGAACAGAATTCACAAAGTAACGGCCGTATAAACTTTTCAACTTTCGGAATTCACTCAGCTGTGAAAAGTCAATTTCAAATCGAGATTCTAGAGTATAGATTTTGGCATATAAAGTAGTAATAAAGAACAGACAACTAGCGTCAATACCACCAGAGGCCGCAGATGTATCTGCTCCATCAATCTAGCTAGCTATGGCTACAAAGTCAAGCCCCTTCCGTTGGGAAAATGTTCACCCGATGCTGGTGCAAGTAAAATAGCTACAGAGCTCCCCAAACACGTCTTATTAAATAGTAATAAGAAGACTGGTAGACCCTCAGCCCGTTCGTCTTGGCATCTCTTTTTGCTGAGAGTTCTTTGTTTTCATCCCAATATTTGTAGATAGCTAGATTAGAATCCGAGACTGTGCCGTGCCATATAGCTAAATTGAAAATTTAGAACTCACTCCACTTGCAAATTAGACGCACGCTCGAAAACATAATACACCATTGTGCCTGAGTAAGAAATTAAATTAGAAATGACAGCAGAAATAACAAAGAAGTCACCTTTGAAAGAAATCCATCGTAGGCAAGTTTGTAATTGCTATCCTTGTGATCCAGGGGAACCACCCTCTCATCCAACCAAAATATGCTCCATTTTGACCAATCCACTGATTCCTTGTGAGGGGCCTGAGTTAGATACCTGAAATATGGATGGATATTAACGTTAATCATGGGATCAATATGTGAGGTTGAATCATAGTAATCTGCTCCATTAAACCCAAATCGATTTTGGAGCATTAACTTTTTCCTTGCACGCTTTGTTGAATTTTATTAAATGATGTTTTTCATTTAAAAAATAAAACCAAAAAAACAAAAGAAAAGAAAAGAAAAGGAGAACATCGTACTGTTGATTATATAGTAGTACCTCATAGTGTCGATTAGGGTACCTCCCGAGAGGACGACGTTGAAAGAACCTTTCTCTTGGATAAATCTTTGGGAGAGATCGGCGGTGTATTTGGCCAGAGCCACCGCGACATCATCCTCGGTGTCGAATTTCAGGATGGTCTTCTTCGCTTTTTCGCTAGCCATCCTCCTCCTCCGGTTTAATTCGAGATTTTTTGTCGTTTGGCCTTCTGAAAAATTCGGATGAAGATTGCAACTTGCTGCTCAATTTCCCTCTGAGCGGGGCACCACCATACTTATATATAGTGCGAAAATATTCTTCTGTAGTGGGCAGTCCAGTCAGTCCAGTCGGGCCTCGGATTCGTATAAGATTCGTCGTACAGTTTCCACTCGCGAAAAGAGATGGCTCTGCAATTGAACCGCGATTGATGTGACTTTTAATTAAATCTGGGCTGCTAATTACCAAATCTAAAGTTTTTAAGCAAAACCAATTCTTTGCGATTCAAATTATATGGAGACAACAACTCTCTTAAGGTCAAATAATACTGATGCGTATGGACAAAGTGAAGGAACCTTTCTCTGTGATTGATGATGAATCACTGGAACTGCGACACATAAGCAAGCAATAATGTGCAAAACTTGGGCAGATGGGAGAGCCCCAAATATGAAGACGGTCTTGGTTGCTGGTTGCTTTTGTCACTAGTCGAGTGGTCTGACTTTACTTGAACTTGCCAGATTAACTACAGAACTGGATTAGCTTTGCGATTAAGTGCAGTCTTCTTGGTTTGAGAACTCATCAGTGAAACATGTTTACCAAGAAAAACAAAGAAGATTCTGGCATACACAGTGAGGCTACCTTAGATCGACTTCTTCGTAGTCTTGCCAAAATGAGAGGGAGGCATTCCACAGCTGAAAACACATCATGATTTCGATACGTGGAAATCCGTGTTGCCACCAATTTCGCTATGCAATGGTAGGGGTGGTGCCTCTGTTTATTTGATACTTTCAGAATTAGCACTCAAAACTCAACTTATCCTTCTCTTTTCTAATTTTTTTTCTTACCATTTTGGTGCCAAAAGTTTGAATCCATGATCTGCAGCCAATCTGGTGGCCAGTTCACCTAATACAAGTTGGTTAAAAAGGCTCACAACTTTTTCAATCTGCAACAACACGAGGACGTAAATTGAGCAGGCCTCGCCAGCCCTGGTGCAACGGAAGGAGCTCATGCCCCATCCAACGGAAGGGGGAACAGCACGCAAGTTAAAATAAATACTAGTTTTTGAGGACACCAAAAGTAGTTACCCTATGATTAAACATAAACCCTGGGCTGTCTTCAATTGTTAGATAACTTAATACAAGGACTTAACATCACAAAAAGAAGACAGACGCCCAAGTATCCTTATTCCCCAGCACTGAAACCCAAAATTTCCATGAATCCTTACCACAGATAATTTGAAAGGAAAAAAATCACCATAAGGCATTCAAGCATCGGGAATATTCAATTCTTGCCTGCTGCTAATCTGAGTAAACAGAAACACCAGTACCTTACATAATAATGATAATCTTACAAAACCATCAAGCACATCCACAAGGTAAGACATAAAGACCAAGGGATATTTACCGAGCAAGATCAACTGATGTTGTTATAGGCAAGTGTGCACCCTACAGCTTTGAAGCCGCACCCTTGTCCAAGAACCAATTCAACTTGCCGTCAGGTGAAACCATTTGCACGGGAAGCAAATCGGTGTCCTGATCACTACCCAGTGTTGAACGAACAGCATCGGCTTTACCAGCTCCTACTACAACAAGTGCAATATGTGCGGAAGCATTTATTACAGGGAATGTCAACGTTATCCTCTCCGGAGGAGGTTTTGGCGAGTCCTTGATGAAAGTAACCCACTTCTTGTTCTCTTTCACAAGTGGATGCCCATGAAAAAGAGAGGCAACATGCCCATCTGGTCCCATTCCCAAAAGCATGAGATCAAATTTTGGAAAACCATTGATCTCTGATACTTCTATCGTCCTGTTCTTAACCAAGTGCTTGAGACAGGTCTCATAGTCATCTGCAGCACCTTCAGCAGACAATGCATCATTTATGGCATACACGTTGCCAACAGGAATTGGAATCTGGCAGACAAAGGAATAACAAATTACACAAGTTCAGAAACTTTCAGGTAATTCATTCATGGAGGGGAATAGGATGGCTACAAAACAAATTTGGTTCATCTAATCTGCAAGTAAAAACAAGTATCACAGCCACAATAAAGTGAAGGTAACACAAAACAACAGGGCAGGAGACAAGAAGATAAACTGCAATAAACAAATATAGACTACCAAGCACATGTATAAATCTCCTACAACAAGATAGTTAACGAATCATGCCATACTTTGTTTTTGGACTATCATTAAGTTCACACATAATAGAAAATCTACTTCCCTTGCCTTGCAAGTAACTTCAAATACAAGAGCAACATTCCTTATTAAGCTCAATTAATAACAACTCTATTGTTTGAAACAACATTCAGTGGCTTTCATCAAATGACAACTATTCCACCAACGCATGGGAACTTTGAAGGCCTCTGGCAAAGCCATAAATGCAGAACAAGAAGTAACTGAATGAAAGAACATATGGGATAAATGTGAGGCAAAAAACGAAGCACAATGGGAAAATGATGCCAAATAAAGGAGAATTATTGCTAACCTATCACGTTCAAGTTGTTCATAAATAAAATATGTTTTCTTTATGCAGAGGTATTGCACTAGCACTTTAGTCAGCACTTCTGCTCATTACGAAGAGATCAATGATTTAAACTTGAAAACTAACTTGCCCATGACTGATGACAAACCAAGGAATTTTGTTTCATGATAGTGAAGGTTACAACAATATAGATGAAAGAGGCAAAGTCTAAATTTCTCCAACATTAATCCCAGGGGACAAAACTCTATTTTTCATAGGGATTTTTTAGAAAATCTAAGTTTTATTATGGGAAGAGCTTTAATTTATTAGATATCAGGGGATCCCAGAACCATCAACACCAATTACTCTTTGAGTAGTACATCAGAATGCTGTCAACATCAAGCACAGGGCGATCTATGAATGTAGAAATTGCTAGAAAAAGCCTATACTTTCAAATGACAATCTGAGCTTCATGTATTAACACCATGTCAAGCGCTTGTTCAGATGACCGATTTCCATTAACTCATCCACCATAGGGAGGAACACAGCTGCTAGTGAGGTCATCTGTTCCTTGTGCTCTTATTTTAGCCCAAACTCATCACATTTTCTATTACACCATCTTCAAGCTTCCAAGAGTATGTAGACACAAAAGTTTTAGTGTGTGAGAGAGAGAGAGAGAGAGAGGGGGGGGGGGGGAGAAACCTGAATCACTAGCGAAAACAACAAATCTTTCTTTTGCCATCTAGTGTAAATGTACAAAATGCGGCATGCACGAGGCATAATTATATAGGTCAAATTAACATTCCACTGAAAAACTTGACCGCAATGTTGAAGGAACTAAGCTTAACTAATAAGCTTAAAATCCCAGATCATATGTTTACAAGCTATAACCAAGTATCCATCCACGAATTGGATTAAAGATGCAACAGATTAGCAGAATGCGATCAAATGATAAGCAAGGATTAGAAGGATAAGCTCATATCACTCGTGGGGTAGTATTTTAAATCCCAAGATAAAAAGAGAATTTGTAAAGCCAATGGTCATGCTTCTTCTTAACCTTGGATAGAAAGCCGTTATAGGCCAGAAAATAATTGCTATCGGGATGATCCTTTGGAACAACTCTTTCATCCGCCCAGAAAACGTGCCATTTGGACCAATCCACCAAATCAATGTAGGGAGGCTCTACTAATTTCCTGCGATCCCCAGCATCCCAAATCAATAGAACGGAGAGATAGATATTAGAAAGGAGGAGGATATCGCATATCACTGACCTGAGAGACTTGACAAGAGAACCCCCGGATAAAACAACGGTGAAGGCACCCCTTGTTTTGGCGAATTGATCAGATAGATGGGCGACATACTCAGCCAAGTCCACAGCCAGGTCTTCCTCCGACTCAAATACTTGTTTATTTTTCTCGGTTGATGAGGCCTCTGCCATTGACGTCTTTGGAGTCTTAAAAGAATTGGAATTGGTGGGATTGAACAACAATGAGAGTTGCCGTTTGAACCTGAGGGAGCAGAAAACGGAATCGGGCGATCAGGATCGAAAAGCCAAGGGAATGGAGTGGCGTGACAGGAGTGGTTGAAGTAGTAGAAGTAGCAAGGGAGTTCGGGTTGGGGAGGAGAGTCGGGAAAGAAGTACAAGAAGTACAAGAAAGAACAGGGGAGCAAGAGGCCATATGCAGAATCAAGAATGGAGCAGAGCAGGTGTCGACGTGTCATATTTTAAAATTTAAAAAAAAAAAAAAAAAAAACTAGTACGTGTTGGCAAATGGAGATTGGAGACTGAGTGAAGAGAGGACAAGGAGGTAGTAGTAGAAGGGCAGAAGAGTATGGGCCACCGGCACCTGTAAGGACAAGGCAGGGTGAATGAAGCGGATTATGGCGGTTGCTTGGCAGGTGGTGGCGTGGCGGCTACGAAGGGAAGGTGGAAATAGAATTGATATTTAACATGGGATAATTTCAAAAACCTCCCTCGAGGGTTTTGCCAATCTCATTTAATATCTCTAAAATTTTAAAAATTACACTTATCTCCCTTATCCACTTGAAAAAAACAATACTAACCTTAACATTCTATTGAAACTCTCTTGTTTGCCATGCTCATACAAAGGATGGGTTTTATAATCATTTTCCCTTCTTATTCATTTCTCTTATATTTTTATCACACAATATGAAAAACTATCAATATTGTCCTCAACCTCTATGTTGATCAAATGTCAAACTAGTAACTTTTTTTTTTTTTATAACATTTGATACCATCCAATTTTTTCTGCTCCTTTTTTTTTTAAAATTTTTGTATCAAAATCAAGAATAAATCGATAATAACAATGCTCAAAATTACTACCAAACTATGATAGTTCCATCATTGAACTAGTCCAAAAAGTTTTTAAAAAATTAAAATGACACTTTCTTCTCTATCTTAAAATTGATACGTATTTTCACTAAAGCACTAAAAAAAGGCTATTATAGCTATAGATTTATTGTTATAATTGATTATCAAACAATATAAAAAACTTGATGCTCATTCCTTTTATAATTACGCAAAATTACTCTATAATTATTTAGAATAATAAATAAAACTTTATGAGATAAGGGTATTTTAGAGAATTCATTGAATTTTTAACCCTTTTTTAAGGTTTGGTTACCAAAAATGTCACATTAATGATGGTAAGTGCAATTTTTAAAACTTCAAAAGAGTTAAGAGAAATAGCAGGAAATCTCAAGGAAAATTTTTGAAATTATCCACAACCGTTTGGGTTGGGTAGCAGGACTACGACACGACGGGACACGAATCACACCTGGGCTTCTGTCATTTGTACTCACGTAACTCATACCAGGCGCAGGTGGAAGGAGCCAAAAATCCAAACGGCAGATATTAACATCCTCATCTTTAGTTTCACTGATTAATAATTCCCGTGAAGATTTTGAATAATCCTCACAAAATGTAACAATAATAATAATAATGGAAAATTTGAAAGACAAAGCGGATGGAATTCTCTACGTACTGATTTAGGGTCTGTTTGTTTGGAAGGAAAATATTTTCCAGAAAATGTTTTCCCGATTTTCTATTGTTTGGTTGGGTTATTGCTTTGGGAAAATTTTTTCCTACTGAAAATATTTTACATCAGATGATGTAAAATGACTTCCCATATAAATGAACTGAAGTTATTTTCCATATCCATCTCGTAAATCGTAAGACTATCCATTCATGCTCCCCCACCAGCCTTAAGATTCAGAACAAAACCTACCACTTGTGCAATACCCCACTAAAGATTTGTAGTCTTCATCTCCTCCCAAACATTGGAAAAAACATGTAGAAATTAACTATTTTCCTAGATAAAATTTTCTATAGAAGACATTTTCCGTTGAAAATATTTTACATTGAATCAAACGAAGCCTTAGTGTACTGATTTTTTCCGGTCATTCACCCCACAATTATACATTTCAAATAACAAATGGGATATTCTACAGCAACGTACTTGTATTACACTGGACGGCAACTGAAGATTTAGCATACAAAGCCCAATTTGCTTATCACTAGCCGTCGAGGGATCGGTACTGGATTCTTAGAAAGAGTGTCCCTGCTTTCAGAACTCAAAATGTTCACCCCCTTGCAAGGAAGCAAATGAGAGGTCGAAAGGCAAAAATAAAAATAAAAATAAACAGCCCAAGGAAACAGAATACGGAAAAACACGATCAGGAGGGAAAGATCGGGCCAATGGGGACTCGAGGCACATAACAAGAGTAGCAAGATCGTAGCCTGAAATTCGACATATCGCATAATCATTCGCGACAGTTACTTAGCTGGTCTGAAAAATGTTTTGAATCATTTTGCTGGGAGATTCAAGGGCACCATATTCTAATTGAGATAACTCGTCTGCAGAGAGTTGCCAACCAAGGGCACCTAAATTCTCCTCGGCCTGTTTGACTGACTTGACTCCCGGAATTGGAATTGTTCCTTTGCAGATGCACCAGTTTATAGCAACCTATGTGGACAACAATGCAATTAAAGTCCTAACATAAAAAGTTACTACTATCCTAGCACAAGTGTCATTACTTGCCTAACTTTTTTGCTTTGTTCACATTCCTCAGCCTTTCCCCATTTGAATTTTCAATACTGCTCGGATCTCTATTTAAATTCACTAGAACATAGGAGATTAGGAGGTAAGAACGCTCCAAAGCTTGATAGTTAGGTGGTCTCAGAATAGTGATTATCTACTGTTTAAGTCCTAACATTCTAACATGTGACGAGCACAATGCAACTTCAAAGTCAAGGGATAGATACCTGTGACATAGTTTTCCGTCTTTTCTCGGCAATTTCTTTTAATGAACTTAGTAAGGGCTCCAATCCGGGCAGGATTTGTCTAAATAGTAGGCCCCTACATGAGTTGCAGCAAAATACCATGAGGCAAAGCATGAGAGAGCTGCCCGGTATGTAATATTTGGAGATCAAGGCACATGCAGCTTTTAACAAGTGGAAGAATGTGAAAGTTCATTTACCTAGGTCCCTGAGGAAGATTAGAAGGGCTGTATTTCCCGGTTAGCATCCCAAGCCCCAAAGGACTATACGAAATCAATCTAATACCCAAAGAATCACATAACTTCTTGATCTCCATTTGGTCCCTTCCCATGCTAAGCAGTGAAAACTGAACCTGAACATTGGCAAACCCTGAACACAAAATTATCAATCACAACAAAAACAGAAAGCTATTGAAATGCTAAATAAAAAGGTGTTATTGTCAGCATCCTGAAACTGCCAAATGACTTCTGGGCTCCTAAATGATCAATGCAAAATATTTAAACCCCTGCCACTCGACACATCTTGCAACCAACACATGTTGTAGGCCTCAAAATCTGATTAAGGACTCAGTAAAGGTCACCATCATGTATGCTCCACAGACATTCCAACAGATCTACTTGTATGTATCCTTTTCACTCGACTTATAAAGCATGTCTGTGTACTATGATTTAAGACGGGATGCAACAAACTCAAAAAAAAAAAAATTAAAAAGTGGAAGTGTAATTATTTTTATCTATTATTGCCAGGCATTCAACTATGATTTCACAAAAACAGGTTAATATTCAGACTAGTATTGATTTCACTCAGAAGCCACAAAGAGAATAGCACCTGTGC
The DNA here is from genome assembly GCF_003713205.1 of Coffea eugenioides. Taxonomy (NCBI): domain Eukaryota; kingdom Viridiplantae; phylum Streptophyta; class Magnoliopsida; order Gentianales; family Rubiaceae; genus Coffea; species Coffea eugenioides. Next base: position 820,852 of record NC_040036.1, on the reverse strand, counting down.
AGAGCATAAAGGAACTCCCCTGGCTTTAAGGTAATCATGTATTTTCAGAAGTTGTTTTGGCCCATAATTGCTCACACCAACTGCCCGAACTAAACCCTGCATTCCAAGATTTCCATAATGTAGTCACAAATCTTTGTAATGAACCAAAACAAAACTAAGGACATTGTGCTATTAATTATCCAGGTATCATGTCAATTTGTATAAAAGCCAAATGATAACAATCATCATGAGCATGGAACCAAGTAATGGCTGCGATTATTGAATAAATGCCTACAAGATTACACCTTCTCATGCATTGCAACCAAACCATCCCAAAGAGCTCGCTCTTGAAGAGGAGCATAATTGGCAGTTGACCAGTGCAGCTGTCCAATTCCTATTTGTTCAATTTGCATCCGATGCAGAGAAGACCTTGGAAAAAATTGTGCATGATCATTTATCCAATCAAGAAAACTAGAAAAAACTGACATTAGGCTCTCAAAGATATCCTGTCCTGGCTCCTTGTGGAATCTCATTTACTTGGAATGGATTATTATCTCAATGTCCCTCACTTTTAATTGGAAGAGAGCTCAGATCTTGTTTCACTTAGAACTCAAAAAACACTAAACATCAATTAAAATAAAGAATTAGTAGCACACTTGCAAGCGTTGACAAATTGTCCAGGTGTTAGACGCCATGGATATGCAGCAAACTTTGTTGCAATGACAATATCATCTTGGAATGCCTTTCTTCCTGACCAAAAAAAAAAAGGCTGGTCTATTAGCGGTCTTGACAAAAACCAGACTTGTAAAAGACCAAAAGATATTAGTCTCTATAAGCTTTAGTAGAAAGAAAAAAAACTGAGATGCAGAAGTGAAAGGCAAAGCGGACAGGACTTCATCCATTGCCAATGACACTTAAGACAGCATCATACACTCCGACAAGAAACACGCCAAAACAAACAGCAAAAGACATATGGAGAACCAGTTGATTCCTAACGCATTCCTTTACTGACTAGCAAACTTAAGTACTAAAATTCCTTTTTAAAAAAAAAATAGTATATCAGTAACTTTTTGCAAGCATTGCAAAAAGGCAATTAGGTAAGATAAGAGCTCAAATACCCTGCTACGTATGTCATAAATGGTCACTGAACATCCATAAATGGAGGTTAGGCCATAGGTGACAAGATAAAAATAGCAGTGGTAGACTATTGCAATCCCAAACCAAGAAATCAATCATCCATCCACCAAACTTCTGACGGAATCAGTTTCCTCAAGAATATTACCACAAAAAAAAAGTAATAGCAGTGGCAGCAGCAGTAGCAGATGATAATATCACCAAAAAAGGTGAAACAAAAGAAGCGGACCTTGAAACTCGCGGATGAATTTGCCAAGAAGTCTCTCGCTTTGTCCATTCAACTTCCCAGTTCCATAAGAATCAGCAGTATCAAAGAAATTAATCCCATTCTCCAGGGCAAGATTGAAAGTGTCCTGAAGCTGAGAGTCCATTGATTCCTGATAACCCCACAGAAGCTGGTTCCCCCATGCCCAAGTCCCAAACCCCATGGGTGACACTGTCAGAGGACCAATCTTTACCTGCCAATATTCCCAAGAAATGAAAATCCCGATCTATCAAATACTACTGGTACACAGCATATTAGTTTATTTACTTCATAATGTATGTACTGGCAGTGTATAACACAATTTCACTTGGTACCTATCTGTTCCTTGATGGGATTCATCAATTAAAGACTTACTAGCTAGTACTTAAATAATACCTTTTGCCAAGGCCAGAAACGAGGGAATTTGAGGGTCTTCAGGGAATTTAAGAGTGATGATGGGATAATGGAGTCTGCTGTTGAAGCTTTAGCTCCGCTGCATTTAACATACCACGTGGGTGGTGCTGAGATTGATATTGATGCGGGCATCCAGACTGAGAGAGCCATTGCTCTCACCTCCCTATATTGTTGAAGCTTTAGCTCCGCTTTGCTGACTGTTTTCTGTGGAGGACAGACAACGCGTATATACATGTGTGCGGTAAAAATTAAAAAAATGAACGCTGAAAACCATTTGAAGTTTATTTTGATACACAGAATTGAACCAGATACATACAGTAGTACTCTTTAATTCAGTGGCATTCGATTATGAAATCACGAAGCGAAAGCGGGAAGGAGCGGCTCTATCTAAAATTAGCAAAACAAATCCATAACTGGCAACAAAAATTTCAGCCATTTATTCAATTCGAAGGCTAAATGGGGGAAAGAAAAGAACAGTAGCAAGTAGCAACCGCTGTTGAAGAATGAGTAAAAAGAATGTTTGTTCTAGGGATAATTCCAAAAACCTCCCTTGAGGTTTTTCACAATTTCATTTAGCTCCTGGAGGTTTTTAAAATTACACATGCCTCCCTTATCATTTAAAATGACAACACTACTCTAAAATATTTTAATGAAATTCCCTCGTTTGATATCTATAATGACTTTTAAAATTATTTTTTTATTTTTTTCCTTCGTATTCCTTTTTAGTTTAATTTTTTGCTAATAAAACTGTAAAACTACCACTATTACCTTTAGTTTCTACTATAATCAAATGTCGAACTACTGATTTTTTTTATGAGTTAACTTTATTTGTAATCAAATATTTTTTGCTAATATTTTTTTCTATTTTTTGGTATTAAAATTAACAATAAATCAAAAAGAAATGGCCCAAAACCATTACTAAATTATGATAATCTCACTACTCGAAAAATTCATAAACTCTAAATTAATTATTTCAACATTTTCTTTTCTACCTTATAAATCTAAATCCATAATAAAATACCATCAAAAGTATTCTATTATAGTAATAAATTTATTATTATATTTGTTTATCAAATAGTATGTATGGGCATAAAAATTTTGGCACATTTTTCCTTATAATGACACTACATAATCTTATATTTGTATAGAGAAATAAATTAAAACTCATTACACAAGGGCATTTTTTATATTTATTTAAAAATATTACCAAGTCAATATTATTTTAAGATCTTATTATTTGTATAGAGGTAAATGTAATTTTTCAAATCTCATGAGAGCTGAGTGAAATTGTTAGAGAGATTTTTGAAATTAACACATTTGTTCTATGGGATAATTTCAAAAACCTCCCTTAAATTTTTTGACATTTTCACCCCAGTTTTAAAAATGTTTTTGACAATTTCACACATGTTTAAAAATTATATATACCTATCTTGAATTTATCATTTTGGTAACAATAATCATTCAATGTTCAAAATTTTTGAATAAATAACCCAAAATGCCCTCGTGAAATTGTGAAGTACATTTTATCTTTTTATAAAATTCTTTAAAAAAATATATAGAACATGCATAAAATTTCAAGTCTACTTTCAACCATCATCTTTACTATGTTAAATCTTTCATATTCCAATATTTCAAATTAGTACAATTATCACCATGATCATCACACCATCAATCCCTAATTTCTAAAATCTTAATCTAAATTAAAAAAGCAACAATTAGTATTATTAAACTTAAAAAAAATTCACCAACTGCATTAGTATAACATCTCATCCCCTAAATGTTGGAGTAAAAACACTAGTCCCATCAATTTTAAACCACCTTACATTTTCTTCTATTCATTTTCAGATCCTCCAATCAAAACTAAAATTAATTTGTAATACATTAAAATTATGTTTAGGACATAATTGGTTATTTCACGTAGGGTTGCAAACGAATCGAGCGGCTCGAGTCAAGCTCGACTCGAGCTGGTTCGAAAGTCGAAATCGAGTTCGAAATCGAGTTCAAGATATTAAGCTCGTTAGCTCGCGAGCTCGAATATATATATATATATTTTTTATTTTAAGTATATATATATTTTTTTAAATTTTAAGTATATATATTCTTTATTTTAATAATAAAATTACATATATATTCTTAATATTTTATTATTTATTAAGAAAATTATTATTTTATTTATTTTTTAAAAAATAAAAATAATTATTTTTTATTTTTTTTTTCAAGTTCGAGTTCACTAAAATTATTCAAAGTTCGACTCGATTAGGTCAAAACTTGAGCTGGGCTCGTTTGCCGCCCTAATTTCACGGGTGAAATCTTATTTTTGTTTTCATTGAATGTTATTAAAAACGTCAAGATTACTAGGTAAAACAACAAAGAAGTTATTTTTGTTTTCATTGAATGTTATTAAAAACCTCAAGATTACTAGGTAAAACAACCAAGAAGTTTATGACGGCTGTGGGATTTGAACCCACGCCCTTCCGGACCAGAGCCTAAATCTGGCGCCTTAGACCACTCGGCCAAACCGTCGTGATTGGTGTTAATGTAGTACAGCTTCCTCTTTTTTGAATTTGAACATCTTCTTGAATCAGTCCTAGTCACATACATGTCCAGTTCTTTTTCTCCTATTCTGAGTTGAATATGTTGATGATGGCATAAATAGTGATCTTCTTTGTTTTGTTTTGAGGTCTGCTTTCAGCAGGTCATTAAAAGTTGATTTTTTTTTAAATTTTAATTTTTGGGGAATCCGTAATCCTCATCATAGTGTAGTAATTCGATTTTTCCAGTTGTCATGATCTGCGCATGTCTCCCTATTCCTCCTTTTCACTGACCGGTCGTACAATTCTTTCTCTGTTTTCATAAAAATTTTGTCCTCCTTCTTTTTCTCGCTTTTATTAAACCGGGGATGATCGAAGCTTTCGACTGAAAAGGAAGATGGATAGACTGGTTTGGTTGTTGGGAGCTATCGTTTAGCGGTATCCTGGCATTATATTCGGTCAGCAACAGTTACTAAATGCCTAGTAGTAGTTCTCTGATAAATCATGTCAAAATTACAGAGGGGAAGAAAAACAAAACAAAAAAGGAAAGGGAGATTCAATTTGGGTTTCCCTTATTCTGCATATGTACTGCTGGCTTGTTCTACACATGTACTGTTGAGCGTCGATCATTCATTCACATTGTTTTAAAGATTCAAGAAAACCTCGAGGAGGGGAGAAGATGGTAGAAATGGGTTTGGGTATCCGGGCTCATACTGATCTCGATAAACCGAATTGTCTCCAAGCCATTCCAGTACACTTTTTCTCCTTCCGGCTGTCTCTTTCTCATGGAATTCTACCAAACCAACTTTGAGGATGGATAGCGAGATACTGATCAGGCTAAGCCCCGAAAATTCTTTTCCATGGCAAGTGCCAGATACCTTAGGCTTTTAAAGTTCTGGAGGCATATGCACCGGATTTTCTGGTATCTCCATTCTGTCTTCTTTCATTATTAGCAAAGGCCATCTGAGAAATCCCACCAACTTGAAGGGCAACATGATTCATCCAAGAGCCCATCTGAGACAAGATTGCACCATGGCTTTCGTGATGCAGATGTACTCTCTCCTTGTTCAGTCAAGATATCAAAATTTGCTTGGTCTTCCTTTCCAAAGTGTTCATTTACGCCTACCCCATCAACATTCACCTTTGTTGTCCTCTCATCATCTTCTCTGCGCTCAGGATGCTGGTCTCTTTTTGGTGGAGCTGTATGCTCTGCATTTTCATTTGAATCCTTGCTACTGCTCTGCTTCTTATTGGAGTTTTCCAGCAGACCATTTAGTGTGTGCAACTGTAAGAGAGCAGGAACAAGAAAGTAAAGGAACAAGAAATAGAATAGATAACATTGAAGTAACGACTCTTAAATTAAGGAGAACCGGTTGTAGATACTTAGATACCTGCTCAAGCAAAGACTCATTTTCTTTCTTCAAGGCTTCAAATTGGTGGCATAGAGCATCGAAATTCGCTTTTAGTACTCTATATTCTTGCTCTAGTTTCTTTGATTTCCATCTCGCCCTTTTGTTCTGAAACCAGATTGATACCTGGCGCGGCTGCAGGCCTAGATCTTTTGCCAGCTGCATCTTGTTCATTGGTTCAAGCTTTGCCTCCCGATTAAACATGGACTCAAGTGACTTCACTTGTTCATCACTGAACCTCTTAGCATTGTTGCGCCTCTTTCTCTTCGGAATTGGGAAAGGGCTGTGCTTGTTGGAAGGCTTCCAGCGCTCTTGTTCAAAATAGCCTGTTTGTTCCATCGCGTTGTTGATTTCTGAGTCTAAACTCCTTTATTTAACTCCTTTTGTCGGCTTGAGGGGCAATAGACTACACTCTATGTTCTAGCCTACGCCTGCTGCTCTTCCGAAGCTGTTGCAGATGTGGGCTTTTGATATATAATCCTGCATGTAGAAAAGCCGGAATGAGGTGGGTAGGATAGAGGTGTGATGCAATTGACTGAAGTTTTTTTTTTTTCATTCTAGTAGGTGACGGGTGAAATTTAAAAAGCGAAAATGACATCAAAAATTTTTTTTTTGAATTCAAACCCTCTAATTTTTAGAATTCCAATCTGCTGATTGCGATTGTTGTATTTCTTCAAGATTTAGGGGGCTCTTATCTACGCCATTGTTTCCATAGATTAAGTTAGTGTACCTTTGTGCTCGAATAAAATTCATGTGTGCAACGTTTGTAATTGCAAAATAATCATGTAAGAAATACAACCACAGTAAAACTGCATGAAAACCCCCTAAACATGCTTAACCCGTGTCTTGAGAAACGCCTAGACCTACCGTGGTTGCTTTCAAAGTCATCAGCTTGATGGATGAGTTCATGTATGTGATTTTATCCTTTTCACAGTCTCCACATCTCTATATTGGCTTTATAATTTTGCCTTGTTTGGCTATTATTTGTTTCTAATAATTTGGTGGCCATGTTTTGGTGAGATAAGGGGAGAAAGGTTTTTCTGTCCGAATTTGACCGCTCATCTTCATGAATGCGTGGATGTAGCAATTTTGATTTAAACTTGTGCTAGTGTGAGGCTCTTGATTACCAAAGTGCTCGTCAGTTGTTTGTTACTAATCAGGTACAGAATTTTGCGATTGTTGGTGATTACTTGTACTAATTCGTAGCTCTTGTTTGATGCTTTGCCTTCTTCTTCTTCTTCTTCTTTTTTTCTTGTTTTTTACTTCTGATTTTCATTTTCCTGACAGCAAATTTCTCCCCGGAAATAACTTAGGCGCTAAAAGACAGATGTGTGCTACCCTTGTATGCCTCATGTTTCTTTCATGCCATCTTTTTCTTTGTATTTTCCTGTTCTCTTGTTTTCAAGTAGAGTTAGCCATCATTTAAAGTAGGCTGTTGTAGTCTTCAGCATAGTCAATAGCGGCAAGAATTTGTCCTGAATGGCTGCGTCTCAAGCTGATAAACTCTTCATCTTATGTGAATGTGAATGTTGCTGACTTATTTAGACTCACAAAGCCAGGCGGAGGTGTAGAGTGCTCTGTTATGCATTTCTGTACAAGTGCCGGAATATTGTACTAGCAGTACTAGGTAATTTTGCTCTGCTTCTCGAGTATTGCTGCTACTATTGCATTGTAATTCATGGTCACCTGAGAGAGAGGGCGATGGTCTTATCAGGAGAAAGACTGTGGAGTGTCGCTGCCTGATAAGGCCCAAAAAAAAAAAAAAAAAAAAAAAAGTTGAGGCTGTATATAAATCATGCGTGAGAAGAAGAAAATAGACCCTTGAACAAATCAAATTATTTCAGTTTTGTCTGAAGATTAAACCCTTTTGATTTTGCGTACAGATAGGTGTGTCGTGTTTCACAATCAAACCTTGTCAAACAGAACTTTTCTTCTTGACGTTTAAGTCGAAGGAAGTGCCGTCTGGACTATTGGGCATGTCCTGTCCACGGTAGGCGGTATGGAATTCAAGGGCCTATTGCATTCTTCACATCACAGGTGTCATCACCTCCCTTGGGAGTTTGTTTAATATCTCCAAGGCAAATATGACCCACCCAATGGTTCAAAGTCATTCCATACAAGGAGGTGGAAGTACCCCAGTGGCTTATCCAAAAGTATGTTACGCATCGGACTGAGGGTGAAGGTTAATCTAATCAATCTTAAAGTTTCTCTAAAATAAAGAATGGTTTTGGACCACTCAGACTAGTTTTTTTTTTTGTTTAACTTGGGAACTTGCTGATCTGGTCTTTGGTATTCAAGCATTTTTTTTTCCTCCCAAAACCCATAAAATAAAGAAACACAAGAAACACGAGGATCTCCCACCCAAAAAAAAAAAAAATATATATCACTTATCTCCCGTCCATCATATGACATATCCTCAGAGATTCGGTGTGGTGCTGGTTTCTTCTATTCTTTCGTAGCATTTTGTTTTTTTCTGAACCCTTCTCACTAGATCTTTTGTTTGTCCCGTAAGTGAATCCTCATCTTAAACTTGCAAAAAATAATTTTCAAAGCCCTATCAGACTCAACGTCAAAAGGTGCATCTTAGATTTTTGTTCAATTTCTTTTTGCACCCTGCAACGCTGGAGTGAGTGAACTCTCAACTTTCCCTCCCTCCCCTCCCTCGCAAAAGAAAATATCACGGGCGTTGTCAAAAGGTGTCTAATGAAAAATGAGTAGCCGCAAGTTTCTGGAGTTGGTAACATTTATTTATGCTTGGTTGAAGGATGAACAATGACACGTCCACATCAGGGCCCAACTTTGCGAAGAAATTGCGATCTATTCCTCTCTCACTGACTAACACCTTCGTGAAAATGACCCGAGAGAGCCCCAAAAATAGCCAGATGTGGAGGGATGATGATTGCTGAGAGTTTGCATGGACGACCCGCATTGGGCGAAGAATGGGTGGGAAGAGATGCGTATTGGAGCCGTCGGATCTCTGATGATGCATGGGACAGGTGTTCAGAGCGGACTGGTGCCACAAATCAATGCGTCTGGATGATGGAAGATACATAAATTCTGTGTTCGCTTTCACAGGCTAGAGGGGGCAGCCGATGGTGTTTCGTTTCGTGTACAGAATTGTTAGCTAGTTTTTTGTGGGTGGGGGGATGGATTTGGAAATTGATGATTCCATCATCGGTCATCATTATGGAGATGATGTACAATAATTAATATGCACCATGGACACTGTATTGGATGAGATTGGTATTTTGCTAATATGTCAAAGGTTGATTGCCACTTGCATCTACAGATACTGGACAAGATGTTTGGAAGTTGTACTAGTCTATCTTCTTCGTTTTTTTGGATAAATGTCCGTGTATCTCAACTCTGAAGATCGGTGGGTATTTTGTGCTAGTGAGATGATTGGATTACTATTTTTAGAAATTCTGTGGAAAGATATTCTGTACGTACGCTATAGTGGTTTGATATATATAAAATAAAAATATGATTAAAAAGATGTGTTTAAGAAAAAAATATAAATTCTTGCGGAGTATTACTTGTTGATTAGGGCTTTGCTTCTTCATATATGTATTGGATTAAAATTGCTGCTGCCATCCCTTTGTACGTTATCAAGATTAGAGGCGTTACTACTTACTAGTGTGGTGGCGCCCATTCTCCTGCTCCTCTCCTCGTTGTCTGAATTTAATTTCTTCTAAAAGAATACGAGTATCTTGAAATGTGAAAGGTGATTAGGATTTTTATTTTTGTAAAATATAATCTTTCATAGTTTCTTCGTTCCATTTTGATAGTTTCAATATTTTTTTTTTTGCACATGGTTTAAGAAAATTAGCTATCTTTATTAAAAAAGTAAATCTAAGCCACTGTTTTTCTAAAATATCTTTACATTAATATTAGTAGTATAATTAATCATTATATTTTTACATTAATTGCAACAACAATACTGATGAAAAGTGACACTATTTAAGGTATGAATCAAAGCAATCAATAAATAGAGTAGGTTATATTCATTGATGACAAAGTACATTAAACAAGGGCATTTTAGAAAAAGTTAAAAATTAACTATGTATTCTATTATTAGAAAGTAGACTATAATTTGAGATAACTAAAAAAAGAAAAATAAGACTATTAAAATGGGACAAAGGGGGTATAATTAAAACTCTCTCTACTCTTCTCGTTGTTGTTATTATTATAATTATTATTTCCTTTCTTTTTCCTCACTTTCCACCATATTTGTGTACTCCATGCCATAAAATGAAAAACTACACACATTCGGATGTAAATTAACGGACATATAAATCCTACAAAATGAAAAAAGGATCTGATAGATCTAATAGTATATACTACTTCTTGCGTCACTTTTGTGTTTCTTGTTTTTGGGTTGAGAAGTACCTTTTAGTCCTTTAGATTAGAGGTCAATGGTAAACACCTTCCGGACTTTGGAGTTTGTGAGTTCAGATTTGTGTGCTCCGGCTCGGTCCAACCGTGCTGTAATTGCGTCGAAAGTGACTAAGGGAGTTGGACTTTGTTTGAAAGCTGACTGGACTCGGGCTATTCTGATGTCAGTTTAGTACATGTTTGGGCTAGACGAACTTAAGAAGCCCAAAGGACTTTTACCATTATTTGCAATGCAGAAATTGCCAATAGCAGCTGTTGTATATTTTTTACTCATGAGCCGGACGTGCAATACCTTAGCAGAGTTGTGGTACGTGTTTTGTAGATTCTGTATTACCCGTAATTTTCTGTAAATTAAGTGTCAAAATATTACCCGTAATTTTATTTTTTTTTTATAAATCTACATAAAGGCACTACCCGTAATGAATCTGGGTATCGTGGACTATGCTGAAGGACCGACTGAAATTTCTCTGGGGCCTATTTCCGGTCAACAGCTGGACTCTAGTTGTGGCTTGCAAATGGCGGCAAATTTCACTTACATTACAGCTATTGATTGATTGGGCTCAAGTCCAAGCAGCCAACCCACGGGCCACACACTGCACGGCCTTTGGTTGATTGGCTTTTGGACTTCGCAGTTTAATTGCAATGCATTGTTGTTATTTCGTGGTCGATAGACATTCTCTTTGTTACCGCCAAAAAACTAAAAGGAAGGACAGATGTGTCGTCCACTGATCCCTTCGCAGGTAACTTTAAACATAGAAAGAGTTAATATATAAAAAGCAAGTGAAAATCGCCGTATATCTAAACGATAAAAAACAAATATAAAAATTCTTAAAATCAAAATGAGGGGATCATTGTTCAGTTTGTCTCTGTCATGAGTCGTATATTGTTTAGAATAGGATTTTTCTTAAACATTCTTTGTTTAGGGTAGTGGTGCTTTTGCTAAAAAAAAATATATTTTTAGAAGACAAAAGTACTTTTAATGTATCTAATGAGCATCATTTCTTCAATTCAGGGGTTGAGTTTTTGACCAATAAGTCATTTTTTGGCATATGTTTAAAATTGGTGCTTTTAGAGCGATTTTTGTATTTCAAAAAAAAAAAATAACTTTAGCAATTTTATTATAAATTTTAAACTAAATAAAGAGATAAGTATTGTTTTAGGAATTTAAAATTGCACATTATCAAATAGAAAAGGTACTTATACTAGTATACATCCAAACAAAATGATTAACCACTTAATAAGTACTTCAATAAAAAAAACTCTACTAATTAAGTGTCTTTTAATAAGTTATCGCAACCCTAAATAGGCCTTTATACCTCAGCCTTGGCACAAGTTATCGCATATAGATTGTATATAGTCTCTAGTTTGCCAATATTTAATGTTTCTTATTTTTTTATTTTTTACAGCAATAAATTTAAATGCATGACACAAAATATGGAATTAATTTTAAAAATCTCTTTTTACACATATGATATGCATCTAAACCTTTAAACTTTAAAAAGGGAAAATAAAAGAAAAACTTTATAATGATAGTACAAGTAACATCAATACTCTCCTAAATGATATGATACGCAAGTAATTTCCCCTTCCTTTGTAGGCAATAACTTACTTCTATGTATGCATCAGTGCGTCTTAAAGGTTATAAATTATTTCATCTAATAGATTATTTATTTGTTTTTTTTTTTAGAAGAAAAGCTGAAGATTAGGATGACTGAATCTCTAGCACAAAACAATTTTGAAACAATATACAATAGCTTCAATGTTTTGGATAATACAAAAGTACAATTGACAGCATTCTTTTTTTCTATTCAAGTTGGATGTGTTGTATTGTGGTATTTATTTATTTTTATTACTCTTCCGTCTCTTTTCTAATTGTCAGGTATAAGATTCAAATTCTAAATTTAGTAGCAAGAAAAATCATTGAACCAACCTTAGTGATTTGGTATCTACTTAATACCATAGAATTGAGTTTAAGTGTGCATAATAGATAGGCCAAGGCCTTACTCAATTATGAATCTATCCCTAAAATCTACAATTACAAGTAGCTTAGAACAATCGGGTGCAAATCGATTGTTGCTCAAAACATTAGGCTTCATGTTTATTTTTTTCATTTCTTTCTTTGAAAGCTTATTTTCTTATTATGACTAAACTATTCAATTTGATTTTGTTACATTTCTTGCATAATTGCGATTTTCTCCTGAGGAGGTGATTTGAAAGAGAGAGAGATATAATTATTGAAGTTGAGCTAAGTCCCGATTTCGGTGATTGGCCAATCAATTTGCAGTCGTAACCCTCCTCTTTATCCGAAAACAAGGAATCTACGTTTTCGTACTTCTAATTAGAATGGAAACACCGATTTTTTATTTTTTTAAAATTTTTTTGAAGATTTGAAATGGAAACACCAATTTTAAAAATTCGGTATTGAAATTTTTGTTAACCTTCTAATTCCAATTATTAAAATTGTTCTTCCAACTAAATTGAACACTTTTTTTTGTTTTTTTGTTTTGTAATTTCAGGTACTTAAACTAGCTTATAGAAGGAGAAAAATGTTCACATCTAGATTAAAAAACACAAGCCAAAAAATAAAGTTATAACGATGAAAGGAAAAGGAACATATTACTATTACGAAATTTTACCAAACTTATCTATACTTGCTAGTAACGCAGTTGTGTTGCGCAACCGGAGCTGTTGACCGGTTGAATCTTTACGGTGTCTTACTTCTTTTGTTTCATGTAAATGTCATACTTTTCATTTTAAAATATTTCAAAGCATTTGTTACGTTGAAAAAATTAAAATACATTTTAATATTTTTTTTCAATATAACTCTTCTTTTTAATCATATGCATGTTATTATTTAAATTAAAATTTTGAATTTATAGAGATAAATTTAGAAAAAAGAACATAAATATCACAGTCAAATCACTATTTTTTTTTTTAAATTGAATTCTTTAAACATGACTAAATAGTTGAGACGAAGGGAATAATATTTAAGAAAAGCAGAAGAAGAATATTAGCAAAAAGACATGAGGTGTAGAAATGATGGTCACAAATGAATGGCCGGGGACATGGTTCTTGGTGACGCAGGAAGCGAAATGATCACGCTATGTTTCCTTTTCCTTTTCCTCCTTTTCCTAAAGGAAGAAAAGAAAAAGATGCGGAGCAAAATTCGGTGGGAACCGGGCCCTGTGGAGCGTGATTGCTTGCGGCCCCAATTCCCGTGTATTTTTAATTTTACGGAATCGTACTATGTTGGCATGCAACCCAAACCTAATCATCGTTCTCGGCCTTTTAAAACTTTTTTTTTTTTTTTTAAAAAAAAAGAGTTTTGACAGACATTTGAAGGGAAAATGGAGCATCAGCTGGAGGTCACGTGACGCATCCTTTTTAGCGAGCGTGGGAATTTGTGACGTCATCATGACACGTACCAGACGAGATTTGGTAATGGCTGTTGCTGTACATTTGCCACCGTGTGCCGACTACTTGACATCCCTACTCCTATGACTTTTATTTTGTTTTTACTTTCTCAAATTAGGATTTGGGGCAGGGACGGTCATCAGTACGACCGTCCCTGCACGGTTCATGGTCCAGATTGGACCTCAAAAAAATGTGCGGCTCAGATAACAAGTGGTAACTCCATTTTCGCGCCAAGTGTGAGGCTCACCACTATCTGTTGTGAAAATACAACCTGTGGAAAAAAAGTTACACGGTGAACAAAAGAAGTTACGCGCTGTTGATGAAGAGGTGCAACCGTCCCTGCCCCGAGTCCCTCAAATTATATGAATCGCAAAACCCCCTAGTCCTAGGACTTTGTCGGCCGGTAGGCTAATTGCCCGTGGACCCCATTTTCGCCGGAGTGGCTCATCCAGGGTCGCTCGTTAGCCTGGCCACTAAGGTGCCGTGTAACCTAATCTGCGAAGCAACACCTAAACAACATCCAGACTACAATAATAAACTCTATAAATAATTTTAAAAATAACTTCACAAATTCTAAAAATGCCCCCAAAAAAAATCTTTCAAAAACATCTACCACAAAATATCCCCCAAAACACTCCAAAATATAACTACTACAAAAGTTTTCATATGTACAGTTACATACATAGTCTGTCTTGTTTGGATTGTAATTTTCTACAAAAAAAATAATTACGTTTTTTATAAATACATTTTTTAATCACTTATTTACTTTATATATATCAAATCGTTACAGTACATTTTCTTACAAAAAAACCTAAAAATAGCAATCCCAATAGGAAGTTTTTGAAAAACACTACTATTTGAAAACAATTAATCCAAAAAAAGTAAAAATAGAAACTTCAAAGAAGAATACTTTTGAGATGAAGGAATAATTGGCTTATTTTGTAGACAATGAAAATTATGCACTCAAGTAACAGGAAATACTTAAAGTGCCTTATTAACATGATTTAGAGTGCAATACAGTTGTTGACAATACTATATACTACATATATTTATAGTGTTGCTAGCTACTTTTTTTTTTTTTTTTTTTTTGCTAAATAACTAGTACTTAAATAACGTGTACCTGTTAGTTATCCTATTACAAATTCAATAAACTATGGGTTGACCTACACTGCATTTTGAAGAGCATAATATTTTAGAGTAATATAATACGTATTATAGGTGTATCGGTCCCTATGCGGATGGTTACATAAGAAATATCATAGGTTAATATATTTTCTCAAAATTAAAATGCTGTATTTTTCTTTTAGTTTTAGAAAATTTGACTTTTCTTATGCACATAATTACGTTTCTTTCTTGCACATATACTCCCACGCTTTTCTCCACAGTACCCCACTTTCTATACATCCCAATGTCATATGTCTATCCAGTTTTGCAAGTCATGGCATAATGTTGATTTGATCTTGGGTAGAAAGCAAACAGAATACGTTAACCATATGAAATATTCCAAATTAGATAGGTTCCTCACGAGTTCACTTCTTTTCGCATTTTTTGTGTTTTTCAAAAGCAATTCTTTAAAAAAAATCCCAGTAGAAAAATGATGGGATTTAAGAAATGGGGAAGGGAGACTACAATCAAAGACCAAATCACGTTAGATAACAAATCTTTTCCTTTTTTTTTTTAAAAAAAAAATTATTAAAGAAATGGTGGGATTTAAAGAACTAGAAACCCAAGAGCTCTAAGTTCTGGAACATCAATTTTAAATATTAAATTAAGACATGATCGGCAAGTTAAATAACAAGTTATTAATTTAAAAAGTCTATAATTTGTCAAACTAAATTAAGGTTTAGTAAAAAGTACTTAAGGTAAGGTTGAAAAGAATAATTGGTCATCCTAAAGTCTCGTTTGAATTGTGATTTACTGTAGAAACTTTTTTACCTTTTTTCATGAATATATTATTTTAAATCATATTTTTTTCATATGTATCAAATTGATGCACTATATTTTATACAAAAATTTCTAAAAATAGCAATTTAAACGGACCTAAGTCTCATCAAAACAAATTTTATTCAATATAAAACTTGTCACATCATGAGTACATCATGAGTCCATCAAGATGGGAAAGGAAATTAATTTCCACATTACCGGTCCATAGGAAGCGATCCACTGGTGATGGAAAATCGGCGATATATATCATTTTTTAAAAATATTTTATTTATGATATCATTGCAATGATGGATAAGTAATAAAGATATCTTGTTTGTTTGAACTAAGATATGCAAAAGAGTGTGGTTTTGGTTGGAGAGTTCGTAGGGAAATCCCCACAGAATAAATGCCAGACACGTGAGTAAAACCCCAAAAAACCCACCCCAGCCAGGACCGTTTCAGCTTTTCCGTTCCGTTCCGTCTTCTCTGGAATGTACGCTTGCGCCTTGACTATTCACGCCAGTTATCTCTGTTTGTGTATAAATGAAGAAATCCCCACCTCCCCCAAGTAACCTCTTCCCTTCCTTCCTCGCCTTAGCAATTAGCATACGCCAGCCAGCAGTAGTATATAAATACGATCCCAATCTTCACATCTCAAAAACCCTCTTCTCATCTTAAATAGGAAAAAGAAAAGAAAGGAAGGTCTCGTATGCTTATCTTTTGCACAAGGAATACTGATTAATATATCATGAGCAACGTTCCAAGGTCTTTAACAGACTGTTCGTTAACCCTTTTCAAACTCGCCATTTCGGCCTCCGATCCTTGGCCTTTTTCTCTTGTTTTCTTGTAACGTTTGGTATATACTGCTTCAGCAAAAGCCAAGAAAAGCGAAGAAAACTACAGCAGGAAAAGCTCGCCGGGCCGGTGAAGTTGATCGCCTTGGTTGGTTTATTGCAAGTATGGTTGGTGGAGATAAGAATCATCCGCATCTGAATTTTCATATTCATGTGCCACACATCCATTTTCACCACCACGGGAGGAAAGATCTGAGAGACATACCGAAGGGGTGCTTAGCAATTTTGGTGGGCCACGAAGGAGAGGAGCAGCAGAGGTTCATCATACCGGTGATCTACATCAACCACCCGCTCTTCATGCAGTTGTTGAAAGAAGCCGAGGAAGAGTACGGTTTTGACCACAAAGGCCCTCTCAATATTCCTTGTCATGTTGAGGAATTCCGTCATGTTCAGGGTATTATCGACAAGGAAAGCTCCCACCACCACCACCACCACCACCACAACCAGCACTGGTGTTTCAAGGCTTGAATTATGGATCTTTGCTACGCATTTTATTTTATTTATTGACTAGGTTCTCCGAACAAAAGAGTAAAAGAATGTTGACGTGTCGGTGTAAATTTCTGGTTTTGAATTTTGTTTGTCATTTTTTTCTTAAAAAAATTTGGTCCCGCTTTTATTTGTCTAGTCATTTGCCATTTTTCCCATCCACAACACTGTAGACGATGGAGGACAGAAGTCGGATGATATAGCAGAGTTGTTGTGTAAATTCAAACTGCTCACAATTTTTCTTGCATCGTAGAAGAAGTAGTAATAGCTGTTGTTTATTGAGTCCTGGCGGTTTAACAGGTGGTTAAATCAAATGTATCATTTGTGGGTAGCTTTGTTAGGTAACTTGTAACAGGGAACAACGCTCCTAAATTAGGCAAGTAGTTGGAGGTTGGAACATGGACTTCGATTAATTTAGCTCGTTTCTGGTGTGAATCGTCAAGGAAATTGCGTAAACAAAACCCTGGTCAGGTAACGATAACAAATCCTATCCTTTCTTTAATCTTCAACCATATCAAAAAATATATATATATGTCGTTGACCTTAAAAAACAAAGAGATAATATGTTGCTCTAATACAAAATATATACAAGTAGTGATAATATTATTATTATTATAAGTGTTGGGTTCAAATCTCCTCTCATCTTTTTCTATTTTTTTGTCAAATACCCTCGTCTTGTATGCACATCAGTAGTACATGTATGTGTGTGAACTGGTGGAGCAAGCCTTTGTTTGGAGGGTGCTAAAATAAATGTTTGTGGACTTACTTTTATTTTCGTCAGCTAAGAGATGTTACTAATTCGATGGAGAACTTGGAAGATTCACCACTTAGGAACGAACTTCAAATCTTCCATGGTTTACTATCCATAGTTTTTGCGAGGTATGGGATTGGAGTTTTTCTGAGCACACATCACGGCGGTGCATGACAGGGTTGGATACCTGTGGACTGTGTCGCTAGGATGGGATAGAGATAAACGAGACGGAGCAGCTGCTGCTTGTCTGGTGAATGGTGATTGTTATGGGAAAATGTCAAACTACTACATACTAACTGCAACCTACGTTACTCATCAACCCATTTGAAACCCCAACAAAAAAAAAAAGAAAAAAACTGCAACCTATGTTAGTTGAAAGATGGGCGGCTAGTTCTGCAACTTGCTCATTCGGTCTTGGGACTCTCTTAAGGGTTTGGGGTTTATTCAATCGAAAATTTGGGACCACCGGCAGAGCTAAAGTTTGGCATTTTTTGGGGGCTTTTTGGGGTGTTTTTAAAAAAGTTTACGTATGCTTAAGGGGCAATCAAGATTTATAAATATCACTGCCCCAAACCAATTGATTGATCAAGGCAGCGTACGCATTTGACCTATCCATTTCAGTCATAGCTCTTGTTACTTTCTGGAATTCTATACACTTTGCTGGTACCCGAATCATTACGAAATATATGACAAATTGTAGATCAACTTGGCTAATTGATGACCTGACGTGAGAATGGAGAAGAGACGAGACAAATTGACCGTTAAAGATGCAATAATTTAAGCTTTACAAACCCACCCTATGTATCCTGTCTTCCTCAGACGGTTAAATCATAAGCGGCATTCAAGGAATTCTATGGATTAGGTTTGAGGGAGATTGGACCCCGCCCGGGAGGGGAGGCGGGGGCGGGGGTGGTCCATGTGTTGTTAATTAATGTGAAAATGTCTTGAAACTTGACTTAGATTTTCGTTCATATGATATTACCGTATAGGAAGAGGAGACAGTCGTCAGACAACGCAGCGGAATAGAAAAATATATATCCTGAACGAGCCCAGATCGTCATGACAAGTAGCAAACTTTTCCAATCTGAATTCAACGATCAGATGAACTGTAAACAACTAATGCCATTCCATTGAAGCAGCATGTATTGCTGCTGCGCTATCAACATCTATCTTTCTGCGTGTTTGTTAAGATCGGAGAAATTGGGAGTGAGCATATTATGGGGTGCGGCTTTCCAAGCATGCATCCGAGAAAGCTGGAGACTTTTTTTTTATGGGGTGGATAAGCTTCCTCACCGTTTTTTGGCTCTGCATATTTTTAAGCGATGGGGAGTTGTTTTAATCTTTTACTAGCTAGTAGTATTAATTAGAGGAAGAACAAGAAAATCAAACGAAAAAACACAAGGAAAATTAAAGGCTCCAGTCCAGCATGTGGGGTCTCATTGTCTTCTCCTCGCCTCGCATGCATGCAAATTGCTTCTTGGTCTAATCATATGGTTCACCATTCTAAGTTTCTGCTATGCCGTTTCACGTTACAAAACGTTCAATATAAACACTCAACGCTAAAGGTCGAAATTACATTTGATTATTAGTTATACTACGAGCCTAGGGATGGTAACTGTTTTACAGGCATGAGGGGTTACCAGCACTGTGCCCTCGTCTGCAGTTGAGTTGTATGATAGAAACATTGCGATGACAAGTAGATTTTTTGAAACCCCTAATACATCATTCAATGTACGCTGACATTAACGTCGCACAGACTGAACGTGTATCACAATATGAACCTCAAAATGAGGGACACCATAATTAATTTCGGATTTGTTTGGAAAGCAGATTATTTGGTCAAATATATTTGCTGACATCACCATTACAATTTCCAATACAACTTTTTATCTTCCCAATTACCTTTTATCTCACATACATCACATCACAAAAAGTGTTACAGTAATTATTCCAAATAATATTTCAAATAATACCCTATCCAAACAAACCCGAAGAAGGGAGTTATTATTATTATTGTAACTATATTCATCGTTAATCCCGAACATAATATTGTTACACTCAATCTGTCCGGTGAAATGTATTCTCAAGGATGAAAGTTTGGGGTGCAACGACTCTTCTGTCACAATTTCTGTGGCACTTTTTATTATATATTATTTTTTCCTTCATAAACATCATATTTTCATAAAAAATCTAATTTTTTAAGTATTTTGATTTTTCAAGTTTGTTAAATTTTGTGCATAACTCAATTAATAGTTATTGGATTTTAAGAAAATAAAAAAAATTAAAATATGATGTTTATAAAGTAAAAATAGTAATACAACAAAAAAGTCGGACATACAGTGGCGTAGCACAGAAAATGAGACAAAAGATTTGTTTCGAGTTTGGAGATTCCAATTCCAAACAGCTTATGTTTTTTCGAAGAAGATTACATGCAGATTTAATATACATGTTCATAAACTATAAATTATGGTGCTGTTGTCTGTTTTGAGTACCTACGCCAATGATCTCAATTGCATCTCCGAGACTGCAGAATTTTTCTAGAGTTTATTCCTTAAAGTAAATGTTTCTCGTCCGTCTTCGTATATTTTAAAAACTCCACAAAAAACCGAACGTGACTGCCACTTCCCGCACCCCTTTTCATTACGATAATCTTCCCACCGATGGTGAGGCCCAATAATGAATAATCTGTCAACAAACGCTGCAACTAG
Source organism: Coffea eugenioides (assembly GCF_003713205.1). Classification (NCBI taxonomy): domain Eukaryota; kingdom Viridiplantae; phylum Streptophyta; class Magnoliopsida; order Gentianales; family Rubiaceae; genus Coffea; species Coffea eugenioides. The sequence goes on along the minus strand of NC_040036.1, from coordinate 800,610 downwards.
TAACTTATTCGAAATGACTTTGGAATGTGAATTTTCGCAACAGAACGCAGCTATTAAATGATTACAAGTGGGTGGGTGATGCCGTGATGGGAATACTTCCCTTTTTTTTAAAAAAAAAAAAAAAAAAAAAAAAATTCTGTGCTGAAGCAAAGGAGAAATTCAAATTATATAGCTCGCATCAAGAGTGAGTCAGATGGCTAGTTGGACGCTTTGGATCGGATTAAGGGTTCGATTGTGCAATTTTTTTACTCTTCTTTATTTTCATCAGATACTTAAGTCATGATTAGGTCGTTAACATTAAATTGACCGCAGTTCCTCCAAACATGTCGAGGACCGGCAGCCGAATTTGAGAAGAAACGGGAAATTTCCAAAGCAATTGTCAATTTGTTTTAATAATTAAAAACTATATATATATATAGTAAATAAAAAGAGGCTCCAAGTCTGAACCTCGATGCCCGCGGTCGGCTGCTCTCAAGTTGGCTCGACTTGCCATTTTCTTTTGTAGTATTAATTATTAAGAGCAAATTAAATTATGTGGAAAGTCACTAAACTTTTTGAATAATAGAGCCTTGACTACTAAATTTTGAAGAGCATGTATTTATCCACTAAACCATTATAAGTTAAGTGTAAATTTTTGGCCTTCCGTTTATTTTTACTGTTAAATCTAACAGATTTAAGAGTCGCACGACTCACGAAACACAACCAAATTTGGCAAACAGAAAGAAGAAAATAGATGGAATGGTTCCAAAATTTATTTTTAATAGTTTAATGAGTAAACACGTTCTTTTAAAACTTGGGTGCCCAAAACTCTAGTATTCAAAAAATTAGTAGTGACTACCAGGGTAATAATTTGCTCTATTATTAATTCATCCACTATTGCTTAGTGCTTGTTCAACGGTCCCTAGTATAGGTCTTGTAGTGATCGTAAGCGGCTTTCTCTTATTAATCCGCAGAGCGAAGACAGCACCTAGTATAGGTTTTGGATTGCCGGTTTCCGTCGAAAAATTACGTCGTTTTCCGTTATCACATTTCTCTATTACCTTTTTCCCTCGCATACATCAAATCGCTACAGTATTTTTTCCATGAAAAATCACGAAAAATACAATCCAAACACAACCAAAATCTTCTCAACCAAAATGTTCTCGTTTCCTTCCGCCTTCATTTCTTACCTGGTTGACTCATTTCCACCCTCATTTCTTTTCTGTATTTTTTTTTTCCGTTTGTAATTGAGTTTCTGTTTACATAAATTTGCAACTCATACTTTTAGCTACTATTTTCCATTGTCCTTCCCCAGAAAAAGAAAAGAAAATAGAACAAAACAGAATTCCTTGCTATATAGGCGTCGTGATTTACCAATTGTGTTCTTAAACATAACTCAGATGGGAGTCAGTTAACTCGGCTATATACATATATGTATGTATATCAAATGAGTTTGAGTTCTGATGCATGTCGTCTAACAAGTAGTCAAATAGGTTTTACATCATCTTTTGCCTGTAATTAGAGACAGAAGAAGTAAACAAACATTAGGTAGACCGGCATTTGTCCGTGTACAGGCAAAAATAAGCAATCACATCCATTCTTTTTCTTTTTCTGAAGAAACCCAAGAGTTGTAAAACTGGATTACAACCTTCTTTCTTTTCCTACTCCAAACAAGAAATGCTATTTGCACCCGACTCCTACACTTACTGCACCTCCATGCTCCAACATGCAAAGCCTGATATTAGTACATAACCAAGCACACTTTCTGATCCTTTCTACATCAGTTCTGCAAATCTTTAACTGGGAGATGGGGGGAAAAGAACAAAGAATTAACATAGGTATCTAACAGTTCTACAAGTATTTTTCACCTGCAAACAACATGCATCCTGTAACGGGTTCACTACTGGTGATGTCTTAGGTTCGAATTGCGTAGGGTAACACCATGCAAAAACTTTGTATAACCAAGAAAACTGAGTTTTCCATCCGACTCTCTTATCCAGTCCTTAAGCAAGGAGTGAGCTGCGGGGCCCACATTCATTTCCTGCATCAAATACCGTCCTTCAGTGCAAGGTTAGAGATTTCAAGACTAACAAATTTTAGAGGACTTGAATGCCTCATTTACCTTAGCTATTTCCTCCGCTGAAGTTACACGATTGCCTTCAAGTTCAAATTTCTCAAAGGCTGTACTGGCAATATGCTCCCATTTTTCAAGAGCCTCCAGCTGATATACGCTAATTGCAGCGGCACAAAACTCTTCAAACTCTAGGCTTTTGTGGGATAAGGGTTCCAACTACGATTTAGAACACTAGCTGTTAGCTCCAGAAATCACAGAACAAACAGAACAATGCTAATTTTGACATTGACTAAAAAAGACAGTTAAATTAATATGACAAACATGGACTATTAGAACCCTTGAAACTCTAGGTGCACAAAAAAAAAAAGAAAAGGAAAAAGGACTAAGAGAACAAATGCTTTTTCTCAGAAGTCCAGCACTTAGAACTGATAGCTGGCACTAATTTGCACAAGTCATGGCATCACAAAAAAGCTACTTTTCTTTCACTCATGAGTCTAGTTAAAACTTGCTTTCTTTGACTCGTCACAGTATTGAAAAAAACAAAGGGAAATAAGGCTACTTCGAGTGTTCTTTATTTGTTGTTAAATTTATTGTTTTCATGGAGGTCATTTTAAACCACCGCAGGTGAAGTTTCTATTTGTTAGGGACTTTGCATTGTTAAATTTATTGTTCATGGAGGTCATTTTAGACCGCAGTAGGTGAAGTTTCTCTACTCTGTCATTCTTTTCACTCCACCTGGAAGGAAGAAAACTGACTAGCAGTGATCCTAAATCTTTCCATTTCTCCTCTTTGTTATCCACTCAAAACATGCCATCCATGCCTTGCGCACTCAAGAAAAGTTCAAAGTAACAGAACAAAGTATTCAGACATTCACTGTCTGTCAGACAATCCAAGAACTGTAGTAAAGAGAAGGGGCGGGAAACAACTGAAACAATTATTCTGATTATCAAAATTTAACATCAACAAAGAAAATGTCTTACCAAATTCAAAATTTCAGGAACCCTTGATTCTATCATGGCATCGGATGCATTTTTCATAAGAGCCTGCATGGTCATTTCAGAAATTAGGTAAGAAGGAACAACATAAGAATCATTTATTAGACCACTTCAAGTACTATTCTCACTATTCTCCTGTATGCAGAATGAGTAAAGTTACAGAGTCAAAGTGAGAGCAACAATTAACTGTTCTAAAATTTTGAAGGGATACAAAACCATCTTGAGGTTCTAGAAGTTTAAACTGAGCCCTTAAGTAGATCAGCTCGTCCTCCGTTAAAGCTTTAGAAAGAGCCTGCAACATTGTAGAACCAAAAGCACATCATGATTTGACTTCCAGATGTATAAAACTTTAGAAGCCATTCAAAGAAATTCAAAATAGTCAGAGAGCAAGTACCTTAAGTGCCGCACGCTTTAAAGGTGTGGCTCGAACATATGACTTGACTAGCTTGTAGATCAATATATCGAGTGTCACAGCACAATCTTGGTCCCTTAACCATGGGTGAGCTGGAAACACAAAGCAGTTTATACATTCCACAGGTTAAAAGAGAATAAACCAAGATAAAACAATCAGACAAAAGAAATACAGAATCCGATCCTCGCCTGTTTAAGAAAGTCTCTGACTATGAAAGTTTCAACTTACTCAGTGCTTGGGCAGCAGTCATTCTTTTCCTGTGATCCTTGTTCAAAAGCCTTTTCACAAAATCTTTAGCTTCTGCTGACACTGTAGGCCAAGGTGAGTCATCAAAGTTAGGATCAGCTCGAAGCACAGAACGAAAAATTCCCGATTCAGTACGAGCCCAGAAAGGTCTGCTTCCACATAATAAGATATATGTTATCACACCAACGCTCCATATATCTCCCTCAACACTGTAAGATCGATGAAGTACTTCTGGAGCAACATAATAAGCACTGCCAACAATGTCATTGAGGCGCTGGTCTACATTATATAAAGAATATAAAGTTATTAATCAGGATTGAGAATGAAATGCAGAAAGAATCCAGGATCTATCTACAGCTAGTAATGAAGACAGGAGACACATAAATGAAAACTTCTCAACCGTGATAACAAGCAACTTCGTAAAACATCTCCTATGATGCCTTGTGCCTGATCCTATTTGATCAGATAAAATGTTGTCAACTTAAGTGAATCCTGTGAAATGCCAGAACAAATTTGACCAGCATTTTTGTTGTTATTGAAAAAAATGCTTGTCAACCTATCACTTCCCCCTCTATTTTGTTAATCTATTCTTCAGAAAATTCATATGACGGATTAATGCATCATTTCTTTAACAACCTTTTGGTACTTCCAGTTCCTAGCAAATCACAAGAATGCATGACAGGACCCATTGAAACTACTTGAACCAGTTGATCCATCATCAAACTCATTCACCCATACAGGTTTGAAGTTTTTGCTTCAACAAAGACATGGTCACGTTAGCAGCTCATGAAGAAATTGCAAGATCAATTCCAGGGTGCAGTTGAAACTTCAATTAAGCATAGTCTATATGTTATCTATTACAAAAAACATAATGATTTAACCATGGAAAAAATGATCAACTTTCTGATCATGTACAGTAAACTTGCCAAAAGTGCACAAGAAGATAGATTTAATGACTGCAAATGCAGATGCAAATACAGACACTACATTGGAAATTGATTTCCATGTACTCTTTGGACCTTCTTTAGCATCTTCAGACAGACACAATTTACAAGGATTTCAGCTAGAACCAAGTATCATCTTCATAATTTGCAATTTAAAATACTAGAAAATGACGAAGAGGAGATTTGACTCAACCAAACAACTGCACCTTAGAATTAAGGACTATCATGTACTTCCGGATCATCTGGTGACACCTATTTAGTGATGACCATATCCAACTTAAGATTTAAGCCATAGATCTCCATTTAAAAATTCCAAAAATGTCAAAGCAGCATTTTAAACTTGCTGCAACATATGAATCAAATCCAAGTTCAAAAATGAAATTTCAAACCACATTCAGGATATTAATTTCTAGATGCCCATAAACATAAACATCAGCAAGCTTTACTTCATCAGAATAAAGCAGAAATTGATTGAAATATAGGTACATGAACTGAATCTTGACATGGAAAATTTATTCACTTCAGAAAAGCATGACAGCGAGATAATTTAAGATATGAAAACATTACCAGGCCTAATAAAGTCAGACAGACCAAAATCTATAATCTTCAATGAAGCATCCTCACCCCGCGTGGAAAAAAGAAAATTCTGCAAGACAATCAAATAATTAATCATTTTACTTTCGGGTCCATAAGCCTCCTTGAACTTGTGCACTTATCATATACATGGCACTTAGTAGAAATCTATATGAGAAATGAATTAGTTGCATAGCCTCCATGCCATATCAATAGCATAATTAAACTAACAAAAAAAAATTAATAATCAAGTATAAAGACCTAATAAATTAACAGAAAGCACTATGTCGATTGATAGTACATGCTTGAAAGCATGCGTATGGAACAAGTGCAGATAAACATGCATCATGTGCCTAGCCGCTTAAGTTTGCTCTTGAAATACCTCTGGCTTAAGATCACGATGCACAACACCTTGAAGGTGGCAAAAGGCAACAATGCTCAATATCTGTACAATGATACTCTTAGCATCCCTTTCTGTATATCTTCCGCCTCTGTAACATGAAACTCGTAAGGCATGACTTCAAGCAAAAACAAAATTATCAGAATAGATTGCACAGTCATGTAATAATACCTTGACAAAATTCTGTCAAGAAGTTCACCACCTTCACACAATCTGTAAGGAACACCAATGATTTTTAAATATATTTGAGTGACATTTCATTATTTTCACTTAACTAAGAAGAAAGCTTGAAAAAATTGATATTTTGTCCAATCACTGATAAACTGAAAAATAATAACAATTCTGAACAAGGAGATCATTGTAGAATATATTATGAGATGCGAGGCTTTAGCAAAATGCTTTTTTGTGATAATATTCAATCACGATTAAACACTTGACAAAAGTTAATACAAACAACAAGGAACAAACCTTTTGTAGGTACAATAAAATGAATTACAACTTCTATGAATTGGAAGCATGAAAATACTAGTATATTAGGGTATACATACTCCATAACTATGTAGACGTTCTGGGCATCCTCAAATGCTTCATGAAATTGGACCAGATTCTTATGTCCAGACAAGGCTTTCAATATCTTTACCTCCCTACGGACATCTTCAATCGATATTGCGGTAGTCATCTGCCAGATAGCATTTTCTGTTAACAGCTCTGCAGTAAAACTTAGCACCCACTTTCTGATAAATCAAATACACCTAAGCACGAGAGGAACTTCAAGCTTCTCGGTGCCAATAAAATTTACCAATCAGTTACAGAGAGACGGAGATTAATATTAATACTAAGGAACAAAACCATAATTTTGAACTGGGTAGTTGATAAAATCTTGAGGTTTCAACTCCCAAAATCAGACTTGGGGGTTAATCAATGTCCTCAACTCCACTCGGTAGACTTAATATTTTCAAACACTGTGAGGGAAGAGCCTTCTAAACCCAGACAAAAAATAGTCAGCCTAGGTGAGGACTGAGGACTTCAGCCAGGAATACATTAACTGCAAAGTTGAAGATTCTAACAACAGATTTTTCCCCGTATCCGAGGAACAGAGCCCATAGTCCGCATTATGGAAATAAAGAAAATAAAGAAGCAAAACCGAAAAATCAGCACATATGTAAAAGGGAGGAGTTTTGAAGTGGTACAAACTGTAAAGACATACCACACACCTTAGCTTTGGCAATGATCTTCACAGCTACTGCCTGATTCTTGAGCTCTCCCTTTTTCCCTTTGGCCCAACATGTATGTCCAAAATGTCCACGCCCCACTTCTTTTCCCAGTTCATACTTGGCACCGAAATTCTTGGGATACCCAAAGCTCTTGTCCAGTGGCCTCTCACCTTCATTGTCTGCTGCTCCGCCGCCGTCATGCTCAGGTATCGGCCCCTCATTCGGCTTCGCCGGCGCCCCTTGTCGCTTTAGAATCGCGGACATGATGGGCTTCGCCGGCGAAGGAGGGGGGAAGGGCCACCTGAACTTCCTCCCGGGAGTTCTCGCCGGCGACGGCGAAGGCCGAACGCCTGCCGGGTAAGGACTCTGCCATGGGCTGGCGGCAAAGGAATGAGCTGGAGTGCTCTTATTGGAGTGACCGTTGGCCGATGGTGGGCCCGGAGATACTGCTGGCCTGGGCTTCCGGCGGCGGTCTGCTGCAGCCGAGTCACCGGCGGAAGTGGCAGTGGCGGAGGGATCACCGTCGAAGGAGGCGACGGGATCGTCGACCTTGTGGACTGAGACTGAAACACTTTTGGTGCAGCAATGCCCCATTAACGGCTACAATTCCGACGACGATCGGTTCAAAGTCCACCCATCCACCGGTCAACTGAAAATGTTAGATGCTGACGCCGGCCAAAAATAACGTGGAGAAATTTATGCGCGTTAGAGCATTTTATATTGGAGCATGAAAATTTCACAGGCAGTTGGACTGCTGGAGAGAGGAAAAATAAAATACTACTACTACTACTACCCCAGCTGTGCCAGTTCTTTTTTTTTTTTAAACCATTTCAAATACTGCACAGAAATTTACGAGGAGTTTTGAAATTGTCCGACAACAAATTCAAAGTTTGAAAAGACAAAATGGTTAACGTCAGATTTTACGTAAATATTTGTTGTCAAGATTGAATACTTTATTACTGCGCTAATTGCAGACTGTAAACTATGAAGACAAATTCAACGACGACGCTAAATGGTATTATACTGCTCTGCTGATCCCCTTAATCTTAATTAGAGGTATCAAAATGGGTGACTTGGACGGGTTTGGGTTGGGTAAAATGGGTAATGGATATAAGTGAGTCAACCCATTTATGAACAGGGAAAAAAATGAATTGAGTAACCCAATTACCCATTTATAACCCATTTATTTTAATTTTTTGTAAACTCATTTAAATTTATTTTTTCAAACTAAGTTATCAATTTATACCGCTCTTTGTACCCACCATTAATTTTAAATATTTACTTATAATGTTCAATAAGTCTAATTATCAATTTTTTTCCATTTATACTCTATGTCGCAAAATTACATTTTATTTAATAATTGAATAATAAGAATAAAAAAAATTGAACTAAGTACTATAAAAGTTAATATAAAAACTTAATCCAAAAATTTTGAACCCCTAACATTTTTTTCATATATAAATTTAAATTTTCATTTTAGAAAGATAAGAAAAGATGCTAAAACTTATCATAAATTGGTAATGCTAAAAAGTGAGCAAGTTAACAAATTAAGAGAAAATAAAATAATAAGATAAAACCAACAAATAATAATAATAGTGAAACAAAAGTAGTTAACATCATGACAAAATGAAATATTTGAAAAAAAAATGGTAGGGGAAGAGAAGAGACTTAGGGGAAGAGAATTCTAAATGAGTTAATTGGATTTGATGGGTTATCTGGGTAACCCATTCATATCCATATACAAAAATTTAAGATACCCGTACCTACCTATTCATAGGCCTGTCAACGGGTCGGGTCTAGACCCGGATCCGGACCGAATCCGTGAAATTATTGCGGGTATGGGTAGGGATTTAATTCCGTTTCCCGGATCCGGATCCGGATCCGTTTTGTCAAACAAAAAAACGGGTCGGATACGGAATATAGTATTCCGACCCGTATTAGACCCGGATCCGGATATAAATGAATTAATAATTTAAAAAATATATATTTATCAATATAATTTGATTAGGGTGATGTATTTTAATAAAGTTAATTTGATTTCTTTTCTTATTTGGTTTTTTCTTTGCATTAGTTAGAAATTAGTTTACAAATATATTTTTTTCTCATTTTTATTAGAAATTATAAATTTTGGTAAATTTGTTCGGGTAGACCCGGATCCGGATCCGGACCCGCCGGATCCGGATCCGGAACATAGGATAAAAGACCCGTCGGGTAAACGGGTCGGATCCGGATCCGGCATAGTAATTCGGGTCCGGGTCCGGAATAATGAATTCCGGCCCGGACCCGGCCCGTTGACAGCCCTACCTATTCATGTACGGGTATGGATAAATTTAGTTAAGTGGGTTGGTTTGCCACCTATAATCTTAATGATGGAAGGTTTCTCATTGATTTAAGAAACGGGAATGAATTTGTGAAAAAAAAAAAAGAGCGTAACGTCCCATTTAAATTTTTATTTAAAAAATATATTATAATAATTTGATATATATAAAATAAAAGAAATAATTTTAAAAATATGTTCATAAAAAATATAAAAAAATTTTTAAAGAAAAATAACTTTTCAAACAAAACTTAAATATGCCAGATTAACAACTAAGATGACGGCTGAACAAGGGTAATTTGTGGAGGCAACTACTAGTATTAAGTATTAAGCGTATTACGCATGGTGTTCGAAAGAAGCAGGCTATTTTTTCTCCAAATTTTTTTTTTTTTTTTAAAGGGAAGAAGAAGAAGAAGAAGAAGAAGAAGAGGAGGAGGAGGAGGAGGGCTAGGAGCCTAGGACAAGCAGTTGGCATTGGACTTGAGACGTCGCAATTACGACTAAGGAGATCAAATGTGTACCCTATTAACGTTTCCTTTCATCGATAACATCGATGCTTGCCCTTTTTTTTTTTTTTTTTTTTTTTCCACAAATTAATTTGGTTAAAGAGTAGATGGTGGTTCCATACTAAAAGCGTAAGGAAGGAGGGGTGGAAGGAAGTGTATTTCTCTGTGCTAATAGAGAAGCACAAGGCCTTGTTTCGCAGATAAGTTTTTTGTCAACTTTGTCTGCTATAAGTTTTTTAAAAATTTTAACTTTATTAATCTCAAAAAAAAATTTCAAAAATTTTAAACTATATATTTCAAAATATTCAAAAAAAACACACTTCAAACATTTTTTTAAAAACTTCTACAGTGAGTTATAGTAAAGTTTTAGACAAACACCCAAAAAAATTACTTACCAAACGGGGCCAAGAAGTTTTTTTTCTTTTCAAATTAATTTGCGGCAGCACAGAATCTACAGAGTTTGAGAGCAATTAGCAACCAGCGTTTTTTTTTTCTTTTTTATGCCTATGGCCTATGGGTATCTATGGGGTATATTCCCGGATGCGAAATCGCTGGTTTGGATTGGTCATCTTTTTAAATATAATGCTATCGTAATAAACAATAGTTCAAAAAAATCTCATCCATACAATATACAAATACTTCAAAAAAATTTTATAGTAAAAATTTAAAATTTTTCATATACACTACTACAGTAAAATTTTTTAAAAATACTCCAAAAAATAGCTAATCCAAACGGACAAATGACAGAATTGAAAGGAGAATCACCTTCCTAGGTACGTAGCTATGAACCTTCTTAATTTATGGAAACAAGGAAGTTTCATCGTTCATGCATAGCTATTAGTACTATCAGAGTATTAGACTAGTAGTATATAATAGTTTTGTACACTTTAAAAAATAGTTGCTTCAAGGTAGTGTATTTAAAAAGGCCATCTCATCATCTACTTACTACTACCTATAGAAGATGATGACATGATAGCTCAATTGCACGAATGCAAGGCAGCATGGCACCACTTGGGGTTCCCTCTCTCTGGCAGATTGCAACTTCCAAATGCCCACAAACAGCGCATGTTTAAGAAGCTCAACTACCGGCTAAGGTTTGGGGTAGAAGATTGATTACCCTCCCTACCAAACAGACTAAAATCTTACCCTAAGGCAGATAGACGGAAGAAAGAGGTCAGGTCATCACAGGATTATTTCCCATCCCGGGGAGCAAGCAGCTGTAATTCCCCGTTTTCCAGTTCAGTAGTTCACTAGTGCTACTAAACACATCTTCAAAATTCACGGCTTGCGTACCTAAAAAACAAAACGCAAGGCACCTTTCTTACCAATCTCAACTTAATAACGTTTTTCCACCTGGCTGGAAGACCAGCAGCGATTTTACTGGTCAGCTTAGCACAATCTGGCCCAATTCACAATAAGTAGGAAATACGATGTCATCAGTCCTAACTACTGAATAATACCTTGGGCTGGGGTGAGGCGAGGGTTGAGACGTTTTAATGATGCAGTAATATACATCCACCAAACGAGCAAGCAAACATATTGATTGACACTCCCAAATGAACAGGGAAGTAGTTGCTTGGGCCAAAACATAGAATGCCTGAGACCATTTCGTCAGTCCGTAACGTATTGATAATAATGTCTTTCAAACCGTTTGTTCACTCGGGGGCATGAAAACGGCATCATCACCACCTCTCTCAGCATAACCACACCAGTGGGTATAAAATGGAGTACAAGCACCCTCACAGATTTGTGCATTTGTAAAGTTATGAGCAAAAGAATAGGCATGCCTAATTATTGCAGCAAGATCCTAGTTCCTACCAAAGCGATAGGGGTTCATCTGTGATCTTGACATCCAACTAGCTGACATGCTTCCCCACGAAATAGAAGAAGACCAGCCATGCATGAAGAAAAGAGGAAATTGGGATACAAATACTCTTATCCCCTAAGAAAATAGTTATTATTAACAGAAGAGACAACTGCCAAGAACAGCATCCAACATGATTACAAGTCAAGATCATTCAAATGACCCCATTCTTATTTCTGGTTAACAGTCAAAAACGTATCTTCAACGTCCTTGGCTCTCAACATCTTGTATTTGTGTTGCTCCAATCATCTGGGAATTAACTTGTCTGTCAACAACCATTGTTCCTAAACCAAAACAAAGCACCACCATAATTTAGTTAAAATTTTTTTTTTGAAGATACAAGATCATATGCCAAAGAAGTGACGCTCGTTCACAAAGCGAACTAGAGAGAAGACAAATAATAATGCGAAATCAACATGCTGTCCATTCAGACCCAACATTTAGCTTCAAGCCAGATCTGATTCCATTACAATTCTGTGCATGTACATATGATACCAAAAAAGAAAAAGCATCCGTTACTAGACAGCAACAAAAATCTTCCAAATTGGAGGGAACTCAGGAGCTCTTAATGTTAAACAGACAACCTCTACCTCTCTACAAAGTTCACAGCCACTGTGAGGGATTTATACAGCAGTTCCATTTCTTATCAATAAGGTGCTTAAACGAGATAGGAGATATGATGTTCCGTCCTCCAGTTGCTACACCTGCTTTTATATCGCGCAATAGCCCTTTTTGTGTTTTATATGAGGAAGCTTACTATTTTCCAAAGAAATAGTGAAAATTGGAGAAAACCGTGATAAAACCAAAGTAAGAAAGTTCAGGTTGCATGATTGAGGTGCCTCCAAAGATACAAAAGACATTGTTCCAAGGGTGCACCAGAAAAGGAAATAAAAACATTAGCCTAATAGGATAAAAAATAACATGCAGCAAAGGTGAAACGGAAGGGGAAACTGATAATACTATTGACATGGATGCTATCTAGTCATGTAGCTTTTGGATGCAGTTACAGTATGCTTTCTAGTAATGGAGGGGAAAATCTCGGCAGCAAAGGAACAGCCAAGAACTTTGGTTCATGATTTAAATGATGGAAGGCCTTTGTGGCATAGAGTTTGTCACTGTAAGGAGTTGGACCCAAGGGTAACCATTAGTCACAATCTTGTATCTCACCAGAGTTGGAAAAAATGAGTAGGACAGCCAACGGGTTACAGACAATATCTGGAGCAGATGGTTCCGAGAATTCGGATGCCATGTCAGGCATACAACATGAATACATTAAGACAACACGAACACCAAATAGGAGCAACTTGTTAGAAGAATGACCATCACTGCCGCACAATGAAGCAGTATATGCCTACATGCAATTTCACAGGTAAGAAATTGGTTGAGACTTCAGAATTTTGATTCATGATTGTAGCAACATGCAATGCCCAGGAAATCTTGACATACAGGCACGAAGCTGCTCGTGCACTTGCAAATTTAAATAATCAGATGCTCGTTTGACTGTCTACCAGAGTAGATTCCAGTTTCAACATTTCATTTGATAATTAGCGAATCAAACATTACATAATGAACTTGTAGAATTCCTTATCAACGATCACTATCAGTAAAGCACGAAATACATTATTCCAACAAACATAACTAGTAAGTAAATAGCAACAATTACTTAATTGAAATGATGTTATGACACAACCCAAAAAAAAAAAATCGAAAGGGTTGACAAATATACTAGTGCTAACTCAATGTCTAAAGCAGAGTGGTATATGATAGCTTATTGCTCCACTATTGAAGCACAGATGCATATCCAGCTTCTTCACCCTCCTAACCCTGTGTCTAAGCCAGGCCAAACAAAACAATGATGGACCCTCGATGGAAAACAGTGAGCGTGTTTGGATAGGAGATTATTTGGGATTTTTTTAAAAAAAATATCGTAACACTTTTTTTACGTGATACGTGTGAGATTGAAAAATATGTTGACAATACAAGTAAGTAAGTTAGCGTGTAAATAAGGTGGTATAAATCCTGAATAACTCGTTGGAAAAAGAAAAACAAAAAGACAAAAAAAAAATCAACAACAAGATATTGAACGGATAGCGAACATGGGCGACTAGCTTAAACAGAGTATCATCCTTCAGGAAATTCACATGGAGGGACAATCCTTATAAAAGAAAAAAGAAAAACCAACTGGCAGAAAAATTAAGCACATTAAACAAAAAAAATTTTTTGTGGCCTCCAACTCACCGATGACCGCTCCAGTGGATGATTTAAAAAAAAAAGTTCTACCAAGAAGCTTTCTTAATGCCCATTAAAGCACCCCGCGATGCCAATTCTCGGAAACATATGCGAGACGTCCGAAAAAGCTGATAAACGGCACGTGGGCGACCCGTGAGAATACATCGGTTTCTAATCCGGGGCAAAGGGACTGTTTCATGCCCACTTGGCCAGCTTGTAGCGATGCTTCTCCTTGAGCTCGTTTGGAAGTTCAGGATCTCTAACGAGGGCTTTGTAAAGCTTTCGCTTGTCTTCGAATTGAGCAGCCATCAGTCGGCGGTTGTGATCTTTCATACACCGCTTCTCCTCTGCCAAAACACTGAAATTCCTCGCCATTGCCATCTGTCGTCGGAGAAACGAAAAATAAGATGCAGCAGCGCCCACCCGCACGGTCATTTTCCGTCTATCCATCTCTTGGCAGAATGCCGCTCCGATCAACGTTTTCCCCGCCTCCCAAAAACCGCCTCCCAGGCCCCGGCGGGCCAACAAAAATACCTTCTTTGTTTTAGACTGTCGTCTATCAGTTCTGGATTTAGGAGCAGGCCAACAAAACGTCTTTTTAACTACCCGTATTATACTTCTCTTATGTTGGGCCGAAGGTTGTTCGGCCCTTGCAATCAAAGTCCAATCCAAATTTACCCCAGTCAAACCCCAAAAACCTCTCGGGGCCCATTTTATATGATGCCCCCAATAGACGAAGCACTTCCGCTTTTAACCGTCCACCAAGTTTTCATCCCATCATTCGTTTTCGATGGTTACACTCAGGGGTGTGTATCGAATTCGAAATCGATAATTCGAAGGTTTGAATTCGGAATTTTTCGAAATTTTGGTATTTGATTTAAATTTCGAATTCATTAATTCTGAATTCGAATTTGTACCGAATTAGTAAATTCTAATTTCACCGAATTCGGAAAAATTTATATATTATTATATAATATAAAATTTATAATATAATATAATATTTATATAAATTTTATATTACATGTATAAAAAATATATTTATATATTAAAAACGAGTTTGAAATCGAAATCGGAATTCGAATTCCGATTTGAAAAAGTCCATTACCGAATTCGATTCCGATTTTCGATTTACCGATTTCGAAAATTTGGAATTCAATTCGAATTCGGTCGGTAAATCGAAATTTTTCGATTTTGCACACCGCTAACTGTTCTTTCTTTCATCCCATCAATCTTTGTGCTTGCATTAGTTGTGCGTTGTACACCATATCATTAGAAGCAAAGGAGATTATTGTTTTGTGCATTTATTAATTTACTTCACTACCCTCCTTAGATCCTTTCTTTTGGTCTGGAATCGATTTATTACGGGGTATTCAGGCATTTTCCCTGGATTCGATTGGAATTTAATTACTCTTTTGCGCAAGTAGATGCCTTTTTTGTATGCATAGGTACATGATAATCCTAAATGTTTTGGTCATTTTGCATGAAATTATGCACCAGCTAGCTCTTGGGAACCGTAATTTGCCAGCAATCGCAGCAGAACTTCTCTGCTGGCTTAACACTTTATAGTTTTGCATGCATTATCTCTATTATTCAGATCGTCGTTTTCATCGTTTCTTTTTGCTTTCCTGCTCTTTGGAAGCTTCCGTTGTTGTTATGCTTCATCTTTTTCCTTCCTTTGCTTAGGATATTATGATGTCTTGCATTCAATATTGTAATATATTCTTTTAACTCTGTTGCTTTTTTGCTGTCTTCTTAGTTTTCCTCTTTTTTCTTTATTCCTGAGTTGCATTATTTCATATGCTTTTTGTATTTTGTAAGCTTTTATGTTATTTATACTTAATTTTTTTATATCTTTATTTTATGGCAATTTAAGCATTGTTATGTTTTGGTTCTGTATAACCTTAGTAAGTTCAGCATCAATTTATTTTTCCCCCTTTTTGCACGTACCCTTTATGCTTTGATACATTTAATGTTATCAAGTGTAGGTTTGCACACTCAAAGATTGTCCTCTGTGTCTTTCACTTGTTGCCTGATTCCATTATTTGGATTCGTCTTTGTGGTGTGATATACTATTCTTGTTGGTTCGTTTTTATTGTGGTTCCATCTTTTGTAATCATTGTAACCACGAGCTTGTCTAAGCTCACTATTAGTGAAGATCTGGCAAAAAAAAGTTGCAAGGAGAACTAGACGAAATGAACAAGCAAGAAATAGACATGCCATACTCTCTGTTGAAGAAAAAGAAATTCAACACACAAAACAAAGAGAGGCTTACTAGAGGAGAAAGGAGAAGAAATTCCTTTCTATGTCTCATTCTCGGCAAGCCTCAGATTGTTTTCTCCAGCGTCCATTTGTTACTCGTCAGCCTAATGAAGAATTGCACCAATGTATTTTTATTTCGTCTCTATCAGTTTAGGTTAATATATATCGTTCCTAAGCAATAATTTTGTCAGTACACGTTTAGCTGCATGTCCATGGCTCGCACAAATATTTGCTTCACTTCACTCGTATCTATAACATTCACTCTATTCCCACACGTTTGATGCATAGAACATCCCTAAGAAAAGGATTCGTACAGGCACCGCCGCCTGCCCATCGCATGGCAGAAACAACACCCCCAACCCCCCTCCCCCCAAAAAAAAGTATGCTTCACAGTAACCCAACATGCATCATGAACGGGTGTGGATTCTATGGAAATATGAATGGTGATGGTTCGTTTAATTTAAAACTCAACAATTGAAGCTGTGAGATTCCTTTAAAAAAAAAAAAAAGTGCCACATTTTATTGTATTTGTACCTTGAATCACGATCCACTTCCATCAGTTACTTTTTCACCGTACTATAATTATAGATTGTCATGCAGTGGACCCCATGACTCAAAACTCAAGAACTAATGTCATGCAGTTTCAAATTTAGGCCATGTTTGATAACTCAATTCAACACTTAAAATCAATAGATTCAAATTTTATTCAATTGCGTTTGATAACAAAAAATAGAACACTTAAATTAATTAAATGACACTGAATTTTCTAATCAAAATTTGGTCTAAAAATAAGTAATAAGCTACTCACTTATTATTTAATATAATATACATTCAAATGTATCAAATTAAGGCTCCATTTGAAATTGTAGTGAAGTACTTATCAATAAAGGCTTTATTAGTAAAGTATAATTTTCAATAAACTACCGCAAACCCAAACAGGTTCTTAATACTTAATTATTCAATAACTTAAACAACTCAAATTTCAGATTTCAGATTTCAATTTTTATCAAATGCACCCTTAGTCCAAGAAAGAAAAAAGAAAGGCGTAGGTACGTATGGAGATTGAGAGAAAGACCAAAATAGATAAAATAATTAGAATGGCCAATTTGTCTTATGTGTTTTATAAGTTTTACCCTTATTATTAGCTTATATAAAAGCCTTGTTCTCGATTATTTTAGATTTTACAAAATTTAATTATAAAAATTAATTATCTAATTCAGCAAAAGCTATTTTTTGAATGATTATAGATTTCAACTTTTTTGTTATTAAAAAATCTACAATCATAATACAAATAGAACCAAGAACATCACAAAAGGTAACTACTTAAAATTAGAATCCATAATTAATTAAAATAATTAACTGAGAACAAGTCCACAAATGGAGTGTTCTTGAGACTCATTTGCTAATAATTTGATAAAGAAGGTTCATTTAAAATAAAATTAGTTGTCTTTTAAATTTATTTTGACAATAGAGGATAGTTTCGAAATCTTAAACGTGGTTATAATCTAAAAAAAATGAACAATATGGGTAAAATTCTAATCACTGATGATTCATTAATTTTTTTCAATTAGGAATTAGAGAGAAATTCTCGGATTAGTTTGATTGCAAGTAATAGCCGATGGTATGATCATTTTGATTTCAAATTAGATACATGAGTTGATTGTGATACACAATTTTTAAAAAGTATCAAAATTTGTTGTATTTTTACAAATTATTATGTTGTGATCTTTATTTATTGCGTTTATACTTATATTATGCTCTATAATTAGGACTAGCAGCTGTATAACTTCAAGATTATGTATCGTGGAGCTAGATCTAGTTTCATCAATTACTTTTACCATAATCATACTTAATTACCTATTTGGCAGACGAGTTGTTTACCAAATTTTCTCCTACAAATTTTTAACAACTTTAACTTGTGTAATATCGAAAAACTTCTCAAAATTTTTAAAATACATATATTAAAATACCCAAAAAACACACAAAAAAATTTTCTTATTTCTTTTCTTCTTCTTCCTCTCCCCATCTCATCAACCCACCACCATTTTTGTCATTGGCCAGTACCACCGATCTCTTTATTTTTTGTTTCTTTCTCTTCTCCCTCTCATTCTCCTCCTTTCTTATCCCCTTGTCATTCCTCCCTCCCCCTCTTCCTCTTTCCTCTCCCCTCACCTCCTCCACTCCCCTTCTCCCTCCTTTTGGCACCCTCCTCCTTCCCCTAGTACGATCTGGTCACCCGATCAAATCACCCTAGAAACAGGAGAAGGGTGACGAGGGAGAAAAAAAGGGGAGGCGGTAGGGGGAAAGATGAAGAGGAAATGAGAGAGAGAGAGAGAAGCAAAAAATGATTTTTTGTTGGAGCCAATTGCCTACGGGGGTACCGACGTCAACGGCCGCCTATAGCGAGGAAATAAGGAGGAAGATCAGTGATGGAAATGGAGAAGAAGAAAAGTATATGAAATAAAAGGAAAACGAAATAAAGGAATATTAAGAAAAAAATGAGAAAGAAAGACGAAGAAAAAGAAAAAAAAAAGTTTTACACATCCTAAAAAGGTTTTCTACAAATTATACAATAAGTTACGATTAAAATTTAGATAAACACCCAAAAAAATTCACTTGTCAAGTGGGCACTTATGAACGATAAAGTTAATGGGTCGCAGAACTTAAAACTCAAGAATGATAGACTTAACTAATTACCCAACCTCATCCCTTTTGCAACTGCCAACCAGAAACATACCTCATATTACATTTTCATGGAAAAATTTTGGGTAGATTCGGTTTACAACCTCTCATGTAGATTGAGTGACAAAAATGTTCCACATCAACTTCTCGGTTATTCACTTTTTTCTAAATTTACAGCCACCGGATCCTCAATATCCTCGATCCCTTTGCTCTGTCATTGCTGCTTTGCTTAACGCTCTAGTTATTACCACCACCATTATAGACATTACCCTTTACCTCTTTCCTCCAACCTAAGGCCCTGTTTGGCAAATGGATTTTTTGCCTTTTTTTTTTTACAAATTTTTTTACAATTTTAATTATAGTAACCTTGAAAAACTATCCAAAATTTAAAAAATACCTACATTATAATACCAAAAAACACATAAAAAAAAATTCCCTTCTCTCTATTCTTCTGATCATTATTAGCTTGCATTGTCCGTACAATTCCACCAGGATCTGGAGGTAGAATCAGGATCACCACAACGGTTAGTTGATCTCAATTTTTCCTTCCTTTTCAGAGTGAAGTTTTTGTCAATGCAAGATTGTTTTTTTACATTGTAAGTTGTTTATGATGTATGCCTTAATTTTGTGCAGCTTCCAAATAGACTTGGTAAAATGATTGCCCCTCTACATTGGCATGATTACAAGAAGAAGTACGGGAAGCTTGATGAGTTTGTCTCCAGCCATCCTGAAGTATGCATTTTCTTCCTAAGTTAAATTTCTGCATTGCTCAATAATAAGTTTAAGTAGCCTATTTTCTCTTTCCAGTTATTTGTAATTGATGGAGACTACATACAACTTCGAGAAGGTGCACAAGAAATCATAGCAGCTACAGCAGCTATTGCCAAGGTTGCTGCTGCCGCTGCCCCTGTAACATCGTCTTACTCATCATTGGTGCCTTCTGTTGCTGTGACTCCGATGGCTC
Organism: Coffea eugenioides; assembly: GCF_003713205.1. NCBI lineage: Eukaryota > Viridiplantae > Streptophyta > Magnoliopsida > Gentianales > Rubiaceae > Coffea > Coffea eugenioides. The sequence continues at coordinate 780,952 of NC_040036.1, read as the reverse complement.
AGTCTCACCGGTTGAAGAAAGCTCCATCAACGGAGTCCACATCTGGAAAGTCTGACAGGAGCATTTTTAAGGAGTATGCAGTGTCCAGGCCTTCAAATGCCATCGATAATTCATCTCAGCTATCTGCAATGAAGAACCAGCATCCAAATGGTGTTTCCTTTAGCAACAGTGAAGGTGTGTCAAATGTAAAAATCTTGAGTAAACCTACGGATCACACGGGAATGAATAGCTCTGAGAGCACGCATGGGCAATCTATGCTATTGACATATGGAAATGGAACAAATTCTGAGAAGAATGATTTTGGCAGCTCCCAAAACAAGGGTTCAACTCAATGGAAGACCAGTGGGAGTGTAGTTGGAAATCAGCAGGGCAGGTACTCAAAAGAATATTGAATGAATTTTTTTCTTTCTTTTTTTTTTTTTTTGGTTTTGCAGATGCAATTTGGTACCTGTATAATATTTTCAATTTCTGCTGTTGTCAGGGTGGTTGGTGCTGCTGCAAGTCCTAGGAGATAGTAAGTAATGACACATGCTCTTTTGAAATTATATATATATATATTTATTTATATATGTACATGCATGCATAAATGCTTTATATATGTGCTATTTTGCATCTGAAAGAAGAGCTGAATTTTTGAGATAGTTTAACCGAGTGTGTTTGACCTTAATCTTTACTTTGACTCATTTCATGGAAAATCATGCCAGTCTCTTTTGAGTCTTCTTTCATAGTAATCACGTTTGACTGTCAAGGCCTAAGGGTTTTCTTGACTGTCAAACGTGTTTTATCAGCAAATGGTTAAATGCGTAGGCAACTTCCTTCACGTTAATGCAGCTGTAGCAATGAGCCAAGGTGTTCATAGACACGTCTGTAGTGCTTGATGATGATGTCACTTGAATAGAGAATAATATGACATTGTTTACTGGACAACATAGTAGTATTATATCAAATGATCATTTGGTACCTTGAATGGTACATGAGATATTGGTAGTTTCTTTGTCGTGTGTATTGCTTAATGTTGGCTTATAGCTTACTGATTAGTTTTTGGCTTTCTCGTGAACTTATTCGGCAGGATTGGATGATGTCATTACCTAACAAATGTGCATTCAAAATTGCACTTTCGATGATTTTGGGGATGATGACAAGTGGGAGGTCTTATACTCTCTAGTTCGAATCTCCAGTCGTTGCTGATTAATATCATTCACCGCACCCTTTTCTTGAACTTGGCTCATTTATCTGCGTGTTTTGTATGCTCGGAATTTTACATTGCTTGCGATGACATGATGTGTCTTGTTATGCTGAGTTCTAAACACTGCTTGCGATGATGGTCACTAGCAACTTTCATCGTTTAATTTTAGTCGGGGAAAAAAATGATAGCTGACCCCTCACTGACTTTTGCTTTCTTTATTACTATTTGCGTCGCGTCAGGACTGAAAATCAGATGCCAAAAGTACCCTGCGTGCTTTGTTAAAAATGAGTTCCGAGCATCTTACGGAACTTGTTACAGGAGAACTGATAGGGGTAATATGAAACAAACCCTTCACTTGTATCTTTTTATTCAATGGCAGTGCATAGCGCGATATATTGAATTTTTAAGTCAATTGTCATATTAATCGCAGCTTTTTCATTTGCTTTGTGAAGAATTGAACCTTGTTCCCGGTGCTCCACTCTCTTCCGGTTGTCATATTAAAAGTACCCTGAAGGATCTGAGGGCGGCAAAACTCAAGATCTCTTTTATTGCTTCCTTTTGTTTTGGACTACAATAAGATAAGATTGAAAACCAAAAAGACCAAAAGTCATATTGGAAATTCTTGCTGGGCAGTCATAACTGGATGAGAACCTTGACGCAGTCAGGTTCCTTCAGTAGATCAAAGGCTCGGTTTATGTCCTTGAGTTGAATTTCATGAGTTAAAAGCTGATCTAGTTTCTGTATCTCCTGCAAGATAGATGGGAAATTTCAGCTAATTTCTGTGGTCAACGTAGAAAGTTTTCGTTTCTGATCTCTCCTCTGTTGGATGGTGGAGAATTGAATTATTTCAGTTAAGGTTTGTACTTTTGCATAGGAAAGTATCCGAAATTTTTGAAGAAAAAGCTATGCTAAAGATAAATGGAATTTCAGTGCATTTTTCTTGAAGATTATTCTACCTTATTGATGCATTTGTCAATCACAACTGGAAGGTCAGACTGGACTTTAACCCCACCAAAAATAGAGTATTTGAATGTTCTGCATCCAAGCAGGGAAATGAAGTCGATTTCCATGCTCTTTTGAGTCCCTGCTCCAAGCATTATCGTTTTCCCTACTCCCTGACAGCAAATTACCAAGAAAAAGATAACTTGGAATTAGTAGCTGTTTCAAATACTATACTCCATGGTTGTGTTATGGGACAGTTAATTACCATTTTGGTGGTTTCCAAAGCTTCGTTAACCAAATCAGGAACCCCCGTGCATTCAAAGCTATAGTCCACTCCTCGTCCATTAGTTAGCTCTTTCACCATTTCTGAGATGGATATATCACCAATGGCTTTGGGGTTTATATAATGCGTCATTCCAAAAGCTTCCCCCTTTTCGCGCTTGTCTTTGTTGATGTCAATGCCTATAATTTGTGCTGCTCCGCGCACTCGAGCACCCTCAACTGCCTGCATTGCATTTGAAAGTTAGGTCCTATGAGAAGAACAGGACAGATTGAGGAAGGATTCATTGGGATAGATACGATTGTATTTCGTGCAATTATATGAGGTTGTTGTATTTCTTCATATATTGGTGTACCTAGTTGTATTTACACATTGAGTTGATGTGCATGAAAAAAGTGTACGAATACACCAAGGTTATATGGTGGTACACCAAATTATGTGAGAAGAATGACAACCGTTAGAACTGCACGAAATCCTAACCGTATCGTCCCTCGTCCTAACATTTGGCATGTTGATGTTGCACTTACTCCCAATCCAACAGCGCCAAGACCAAAAATAGCAACGGTAGAACCTTTTTCGACCTTGGCTTCTTTCCAAGTTGCTCCAAACCCAGTGGTGAAGCCGCAGGACAGGAAGCTAGCGTGTGGTAGAGCTAGCCGTGAATCCATCTTCACGACGTAGTTAGCGTCTACAATGGTATACTGGGACCATGTGGAGCAACTAAGAAATTGGTACAGCATTTGGCGGCCACCTGAAGTTATAATGGACATTCTTGATGAACCATCTGGCATTAATCCGGTGAAAGCTTGCAAGGGGTAGGTCTCGCATAGGTTGGTCTTTCCGGAAATACAGTTGTTGCATTTTTTACACTCCCCCAAGTACGTAGGAATGACCATGTCTCCCACTTTGAGGTGAAAGACTTCTTCACCGACACTCTCTATCTGGCTGGAGAGAAGATGAAAGGGATTACTATTCAGCTCTATTTGGTCATTCTATAAAATTGATAGTTGAAGTCTGAAATTTAAAAGTTGAAACTGAATTACTGAAGCAAAATGCAAGAACAAAAGGGAGATTGGAAGAGAAATCGATTACCCAACACCTTCATGTCCCAGAACTCGAGGAAATAGAGGCTGGAATGAGGATTACCAAAACAAGTGAGAAAGAAAGAGAGTTGAGTTAAAACTCGGAAAACAGGATTACCAAAAAAAAAAAAAAAAAGGTATATGAGGAGTAAAGAGAGAGTAGTAACCGTTGGAAAGCCATTGCAGCATAAGACATCAGTGTGACAAAGGCTGGCAAATAACATCTTTACCCTAACTTCACCTGATCTCGGAGGTTCCACCTCTATCTCTTCTACCTTGGGTGCCTCGCCTTTTCCCCAGCAAACAACGCCTATTTTTATTTTTATTTTTTTTTTGGGTTAATTCCACTTTGTCCCCCCAAACTTTGGACGATAATCTACTTAAGTCCCTAAACTTCAAAATGGGACACTTAAGTCTCTAAACTTATAAATACCTCCCACTTAAGTCCCTGAACTTATAAAATGGGATACTTAAATCCCTAAACCCTTATAAAATGGGACACTTCGACCACCAACGGCATTCAGGATTTGTTAACAATTTTCCTTAAGTGAGAGGTATTTATAAGTTTAGAGACTTAAGTGTCCCATTTTGAAGTTTAGGGACTTAAGTAGATTATCGTCCAAAGTTTGGGGGGACAAAGTGGAATTAACCCTTTTTTTTTTGAAGGAGGGGGGAGGGTGTAGCATCATCAATTAAACCTTAAATGGAGTATTGTGATATCTGGAGATACAAAGAGAAAAATAGCACAAGAGAACTAACAAGTAATGAGTAGGCAATTCCTTGTATTGCCCAAAAATAGAAAGAACGGACTTAAGGGAGCAGCAATAACGAGAAATCCACCGATCCACACGTAAAGTGTGAAACAACGACAATTGTACACAGATTGCATTATTGTAGCTAGGAGCCAATCAATTAGTAGTGGGTTCAGTACCTTTGCAAGCTATGATGTTGGAGCTATTGCGGGTCGACATTATCACCACACTTGATGATTGGGAGGGGAACTTGAATTGGCTTTTCTTGTGTGGGAGAGACGACGTTTTCAACTGCTTGAAACTTAATCTATATCGTTGTAGTATTGTAATCTGATCAGAGCAGAGCAGAGCAGAGCAGAGGAAAAGACAGTAATATGCTTTTTTAGGGCAGTAGGAATAATGTTGGAGTCTGAAGGACCATGACTGGTTTAGATTTATTAGTATGGTAGACCACATTTCCACTATATAATACGTATGCTAGTTGTACAGTATATGGCTTTTAGGCACGCGATGCATTCATTTGTCGGTTTACAATTATTGGGTGCCATGCAACTCGCATGCGCCACCTTTTTTTTTTTTTTTTTTTTTTTTAAAAAAAAAAAAATAGAGCTTTGCCATGCAACTCGCATGCGCCACTATTGATATTTTGTCCAATCACTGATCAATCACTGATAAACTGAAAAATAATAACAATTGTAGAATATATTATGAGATGCGAGGCTTTAGCAAAATGCTTTTTTGTGATAATATTCAATCACGATTAAACACTTGACAAAAAAGTTAATACAAACAACAAGGAACAAACCTTTTTGTGGGTACAATAAAATGAATTACAACTTCTATGAATTGGAAGCATGAAAATACTGGTGTATTAGGGCATACATGCTCCATAACATACTATGTAGACGTTCTGGGCATCCTCAAATGCTTCATGAAATTGGACCAGATTCTTATGTCCAGACAAGGCTCTCAATATCTTTACCTCCCTACGGACATCTTCAATCGATATTGCGGTAGTCATCTGCCAGAAAGCATTTTCTGTTAACAGCTCTGCAGTAAAACTTAGCACCCACTTTCTGATAAATCAAATACACCTAAGCACGAGAGGATCTTCAAGCTTCTCGGACTCGGTGCCAATAAAATTTACCAATCAGTTACAGAGAGACGGAGATTAATAATAATACTAAGGAGCAAAACCATAATTTTGAACTCCCAAAATCAGACTTGGGGGTTAATCAATGTCCACTTGGTAGACTTAAGAGCCTTCTAAACCCAGACAAAAAATAGTCAGCCTAGGTGAGGACTGAGGACTTCAGCCAGGAATAGATTATGCTGACGCCGGCCAAATTTATGCGCGTTTAGAGCATTTTATATTGGAGCATTTTCCACCTGGCTGGAAGACCAGCAGCTATTTTACTGGTCAGCTTAGCACAAACTGGCCCGATTCACAATAAGCAGGAAATAAGATGTCATCAGTATTCAGTCCTAACTACTGAATGATACCTTGCCATGGGCTGGGGTGAGGTGAGGGGTGAGACGTTTTAATGATGCAGTAACATACATCCACCAAACGAGCAAGCAAACATTGATTGACACTCTCAAATGAACAGGCAAGTAGTTGCTTGGGCCAAAACGTAGAATGCCTGAGAACATTTCATCAGTCCGTAATGATATAAGTCTTTCAAACCGTTTGTTCAGTCGGGGGCATGAAAACGGCATCATTCTCTCAGCATAACCAAACCAGTGGGTATAAAATGGAGTACAAGCATCCTCACAGATTTGTGCATTTGTAAAGTTATGAGCAAAAGAATATGCATGCCTGATCATATGCCAAAGAAGTGACGCTCGTTCACAAAGTGAGAAGACAAATATTAATGCAAAATCAACATGCTGTCCATTCAGACCCAACATTTAGCTTCAAACCAGATCTGATTCCATTACAATTCTGTGCATGTACATATGATACCAAAAAAGAAAAAGCATCCCTTACTAGACAGCAACAAAAATCTTCCAAATTGGAGGGAACTCAGGAGCTCTTAATGTTAAACAGACAACCTCTACCTCTCTACAAAGTTCACAGCCACTGTGAGGGATTTATACGGCAGTTCCATTTCTTATCAATAAGGTGCTTAAACGAGATAGGAGATATGATGTTCCGTCCTCCAGTTGCTACACCTGCTTTTATCTCGCGCAATAGCCCTTTTTGTGTTTTATATGAGGGAGCTTACTATTTTCCAAAGAAATAGTGAAAATAGGAGAAAACCGTGATAAAACCAAACTAAGAAAGTTCAGGTTGAATGATTGAGGTGCCTCCAAAGATACAAAAGATATTGTTCCAAGGGTGCACCAGAAAAGGAAATAAAAACATTAGCCTAACAGGATAAAAAATATTTTGGATTTCAAATTTTAATTTTCAGATTTCAATTTTTATGAAATGCACCCTTAATCCAAGAAAGAAAAAAGAAAGGCATAGGTTCTTATGGAAATTGAGAGAAAGACCAGACATAGATAAAATAATTAGAATGACCAATTTGTCTTATGTGCTTTATAAGTTTTAGCCTTATTGTTAGCTTATATAAAAGCCTTGTTCTCGGTTGTTTTAGATTTTACAAAATTTAATTATAAAAATTAATTATCAGATTCAGCAAAAGCCATTTCTTGAATGATTGTAGATTTCAACTTTTTTGTTATTAAAAAATCTACAATCATAACACAAATACGACTAAGAACATCACAAAGCTAATTAATTAAAATTAGAACCCATAATTAATTAAAATAACTAACTAAGAACAAGTCCACAAATGGAGCGTTCTTGAGACTCATTTGTTAATAATTTGATAAAGATGGTTCATTTAAAATAAAATTAATTGTCTTTTAAATTTGTTTTGACAATAGAGGATAGTTTCGAAATCTTAAACGTGGTTATAATCTAAAAAAAAATAAACAATATGGGTAAAATTCTAATGACTGATGACTCATTAATTTTTTTTCAATTAGGAATTAGAGAGAAGTTCTCGGATTAGTTCCATTGCAAGGAATAGCCGATGGTATGATCATTTTGATTTCAAATTAGACACATGAGTTGATTGTGATACACAATTTTTATAGAGTATCAAAATTTGTTGTATTTTTACATATTTTTACATTGTGATCTTTATTTATTGCGTTTATACTTATATTATGCTCTATAATTAGGACCAGCAACTGTATAACTTCCGGATTATGTATCATGGAGCTAGACCTAGTTTCATCAATTACTTTTACCATAATCATACTTACAGTTTTTTGTCAAAATAACACTCTTTCTAAAAAATATTTTCAATATGATTCACTTTCAAATTTTATTCCCAAATCGATGTTATTGTTGCCACCTAATTACCCTGATTGCTATGTAGGATAACAAAAAATGAAAACTTTAATCTAATCTATAGTTTCCAACAAAAACTAAAAATTTAAACTATTTTATTATAGAGGCACAAAAGGATTGCTTAACTTTAATAAATTCCTTATAATTATTTAAAATAAATTCTACCACTATTGACCTTGCTATTATTGCTCTCAGCAATATTTTTTTAATGTATCAAACTTATTGCATATATTTTTCAAAAATGAATTTGCAAAATACAAAAATTGCAATGAAAATTGTAAGCAATAACAAGAAAAAGTTACAAAACTTCAAGACTATCATATTTGTTTATGTTATACTTCCTACTCCTTGAAAAGAACTTTTACAAAAAGTAATCAAACTATTGCAATTAAGATGATGCTAAAGTTTCTTGAAAGTAACAAAAGCCATTAATTGATGTTGAATAAATGTGCAAAAATACTTCAAGTATACAAGATTATTTGATCATGTGATAGAGAGGCACTACAAATGAACATACTTATATATGTGGCGGCAATCAAACATATTGAATATGAATCTATGTTGTTACGTAGTTTTCTTCTTAACATTTTATCAAACACGGTGTGAGAAATCATTTGTTAAAACAATTAGTATTCAAATTTTTTTGAAGGTCATAGGAATGTTCCAAAAACTGCACAATAGAAAAGAGAATAGAATAATTTTCATTTACCTTAAGATTATCAATTTGAGGAGAATATTTTCATCCATAGATACAATATCAGGAATGATAATGAAATTTTAGATGTTGTTAATGTAAATATTGGCTTCTCATAATTACATTTGACAAGGAAAAATAATGAAAGAAAAAAGATAGCGAAAGGAAAAAAAGGATAATTTCAGATACCTCCCCTGAGGTTTCTGACAGTCTCACTCTCCTCCCCTGTGGTTTCAAAAATATCACAAACCTCTCCTGTTAGAATTTTAGGTCTCATTTCTTATATCATCATGGCCAAAAAGACTTAAATACTCTCACAAGTTAGCTAATATTTCGTGATTATCAGGACAAATTTGGCGAAGTTAGTTATAAACACAATTAATGTAATTAACGATAAATTAGAATCCTTTAACCAATATAGAAACAGGCAAGTAACTAACATCTAATATAATATGCATGTTTGTAAATTGATTGTACCTCATAGATCACCCCGTGTAAGGTATTTATAGGCAAATTAGTATTAGTCATATAGATAAAATTACATACCCACTGAAACTTGCAAGGAGATGCACAAGTGGGTCAAAGTACCAATAACCATTCCAAATGTATGCATATCATTGCACTATGCATATTGCTGCGATGACTAATTACAATATGCATGTGAACAAATAACTGCATGTTCAACAATTTCTATGCATCGTACTTGGTCAATAACACGGTGTACATTATTTCAACCAGATTGTACATTCACTAAGTATTTATATACATGCTACTTATTGAAGAAAACTACCTCTCTAATATTTCGTGATTATCAGGACAAATTTATTGAAGTTAGTTATAAACACAATTAACGTAATTAACGATAAATTAGAATCCTTTAACCAATATAGAAACAGGCAAGTAACTAGCATATAACATAATGTACATGTTTGTAAACTGATTATACCTCATAGATCACCCCGTGTAAGGTGTTTATAGGTAAATTAGTATTAGTCATAAAGATAAAATCATTAATGCAAGATAATCAGGGCATTTGTGGTATATAGTTGTTTCTCTCTCCAACTCTCCATTTTTTATTGTTTGCATTTTTGAATTGGGTCTACTTTGAGACTGCCTATTTAGTTTTAGGGGAAGTTTGTGGTATTTTTGAAACCACAGGAAATGGGAGTGAGACTGTCAGAAACTTCTGGGGAAGTATTTGAAATTATCCCAAAAAAAATGGAAAGGTTCAGAGAGAGAATCAGAGAAGATATTAGTTGGAAAGATATTAGTAGGGAAAGAGAGATGGAATGTGCCTCTATATCTATCCTGCCACATATGCAACCTATGTGGCAAAAAAAGAATTAGAAAGGTAATAAAATTTAAAATTAGGTTACTTTGGGTATATGTTTCAAAAGAAGAGTTAGTTTGACAATAAACTCATCATACTTAATCACCTATTTGGCAGACGAGTTGTTTGCCAAGTTTTCTCCTATAATTTTTTAACAACTTTAAGTTGTGTAATATTAAAAAACTTTTCAAAAATTTTAAAATACCCAAAAAAACAAACAAATTTTTTTTCTTATTTTTTTTCTTTTCTTCCTCTCCCCATCTCATCAACCCATCACTATTTTCATGGTTGACCAGTACCACTGATCTCTTTAGTTTTTGTTTCTTTCTCTCTTCCTTCTCATTCTCCTCCTTCCTTATCCCCTTTTTCTTTCCACCATTCCTTTCTTCCTCTTTTCTCTCCAGCTATCTCCTACTTTCTCTCCTGTCACCTCCTCCACTTCCCTTCTCCCTCATTTTGTCACCCTCCTCCTTTCCCTAGTATGATCTGGTCATGCGATCAAATTATGTTAGAAGTAGGAGAAGGGTGACGAGGAAGAAAAAAAGGGAGGCGATAAGGGGAAAGATGGAGAGAAGAGGAGGAAGAATGAGAGACAGAGACAAAGTGAGAGAGAAGCAAAAAATGATTTTTTGTGACACCAGCAGCCGCCTATAGCGAGAAAGCAGTGAGGAAGATCAAAGATGGGAATGGAGAAGAAGAAGAGTATATGAAATAAAAGGAAAACGAAATAAAGAAAGATTAAGAAAAAAATGAAAAAGAAAGACGAAGAAAAAGGAAAAAAAAAATTTACACACCCTAAAAAGGTTTTCTACAAATTATACAATAAGTTACAATTAAAATTTAGACAAACACCCAAAAAATTCACTTGTCAAATAAGCATACTCATGAACGATAAAGTTAATGGGTCGTACAACTCAAAACTCAAGAATGATAGACGTAACTAATTACCCGACCTCATCCCTTTTGCAACTGCCAACCAGAAACGTACCTCATATCACATTTTCATGGAAAATTTTTGGGTAGATTCGGTTTACGACCTCTCATGTAGATTGATTGATAAAAATGTTCCACGTCATCTTCTCGGTTATACACTCCTCTTCTTCTAAATTTACAACCACCGAATCCTCAATATCATCTATCTTTTTGCTCTATCACTGCTGCTTTGCTTAATGCTCTAGTTATTACCACCACCATTATAGACATTACCCTTTACCTCTTTCCTCCAACCTAAGGTCCTATTTGGCAAATGGATTTGTTGCCAAATTTTTTTTTACAAATTTTTTTACAATTTTAACTACAATTTAAAAAATACCTACATTATAATACCAAAAAACACAAAAAAAAAATTCTCTTCTCTCTATTCTTCTTTTTCCTCATTCCATTTCAACCTATCACCACCAGAGCCACTGGCTAACGCCAGACGTCAACTCTTTTGGCGTTGACACTGGCTACCGTTTTTTCTTTCTTTTTTTTTTCTTTTCTTTCTCTCCGCTTTCTCGCTTCCTCTCATCTTCTCATCCCCTATCTCTCTTTCCCTACTTTCTCCCTCCACCTTTTCCCCCATCCCGTCACCCTTCCCTTCTCTTATATGAGATTTGGATGTATTCTACGTATTCTATCTAATATAACAAATACTTTGCAATGAGTAGACTAACGTCACCGCTGTGCGACCAAATCGCACATGAGAAAGGGAGAGGGTGACAGGGGAAGGGAGAGGGGGAAGAAGGTGGAGGGATAAAATGGGGAAAGGGGGAGAAGAGAGAGGAGAAGAGGGAAGGAAGAGAAGGAGGGAGGAGAATGAGAGGAAAGGAGTGGATGGGAGAGAGAGAGAGAAAAAAGGGAAAAAAAAGAGAAGCTAGCCTCATTGATTGCCATAAGGAATGGAGAAAAAGAACAATGGGGTGGGGGTGAAGAAGAAGAGAAGGAAAAAAAAAAGAAGAAAAAGAAAGAGAAAGAAAATGAAAATGAAAAGTTTCTTTGAAAAAAAAAAGGAAATTTTTTATTCGCCTCAAAAAGTTTTCCTATAAATTCTACCATAAGTTACAACAAAATTTTGAATAAATATCTAAAAACCTCATTTGAGAAATAGGACCTAATTTCACTACTCATTTCTCTTCCATCCTGCAATTTCTTACTACTCTGGTAACCTATAAACTTCTCACCTCCTCTGTTAAAAGATTTTTCTCCCTCTTCCTCTTTATTGGGATAATATTTACATCTCCAACTGTTTTGGCCTCTTATTCTCTATCATAAAAGTTCCATCACTTATCTTATAGTTTCTAATGTCCTCCAAAAATGCAAGACTTATAAATTTTTTAAGTAGATCTGAAAATCAAATGAAAGATATGACTAATAGATTTTCTTCCTCTCATTTTTCAAAATTTTCTATCCCAAGTTCTTTTTTATTTTTATACTTTTTTTGCCATTATGTCTCATTTCTCATATCATTTTAAGAATGAATTCCAACTTCGAATGACTTAACTTTGCATATGTAAACCTGATTCGTAAGGCAAAATTAGTTGATATTATAAAGACCAAAAAAAAAATGTGGTTGGACCTTTATATATTTAGTATACTGCTCAGTTGAGATGTTTACCGTCAAGAGTAAGAATGGAAGGCATAAAAGGAATAGCAAAAGCCTTGAGAGAAGAGCTTATTAATTCAGTCAATGTTGTTGTGGATCCAGATGATGAGTAGAGAGATGGAACAATTTTGGTTTTGAAGTGTTAAATTCGCATTGATAACGTGACAAATTCTGGATCATTTGATCTATGGGTGGGACCATAAATCGGGTCTACCCAAGTATTTGTCCATTTTTCATCACTCGAAAATATTAAGGTTACAAAAACATCCACGTTTTAATTGAAGGGTGCAATCGGATTCAATTAAAGTTTATAACTTATTGAACTTGAGCACGAGGATAAATTGAAACGTCAAGCTCGACTCAAATTTGATTGAGTCATATTAAGTGCTTACTCCTCACAAATTATCGTCTAAGGAATCCTTAAACCTACTAGAGCTCCTGATCAAGTCTTGTGTAGACGAAATTTTTTCATGCCTTTGGATGCCTTTCCTACTTTTAATTGTCAAATACAGGATTCGAAGAGCTCCTGATTAGGTCTTATATAGATGAAGTTTTGTCGTGCCTTTTCTACCTCTAACTGTCATATACAAAATGTGAATCTAGTAGCTAAAAAGACATTAAGAACTTTACCCTATCCTAATCATTGGGTCGATTCTAGTGGCAGGAATACATGTTATAAAACCAATTTTTGTTAGGCCATGATCCAAATTAAGAACAGCACAAGTTAAGTTTGTTTTGGTGTCGGCATCTCAGTCACAATTGCATCATACCACATAGTGTAAAAACGGTTCATATGTTAAACCTATTTGAACTATTTGTACTAGAGTAGAGTAGTGCAAAATGGGTTGGCTCAAAGAAGCAACTCGGACGTAAAAGATTTTCTTCATCATGTATGAAAAAAGGCGGGAGTGTTGGGCATTTGCTTGGGCTTTGGGGTATCCATGCCCAACGCCCAATCATATCTCCTCACGCACCGTAAACTCTCTTCGTTTTCTCGTGTCGTCAAACGTTTTTACTCATTTTCACTTTTTTTAGCCTCCAACATCCAATTCCCTTTAAAGCCAATTAGTAAATTAAATAGTTAAAAATCCCCACCTTCTCCCCTAAAAATCTGTATATACGCCACCGTAGAGAGAGAAAGTAAGTGAGAGAGAGCTGGTCGGTAGTCTACAAATCCATTCCTTAACTCACTGACTGACTCTGAAGCATGGCAATTCTGTCTCATTCATTTGATTCAACCCTTCTTTGACCTCATTTTAGTCCTTTATTTCTCGCTTTACGGTGTCTTTATTTCTCTCTTGCTTGCCGATATACATTCTTTAGGGTTTTGGGGGAGATATTAGGGTTTTTTTAAAAAAAAAAAATTTTGTCAGCGAGAAATTGGAGGACTATTTGTAGTGGGGAGATTTGACCAATGGAGGCCGCGGCAGGTGTTGCAGCCGCACGCGGTGTTTCTCTGTCCGTGCCCTCGTCTCAACCTTCTCGCAAAGAATGGAGGGTTGTTTCCGAAACATCGGTTCGAAGTTCCAGCAACGAGGTATTCTTTACTTTCAAAGCCTACTTGCATTGCTTGTTTCTTACTACTTAGATTGAAAGGGCTTGTGAATTTTGTCGCTTTTAATTGAGATTACAATAATGGTGAACTGTAGGAATTGGAGCGTTCAAAGTTGGGGCAATCGGATGAGAGATTGATATACGAGGTAATAAATGTCTTCTTAAAAATGGGGTCTTATGGACTTTTTCTGTATTAATACTCTTTTGATTAGGGAATGTGAGTGAAAAGTGAAGGTTATTTTATGTGGTGTTAAGGTGCAACAGGGAAGAGAGCCGGCTGATGTGGATTTCTGTTCCATTACCATTGACGGAAGTTTGGACAATGATATTTTGCAGCAGAGGCTGCATAGCGTGGTGAAACAAAGAGAGGAGTTGCAGCAGATGGAGACCGAACTTCGCGCTCAACTTATAGCAAGGGGAGAAATTATGGAGATGCGGAGCACTTATGATGCTCATATCAAAGAGCATGAAAATGCCAAAATCAAGCTTCAGGTTTCATGTTTAGCTGATTAGCGTATATGCATTTTTAGAGTAACGAGTTTGTGGATCCTTTTTTTTTGGCACTTCTGGGTTGCTTATTGAATAGCCCTTTCACTGCCTGTGAAGGAGCAACTGCGAGAGAAGGAACAAAGGATACTCGAGTTGGAGAGAAAGATGGAAGACAAAGAAAGGGAGCTGCACGCTATCAGACTAGACAATGAAGCGGTTTGTTTTGCAACTTTTCACGTTATTGAAGGTAATCTTGTTTCAGCCCCTGGCGCGCTTGCTAACCTAAATTCATTCTTTGTTATAAACTTTAGCAGGCATGGGCTAAAGAGGATCTTCTTAGAGAGCAGAGCAAAGAGCTACAAACGTACAGGTATGAGCTCTAGAATATTCTGAGGTCAGAGCCCATTTTTTAGTGGAAATGAGGTGACTTTTTGGCTATAGTCCTCTCGTCTTTATGCCCATCATTTTCTTGGCAAGCTTTCGAAATTTCATTCAGATAAAGTCCTGGTTGCTTGACGAAGAGAGATAAATTTTTTCCTGTTGTATGTTGTTGTGAGCGTTCAACATTTGTTCTTCTGCTTTGTTTTTGTAGGAGGGAGCGAGATAACACCGAGGCTGAAAGAGCCCAGCATATCAAACAAATCCATGAACTTCAGGAACATTTTCAAGAAAAGGACCGACAGCTGATGGAGTTGCAGGAACAGGTATTGCTTTTGAATCTGAAGTTAGCAATTTTCATCTACTTTAGCAAAGCTTTTTGACCATTTTAAAATGCGAATTGGAGGAATTTTTTTGGGCCTTTTCGTTTATATCCTGCTAATTAATATGCTCCCCAAAGATCATACATGAATTTTAATTTGTTTCCCTTTGTAGAATTACCATGTCAGTTTTTCCAGCATTTTTTGAAAAAGTTGTTCAATCATATTTATTCAATACTGTGACTGGTTGGGAATCTTCATCATGCAGAATAGGATTGCTCAAGAGAACATCCTCTTCAAAGATGAACAGTTGAGAGAGGCCCAGGCTTGGATAACTCGTGTACAGGAGATGGATGCACTACAATCAACTACTAACCACTCTTTACAGGCTGAACTTCGAGAACGCACAGAGCAATATAATCAGCTTTGGCTTGGTTGTCAAAGACAGGTTGTTAAGGTTTAACCAAAATTGTACTTTCACATTTCCTTGCTGGTCTCCTGCTCTTGATTTCTTCTTCATCCTAATTCTTTACAAGTACTACATGATTTCCCTAGAAACAAAATGTATTGGTATGTGTATCAGTTAAAGCCAATGATATTTGTTGTTTTCTTAGTTTGGTGAGATGGAGCGTCTTCATCTCCATATACAACAGCTGCAGCATGAATTGGCTGATGCAAGAGAAAGAAGCAACACATACGCAGATGCCTCACATGTTTCTCAGACAAATCCAAGGGATGTTTCCCAGATTGGAAAGAGCAATAGTGGCCACCTGGATATGAGTGGAAGTGGTTCACCTGGTGAAAGCTCTAGCCTACCTAATGGAAATGCTGATAATGCTTCGTTTGTTTCAGTAGGCAATGCATCAGTGCAGGTAGAGTTTCCACTAAAATTATTGTCTGGATGTTTGTTTTGCAAATATTGCTGAAACAATTCCTTTTTAACGAATATATGGATGGGTGTCATTTGTGGGTGATACCTATCCTAAATTCACTCTTGCATTCTCATTCCAATACAGATTATTAAAATGAGGAGTTTGTGTAAATAATGAGGCATTAGACAGAAGATTTCTTTTTGTTTTTGGAATTTTGTACTGCTTCTTTGAAAGGCATCAAATATGTTGTATAGCTCTTCAATACATTTACACCTTACTTTAGGGCGTTGCTACATTTTAATCCTTTATGTATCCCAAGGAAGTCCCAATTCTTCTTCTTTTTTTTTTCAAACTGCAATCCATATCTCTGTTTACTTGTTGAATATATCTGAGGATCTCATAGTTGAAGATGCCTAAGTTGTTAGAATGTTTTGGATATTCAATTCTGCATCTATCAACTTCACAAGCATGCAAACAACTATTAGAAGTTGTCGGTTAATTCCATGAAGCTGTAATCTTTGTTGTCATCAGCTGAATGACAAGTTCTAGAAAGGTGGCACTGGTTGCCAGTCCTTACTGTATCTGCTGCGGATTGAAAAGTACCCTACTGTTTTCTGTATTATAAAGAAACTAATTTGAGATTGTTGGCATTGTAGAAGTATAAAGCTATTTGAATCTAGATCAACGTTGAGTTGGAGATGCTCCTGTCACCTTTTTAATTTTTTGTAAACTATTTTTTCCCTAGTTTTTTATTACTTTCAGCACATTTGTTCTTCCTCCATGTCATGTCCAACTCATGAATATAAAACACAAATATGATGGTTTTCTTTCACTTTATCTTTTCCACCTTATGTTGCTAGGCTGATCATGCCCATGGTGTTCCAATTGCTCCTTCATCCCTACTTGGGATGCCAACTTACCTTCCACATGGACAGATGACTGCCGTGCATCCCTTTGTGGTGCATCAGCAAGGGGTACCTCATTCTGTACCATCACATGTTGGACATTTTCACTCTGTGCCAGCAATGTCATCACTTCAGCAGTGGCAAAACCAACAGGTGCTCTATTAAAATTTTGGCTGGTTTATCTCGAGTGTTTACCTTCAGTGTGATGGTTTACCAGTGTCACTGTTGCTGTCTTAGGCTGTATCAGAGGGTGCAGCAACTCATGATCAACATTCTCTACAAACTGAACCTAACATGTTGAGGTCGGATTCCAATTACAACTATGAATCCTCTGTAAATGGTCAGGTTCTTCATTCGGGTTATATGAACGTTAACATCAGCCAAGGAATGGAACCTCATTCTGTGGTTTCATCCTCAAATGTGGAGGGACAGGTCGATGGCTTAAAACTATAATTGCTTAAACTTGTCTTTGTTGCTTCTTTTATGTGGATACTCATTCTCTTCAGCCACAAATCTATTGCAGCCAGTTGAATCCATAGATACAAGCTACCTTTCTGGAGCCCAACCTCAGCAGAGCTTGCAACAAATATCTTCCCAGTTTCATGATGCTTTGAGATTGGATTCTCTTGCACACGTTAACGACACAAAGGTAATGCATTTGCTTAATTCAATGGGTCTCCAGGGTTAAGTTCACCTAATGGTCTGGTTGCTTGTGCTAGGCTCGCTGTCTATTTGTCAGTGGAGAATTTGTATTTCGATTCATTAAAATCTTCATCTGGAACAGGAGAAGAATGTCAACTCATTATCTAATTCTCCTATGGAGGTGCAAGGTTTAATGATGGAGAAAAGTGGCTCTGTCTCCAATGAATCATCTTCTGAAGAAGCAAATCATGCTGCAAATCTGAGCGAAAGTACAATGGATACTGCTGCAGAAGTCATTCTTTCTGAATCCTTCGCTGCTACGGGTCAGAAAAATACAGGTATAGGTGGAAAATTATCAGAGGCTAATCTACTTGATGAAAGATCATTATTAGCTTGCATCGTCCGTACAATTCCACCAGGATCTGGAGGTAGAATAAGGATCACCACAACGGTTAGTTGATCTCAATTTTTCCTTCCTTTTCAGAGTGAAGTTTTTGTCAGTGCAAGATTGTTTTTTTACATTGTAAGTTGTTTATGATGTATGCCTTAATTTTGTGCAGCTTCCAAATAGACTTGGTAAAATGATTGCCCCTCTACATTGGCATGATTACAAAAAGAAGTATGGGAAGCTTGATGAGTTTGTCTCCAGCCATCCTGAAGTATGCATTTTCTTCCTAAGTTAAATTTCTGCATTGCTCAATAATAAGTTTAAGTAACCTATTTTCTCTTTCCAGTTATTTGTAATTGATGGAGACTACATACAACTTCGAGAAGGCGCACAAGAAATCATAGCAGCCACAGCAGCTGTTGCTAAGGTTGCTGCTGCTGCTGCTGCCGCTGTAACATCGTCTTACTCATCATTGGTGCCTTCTGTTGCTGTGACTCCGATGGCTCAGTCTCACCGGTTGAAGAAAGCTCCATCAATGGAGTCCACATCTGGAAAGTCTGACAGGAGCATTTTTAAGGAGTATGCAGTGTCCAGGCCTTCAAATGCCATCGATAACTCATCTCAGCTATCTGCAATGAAGAACCAGCATCCAAATGGTGTTTCCTTTAGCAACAGTGAAGGTGTGTCAAATGTAAAAATCTTGAGTAAACCTAAGGATCACACGGGAATGAATAGCTCTGAGAGCAGGCATGGGCAAACTACTCTATTGACATATGGAAATGGAACAAATTCTGAGAAGAATGATTTTGGCAGCTCCCAAAACAAGGGTTCAACTCAATGGAAGACCAGTGGGAGTGTAGTTGGAAATCAGCAGGGCAGGTACTCAAAAGAATATTGAATGAATTTTTTTCTTTCTTTTTTTTTTTTTTTGGTTTTGCAGATGCAATTTGGTACCTGTATAATATTTTCAATTTCTGCTGTTGTCAGGGTGGTTGGTGCTGCTGCAAGTCCTAGGAGATAGTAAGTAATGACACATGCTCTTTTGAAATTGTATATATATATATATTTATATATGTACATGCATGCATAAATGCTTTATATATGTGCTATTTTGCATCTGAAAGAGGAGCTGAATTTTTGAGATGGTTTAACCGAGTGTGTTTGACCTTAGTCTTTACTTTGACTCATTTCATGGAAAATCATGCCAGTCTCTTTTGAGTCTTCTTTCAAAGTAATCATGTTTGACTGTCAAGGCCTAAGGGTTTTCTTGACTGTCAAACGTGTTTTATCAGCAAATGGTTAAATGCATAGGCAACTTCCTTCAAGTTTATGCATTGTAGCAATGAGCCAAGGTGTTCATAGACACGTCTGTAGTGCTTGATGATGATGTCACTTGAATAGAGAATATGGAATATGACATTGTTTACTGGACAACATAGTAGTATTATATCAAATGATCATTTGGTACCCTGAATGGTACATGAGATATTGGTAGTTTCTTTGTCGTGTGTATTGCTTAATGTTGGCTTATAGCTTACTGATTAGTTTTTGGCTTTCTCGTGAACTTATTCGGCAGGATTGGATGATGTCATTACCTAACAAATGTGCATTCAAAATTGCACTTTCGATGATTTTGGGGATGATGACAAGTGGGAGGTCTTATACTCTCTAGTTCGAATCTCCAGTTGCTGATTAATATCATTCACCGCACCCTTTTCTTGAACTTGGCTCATTTATCTGCGTGTTTTGTATGCTCGGAATTTTACATTGCTTGCAATGACATGATGTGTTTTGTTATGCTGAGTACTAAACATTGCTTGCGATGATGGTCACTAGCAACTTTCATCGTTTAATTTTAGTCGGCGAAAAAAATGATATCTGACCCCTCACTTACTTTTGCTTTCTTTATTACTATTTGCTTCGCGTCAGGACTGAAATCAGATGCCAAAAGTACCCTGCCTGGATTGTTAAAAATGAGTTCCGAGCATCTTAGGAACTTGTTACAGGGGAACTGATGGGGGTAAATATGAAACAAACCCTTCACTTGGACCTTTCTATTCAAATGGCAGTGCATAGCGGGATATATTGAATTTTTAAGTCAATTGTCATATTAATGGTAGCTTTTTCATTTGCTTTGTGAAGAATTGAACCCTGTTCCCGGTGTTCCACTCTCTTCCAGTTGCATAGTTATTTTTAAGATGTGATATGCTGGCTGATCCTGCGGCATGCTTGTGTCTGAGAGGTTTTACCATCTCATTGGAGAACCTTTTCAAGACAAAGTTGATTATGGTATGCAAACAGATATCCAATGTACCGAGCTACCATATGCCAATTTACTGAGCGAAGGAAACTTAGATACAACGGTATCAAACTTAAGGAACAGGTTGGCACCGGAGTTAACTTACTTGAGCCACCAGCTTCGCATAGAATGAACGGGTAAAATTAGACATGGTCGGGCTGTAAACAAAGCAAAGTAAAAAATAATCACAAAGTTATGTACGGGACAGAAACTAATGGAACAAGCAAATTCTCTGAAGATTGCTGGTGAAAGGCATAGGAATTGTTTGGGCAATTTCAGATGCAGATAATTTTGGATGACCGTGAAGCATCACGACCTTCCAAATGAACGCATATCGGATGGAATTAGTATTAACGGGTAAATTTAGCATGGTAAAAAAAACCAGCCCCGAGTGGTGGTTCAACAGGCAATCAAGTGAATTGGCCATCTAACTAGGTTGGGTTGATAGTTAGATCGGATAGGTCATAAATTTCTTGATCAGTTAATGATTCGACGGTTCAATCGATAAAATTAAAAAAACTATTGATTGAACCACTATTTCAAAAAAATTGTTTGGATAGTGTATTATTTGAAATAATTACTGTAGCATTTTTTGTGATATGATGTACATGAGATAAAAAGGTGATTGGGAATATAAAAAGGTAGGTTGGGAAATGTGTTTGTGATGCAAGCGAAGTATTATTTGGAATAATTTTGGTATCCAAACACTCCCTATAGTATTTCTATAATTTAGAATATAGTATTGCATTATTTAATATAGCTATTGGTTGAACCGATCAACTTGCAATTGAACTAGCAATCGAATGAACCGTTCACCTTTGCGGATTAAAGCTCAGGCCGGGTTTTGTACCTATGAAATTTAGCTATTGTTAGAAGGGAAGAAAGCAATTTGAACAATACAGTCACGAGCAGGATGGAGACTAATGAAACAAACAAATTTTGTCAAGAGTTGATGGTGAAAGTCATATGGATTACTTTGAGTTTAAACAATTCAGATGCAAATAGACTCACGTGTAGCGCTTCTGTTCTTTAATTTTAATATTATTGTTTTTCAATGGCAACAGTTATAATACTCAACTTCAACAGAAAGGAAGATCAACTAAATTGTGGCACAGACGGTCTTACCGGTCCGGAGTGACCGATACCCAGCGATAAAAAAAAAAAAAAAAAGGAAGATCAACTAAATTGTACAAGGGTTAAAGGGGAAATAGCCCAGTTAAACCATAAAGGTGCAATGATGCACCCTCTAAATTATTTTAATTATTTTAGCTGCAGGATGCTGGATTTGAAGTCTCCATCTACCATAGCTCATAAAGAAATTTTAAATCTCTCTTGGTGATCCACTTATATTCTTTGATAAATATGAAGCATTGCTAACACTAATGCCAAAAAAATAATAATAATAAAATTTTCGAGTATCACTACCTTCTAAGAACCAACTCGCTTTAGAGGAGCTGGTCACCAGGTAAAGCATAAAATATAAATCTAACTGCAAGTCAAGAGTTTGAATCTTTACACACTCCCTCTAACTCCCCTTAACTCAATTGGACCCTTCCTGAAATATTGCACATCTCCTTTGCTCTGGAGGTAGGAACCACTCCCTCTAACTTCCCTTGACTTAGTTAGGCCCTCTCCTAAATAGGTTAGAGTAAGAGTTGACAATTGGCACAACAACAACAACAACAAATTTGTAAGGCCTTGCTCTCTATTATTTTATATTTCACAAAATTGTTTATGGAGAATAATTAGAAATCAGCTAAAGCTACTCTTTTATTGATTATGGATTTTCAACTTTTTTTGTTATTAAAAAAATCTATAATTTGAACACAAAAGTAAATAAAAATATTAGAAAAATTGATTATCCAAAATCAAAGATCATAATTAGCTAAAATAATCAATCGAAAACAAGCCATAAATTCATGCATCTTGGCTTACTATTCTTCATGAAGGAAATTTGGCAAGAATTAGGGCTATAAACTAACCAAACTGTTCGTAAGCAGTTTGGTTAAATGATCGACTTAACTTGACATTGACTAAATTTGAGTCGATCTCGAGTGCTCGATTAGTCAAACGAGTCGAATATCAAGCGTTGATATGTTAAGTTCGAAAGTTTGACGAACCTTATCAAGCATTACGTATTATAATATATATATATATAAACGCATAGTATAAATTACATATAATAGACTTGAGCTTACTCGATCCCAAACGAGTCGATCTCAAACGCCTCATAGGGCTTAGCAAATCAAACTTAATCATAGAAATTCATACTTGACCAAGTCGAGCTCGATCTCAAACATTGTTGTATCAAGTTGAGCTCGAAGTCAAGCATGACATTGCTTGGGATCAACTCAACTCGTTTGCCTACTCAGTAAAAATAGCTAGTTCTAGACTTCTGGCCAGCGTAGTCAGGGCCTAAGTAGAGGAGGGGCGTGCCGTAGGCATCTTGTCTTAGAACTTAGGGGGACCTACATGAGAATAACCATCTCATCTGTAAATCAAGGTCAGCCATCCCACCTTTCAAAGCATCTATAACAATAGTAGTAGGTAATACGACAACGTTTATCTGGGGTAAAGAGCAAACAAGGAGGAGTTGGTATTCTTTTCAAAGCAATTGTAAGATAACAAACTACCCTGCATGCCCATCCCACCTCCCCTCAAAAGTGAGAAAGAATGGAGGAAAAGCATAACTGAGCAAACAATGCAGAACCAATGGGAATTTTACTCATGAAGGAAATAGAAGAAGATGCAATATTCTCTGGTTAAATACAAACTAACATGAAATGGTCATTCTTTCGAAGCTCTCAACCCTAGCCCTATCAAGACTCGAATGTTCCAAAGCTCATTTTCCTTGGCCATCACCAGAATTTGCATCCAAGGAACTTTGCTTACTGCCTCGTCCCTCCATCAAACTGCCTGAATTAGAAAGCCCAGTTTGCATGATTTGATGCATGCCATGGTTGGAACCACCTTGACCTTGGAATTGTTGCTGTGCCTGGAAATGGAGCAATTGATGTTGCTGATCTTGAGATCGGAGAGCACTAAGCTGGAAGGGCAACTTCTGAACAGGAACTCCTTGATGCTGCTGCATTGTTGTGGCTTGAGCTTGTTGCACATAAATTCCTTGTTGAGCACCAGAACTTGAAGGAAGCTGTAACATATTCTTAGACGTTGGAAAGAAGTTATATCAACAATGAGACTAAATGACTTTAACCCACCTGTGGAGGCGTTGCTGATGGTTGTGGTTGAGCATCAGCAATGGCAGCTAAATACATCAAATTTCTCTGCAGGACTGCTTGATACCTTAATCATTCACAAAGTCACAATGATGTCAAGAACGCTCTGCTTGAATACAAGTACTGGCAAAGGAGGCTAAAAGCTTAGCACTTCAAATTCCTCTCAGATTCAAGCAGCTGACAAAATCAGAGGACATACACAGAACTTGTACACAAATTCAGCAAATTAGAGAATAGCGTAGATCTTATTTCAAAGTGAAATTACTAAAGTTCGACATCTGAGGAAAAAATGGTTTAATGCCAATGAATCTGATATAATTCTTTGGTAACTTTAAACTAGCATAGCTGATATATAAAAAAGTTCAGCAAGTATATCAGCTGGATAAAACAACCCTTCATAGTTCAACTACTCATACAATTCTAAACTACTGATACCAATTTTTGCTTAGTGATATCATGCTGGCTGGAAAGTTTAACTATTAATGAAATTTAAGTCCCTGGTCTCAATGTATTATATTATTAATTTTTAAACAACCCCATCTTCAGCAAATCTTGATGCTAATATGAGTAGCAGTAAAGATGCCTATCCTTGGAGATCTTTTACTCAAGATACACATCAACAATTATACAACTGTTTGGCTCGTTCCACTATATTCTTATTTGTTTCTCCAACATTTATAAACAAGTAACAGGCA
Organism: Coffea eugenioides; assembly: GCF_003713205.1. Taxonomy (NCBI): domain Eukaryota; kingdom Viridiplantae; phylum Streptophyta; class Magnoliopsida; order Gentianales; family Rubiaceae; genus Coffea; species Coffea eugenioides. The sequence goes on along the minus strand of NC_040036.1, from coordinate 756,957 downwards.
CAGATGGAGACTGTAACATGAGGATTGATAGATGAACTCAAATTTAAACTACATTTTGTCAAACCTCGTTATCAAAAATGCACTTTTAACAATGGGACTGTTTTCATGTGAGAAAGCATCACAATAAAATGTTTCCATTTGTTTCTCCTTATTGAAATTCTAAACTTTGAAACGGTCCTATCCCTGGTAGAGAAAAAGAGAGGGGGGGGGGGGGGTGGAATAGAAGAGGTACTTGGTGCCAGCAACTACTATAACTATCTTCATCACACATCATTTGGGTACGCCATAATTCAGCTACATTATTTTCCCGTGACAATTTTAGGGATCTAGTGGCATAGATTCAAGCTCTAAAGAGGACACTTCGAGTGAATACCATACGATTCATAACGTGAAAGATTTTATAGAGAAGAAACTAGAATGACAATTCAAGGACTCTAAATGCTCAAAGAAAACTTGATGACTAGTTCAGGGATTCATCAGCTGAAGGCCACAGGGCTTATCCCAAATGATAAATGTATCCCACAACAGAAAGCAAAGAAGAAGAAAAGAAGCTTTACACCAGAGGGAGGCAATGTACGATCAATGCAAACAAATACGCTTTTTTCAAAAAAATAGTAACTTACTGGGCACACTCTGAAACTTTGCCAAGGTTTTGATTTTCCAGTATAGCCAAAATCAAATTTTTGTTGTCATCCAAGCACTGCATCAGTCATCAACACACACACTCAGTAGTCACGTAATTCAATACTAGTATTTATTAATCGCGAAAATAATAAAGATATTGGTACCAATTTATCCATCTATTTCTTGGGGGGTAAAAAACTTAATAGGGCATAATAAGACGTCTAAGATGCATCAGATTTTCAAGACAAAAATTCCGAAAGAAAGAAGCTATCCAGATTATTCATTTCTTCTCGATAGAATGGGAGGAGGAAGGATATGACTTCAAATTTGGTAATGAAAAACCAGAGGACGTCCATGTCCAAGCCAGCCAACCGGAAAAGTAATAAAACTCAAGGAACAAAGCTGCATCGGGAAATCTTGTCAAATCCTTGACATAAATTTCATCTTCTCAAGTAAAAGGAATTTTCTTGATGGTTGGAAAAGAGAAGGGTTTGGAAAAGATGGAATAGTAAAAGTGAAAATGTACCTTCTGAATCTGCTCAGTGGTGATGGAATTAGGAGAAAATGGCAAGGAAGGAGGAGGAGAAGAAGTGAGAGCCGGCGTTGGCTGCTGCTGCTGCTGCATTTTTTTAAAAAAAAAATTATTTCTTTTGGTCTGATAGAAAATTATACAGCTCCTCCTTTTGATTCTTCAAATCTTAAACCCTAAGAAAGCTTTGGTTTTGATTTTAAGATGAAGTGAAAGAAGTGACAAGAAAAAGCGCGTTATGATCGGATTTGCGGAGGCCGGGCCAGAAAGAAAGAAACATGTATCGTATATGTGTGGGATGATGTCTAAGTCAAACGGAGGAGTTAGTGAGAAATGGCAGTAAATGTAATTTATTGAATTGTAAATTATTTGAGGTAATTTTGTAAAAAAATATTGTTATATATATATATAAGTATGTAAAATAAAAAAATAATTAAAAAATGTGTTAAGAACGAAAGTAAATCAGTGTGTAAATAAAATATAATTATTTACTATACAAAGTTCCAAACACTTTGGCGGAAGACCAAGACCTCCACTGTAGTACATCTGTACACGGCTTGTCCCTTCAGAAACAACGTCGTATTGGGCACTTTGCAGCAGCCAGGGGGGCGGCGCCTGTTACGACTTTACGATGCGGGGTGGGTGCATCGATGCAATTTGCTTCCTATCAGCGTAGGGCACGCGTTTTCTCTTCTTGTTTCTCTCTATCTCTTTTTTTTTTTTTTTGGAAAAACCTTTCTTGTTTCTCTTTTTAAACGAAGGGCGCACACTACCATCTGGTTCTTATAGATATGTGCTAACAATCAAGGGAACGTTATACATATGTGCTATTATTGTTGTTTTATTTGTTCACAATGGGACAATGGGATAGCATAAGCTTTGTTTGGAAAGTAATTTTCTGTGAACATATTTTTCAATCATTTTTTTACGGTAATTTATTAAATCGTTACAATAATTTTTCTATAAAAATCTAGAAAAATACAATCCGAATAAAACCATTGATAGTTATTCTTTGTCTATGAAAATTTGTGTTTTCAAGGCGAGAATGTACACAGATAATGTTAATGTTGGAAAGCGGGCTTAGCCCACTCATGGGGTATGCTTACCATGTACATAATTAGAAAAATGTTTTTTTCATTTACCGGTTGGAATTTTAGATTTTTTTTTTTGTCTTAGATTAAAATATACTGGTATAATATCTAAAATATAAGGACAAGGAGATATGATAATAACAAAGTTAGAAATTTTAGTGACTAAGAGTAGTTTATGTAACATTCCCAATTTTGCAAATGGTTAATACAAATGTTGGGATCGTAACTATTGATTTATAGCTAATAACATTGGATAATAAGTATATTTAGTAAAATATGGGACATGTATAACATGAGATATAATATGGAGGAGGGTTGGATTGAGTTGAATAATAAAGTATAACAAATTGTAAATAGGAGGCATTGGGTGGAGGACGTTGGGTTGGATTGAATAATAAAGTGTAACAAATTGTAAATAGGATGCATCGGGTTCAAAATTTTATATTTAAAAAAATATATATATTATATGTAGGCATAGTATACAATTTTTTTTTTAAGTACAATTGAAAGTTGCACACACAAAATACTTGTTCAAAGTTATGAAACTAAAAACACGGGTAAAATTGCTATTCAAATATTATAGTATATTTCTACTAATTTCAACTCTTATTCTTGTATATAAGACGTTAAATTTAGCAAAATATTTTTGGCACTTCCATTTTCATTAATCACACTTTTACTATTATTTTAATCATACAATCTTCATTTGTTAAATTATATGATAAAAACAAATAGCATGAATGCAATTAATAAAAAATGGAATATGAATGATATTTCACTAAATTTATTACTCATCACTTTATTAATATTATATATATATATAATGTTAGCCCCGTTTGGCAAATAAATTTTTTGGGTGTTTGTTTAAAATTTTACTGTAACTTACTATAGAAATTGCAGAAAAATTTTAAGATTGAAAACTTTTTTTTCTGTTTTTCTTTCTGTTTTCTTTTCTTTCCTCTCTTTTTCTTTTCCTTTCCCTCTTCCTTGTCACCTCTCTCTCCCTCAATCGAAACAAGCTGCAGTAGAAATTTTATTTTATTTTTTTTACTCTCCCACACACTCTCTCTCTCCACTTAACAAAAAGGGAAGCATGCCATCCAATTCTCTGGCGGCTCCATCGATAAAGAGAAAAGTCCAAGACAAGTACAAACAGTATTGGTCCTTCTTCGGCCGCCCCAAGAAGATCGAGACCGCCAAGAAAGTCCCCACTTTTGTCGACACCTTCTACAACTTCGTCACTAACGTTTAGGAGTGGGGTTGGGGTCAATCCTTCCATTTCTCTCCCTCTATCTCCAGCAAGTCTTACCAAGACGCCACCAGAATCCTTAAGGAAATGGTTATCGACCTCTTGGGCACCAAAAAGGGCGCCCACATTCTTGACGCCGGCTGTGGGGTCGATGGCCCAATGCACACCATCGCTGCTCATTCTGGTGCCAACGTCGTCGGTATCACCATTAACGAGTACTACGTAAATTAAGTCGGGATGCACAATGAGAAAGCCAACATCAATTCCCTGTGCGAAGTTGTTTGTGGCAACTTCCTGCAAATGCCCTTCCCCAATAATAGTTTTGACGTCCATGAGATGTTGTTTGCCATCGTCGATTATCTCATTAGAGGTAGGGGAGAGGAGAGGAAATGGGGAGGGAAGAGGGGAGGGGAGGAGGAGAGAAAGGGAAAAAAAAAAAAAAGAGGTGGCTCGTCGGAAGGGGTTGCCGGCGCTGGCCTGTCTTGGGCGGGGGTGGAGGTGGTGGTGGGTTGAGGTGGAAGAAGAAAGGAAGAAATAAATTTTTTATGTATTTTGAAGTGTGTAATTTAAAATTTTTGAGAAATTTTTTGAAATTGTTATAACTAAAATGGTTAAAAAAACTAAAATTTGACAAATACTCACTTTGCCAATCAAGGCCGTTATATATTAATGTTATTTTCCTATACAACTGGGAAGATAATAACGCCATTAACACCACCACTTGCAATGATTTCAAGCCAAATAAGGTGATTTTTATCTTATTTGCCTTGTCAATATACTATTCCCTTAGTTCTGAAATGTATGTCTTATTTTGAAATTTTTAACTTTTTAAGAAGGGTAAAAAACAAAAAAGCCCCCTGTGGTAAACCTAATACACAGAAAAGCCCCCCATGGTTTCAAAATATACAACACGACCCCTCATGCTTTGAACTAAATTGTAAAGGTGACGGAATCCGTTAAAGTTAACGGAAATGGACAAAATGACCAAAATACCCTGATATAATTAAGCAAAAGACAGCTCAAAAAAATCATTTGTTTTATTCTCTAAATAGAGAGAATTGAGGGTTAAGGGGTAGAATAGGTATATTTGATAAAAATTAAGTATAAAAATTTTTTTTTAGGTTCCAATAAGTCATTTCCGTTAAATTTAACGGATTCCGTCACCTTTACAATTTAGTTCAAAGCATGAGGTATCGTGTTGTATATTTTGAAACCATAGAGGGCTTTTCTGTGTATTAGACTTACCACAGGGGACTTTTTTGTTTTTTACCCTTTTAAGAATAATAAATTGATATCGATGTTAACGGATTTATTTTCAAAATTTTAAATTTAGTGTAAAATATAAATAAATATTGAAATAATATTGAAAAAAGAGAGATATCCCAAAATGAAAAAAAAGTACTACAATTTCAATGGCACGAATAGAATATACTAGCCCAACTTGGGATAGCTTGAGTGGTTCGTTACTTCTCTTTAGGATACGGCGACCAATGTTCGAGTCTCGGGGATAACGCGTTCGAGGGGATTGGATCTCTCCTTTCGGGCTACAGGGAATAATCGAGCCGATAAAAAGAATAGAATATACCAGTAGTAAATACTGGCAGGACCTTGACAGTCAAAACCATATACCCACCGTACCACTAGTGGTAAATAGTAGCAATAATAGTAGCGTATTTTAGTAACTCAGCCCATTTCACAAGACTCAGTAGATTTATTACTAGTAGAGTACTCTGTCGGCCACGTCGCTAGACATCTACTAGTAGTGTTAAGATCCGTTCCTCACCGGCGGCTTCAGATCACAAGTCAATGGCGTCGAGCTTTTCCAGGTCCTCCCTCTTCTTCTTGGTAGGAGCAGTAATTTTCTTCTTCCTCCTTAATACCTCTCTGGCCGAGATCCGTTCGACTGAAATCCGATCCGATTCGCGATCCACCATCCCTTTTGACGAATTCGGTTTCACCCAATCTGGACGCCTCAATCTCACCATCACCCGCATCTCCTTCTCCAACTCCAAACCCCAGCTCCACCTCTCTCAACTGGGTTTCTACCTCTGCACCCGCGACTCCTGGGCCCAAGTCGTCCAACAACTCCAAGATGGTGACATCCAGTGCCCCCTCCGGTCCCAACACATCAAACCCGTCTTCAATTTCAATCATCTCAAACCCGATCACAATCCCACCCTCCACTCCTTCGAAGTCTCCGATGCGTCCGTCAAAGTCTCCGATGCCAATCTCTTCACTCTTCTCTTCTCTAATTGCGTGCCCGATTTGGAGGTCTCCATGGACGTTCACTCCGTCATGTACAATTTCAACCCCAAAACCGGTCAGCTTGATTTCTTATCCGCCGGCAAAACTTGTTTGCCTCTTGTTTACTTCTTGTTTTTCCTGGCTTACTTAGCGATGGCGGCTGTTTGGGTTTATACCCTCTACAATAACCGATTGACCGCTTATAAGATTCACTTCTTTATGCTCTCCGTTGTCATCTTAAAAGCCTTGAATTTATTGTGTGAAGCCGAGGATAAATCCTATATTAAGCGGACCGGGGCTGCTCATGGGTGGGATGTTTTGTTTTATTTGTTTAGTTTCTTGAAGGGTATCACGTTGTTCACTCTGATCGTTTTGATTGGGACTGGATGGTCGTTTTTGAAGCCATACTTGCAAGATAAGGAGAAAAAGGTGCTCATAATTGTTATCCCGTTGCAAGTCGTCGCCAATGTTGCTCAGGTTGCCATAGATGAGACCGGCCCCTTTGGCCATAATTCTGATACTTGGAAGAAGGTTTTTTTGCTTGTAGACATCCTTTGTTGTTGTGCTGTATTGTTTCCCATTGTTTGGTCGATTAAGAACTTGCGAGAGGCTGCCAAAGTGGATGGAAAGGCTGCAGTGAATTTGATGAAGTTGACATTGTTCAGACAGTACTACATCATCGTGATCTCGTATATATACTTTACCAGAGTTGTGGTTTATGCCTTGGAGACTATTACTTCGTACAAGTTTCAGTGGACTGGTCCTGTGGCTGCTGAATTGGCTACCTTGGCCTTTTACCTATTTACTGGCTATAATTTCAGACCTAAGGTGCAAAACCCGTATTTTGCTATTGATGATGAAGAGGAGGAAGCTGCTGCTGAGCAACTCAAGCTTGAAGATGAATTTGAGTTGTGATGTTTCCATCCACGTGCAGTCTTGAGGGATATCTACTAACAGGATGAGGATGGAAGTTTGTTTAACAAGAGTTTCTATATTTTCTCCAACATCAATGAGTAAGCATCCTTGTCATCATGTATACCATAAATTTGCTTCTCTCTCTCTCTCGTTTTTTTTTTTTTTGGGCTGTTGGGGTGAGGAGGGGGGCTGTTTCCTTGGTTCAAACAGTAGATACTTTGCAATCGCTGAGGTCCAATGCTGCCACCATTACTTTGTCTACCATTGCACTGGGTAGCTTGTGATTAGAATTAAAACAGTGAAGCATTACACTCTCTTTGTGAGTATACGTTTGGTGCAGAGAGCTATGTAAAATTGATGAATAATGAGCATTTGTTTTCGTCAGTATAAGTTTAGTGCAGGCTATTTTATTTTTGCTTTTTGACTTGTAATGAATGACATAGAGAGAGCCATTCTTTCATGAATTCCACAATTTGCATTTAAAGAGGTAGGTCTCCAAACTATGGAATGTTGAGCCCTCTATACTTCCTCCCCTCCCCTCCCCTCCTTCCTCCTTTTTTTTTTTGTTCTGTGTAATTGACTTTCAGGTTGCATATTGGTTGTGCATAAAACGGATTTGTGGTCGAATGTTGATAGATATACTTTTATAGTTCAACCTTGTAATCATCATGTTGTTTGCCCAGTTTAGTTTCTTTCTGAGGCTTGTTTGTGCTCCCCTAAATTTAGCTTAGGAATTCGGTGATACTGTACATCTTGTCCCCTCTTTAGGTGCTCATCCCTTCTGTCTATTTAGGGTTGGCTGAATAATTCACTTGTTTACATCCGCCTCTCAGTTTGTGGGATGGAACAGCACCAGTTCTTTTTCCATGCATGTAAAAGTAAACTCAATTGTGTCTATCGATTGGTCCTGCAAACATGATTAGATTACAATTTATCAGACAGACTTAGAAAGCAGGTCATAATTTTGACAGAGTTTTCCTCGAATTTTTTGTTTGCATAAAAATATACAACAATTTGCAAGACAATTTGACCGCCACCGCCTTTCCCGTCCTCTTGGGAAACGAACTACCCTAGAATCATCATTTAGTATACTCCTATAAGAGGAGGACACGTATCAAAAAGTCATCCTCAAATCATCATATAAGCAAAGTGCATGTGATCCTCTGTTCTCTTTCCCTATATGGACGACTGACTTTCAACTGCTGCTACTAGAGAACTCAAACAGCATCCCCGTTTAGGTTGCATTTTCCGACGCAATTTTCTGCAGAAAATGGCAATCCAAACACACCAACACATGTAAATTTTGCCATGACAGTAGTGTTAGTTGTACCCAAACATCTTGCGAAACCTGTAATTCAATTAGCCTTCATGGTCTCTGAATAGAACACCGCCTCTCCATTATTCCCAATTTCCCAAAGGCTGAGCGCCCTTAACCGCAGCCCAATTTCCCAATGCTTCTAGGTGGCCATTGGTGGGGTGGGTTCTTATAACAAAACCTTACTTTGGTTGCTAGTGACTTCCCAGCGTATAAGTACCAAGGTCCCACACCAAAGCCGCTGTCTGCGGGGCAAGCGCTGGAGCAATCGAAGGCGATCCCAGAACCCGCAGTCATCATTGCAGCAGCCGCAACAGAGTTTGCCAACCCCTCGTCAGCTCTGATGGGCATTTTCATCAAGTTTGCAATCCCCTCTTTTAGATCCTTTGACTAAATTGCCGCTAGTTTGGTCAATCTCGTGTTTTGTTTTTCGGCACACAGCCACTTGGGTTGGGAATCTTGGGATGTCATGTGTGCATTTGCGATTATTTCATATCTGCATTTGAATCCCAACTCCACTCCTGTCTTTTATGGGGGTCTGTGGTGTACTAAGAGAAGTTAGACGGGTAGCATTTACTTTACCTGGCAACCCCCCCCCTCAAAGAAGTGTCGTCTCATCCCAACGGGCATTGGAGTCCTTATACTAGTTGGGTAAAAAACAAACTAGTAAATATCTCAAATAAATCATCCAAATTCTCTCTATCCAAACAAACTCATGATGCCTGCGGTTATAACCCTTTTTTTTAATAAATAAAAAAAGTACTCGAATTTAAAAGACGCCTCTACTTGCTTCAAATGCATTACAGTTACAACACAAGAAATGGGCTCTCCTTCGATTGTGTGTCCATCCGTACTGAGACAATGAAGGAGTATCGCCGTGGCTCCGTCTTTTTCCGGTTTGCGCGTCTCCGAGTGAGCAACAAATGCGTAAAATAGCCGTCCATAGCCCATTGGACCACAAAAATAGCCCGAAAGCTACCACCCCCCAAGGAGACAATCCCCTCTTGAGTGTTGCTTTGGATTACATTTTTTAATTGGAAGTGTTTTTTTTTGGGTTTAAAAAAAATTACATGTACAATTCTGTATCTGAGATAGAAAGAACAAAAAAAAAAAAAAAAAAAAATTGGACTGCATGTCATGGGAATATTCTAATAGTTATTTTTTTCCAAAAAAAAAACATCGGGCCAATCGCCACTTTTATTTTACTATGATGGTAGAATACCAAAACTTCAAATAGGCCGTGGCTTCAACATAATACCATAATGGGAATGGAGCAACGGGGTGGTAGTCCTCTCACTGATCTTTTTTTTCTTTTGCAGTATATATTTGGGGGACCGCGGCCTATTCGACAGCTGTTTTCTCCTTTTTGTAACTTTTCGTTCCTCACGTTCACGTTCTGGCTTCTGAGTCCTATTCCTGTATCTCGTCTCTTTCACCAAATTTTAAAATTTTGAATCCTGTCCGTCTCGGTGTTTTTCGTCGAAATACATAAACAGAAAAAATACACAAAAAAGTTCGGTAGCAAAACTCGCCTGCGTCAGGTTTATTTTTCCTTTTTTTACACTTGCCTACTGAAGAGGTGATTTATGACCAGGTGAGTTGCTTCGGATATCTGGAGCAATCACTGAGCCGGATTGGTAGCCAAGGGAAGATCGCCTGCTTGGATGGATAGAGACGGGGCTATTTCCCCCGATTCTCCTCCAAAGATTAAGTTAGTTCGAGAGTAGAGAATAGTTCAAGGATGATTGGAAATAATTTAGGCTTTTTACCAACATCATCCCCCCCTTTCATCAGTGGGAGATTCCCCTATTTATAGGGGACAATTTGGAGGGAAAGATCGTGCGATCCAGGTTCCTAAACATTTGATAAAAGACCGCATATCCTCTTGATTAGACCCCTCTGGGCAGTAGGCAGAGTGTCAGAACAGTGATCAGTGTCAGAGGTCACATCCACTGTTTTTCAGTTGTCAAATCCTGAGACACGACCCCGATCGTCACTTCATCACTTCGCTTTTGAGGTGACAGGGAATATCACGTTCACTTCGGTCTTCCAAGGTCACTAGATAGCCGAGGTGAACGTTGCGGTTAAACCTAAGACCAGATTGGAATGCCGTTTCGGATAAGACCGAGTTGGGATGGCCATCCTCACTAAGCCCCTCAAGCCTCGGGGAGAAGGAACTTACTCGCCGCTTCCCGAGGCTTCCAAATGGTTTCGAGACTCAAATTGTGATGATGACACGTCATAGGCGTGTAGAGGGGGTTAGGGGGGAGGTGATGGGACGGCTGGCAGCTTTAATAACAGATCTCTGAACAGACGTGCGTCTATCGGTTAGATTGGCGGTGATTCATTAATGAGGAGAGAGAGAGTCCCCTTGAGAATTCCAAACGTGTCATCCCTCCAACTCCCCACTATCGGTCTATAAATAGGGGAACCCTTTCACCCTTTACTTTTTATTGCAAGAATTTCTAATCACCCCAGAGCAAAACCTCATAGTGTTTTTCACTTCGGCAAATCCCGAAATCCAGACTTTCTTCAAGAGTAAGTTTACCACCCCCTCCTTTTCTTTTTAATTATGGCTAAAACAGCTCGTACGCACAAGGAGACAGTAAGGCCGACCTACAGTACGGTGGAAAGGCTTGACCCATCCGAAGAGGAGGTGAGTACTTCTTCCAGTCCGAGGGAAGAGTCCGGCGAGTCGGCAGCGTCGAAAGCGTAGCAGGAACAAGGATACTTTAGCCCCGAGGTTCTGTATAATGATGATCTTGGGTCCGAAGTACCATTTGACGAGGGGGTACCCGAACTGGCTATTCCTCCGGATCTCTCAGCCGTGAACTTCGATCAACTCCCTCGTTTCAATAGTGTAATCGGCCAGGTCCAGGCGGCGAAATCATTCATAAATATCCATTTCGGCAAACTACAGTATGTATCCATCTCGGCCTAATCATCAGCTGAACGGCCTCCAAAAGGAATGGTGGCGATCTACCTCAATCAGCTGGAAGCCGGATTGAGGATGCCGACCACCAGATTTTTTCGGACGTGCTGAGATGCTGAGGGGTAAGGATAACCCAGCTGGTCCCGAACGCAGTTCGAATCCTTATTGGATTCGAGCTGCTCTGCCGAGCACTGAAGCTGACTCTCACGGCCAATCTTTTCCGCCGCTGTTACACCATCAAGAACAACGGGAGTGAGAATGGTGGTTTTATTTCGGCAATAGAAATTCCAGTGTGCCGAAGTTAGTTATGGATGCTCCCTCCTCGATAAAGGAGTGGAAACATAACTTTTTCTTTGTTCCTGCCGAAGACTTCCCCAGGGGATTCTGGTGGAGGCCCCCCACCGCGGTTAAGGATCCTTCCCCCGGGAGATGTAGAAGAAAAAAACTTCCAGAAACTCCTTGGGTCAGGCTTTCGGATTAACAGTTGGGCCTATCCCAAGGCAATCTTAGTCAAAGATGAAATCAGCCGAACTCTCATCAGCCCAGGCCATCCTCCTTATTTTTCTATTAGACTCCAGAAGCATTGTACTTTTCGATTCATACTTTGTGCTTTTTATTCACTTGATTCTGAGTAGTAATACTTCTTCTTATGTAGTGGTGAAGATATTTGACCTGATCACCTCGGGAACCGGCGAGGTACCGCCAAAGAAAAAAGGGGCCGCGAAAACTTCTACTGCTCAGCAGAAAAAGAAGAAGAGCACCGCGGCCTTTATTACCCGTTCCACCCCGGTCGTTATCCGTGAAGGAGCCCCCAAGGGTTCGGATATTTCCGAGAAGCTGGTAACCCAAGGCGTGACGGTGGCCTCCTTACCTCCGAGCCAAGGTAAAAGCATTTCGGTGCCTGAAATCCCAATCAGTGGCTCAACCTCGTGAAATCTCCATCACGTGATGCCTCAGGAAGTCGGAGAGGATAAGAGGCACCACGACGCACACTGGTGATCGGAGTGGGACATTTAGTCAACGACCGGTGCAACAACTCTCTTGTGGCCCATAAGTTGATAGTGCACTCCGTTCTACCGAGGGACCCTACGTATGCAAGAAAGTTGACCCCGCAAGAGCTGATGCAAAGTGCCTCCGTGGCGTAGGCCTTCATCATGGCCTTTTTCTCGGAGATGTCTCAACGCTACTACACCCAGCTCTCCGAGAACCAACAGCCTTCGGTTGATGCCCAGAACAGAATCTCGCTTCTGGAGAAGAAGTTAAAGGTGGCCGAGAAGGATCGCGACAAAGTCAGAGCCGACCTGGAGCAGTCCGAAGCCACTACCAATTCTTTGAGGACGGCTTTGGATGAGGAGAAGAATAGGCGATCCCAGGAGGAACAATCATCTTAGGAGGCTATTGAGAGGGCTGGGACTTCGGCACTAGAAGTCTTCCGCAAGTCCGAGACCTTCATCTGCGACCTCGGCGAGTTGACTCTACCGAGTTATATGTTCAGGTATGCCTCGGCCATTAACGAAGGCGCACACCTCCTCCCATCTGAAGAGTTGGATTCTTTTAAGGAAAAGGTCAGCTATAACGAGGATGCTAAAGAGTTGTGCAACCGCATTGTCAAGGGCATCCAGGCCAGGAAGGACTTGGCCGAGGGCCGAAAAGAGTTCAACCGATGGCTTTCGGAGTTTGAGCTCTCGCCTGAAAGAGGTGCCGAGGCGGAGGGTGCTACCGAACTTGAAGGGGGTGGCAATACGAGGGGAACCGAGGCAGGGAGCGCTTTCCGTACTTGTAATCTTTCAAGATTTCCACCTTAATACAAATCAACTTGTTCTTCTCTCTATTATCTCGTACTTTTTTTGTCTTCTGTTTTGTTCTTTGTTTCTCTTTTACCTGTCCTCTTATTTTTTTCGACCAATCAACTGATAAAGGGGAATGAAAGAATAATACGACTAGAAGAACAAAAATCTAGGGTAATGTATTTTTCATGAATAATACAATCGAAAATTTTTAGCATGCCAAGTCCGTGGCATAAAAGTGCCATATCGATAAGCTAATTTACAATAACCACCCAAACTAGACTCAACGACACGGTAAGGTCCCTCCCATCTAGGGGTTAATTTGTCTTGAGGCTCAGTTCGGCTAGCTGAATTCTTCCGGAGAACAAGGTCTTCCAGGTTGAATCGGAGATGTCTAACTCGCGCATTATAGTAACTAGCTAGGATGTTCTTGTACAAAGCCACTTTAGCTGTCGCGGTGTCTTGTTTTTCCTCGGCAAGGTCGAGGTCCAGTCGTCGTTCTTCTTCATTAACCTCGACGGCAAAGGCTGCTATTCATGGGTTCGGGATGATGAATTCGGCAGGAACCACCGCTTCGGACCCATAGGTTAGAGAAAATAGGGTTTCCTATGTAGCGGATCTCGGGGTGGTCCGGTAGGATCACAAGACACTGAGGAGTTCGTCTGCCCAAGATGACCCGACTCGGTGCAGCCTGATTTTCAAGTCATAGAGAAATGTGCGATTGAAATTCTCTACTTGTCCATTAGCTTGGGGATGTCCCACCGAGATGAAATGTTGTTTGATTCCGAGATTTTTGCACCATCTCCTGAAGGGATTATCTGTAAATTACCTTCTGTTATTCGAGATGATGACTCGAGCAAATCGAAACGGCAAACCACATTCTTCCAAAAGAATTTCTGGACAGTCAAGCCGGTTATACTCCTTAAGGATTCGGTTTCAACCCATTTTGTGAAATAATCGACTGTCATTACTAAATAAGCATGATTGTCGGTGGCTCTAGGGAATAGGCCGATTATATGTGTTCCTCATTGTTTGAATAGCCATGGTGAAATGATAGGTATCATCAGGTTGGTCGGTTGATGGTGTTCGGGGGCGTGGTGCTGACATGAAGGACAGCCGAGATCTAGGAGTTGGGCATCTCGCCGAATGATAGGTCAGAAGAACCCAAGTAAGAGGGCCTTTTTGACCAACATGCGATAGCCGACGTGAACACCACAAAGCCCCTCATGTATGTCTTGAAAAATTCTTTCCCATTTTTCGCCGTAATACACCGTAGCTAGGGTTCGAAGTAAAATCTTTTGTACAAGAGGTTGTCTCTGAAACAGTATCGGGCTGCTTTTCGTTGAAGTTTTCTGGCTTCTACTCGATCCTCTGGAAGCTCTCCCTGGCCGAGAAAACGAACCAGCGGACTCATTCAGGTTCCCCCAGGATAAACGAGACACACGATTTCTCCTGAGTAGCATGACTCGGTTAGAACTTCGACGAGAACAGTCTTGTTTAGGTAGAAGAAGGAGGTAGAAGCGAGCCGGAAAAATGCGTCGGCTCGCTTGTTCTGTGACCAAGATATCCTTTGAATTTCAAAGGACTCGAAGTGGGCAGTCAATTGATGAACGTTGGAGAGTTAGCGTTGCATGACTTCCTCCCGGGCCTCGTACTCACCAAGTATCTGATACACAACGAGTTAGGAGTCACTATTAACCAAAATATGCCGAGCACCGAACTTGTGAGCTAGTTGTAGGTTGGCGATGACTACTTCATACTTGGTCTCGTAATTAGACGCGATGTAATCAAACCGAAGTGCGTATGAACACAACTCCCCTTGCAGGTCCTCCAGGAGCAAGCATGCTCCGCTGCCCTCACTATTAGACGAGCCGTCTACGTGTAAAAGCCATCGCTGAGGCTTGGCAGAGTCCGAAGTGGGCTCCTCGTCCTTGTTAAAAATGAGCTCGACTAGAAAGTCATCTAGAGCCTGAGCTTTACTAGCCGTCCGAGACTCGTAGGATAGGTCGTACACTCCCAGTTCAATGACCCATTTAGTGAGACGCCCAGAAGCTTCAGGGTGCGATAAGATTTGCCTGAAGGGCTGATCCGTTCTTAAGCAAATGTGATGAGTCAGAAAATAAGGTTTCAACCTGCGAGCTGCATGGATTAGGGCAAGCACAAGCTTCTCTGCTTGGGTGTATCTGATCTCGGGCCCTCGGAGGACCCGACTGACATAATAAAATGGCATCTGGACACCTTCCTCCCGGATCAGCACGGCGCTCACTGCCTCATCAGCAGCAGACAAATATAGATATAACTTTTTCCCAAGCCGAGGTGAGGTAAGTGTTGGAAGGCAGTGCAAATATTCCTTTATTTGGTTGAAGGCCTGTTGGCACTCCTCTGTCCAGTAGAACTTGTCAGTCTTCTTCAACACTTTGAAGAAGGGTAGCGCCTTAGAGGCGGACTGCGACAAGAACAGGTTCAGAGCCACCAATCGCCCTGTTAACCTTTGCACATCTCGGGTACACTGAGGCGATGACATTTCTTGAATTGCCCTCACCTTATCCGGATTTGCTTCTATACTTCTTCGTGATACCAGATATCCCAAAAATTTTTTCGAGGTGACCCCGAACATGCATTTCTTGGGATTCAGCATCATCCGAATATCACGGAGGATTCCAAGAATCTCTTTCAAGTCGGATAAGAAGGCTGAGGTCTCCTGGCTCTTCAAGAGGATATCGTCCACGTATGTTTCGACATTTCAACTTATTTGAAACTTAAAGACTCGGTTGACCAAACGTTGATATTTGGCTCTAGCGTTCTTCAGCCCAAAGGGCATTGTAGTGTAGCAATACACACCCTGATTTGTAAAAAAATGTCATCTTCTCCTGGTCCTCCTCGCTCATCCCTATTTGATGATAAACTTTGAAGGCATCAAGGAAGCAGAGGATTTCGTATCCCATTGCTGAGTCCACCAAGATGTCGACTCTAGGCAATGGGTAGCAATATTTGGGACAAACCTTGTTCAGATCGGTTAAGTCCACACACATCTTCCATGTCTCCCTGTCTTTTTTTACCATGATGGGATTGAACAATTAGGTTGGGTATTGCACCTTTTTCATCATCTTTGCCGGCAAAAGTTTCTTCACTTCTTCGTCAATGGCTTCACTATGTTCCGGGCCGAAGTGTCTTTTCTTTTGTTTAACTGGACGTGCCTGAGGGTCAATATTCAGCTCGTGCACCATGAGATGGTGCGGCACTCCTATAATCTCTTCGGCAGTCCAAGCGAAAATATCTCGATATTCTCTGAGGAGATCCACCATCTGGCATTTAAGAGGCTCGAACAAGTGGATGCAGACACGAACTGTCTGATCAAATTTTGCTGGATTCAAGGAAATATCTTTCACCTCATCTCCGGTTTCCAGCCTCTTTGGCTTTCAGGTCTGCTGAAGGTGGAGACAATCGATCAAAAGAATGTTTGAACTCTTCTCTGCCCTTGGCTCAGAAGTTGAAATAGACACGGCCTGCAAGGTAGCGAAGTAACACTCCTGCGCCGCGCAAACATCACTACTCACTTCGGCAACGCCTGCCGGGGTTGAAAATTTAAACCTTAAATGGTACGTGGAATATGCCGCACATAGAGCATTGAGCGTAGGTCGGCCCATGAGTAGGTTGTAAGGAGAGTCAGCCTTAACTACGATAAAATTGACGGGAATGGTACGACAACGGGGGTGACAGCCTACAGTCACCATCAGTGTGACCATCCATTCAGGGTGTACCACGTATCCCCCGAACCCTATAAGGGGGTTTTTGATGGGGGTCAGCTGCTCTTTGGTCAACATCAGGCTTTCAAAAGTTTGAAAATACATGACGTCAATCGAACTTTTCGGGTCGACATATACCTTATTAACAATGTAATTATTGGTGAGCACCTCGATTACGAGAGTCTCATGACTACTGGAAGCAGCGAGGACGAGGTCACTAGGTCCGTAGGCGATCACCTCGGTTAGGCGGGAGCTCGGCTCAGCCTGATCAAGGTTAGCTTGCCTGTAGGTCCTCTTCCGGGAGCTTTGGTTGTATCCTTCTGTCGGACCTCCAGCTATGGTGTTAATGACCCCGGTAATGTTTGGCTCATAACCCGATCCATGACCTGGGGACCCGTCTTGGGGAGGCCTTATCTCCCTAAGATCCTCAGGAGGTCGACAACTACCTCTCTGTCCTCACCAATCGTCCCGTCGACTTTCATGACGGGAATCACTTCGGTTGTAACTCCCGTCTCGGCGGATAAACTGCTTCAAGTGCCCCTACTTAAGAGATGCTCTATCTCCCTCTTAAGATCATTGCAATCCTCAGTTTTGTGCCCCACATCTCGGTGGTACAGGCAGTAAAAGTTAGAGTTCCTTTTATCCCTTTTCCCGTATATCTTTGGAGGAACACGTCCGAGATTATTCTGCTCCATCACGAAGAGTACACGAGACCGGCTAGCATTCAAGGAAGTTAGTTCAGAATCTGGGATAGATGACTTTCCCTTGGCTATCCTGTCGAAAACGCTTCGATGATCTCGATTAGGACTTTGGAGACCGCCGCTGGTGCCAGCATCATTTCGACTTGATTCCTTATTCTTTCGAGAATCGGGTCCTGAGCGAGCCACTTGAGTCTCTCTCTTCATGCGATTCAACTCTTCAGCCTGTATGCCTTTTTCGACCTTTCATCAGAGTTTTCGAAATGTACGGGGGTATTTCTTGTGTACCCCAATATTGAACACTTTGGCGATGAGCCCATTGGTGAAAGTGGCTATATTGACCTGCTCATTGGGATTAGGTATCTGTACACTTTCAACGTGAAACCTTTGTACATAGGAACGGAGGGACTCCCCCGAATTCTGCTATATATTTAGCAGATAGCCGAGGTATTAGTCACCGGCCTGAAAAAGACGAACCGGTGGAGGAATTTATCCACCAACTCTCCCAGGGATGATATGCTCCTAGATTCTAAACCCCAGAATCATTTTCAAGCAGTCCTCTGTAAGAATACCGAAAAGGCCCGACAAATAATCGGGTCGAGTATACAGTATAGCCGGAAGGCTAAGATAAAAGCATGGAGGTGATCCATCATAAGAGGGTATGGTTAGAAGTTTGAAGTTTGGGGGGAGTCTTTCCTCATTGATGTCATCCGTGAAAGGTGGAGTCCTCATATAGTCTACCTCCAGCCTTCCCGGATGCCGAGGTTCTTTCTCGGCTCGCTTCCCCAACAAACCGCGTGAAAACACCTTGGTAAGAGAGGCAATCTTGAAAGTAACCTTGGATGAAACTCGCTTCAGGGTGCTTATAATAGAATGTCTCCTATCAGATTTTTCATCGAATGGGATCTCAGGAGATCCATCTGATTTTCTTTTTGAGGATTCAGCCTTTTGTTTGCTTTGTCCCTTAAAGTACCTTTCCAACACTTCGAAAATATTAGGATTCTCAGCCATGAACTCGGCCATTCGGGTAATGACTTCTTCATTCGCGGGCTAAGTTCCCCGGGATCCTTGTCTTTCGGGGACATCCCCTTGTTGAGCTGCACCACTTGGTTCAGCTCCAACAGTGAGAACCTTCCTGCTCTTAGAACGCGTAGGCTTCATTCTTTGATGTCTTCAAGTTTCCACAGACGGCGCCAATTGAAGAGGTGATTTATGACCAGGTGAGTTGCTTCGGATATCTGGAGCAATCACTGAGCCGGATTGGTAGCCAAGGGAAGATCACCTGCTTGGATGGATAGAGACGGGGTTATTTCCTCCAGTTCTTCTCCGAAGATTAAGTTAGTTCGGGAGTAGAAAATAGTACAAGGATGATTGGAAATAATTTAGGCTTTTTACCAGCATCATCCCCCCCTTTCATCAGTGGGAGATTCCCCTATTTATAGAGGACAATTTGGAGGGAAAGACCGTGCGGTCCAGGTTCCTAAACATTTGATTAAGACAGCACATCCTCTTGATTAGACCACTTTGGGCAGTAGGCAGTGCGTCAGAGCAGTGATCAGTGTCAGAGGTCACATCCACTGCTTTTCAGTTGTCAAATCCTGAGACACGACCCGGTCGTCACTTCATCACTTCGCTTTTAAGGTGACAGAAAATATCACGTTCACTTTGGTCTTCCAAGGTCACTAGGTAGCCGAGGTGAACGTTGCGGTTAAACCTAAGACCAGATTGGAATGTCGTTTCGGATAAGACCCAGCCGGGATAACCATCCTCACCTACCTTAGTTAATAAAAGTAGTATTAAATTTGTGTCCTATGTATAATGTAATATGAAAGAAGTTTGCATATGAACTCATCCATCATTTGGCCAAAAAGAGAGAGAGAGAGAGAGAAATCATCTATCATACTATCTTTTTTTTTTTTGATAAACATCAATCATATTTCATTTCTTATAAGATTGATAGGAATTTACAATAGCAAGAGTAATTTAAACATATCACAATCCAAACTCAGACATGGCAGCATTTGAACTTAAAACGGAGCCCCAACTTTCATATTATTATTATGAATAATATTAGAAACCTCCATTGACCTTTCTCTTAATATCACATGGTATCTCTAAGATTTTAAAAATATCACTTACCTCCCTTACTTTTGTATTTGTGTAACAAATTTTTTAAAAATCATAAACTACCCTTTTCACTTGCTAAATAAAAATATTCCTAAATCATTTTGTTCACTTCAAGAAAATCATTATCTCAGAAACAATTTCTTGTAGTATAGTGTTACCACATCATAATGTTATAACCCATAAAAATATAAATTTGAAAAATAAAAAAAATGAAAAGAAATGAAAAGAAATACACTTGCATCAATTTAACTTTATATGCTCAAAATCAATTTCTTATGAATTTATATTTTTTTTCAACATCTTATCAACCCTTGCTTAAATCATTAAATTGCACCAATCATTATAAAAATCAACTCAAAATAAGCAAATAAATCATACTCCACTTTTATCACAATCACACAAAATAAAAAAATAAAAAAAATTCAATTTATTATAACTTACAAATAAAATATTGCATAACCGTCCAAAAAATGAGTAAGAGAGAATGAGGAAGAAAAGAGAAAAAATAAGTAAGTGACTTTCGTTTCTTTTTTATTTTTATTTTTTATCTTTATTTATTTGATATGTTGTGAATTATGTGTCAAATAAAGGTTAATATAATCTTTTTATAATGACTAGAAGCGGTATGTGATATTTCTACAATTCCGAAGGTGTCAAATGACATTAAGAAAATGGCAAATTATCCAATTGGCCCTTGAACTCTTTGTCTAGGTAAAAATAAGCGCTTCATCTATTTTTTACTGACTTTAAGCCCTCGAACTTGTAAAATTGGGAACCCGTGGCCCTTTTAGCCAGTTTCTCCGGTTTTGCAACCGGAGAACCAATTCACACGAACGCCAGTGTGCTTCTTCAAAGGGCATTTTTGTCCGCATATTCTAAGCAAAAAGGGCACACATAATTTGATTTCCCTCACCTCCCTTACTCTTCCTTGCGCAACCCCCACGCAATCCCATGGCTGTCTCTGTCGCCACTGCAACAACCGCGGCCTCCCAGAAGCTCTCTCCGCTTACAACCTCTCCTCATGACAAACCCTTCTGTTCTTCCTTCTCAAAAACCCTCCTAAAACCCTGCCACCCCCGTCACCCACACCCGCAAAGTCCACTGGACCGGTAGTCTCAGCCGCTTCCAAGAATCCTATCTCCGACATCGTCTCCGATGTCTCCAACAATTATGACGACAAACCCAGAGAGGAGTGCGGCGTGGTGGGCATTTATGGCGACCCCGAAGCTTCTTGCTTGTGCTGTTTAGCTCTCCACGCGCTCCAACACCGCACCAAGAAGGTGCCGTCATCGTCTCCGTCCATGGCAACGTCCTCAAATCGATTACTGGAGTTGGTTTGGTTTCTGATGTCTTTAACGAGTCCAAGCTATCCCAGCTTCCCGGTGACATGGCCATTGGCCATGTCAGATACTCCACCGCAGGCGCGTCCATGCTGAAGAACGTCCAGCCGTTCGTTGCCTCGGAGACTTGTGTTTTGGATTTGATAGAAGCTACTTACGAGATAGAGGTGATGCCTGGTGAGGTATTGGTTGTGGATAAAGACGGGATTGGACCCCTTTGTTTGATGTCTCATCCGGAGCCTAAGTCTTGCATCTTTGAGCATATTTATTTTTCTTTACCCAATTCAGTAGTTTTTGGGAAATCCGTTTACGAGTCTAGGCGGGCATTTGGGGAAATTTTGGCCACTGTATTCCCCGTTGATTTCTAAGCCAGTGGAGGGAAGGAGGAGGAGTTATGCCCTTTTTGTTTAGAATATGCGGAAAAAAATGCCCTTTGAAGAACCACACTGGCGTTCTTGTGAATTGGTCCTCCGGTTGCAAAATCGGAGAAACTGGCTAAAAGAGCCACCGGTTCCCAATTTTACAAGTTCGAGGGCTTAGAGTCAGCAAAAAATAGATAGGGGCTTATTTTTACTTAGACAAAGAGTTCAAGGGCCAATTGGATAATTTGCCCTTAAGAAAAACCCGAGGGAAGGTTTCTGATACTATCCCTTATTTTTATTAGCATCTCATGTACCTTATGAGAGAGGAATGGGAGTTGGAGACAGATAAATCGCTGTGGCCCTCGTCAGAAATAAATTAAATAGGATTGATCCTTGTTTGGAATAAAATAATGAAAACAGTGGGGACTTGGTACGGTGGTCAAGCTTTGTCAGAGTCAGAAAACGATCTGTAGTGGAAATTATAGGGGAGAGAGGGAAGAACGAAGAATTGAGAGAGGGAGACGTTGGAAGCTGAGTGCCTTTATTGTGGTCAGTAGAGATTTCTCTACACCGTTGCGGTGCGAATGTTGGAAGCATGGGAGCAAAGCAAAGCAAAGGCCGAGAATGGCGGCAAAACACGTATTCTATTCTCCCACCCCTCCCCCCCCCCCCCACCCCACGCAAAAAAGTAAAAATAATTAAAATTAAATTCCAAGAGATACCACTTCCAGTCTGCCACTGCCCAACTACTAACTCATAATTTCATAAAAGCCCCCCGCCCATGCCCCGTACCTTCCTCACACATTAATGACTTGGGCCTCATTTGGACTGTACTCTTTCAAAGATTTTTTTTGCATTAGACAAAAAAAAAAAAAGATTTTTTTTATAGTTTTTGTAAACATATTTTTTTGATCGTTTCTTTATTTTACATATATCAAAATGCTATGATACAATTTTTGACAATATTTTTTTTTAAAAAAAAAGCAATTCAGACGGAGCCTTTTATTTTTGCATTAGACACCCGCAACTTATTACTCATCTCCCACTGCCCAAAAGGAAGACCAAACGCACAAACAAGAAACAAGTAACTGGCGTACCCCCCACCTTATCCCTAACGGGCTTCAATTTCATTTCTTTTATTTTTTTTTTGTTTTTGATTTTCCCTTTACGAACGCACAAGGAAGACTGGTGTTTAGACTTTTGAGAACAGATTGTGAGAGGAAGAGAGTGATTGACCCATTCTTTGTTTTTTAGTTATATGGGTGTGTAACTTAACCAAATTACTCGCTTCAAAATCAAGAGTTCAATCAAAGGCTTGATTACTATGAAATTACATTACTAGTACTAAGAAAGTAATGAAATTTACCAAGTAACCATAAATAGTTTTGAGCGGGTTTAAAGTGTTATTGAAGATGATATTATAATATCACTTCAGACTCTCAACTCTACTATAGGTTTCCCTACGAAGCATCATTTTCAAATTTTGACACGTGTCGCGTGAGGTCATGTAAATCAATTTGTATAACATGAATTACTATACGTGTTAAGATTTAAAGAATCGCGATGCCACTTAGATCAATTCATATAACATAAATTATTATACGTGTTAGAATTTGACCCTCAATTCATGTAACATGACTTGTCATACGTGTTAGAATTTGTTGAAGAGTAATAAGACTTGGCAAGGGAATTACATTTTGGGACCGAAGGGATGCGTGGGATTCCAGTTTGGGAAAGAGCGGGGCTCAGTATTACGTATATGCCCCCCAGTATGGTCTGCGAGGAATACACATCTAAATCTAATCTATTACTATTATCTACAACATGGGAAACGGTGAAACAATAATATAATAATATAAGACCAAGTCGTTTGAGCGTTTCAACCCCAAACATGGAAGGAAGTAGTAGCAGCAGCAGTAGCGCTGGTATCACAACCGAGTCGCATCGTACCCAATCATTTCCGTCCAACAACAGCGTGATGGATCATCATCACCGTCCATTGCTATCATCGGCCAACGGTGCTGATGATGATGATGAAGATGATGGTGGTGGCCGTGGTAGCGGTCCCTCTCAAAACGACAGCGGACCTAACGAGGTGGAGCGCTCCCCAGCACCAACACCAACACCAAAGCCTCCCAATCACAGCTGCCATCATTCTTCTAGTACCGGCCCTAGCCGCAGCAGCAGCAGCCGCGCTACTACTACTAGTACTAGTACTGGTATTGTCTTCCCTGACCATGTTGTTGTTGTTACCAACAATGGGAGTGCAACTGCTGGCTTAGCCGCTGCTGCAGCAGCAACAACTTTGCAGCCTTTTGACTCTCCTTGTTCTATTACCAACACCGCCTCCAAATCCCCAGGTATATGCACCACTATTGTTATTATTATTATTATTATTCTTCCTCCTACAACTACAAGTCAATTCATCCCTAACTAATTCACCCCCTTATTTTGTTAATATGCTACTATTACCGACACGACCTGCTGCACCACTACTCGTTTAATTTTAATTTTCTAGTCTGAAAAACTTGGCAAGAAAATGGACCAGAAAGAATACAACTTGATTTTTTTGTACTGCTGCTGATTAAGGAGGAGGAGGAGGAGGAGGGCTTGGAATGGCGGCAGCTTCAGCAGCTCTGGGTTTTCCTTTTACAGCGGTTCAATGGAAGGAGCTTGAAAGACAAGCTATGATCTACAAATATATGATAGCATCTGTACCCGTACCTTCCGATCTTCTCTTACCTGCAGATCCAACTGCCGCTCCCTGTCTGTAAATTTTTTTTTTTGTTTTTAATTTTTATTTTCTTGTCTCCTTGTTTAATTTTACTAGCTAATTTATATTTTTTTTTTTAAAAAAAAAAAACTAGGGATATTTTCTTAAAACGTGCTTGTTGTTGGGCAGCAGTGCTCCTCGGGGGGAGTCATGGAGGTGGTGGTTCAATATACAACTTGAGATATGGGAATAGAGATCTAGAGCCAGGAAGGTGCAAAAGAACGGATGGCAAGAAATGGAGATGCTCTAGAGATGTGGCTCCTCATCAGAAGTACTGCGAGCGCCACATGCACAGAGGCCGTCCCCGTTCAAGAAAGCCTGTGGAACAACTTCAGTCTTCGTCCGTATCTCCCGACGACAATCCCAACAACAACATTAGCAAGAAGTCCCGCCTTCACCACACCTCCCTTCACCCTAACCCCACTGTTGCTCAACCAAACAACCATTCCTCTCCACAGTTTCAAGGAACCGGCACCATCCAGCAGCTCAAGGACCCTCAACTTCTCGATGCATCAATTGCTTTCAATAGTATCTTTGCATCTTCTTGCAATTACAAGGAATCCAACAGGTTCCTTCACTCATTTAAGTTGTGTCTGGCTTTCCTGTTACCTCGTCTAAGTTTCTTGGGTTCTACTTATAGTCTTTTGTCCGCTCATATCAATTGTAATTCGCAGGGTTTTCGGCTGGGCCGTGGATGGGGAAGTTATGGCAGCAAATCGGGTTGAGCAAGAGTCGCTGCATTTGATGGACACCAGAAGAAGAGAGGGATTGGCTCCTATCCGGGGCTATATCTACGGCACTAACGCCTCCACTCTGCAACAGGGCTATGGCGAAGAGGGGCCATTGAACTTGTTTTCTTATGCTACTGAAATTGCCTACCCGGGGGGTATCCACAGCCGGAATGATGAGTACTACCATGCGTTCCTGAACTCTGATTTAATTGCATCGAAGCAGCCTCAGATAGACCAGCACTGTCCTCCTAGGGGCTTTATTGATGCGTGGTCAAATGGGGATTTAAAGACAATTGACGAGTCCTCCTCGGTGCCATCTTCAAAAGGGTATGGCCTGTCCCCTTCTTCTCTCACGCTTTCGATGGCTATGGCGGCAGGAAATGCACTTGATGAAGGGATGGGACTGGACGAAGATTCTCGTCCCCGTATGCCCACGCCCAAAGATAGCCCTGTTTCTTGGCTGCCTCTCATTCCAGGTGGGCCACTGGCTGAGGTTTTGCAGCCTAACTCCGTCGCTTGTGGATCAAATCCAGCATCTCCATACGCTAGTAACGGCGACTCAGTCAGCCCTCCGGCAACCACGGTTTCATCACCGACTGGCATTTTCCAAAGAGCGTTGTTTTCTCACTCTGATGGCAGCGTCTGCAACAGCCCAACTCTAGCGGCTTCGGCTGCTCCACCAGAGGTCGTCGCTTTCCAGTGGCTTAATTGAGAGTTTAAGGGGCTGCAAAGATGGTCAAGCATTTTAATTTCTTAACAGTCTATAACTTTGATTCCTTAGTTGTGGTTGCTTTCGGTTTCTCAGACGAGTTTTTTAGGCTTAAAGATTTTTTTTTTTTTTTGGAAAGATGCATTTCTTGATGCTTCCTTTGTCGTCTTAGTGTGCACCCTCTGGAATTCTCTTAATTTCCGTGGTGTAAAGGTAGTTAATAGCGTTTTGCTTCAATTGTCGGGCTATACAATCTAGCTATTAACGAACCTTTTCTTTTCTTTTGGTTTCTAAAAAGGCTCCCAGATACAGATGCTATAATAGAAAAAAAAAAAAAAAAAAAAGGAAGAAAATCCCTGGTGAGCAAGCGACTGGTGTTTCCAAAAGCTATTACAATTGAGTGTTGATGATTTTGTATAGTGCTTGATGTTTGTAATATTTGATCTTCTCGTAGCTCTTTAACCCTTGTGGGACGAGAGAGTGTTTTCTTTTTTTAAAAAAAACATTGGTGAGAAAAGAGCCAATTGGATGCTAAGAAGATTGACACGTCTGGTGCAGTCATATTGGGGAAGCAATTCCAGTTGAATCTTCTTGGAAAGCATGAATGGATGAGTCTGAACATGTTCTAAAACAGCCAGGCTAGGTAAGATATTCCCCCCTACTCTGAACTGAACATGGTTCTTCGTTAGCGCATAAACAAATATGTTGCCTTCCCAAAAAAAAAAAACATGCTTGTTGCTGGAATCCAGAGAGAACCAACACTAGCCATGTGGGGGTTAAAGGTCAGGGAGTTGAACTCCCGCAGCAGGGTTCGATATCTGACTGCCACATGGGGGTTTTTCAGGTGAATTTTTGGGGGATTTGAAAAATACATTTTTTCGGCTAGCGCCCCGTTAAGTTCAGGCTTCAGGCTACTGCGAAATAAGATGCAAACGGGGCACTGACGACGTGCTATTTGTCTGCAAAATATCTACCTACCCTTTTGCTTCTGCGTACGCGTTGGCGTCTGGTTTTGCCCTCCTTAGAGCATGATGAAAAGTCTTTTATACCCTTTGGTATTACTTGAATTAACTATTTTGCGCTTCCTTATCCATTTTTCTTCCTTTTCTTTTTTATTCTTCCATATCCGAGGGACATGATGCTAGTTTCTTCCCTTTGTAAAAATTATTTGGATAATTCTCTCTCTCTCTCTAACTTCTATTTATTTTAATATAAATATTAATTTATTATTTGCATTTTAAAGAGATGATTCATCACTTGATCAAATGTTCTTCATGATATATATATGTATATCCAAAATTGGTGTGGTAGAACAAAATAGGTGATGAAGGCTTGTAGTTAGTTTGTCTATCCAACTAGCTAGACAACTTGTGTGATGCTGCTGCTAGCCTGCTGCTAATAATAGTAAGCGCACAAGCAACTTGTGTGGCATCAAATGCAAAGCATATTTGGGCTCAGAAGGTTGAGTCGCGTCTTTGTGATGTCGCGGACACAAATTAGGATTTTTGCTGTAGGGACATATAATTACCCAAACAAAACCAACCCTTTTACTAATAAGAGTAGTATTAACTACTAACAACTGCTAAGGATGGTTTTGAAACTGTTCTGATGCTTATGCTTACTACTTCAGTCATTCTCTTGTTTTTCTTCACTTTCCCACACTCACTACTATCTTTTCTTAGGTATCCCAAAAAAAAAAAAATCGGAAATGTAGAGTTGATGGGTGAGAAAAAGTCGTATGTACGGAGTGGATGGGGGCCATTTCGTTTCGCGTACTATATACTACTACATCTTAGCTGTAGGGCTGTTAACTGCTGATGGTTTCTCAAGGACACCGTTAGGTGTGCCGTGAATAATAGAATCGTTCCAGCATCTGTTTATTTTTCTATTCTGATTCTGTTTTATGGAAATGATAGATGATTTTCTGGGCAAGACGAAAAAGAGAACTGAAAGTGAAAGATTGTCGTCTACCATACCAAAACTTCTATCGACTGCTGCAAGTCTAAATTAATTAAATTCGAACGACACAATTTGCATATTCGTCCATTTGACTATTCTGATTGTGAATCACTTGCCCTGTGGCTGGATTGCATTTCCATTGTACAACTTTAAGACATTTGAGCGTTGCATGCTACTTGCTTTCCACTCCGACTTGGGCATGTACGAGGTTCCAAGATCACACCTGAATATGGATTGTTTAATTAATTCGCAATTTCTACTTATTAACCTTCTGGCTTGCTATCGAGGAAACTTGGTGGTCAAAAGTTTGAGGAGGATAAACTTCAAACTTTGCTGCAGAACAAATATATATTAGCTTAGTCGGCCGTTAATTTGACTCCTCAATTCGACATGAACGTTGTATTTTTGCTGCTTCTTAAGAAGCCTTTGATACACGTTCTTGAGACTAGTGTGGATGCCTGTACTAAATTCTTCTATGAAACTTCAACCTCTTCAGGATCTGAATTCGAGACATCAGGTTAATCATCATTTGGCTGGTTCATCCCGTGAAGATTAATACTCATTGTGGAATAAGGTTGAGAACAATGCGTCTAACAACTTTGGTTTGTTAGGAATTTAACGAATTCACATGTCACTCTCTAAAGTCTAAAGCTAAAAGAAACAAGTAACTAGAATCGAGAAGTTTATGAGTGCTAACACTAACAGGCCTAATACTTACTTAGTGCTCAGTTGTACATGCATCCCCAAACCACTTGCAGAAAATCTTTGACACTCTCAATTCGAAAATCAATGACTCGCGCTTTTGTTGATCAACTAAAGTTGCAGTTGTCTGAACTCTTCTCCCTGCATGTTATTTTGGCGGCTTTGATCAGCTGATCTGAGCTATCTCCTTACTTCCATCAGTTGGAGAGGTCTCTCAGCTCGTCAGTGCATCAAGAACACATCTATGACCTCTGCTGATCCTCAAGAACACAGGTCACAATGTTGGTACATATGGGGTTCTTCGACGAGTGATGCCATCTGGGAGTAATATCTACATCGCTGTATGGATCTGGAGCTGTGAATAGCAGTCGTTTCTTCGCTGATCCCCTCTTTTCAGTCTGAGGGGTTGAAGGCCTTTGTCTTGGCGTACTTGATGACCGAGCTCGAGCATTTGTTGATGCCGTGGCTGCCATGTACTTTGGTTTATGTGCAGGAACAGAGAAGTTGGAGCAAGTTGGAGTGTGAGCTGCTGGACTGTATCTCTCTTCTCTTTGGCAACGTGGGCTAGCTGAGTGCATTTTGAGAGGTTTTATTCTCACTGGGGATTGAGGAACAGGTGGTTGGATGGACAACTCGGACATCCTATGGAGAGGAGATGAAGTTGTGAAAGAGGATGGCCAGTGTCGACAGTCCTGGTAATTGCAAGCTTGTCTTGTTGGGAGATTCTGAGCTGTATAAGTGCAAGGTCGGATGCTGCTGTCCATTTCAACAATGTTAACGGAATCTTTTTCATCACACGAGGCTCTGCTGATTTCTTTGGGCTGCTTATTTATCCTGTCAAAGGACTCGTATAATACGGGGTTCTCTTCATATGCTGCTTTGTCCACTGAAATTTGAGCTTTGCCAGTTTTCCACATCTATTCGTGACAACATTAGAGGTTTCTTTTTTCAAAGTATTGAGAGGTAAGATGCATTGTTTAAGACTTTCAGCTGAAGAATGTCGTACCAAAAGATGAAAAAAAATGTCGAGGAAAAAACAGAAATAGATCAAAACCTGTCGAGAGAAGGCCCGAGAAAGATGCATTCCAGGTTTTGAAGCAACTTCTTCTGTTTCCTGCAACAGGTCATGGATGTACATTGGCGGTGGGTATTGACCATCAACTGAACCCCTTGCATCCCTGGACTGCACGCAGAGTTATGAAAGAGCTAATCAAAATCTCAAAGCAACAGGAGCATGAGAGGATTTTATTGACATCTCTTAGGAATCACATTAACCTTCTTGGCCGTGGTAAGAGGTCCCCATTTGCTGTTAGCATCACTACGAAAAATATATCCTTCACATGATAGCCTCTTTCGTTGATCACGCGCTTGAGCTTGCAAGCGGATAAGAGCTTGCATGCATTGGAGTGTCATCTTTGCTCGTTCGCGGACATTATGGCCTCTTACTAAGGCTTGCAGCTTTACAAGCCCTTTAAGTGCACGTAGTGCCCGTCTTGCCTAAAAACAGGAATATATTCATCAGCTCTTGCTTTAGTTTCTGAACTTCCAAGAACGTGCAAAATGGGAGTAGTAGATTACCAAATACCCTCTGAAGGCTGATTGAATTAAAATAGCTGCGCGCCGCTGTCCATCTGAAATGGAAGGCCTAGTAAGCCTCAAAATTTCTGCAGCGGCCTCTGCCGTCGCAACTGCTGCTTCAGTAGCCACTTTTGTTGCCATAGCCACACCAATTGCACATTGTTGCTGGGCCATCTCTGGTGCAGAAGTCCCTGCCAGATTTGCGCCTGACATATTGGCTGATGCATTTGAGGCCAAGTTCATTTTTTGGGTTTCATCACGCTGTATTGTTGTTTCGCAAGACCAAGGCTTCTGGAAAATCCATCTTCGTTTTCCCCTCTTCTGAGAAGAAACAAGAAAAGAAGAAAAGCACTTGATTTTAACTCTGCAATCACCATTTACTTTGACCTCCGTCAAGCTTGTATGAGATCTAATCTGATATTGTTTACCTTTTCTTCTTCTTGTTGGTCATGTTCCTGATCCCTTCTTTTGCCGCTCTTCTTCTCATCTTGGTGTCGGTCTTTTGCAGGAGATGTGAAAGCCTTTTTCACCACGTTTAACCAAGAAGTTCCTCCAATCTTCCCCATGCACAGTTTGTAATTTGAAGAAGTTTACTGGTCCAATGGAGGGAATCTATGGGCTCCGAAGGAAATAAGATCCAGCGAGCGAAAAGAATTGCAGTCCCCGGTATATAGGAACGGAAATTGCATATTGCAACTTTAATAATTGGCCAGCTGCGAAAGCAGAAAATTGTCGACTGCCTTCTGTGGCATGCAAACTGCAAAGGACTCACAGTGTAATGTTACCTACTCGTCAAACACGAAAGAAAGAATGCCTGTTCTCCTCGATACTGCTGAAAGCTGTGAGAGAAACATCACAGCATGAACGAACGCTTTCCTTTGTGGCTCTGAAAAATACAAAAACTGAAAAATTCTGCTGCACGTGCTATGAGATGATGAAGGGCTTGGAAACCAATGCTAGTGCGATTCTTGGGGATTTTCGAAATAAATGACCTGCAATGCCTAAATAACTAAAGTTGCACTAGTAGTGCTGGTTGAAGGTTCATGCAAAATCGGGTTGGCTGGGGATCACTTTGAGGGATTGGCCAAGTAGGAGGACAAAAAATATAAACGGATGTATTATTGAATGAGTCCATAGTCGGGATTTGACTTTTTCTGTTACTTGATTATCATTAGCCTAAGGGTGTACTCGAGCTTGAATTCGATATTTTTCTGAGATATTCGAGCTCCAATTAGAATTTGAATGAGCATTTAAGGCGAAATTCGAACTTGACTCGATAAAATTGTAGCTTAATTCAAAAGCTCGATTCAAAATCTCATTTAAGCCTAAACAAATTCATGTACTCAACGACGAGTTTCGAATCAAGTTGTTAATCAAGTTGGTCGCGAGCTACTCCCTGTCAACTTTCATCACCCCTACCCTTGCCAAGTTGCCACAAATGTAGAGTTTAAATAGGAGGGAGAAATTATCCTACTTGAAAGTTCCAGACTTTCCTAAGAGTAAGAAAAAAAAAGAAAGAAAGAAAGGAAATGAGGCCACTGCATTCTAAATTAGATACTCAACAAGGATAATAGCGTTCCGCCATTCTGCCTAGTTCGGAATTAATGGATATCATTACATATATGCATTGATCCTTGAACCACTGCCATATTCACGAATGCTTCTCTTCGGTGTATTTTCTCTTCATTTCTTACGATGCACATTTAAATGCATGATAAATGTCTTCATTTATTAAAAAAAGATCTTTTTTGTTTGATTAATCCTAACTTTTATTAATAAATGAAAGGAATAATTTCACAAATCTCCCCTAAAATTTTTAATAATTGCAGAGAGCTCCCCTAAAGTTTTAAAAATTACATATACCTACCTTACTTTTACTATTTATATAACAATGTAAGTCCAACAAGCTAGATTTTTTCTCAAAAATCCTAAATTGTCCTTTTCCACAAAACTAAGAAAGAAAAATATAGTATATTCAATCATTTTCTTCCACATTTTACACAAATCAACAAACCTAATTCTTAACAACCATCCAACCATAAGTTTCAAATCTAAATAACTATTTAAAAGATCTCAAATTGCATATACAACATCAATGCTTGCCATGCAAAAAAATAAAGATACAAACACAAAAAAAATACACAAACACAGACACATACCATTGATAGCCAATTTTATACCCCAAAATTAAATCTCAATACTCAAATACCTTTTTAATACAAGCTAATATAGCCTAAAACCACCATTACAAATATCTTATGACCTGAAAAATATTAATATCTCAAAAGCAGAGAATAAATTCTACCTGTAATTTATTAAACTTGAAGGCAGCCAAGTGAAATTGTTTGAAACCTCAAGGGAGGTTTCTGAAATTATTCCTAAATGAAAACACATATCACCCGTACATTTGGATATATATTATAAAAAATAGAGAGAGACTCCAGTGCTCCTCCAGACATACTTAGTGGATTTAGATGCGTAAAGCGTTGGTTCGCGCGGTACCAAAAGAAAATCGGCTGAAAAGTTTAACAAATGGCTTAGACAAGTTTAAAGCAACGGCTAAGGAATAAAGGACCTGAAAAAGAAATAATGATAATACGTTTGACTACGACGAGATTACAAGACAAAGGGGAAAGAGGGTGTCCCTCGACGCTAATCGTCCGATTATTCGCGAAGGAACGTGATTTCATAAAATTTTTATTACGTGGACAAGGTGACAAAGAAGCTGGACACGGGAGTCCAGAGTCTTCATGTCCATCTAATCAACTCTGAATTCTCAAGTATTCAAGATTCCTCGATATTCTTCTCATTCCCCGCTATAAAATTTGTTTACCTTCCCCTCCCCTTCATCCTCAGCCAAAGTAGAAGAAACAAGGTCCAACTTGATTGCTTGATATTAAAAAAGAGCTCACTATCACTTCCCATTTCTCAGTTTCTTTTGAACTGCGAACTTTTAATGGCTACCAAGATTCTTGCATGTTCTTCTTCTCCCCTGGCACGCCATAACAACCCTGCTGCTGCCGCTCCTGCCGCTCGCTCTTCAAGACTAGCCACTGCTCCTTCGGGTTCTGTGTTCTTTCCATCTCCTGCGCCATTTAGAGTCAAGAGTCCATCCAGACTCTCTCTTGTGAGAGTTCAGGCCAACGGCGACCATAAAGATGCCGCGCTCGACGTGCAACATGTCAGTAGCCAACCCAAAAATCAGGACATCGCCGTCCAAAGAAGGCCTCGCAGGTTGGCGCCCGTTGACATCTCCCCCTTCGGTAAGTAGTACTACTGCTACCGCATGATTCCCTGTTTCACCCTTGGCCTTCTGTAAAAGTTTAAAAGGGGGAAAAGGAAACTAATCTCTCTCTCTTTCCCTTTCTGGTTTGATTCCCTGCCTTCTGTGGTTAACAACTTAAACAGGTTTTCTCGATCCGCTATCTCCCAAGAGAACCATGCGCCAATTGCTGGACACGATGGATAGATTATTTGACGACGCCATGACATTCCCCGGAATGGGAATTAACGAGGGGGCGGCAGGGGGGCAGGTTCGCTCCCCCTGGGACATTCACGAAGATGAACGTGAAATAAAGATGCGCTTTGACATGCCTGGACTCTCCAAGGAAGACGTCAAAGTCTCCGTGGAGGATGATGATATCCTCGTTATCAGAGGCGAGCGCAGCAAGGAAGACCGAAAAGACGATGATGCATGGACTCGGCGGAGTTACAGTTCATATGACACTCGCCTCCAACTCCCACAAGACTCTGAGACCGACAAAGTTAAAGCAGAACTCAAGGATGGAGTTCTTTACATTTCCATTCCTAAGAGACAGGTGGAGAGAAAGGTCGTTGACGTAGAGATCAAATGAAAAGCTTCAGGTGTCGTGTTTATTATACGTGGTTGCCAATCATGTGCTATTACTAGTGATATACTACTGGAAAGGTATAATAGTCAGCGGAGGTGGTTCAAGTTTTGGATATCTGCATGTAACTACTACCATGGCATGCACACTGCTGTACTTTTTAGCATGTACAAAAAGTAAAAAGTATGCAGGTTTGTTATCTACAATAATATCGCCCCGATAACTTGCTCCTCCTCCGCTTGATCCAAGTCCTTCCTGGATAATGAAGACATCAAGAACTGTCCGATTAACAAAAAGAACACATTCACTATTTGTCCAAATAAATCGAGCTAAATTCCTCGACAGGGACTTTTGTGCACAGAGTAGAAGCTCATTCAGGAAACATATTTTGGGCTACCTTAGTTCCAGAGTTTTATCACATAAGCATCCTTATAAGGTCAATCATCAGAGTGGATCCTTAAAAAGTGTAAATTTTCACAGGAAATTAAGGGGAAAAAGCACCTAGTCCTCCGCAGGAGAGAATACAATCTTTTCTGATGAACTTATCTGATTCAGGAAGCACAGAGAAAAACTGAGGTTGCTGCAACTTGAGTGCAACATTGCTATTATAACCGAACAGAAGGGAATAAATTCCAACATTTCTAATAATGCAACGACTATTATCAAATCCTGAAAAAAAATATCTCCGCACATTGAGTTCTAAATTCCGTCCAGTAGAATAGCCCACTGATGTTATATGTGGTCTTGCACTCTTTAATAAAAGTTATTCCTTCGCACTTAGATACACGTGAATGACACAGCCGTAGCTTATAAGAGCAAACGAAAAAGGCAAATATCTAAGCATACAGGGACTTTGGACGCACACACAATAGCAGCTCCAGCAATTCAAAAATTAAAAATGCAGTCGTGAAAATGTTATTTCCCTTTCACAACATACAACTTTTCCCATTTCCAAATTACGTCTTGCACCTTCAAGGCCTAAAAAAGTAACAAGACGTTAATAGGGCGGGGGAAGGAGACTTAGCTGTTGCATTATTTCCTTCCTTGCTTCAACCATTCAACCTGGACAAGCATATGCTGATTGCTATTTCGATCATCTCTTAAAGCATGCATGATGTACATAGTGCAGCAAGTCTGTCTTCAAGACCATAAAAGGTGGAAGTTAGCAATAAGATGTTATATACAGTCCATTTGAGGTCTTCCTTCCAATCAACGAGAATACTAGTTGTTATGCTTCTTCTTCACTTTTCTCCTCAAAGCCTTATCAAACTCGGGACCAGAGAGCGATAACACTTGATTCAGTAGTAACCTAACCCCATGCTCCTTCACAATTGCGTATCGAGGTTTTATTCTATCTTCTAAGCTGTAACCAAAATACTGAGGGAACTTAACCAGCTCTGACTTGGGATAGTCCATAGTAAGAAAGAACTCCCACTTGGGGACCAAGTTCTCTGCCACGCTAAAAGTATACAGAGCCCCATATCTAGAAATCATGGTTCTCACATCCTCTATGCTATAACCCCTTTCCAGAAAGAATTCTGTCAAAGGCTTTAAGTTAGCTTCTATGCTAAGTCCAAATGTTTGAGGAGACCGTTGAAGAAGATGCGCAACATCAATCCCCAATGAGCTGAAGTATTCAACTGTAGGCCGTAGCTTATCCTCAACACTGTAACTTATAATGTTTGGGCAACGAGTTAGAACCTTACCCACATTTTCAGCCGAGAGACCAACCTCATAAAGAAAATCAACAGATCCTTTCAGTTTTGACCTGCTGTAAGTAAGAAGGGCAGGAAAGCGGTATATAACTTTTGCCCACTGCCTTTTATCCACCCCTAGGTTCTCCAAAAATGTCATGGTGGGGATTAAATTTTCAGAGAGACTAATCCCACAAAGTTGAGGCCTTTTGCTAATGATGGTTGGAATATCTGATTTCAATATGCCAAGATCAAGAAGGAACTCAACCAGTGGTTTGATTTTTCTGTCCAAACTATAGTAGGCAAAAGCCGGGAATTTGCGTATTACCTCCCTAATTGCCTCCAGGTCCATTCCAAGCTCAACTAGATAGCAAACATGTGCAGGAAACTTTCCCGCTGGGCTAATCTCACTTACCCGAGCCAAGGCTTTCAGCTTCTTGCTATCAAGGGTGGCATTAGAGGGAGAAACTAATGTATCCAAATTTTCTTCAGTAATTGGGTTTGGATAATTTGCTTCTATACTTTCTTTCACAGGTGGGTTTGGGAAGTTTTCTACCACATCCACCAGGA
Organism: Coffea eugenioides; assembly: GCF_003713205.1. NCBI lineage: Eukaryota > Viridiplantae > Streptophyta > Magnoliopsida > Gentianales > Rubiaceae > Coffea > Coffea eugenioides. The sequence continues at coordinate 721,434 of NC_040036.1, read as the reverse complement.
TTCCTCCATATTCCTCAAGGAGGGTTTCAAGGTAAGGAATAAGAGCATCCCTGATCTCAAGAGTTGTAAGTTCTCGTCCTGCAGTGTCAAGGAAAATTAGTTTGGGAGACTGAAGGCAGTTCTCCATGCACTGGAGAACTGAACCAATTTCGTTTTAAAGAAGCAATAACAACATTAAGATCGAACCTACTAGGTAGCGAGATTTGTGAACAGAATGAAGTTGCGAGACAAGGTGATCAACAAAAGCATCTGACTTATTAATTACTCGAGCAGCCAGTGCACTTCTCAACCCTTGCTTCTTTAAGAATAGTGTCAGTACAGCCTTGGCTTCTTCTTTTTCTGCAGCTAACAGGCTAGGAGGCACCATCCTCAAACTGAATGATCCATCTACTCCAGATTCAGCGGCTAATGAAACCAATATAAGAATGTTCTTCTGTCAATGATGAACTAACATATTCATGCAAGTAAACCAAGGATGAATTAGCCTATTTGATGGTGGTGTCGTGTAGAAAGAGGTAAAAAGTTTCAGTAGCTCACCATATTTTGCCCAGCAAACAAGAACTCGCTGAGGAGATCGAGAATGAGTCCTGAAGTAATAAATCATGATGCGTGGGTTATGGACCAATTAACCAAGATAAAAGGTATCCACACATGCTACATACTACAGACACATCTCAATCTTTTTTTCTATTGCTCCATACAGATGTAGTCATTTCCATTTTTTTTCTGGCTAAAGACATATCTCAACCTTGCAGTCAGGGGTGGAGCCATATTGCCTTCACCTCAATATTTTAAAAGCTATAGAACAACCCATACAAACCTATACAAAGTTTAGAGTTTTTGTAATTGCCCCACTCTCCCCCACCCCCGGGGGGAGGAATTTCAAAATATTCTATCTGGTTCTTCCACCATTGCCCTCGAAAGTATGAAATTTTTTACAGCTGCCCTCACCATTTCTATGATGGAACCATAAAACAAAACATGGTGCTATTTGTATTCCCTTTCAAATAAATCTTATTTGCTTAATATTGAACTCCACTTATATGTCTAACCATATGAATTACAAGCAAACTAATTATTCGTTTGACTAAATACAAATTAATTGTTTATTGTATATATCAGAAACTACGTCTTATAGTTTACGTGTATTATTAACTATTCTATAATTTTACACCATTAGATGACTCGATAACTATTGTGGATAATGAACTAAATACCAACCTAGACACGATCTTTTATTTTATTTTTATAATATTGAATAAACTGGTTCATGCCTATTAAACCTATAAAAAAACATAGTTGTGGTAAAAATCCACAAAGTCCACCTTGCAAGTTTAACATAAAACTTTTATCTCCTGAACAAAGGTCCTGCCTGCAGTACTTGGAACAGATATCTCTTAAGTGCAAAATACTGAAATAGTTGCATTTGGATAATAAAGCAAAATGTTCATAATATTCGTTGCACTCAAACAAAACAATTCCCATATGTCAACAGAGCGTACACACGTTCTACAGTCGATTTAACTCAAGAAAAAGGTTGCACAGGAATTTCATGCTTAAACCTCAAAATTTTAAGAACCAGAAAAACGCAATCCAAGGCCCAGCTTCCCGAAACAAAAGAAGTCATAGTGTTTCACAAGGCAGTGAGAGAAATAACTAAGAAAATAGTTTGAAAGAAACCTGATATAAAATGGCCTCCAACTCGTGGACACCGCAGAAATTGAGATCTTTTTCAGGGGTTGCCTGCATACGACAACCCAGGAGGAGGTAGAAAGAGAACTCAACATGGCATAGGTCTCAGATTTGAGCAGCCAGCCAGCAGGGCTTGTCTTCTTCTTCCTCCAGCTAGCTTGGACGCTCCAGTTTTAAGTTCAGAGCCTCCTCTCCACTCGCACGGGCAAAAAGACCCAAGATTTCTCGAGGGGCTGATGCGGCAAATCTATATATATTATTGCAAGAGAGGTTTTAATGAAGGCGTCCTGATGTCTTCCAAATCTTCCATATTTTTTTCTAAATTTTTTATTTATTTTAATAAATAAATTCAATTAAAAATTTTGAAATAGTGTGATTTACAACTAATCCTATAACAATTCAAATTTAAAATTTAAAACTTTCTTTCCCACTTAAAATGATTGCTTAATAAATCATTTATAGTTTGTTTTCAAACTTATATCCTTTTTTCTTCCATAAGCAAAGAAAATAATTTTGGATATTTGATTAGTTTCATATTAAAATCATTCACCCCCATTACAACTTTATCACTTTGGCCCATTTTATTCCATGATAAACAATATTGATTTGTCAAATCTGAGGAATAATATGATTAGTCTCATTTTTTAATAATTTATATAGTAACATTTTTAGCACTGTCCTTCCAAGTATATACATAGATTTGTCAAACATTCAGATAACATATCCAATTATAGCCATTCTTTAACCATTTTACCTTCTGCAACTAAATTAATTTTTTTAGCTTTAAACTTATCTTATTAGATGATGATTCCAACCAATGAAATAAACATTCTGACATACAACGTCACCTAGATAATTTTTTACATACGCAAAATTTCATCTGGATAATTTCACATATAACGCGTACATCCGAAAGTGCACATAAAACAAAATTTTGATATGAATTATAAATTAATAAAAAGGGCATTTAGATGTTTGTGTTTTGGAGTGTTTATAAAAAATTTTAAAACAAATATTTGTTTAAACGATTATCTTGGGTGATCATCACAAAAAATAGTAGTATTTCACCAAAATTATGCCTAATTATTTTTCCTTCATAACTATAATTCTAACTCTTTATTTGGGAAAAAAATTGAAGAGTGAGATAATGAATTCTAAATGATAAAAGAAATAGAAAGATTGAAGTATAGGGCCGAGAAGGGTAAAAATAGGGTAATGAATCTTAAGTAGTAAAAGGAGTATAAAGATAGAAGTATAGGATTTGGGAGGGTAAAATCAAGGAAGCTATAGTTGTGAGTTGGGATGAAACTATCAAAATGGATTATTTATGTGGGATAAATGAACATAATTTTATGTGATTTTGGTTATCTTACCCATTTACAATCCACTGCAAAAATTTATTTATTTATTCTCCCATATTATTTGAGCAACAAAATAATATATTATTGTAATCAACAAAAATAAGAACACATTGCATTAATAAATAAATTTTTACCTAAAAAATTACACAGATAAATCCATAGTGGTGATCATAAGGAGTTTTAATTTTGTCACTCTACAAAAATCTCAAATAATTTAGGTATGAATGCAATAAATCAATTTATACTCAATGAGTTAATTAAAACTTTGAAAGAAGGGAGGGATGAAGTAGGATAAAATTTAACAAAAATTAAAAAACATGAAAAGAATGTTAAGTATGCCTTTGCAAAAAGTAGAATATAATTATTGAATTTGTTACTAATGAATTTGAATTTAAGTCTAATTTAATTATGTCCAAATAGGTAGTCCCAATCTATCTATTTAATAGCCACTAATTAATGAGTTTAATTGGGTTACCTATTTAAAGTTAATAAAATTATACACCCATACTCATTTGTTGAAGAGCAAGTTGAAAAATTGGTCATTGTTTACAACTATATATGGAGAGTAATAGGATATAAGGTAAATAGGGTGCAAAATTCGGTAAGAGATTACATAATTTGATAGAAGCAATGTAGAAGGAAAATAAAGGTAGAGTTTGTAGGAGAGAGAAGAGTTGGAGGGATATGAAAAGTTTGGGTTAAAAAGATGAGGAAGAGGGTAATGAAAAATAGGGAAAAGTTAATGAGAAGTGGCGCAAAAAAAGAGAACATGGTAGGGAGGAGTAAGATTTTATGTTTGGTGTGCTTTTAGTATTTTTTAGATATTTTTGTGACTTTGTTCATATTTTTTAGTATACGTTAAAGTTTTAGATAAGGTACATAAATACAATATAAATTAGATGCTAAAATAGTACTCTTTTGATTTTTTTAATCTTTTTTCTTGTAATTAATATAAATAATTTATTTACTATTATTATTATAGTAAACGTTAATCCGTGCATTGCACGGGTTGCAATACTAGTTTATTAATTAATAAAGAATAAGTTAATGCAAGCGAGGTCAATCTTATAGTACTTCTAAGCTGGGCCTTGAGCCCGTGGCGTTCGTTCTCGGGTTTGAAGCAAAAAAGTTTGGGCATGTTGGACGACAAAATTCATTTGGCAAAATACAAGGGCCATTTTGAACAGCTTTTTCTTTATACTTGAGAATAAAATTCAATTTGTAGCATGTTATTTGGAGACAGTCATATTTTCGTTTTTTTTTCTCCTAGTCTCAATTATGGTCAATTAATTCCTAATTTTTTGAAACTTTGCATTTAAACATTTTAAAATCATTTTTTATTTCACATGTATTACATTTCAAAACATGTTATACTTTTATATTTCTAAAAACTTTTCCATAAAATGCACCAAATGAAATAAGAGTCAATATCATATGAACTGAATCAAAGATAAAAAAGATACGATATTGTAACTGGCCATCTCACCCGACTGTTTGCCTCATTGTAGTTTGCCCAATTGGAACCAATATTATGAAGAAATGCATTTTTTCTTTTTATTTATTTATTTACTTGAAAAAAGTTTACAAGAAGAGAAGCCTGACCTCACTCCAAGTGTTATTTATTTATCACAAAGTGTTAATACTCCAACTTGGCTAAGTCCAACCATTGGTCTTTGGTTTAATGACCTGCGAGGGAGAGTTTCTTAGAATTCTCCCGTTAAAAGAGTATAACAGTGCACTTATCTGATTTGAAAGTTCACCCCTCACTCATAGTCTGTCTTAGCTTCTTATTCAATACAATAGGTGTTCAAAGATAAACTTAAAGAGGTTTTACCCCAAAAGATTTTCCCATTTGGATCCTCAAGCCAAAAAAAAAAGAGAATCAGCTGTAGGATGTCAATCTCCTTTCGTGAGAAATTGCGTTTAATCATTAAAAAATAGTTCATCAATTAATTGAGAATTCCGGCACCGTGCAATTAAAGGCCCGTGTTTCAATCCACCGTTTCTATGACACTATTGGGCTCCCTCTCTTCTAGTTCCTCCTTATGCCAGTTAAAAAACATACATATCACCCCATAATACATGTCCATTGTAGCCCACCTCCTGCCGCAGCAGATTCAATGAGGCAAAACTATTTCAGCCTCCGATATTTTGTGGCATTATTATTATTTTTGGATTCTTTTAAGAATAAACTTTCCGTAAAACTTATTAAAATACTACACATTTGTTGGATAGAAAAGTTATTTATATCGTGATTGAACTATAAGAAAAAGAAAGAAATACAAAATATAAAAATAACGGGAAAAATAGCCCGAGGGTCATCGATGGAATTCTGACTCCATAAAGAATTGGGCCCGGTACCGACAGCAAGCCCATTTCCGAGGGATGCGGCAGGGCTATTATTTATGTGTCACGTTTTGTTAGCTCACAACAACCATGAAGTACACCTGTCCTGTCCATTTAAGTCGTCCAAAACCAGCCACGCCATAACAGGTTTCTGGCCAAAGAAACGAGACTTCTTTTGTGATTGAAGTGATCCCAATATTCACCTCTCTCGTTAACCATCAAACTTTGAGGAGACAACATAAAGACCACAAACGAGAGGCTGGCCATTGATAAACAATGAAAGAAGCTTGTAAGATTAAATCATGGATCTTTGAGTTAGAAACATCAAAGAGTTTTGCACTGGCCACAGACGTAACATGATAATTAAACCAACTTCACCATTCAACCCCGTCCAACTCTACAAGCTAAAAGCAGACAACGATCAATACCTTCCCCCGGAGGCTGGGAGGTACCCAGCTCATATGCAATGAACAAAACTAATAAACGTAAACGTGACAAAGTACCTTAAAATGTGTTTGTATCTATGTATGCATATATATAGATATGGAGATATATATATATATATATATATTCATCAGCAGAAGATCAGCATAAAGCAAGTGCCAAGGACTTCAGTGCATAGGTGGGCGAGGAGCACGCGGTCGAACAGGAGTCTTTGACGGGCTTACCCTGCATGGATAACAACAATAGGGAAAGTTCAGAAAGACACAAAGGACAAAAAGATGGAAAGCAAATTCAGAATCAGAAAGCCTCATGATAACAACCTTATCGGAAGTGAACCCAAGACTGCGCCACTGCAGTTCAGAGCTGCAATTGCGCTCTCAGCCTGCAAACGAAGAGAATTCCATAAATATTCAGGAAAGGCATCACTCCCCATTCCAAAGGACATAAAAGTTTTCCACAAATTGAGAACATGCTGTCTTAACTAAGACAGAAAATCCACGTTTCACCCCACAATAGATCACTAACTGGTCATGGAAGATGGTAGTATGATTCCATAGATGTTCACAAAAGACTTGTTTTGTCAACTACCTAGCAGAAAGGTGGTCACACAGAAATTGGGCAAGGAAAAGGTAACTCAAATACAGCAAAAACCTTGAAAATTTTGCAAGGTACTGAAGCCTCTGCAACTACATAACTATTCTTTGATGGTGGCCAAATATGAGCAATAGTAGCTACTGAGACAAGAAAGATATACTTCCTTAGATGAACTATACAAGGGCAAAGGCTTAAAAGCCAAAATCCTAGGCAAAGAAGTTATTCACAAACTATTAATTAATATGAGGGATTAAAATGTAACATAACCACAGCAATCTCACAAACTAGGCAATCATAAAAAGTACTATTAGGAAACTAGAATGGCCTCGATTGATGATATGCATATCCAAATGAATCTTTCCATCCACTTGAGTCAATCAGAAGATAATATAGTTCAAGGTTATAATGGATTAAATCACCAAGCTGCCAATAATACACTATCCAACACTGATTTCTTAAAAAGCCCAAGATGTTTCAATTCAGCATCCAGCCTCCCTTACAAAGAATGTGGACTAACACAGTTCATACTCCTGACTCTTCGCAGGAAACACAAGCAGCATCACCACCACTGGCTAACTAAGGTAAGCAAGGTTCCAAACAACATTAACATCCAGCTTAGCAGTCCACACAACTCAATGTTTCCAAGATGACAAGACTTGATCAAGTTGTTCTGATGTCTCAGCTTATCAACTAAGAAAAATCTGAACACGTAGTTACTAATATAGTTCTCTTGACAAGTTCTTGGGGGCTGGGCATCAAAATTGATCTTGATGTCATCTTTAAATATGCATTACAAGCAACCTCATGACTGGATTCAAAGAAAGTTATCTTTTCGTCCCTAGAACAATGTTTTCATTATTCCCCAAAAACTCTCTCTCCTCTTAAGCCTCAAATAAGCTTTCCCTCATTCAGAAAATCCAAAATAAAATAGTGATAGAATGTGAAACTTCAGAAGCTTAAATTTCTCAATTACCATCATCACGAGATTAGTACAGTTTGCATGTACACTCTCTTAAATATCAAAAGAATTATGTGTGTTTTGAGAGAGAAGGTCAAACCCATTATTGATCCCAAAAGAAACGCTTCTCAATCAAATATCCAACTCCAGTCAGAAATGGTGTGCAGGCTACATGTGCGGATACACAAATATTTATCTACTAAGCCAAACCAAATCAGAAATTAAGAGTTACACAAGCAAAGTCACATCAGGTTTGTCCACTGAATTTGTCTCCTTAAACTAGAAATTCAGGCATCTTGCATGTCCACTATTGTCTTCCAAGCTTGACGCTTTAAGATGGACATGAAAAGAAAGTAATGCGTAATAATGTACTACTTCAATTTGATCAGTCCCTGTGAGTTGAAAGAGGAATTCCAAAATGTGATGACAACATCAAAGAACAGTATCCTGAAATCTTATGTGACGATTCCAACATGAAGAAACAAATACAAGATATACACCAACAATTATGGTCCTATTTTGAATATTCTACACAAAAATTTAAGTATATTGTTACCAACTAATGGTTCTTCCTGCATTGACATGATCCAAAGAAAAAGAGTAAAATCCAGAGATTACTGCCTTAATGGGGGTTATAAGTGGAAGTGACTGAAACCACTACCTATGAAATCCAGAATAAGCAGATAACCATATGGCCAATCTTCACGAAGACCACTCCAAAGAAACCACTTTCTGATTTTAGACTGCAATGGCAGGTAGCTGATTGTACGCATATTATTAAGGCAAGAGATGATGAAAGAAATCGCCAACAAGAAAATAGACCTCTTTTCCTCTTTTCCTTTAACTGAGACAACTAATGTATATCTAGGCAGTCTCAAAGTTCGCCAGACAATCAAGAAGGAAGTTTTATTATTATGGACAAGTGGACAAGCAGATCCTAAAGCAGATTGACATGAAGAATCTTAGACATTTCCAGTCCAACATCAACTTCTACAGCCAAATTACCAGCTTTTTAAAGTCACACTCATGTTAGCCACAAGCTTACAAGCTAGCATTTATGCGCATCACTGAGAAAGCCAGCTTGCTGTACCACAACGGCACCGGAGAAAAATCAATATAGCACATAGTGAAACCATAATTAGAATAATCCAGCTTCAACTTTTAGAGAGGATGGCATAAAACCAGCAAAAGGAGAATCATTTCTATCCGCACAGTTGTCCCAAAATCCAAGCCTCAGTGACACGCACCCAAAAAAAAAAGCAAGCTTCACATAAGGGAATCAAAATTGAAACTTAACCGAGCATAAATTTCACAAATTAAAAAAGAGAATCAATCACAGAAAGTGAAAAGAAAATAAGGCAGAGGCAAGAGAAACTGAATTCATGTTGCAAGATAGAAGAGAAAATGAGTTCACAGTGGAGGAGAACGACTAAAAGCAAAATGAGTAAGAAAATGGCGGTTACCATCACAAACTCAACAAAAGCTATACGAGTTGAGTGATGATAGTCACCCAGCAACCTTAGACGATGAACCTGTGGCAGAGATGGGAGTCCAAGGGTTAAAGGCAGGAACTTGAAGAAGCAATGACGCTTCCAGATAAACCAAAAGGGCAGGCACTAACCTCTCCACATATGGACTCAAAGAACAGTTTAACATCTGCTTGAGTAACCTGCATTAAAAACCAGAATACCAATACCATATCCTTAATATAAATGCTTGTAAACCACAAGAAGAATGGATTATAATTTCCAAAGTACCTTCTTGTCTATGTTTGTACAATAAATAGTTCTTGCACACATCTCCCTTTCATCTTCAGACTAAAAATCACAAGGGAACAATATTAAAAAGTGCAATAGCATGTCCCAATATGCACTTATCAGCATCTCAACAACAGCAAGCTTGAAGCAACACTTTACAAAGTAGCCAAAGATGAATAAAAATCTCACCCTGGGCAAGAATGTTGGGTTGACAGGAGCAATTGCAGTTTTGGAAGGCAAAACCCTAACAGGATAAAATCCAAGCATGGTGCCTGCCAGACTTAAAGCATTCCTTGCACCTTCTGCCAGAAACAGTGGAAACAATAATGTAAGCAGTTGTGATGTATGAAACCTGACAAGCGCTCGATTGCAAGAACAGGTAATCAACATACCCTCATCAGTAAACTCAACGAAGGCAAAACGAAGTACAGAGTTAGGGTCACCGCAGACTCGACAATCCACAACCTTTACGATCAAACACAACAAGAAGTTAATAATGGACAATATCAAATGAACACAGATAAAGTATTTTATGTTATTCAACACGTCTCAAGTATGACAAGCTATATAGAAACAGGTTAACCTGTCCGCAACTAAGAAAGAGAGCAGCAAGTTGCTCTTCAGTAACCTAGAAACATGAGAAGAGGCACAACATTAGAACATGTGAATACCCTGAATATCAATGATAAAGTACTGCAGAATTTTTATTTAACCTGATGATCAATGTCAGATACATATACAGTCCGCCTAATTACATCTTCTCGCTGAGCCATACTAGTTCTGCTGTTCATTCTTCGCTTTCCATGACTATAGTTGTTCTTCTTCTGTGCATGCCATAAATAACCAAAACAATCAGCATGACTCAAACTGACCACCAGCCAAGTTGCTATGATAACTTAAAAGGAATCCCATCCCTATTTTGATGCATAAACTGCAAGTGGAAGAGAGTTCAGTTGCCGTATCCTTACATTTCCATAAATTTTACAACTCAACTAATCTAAACAATCCTAATCATTTACCTCAAGAGTCATCCCACCTGAACAAGGGCAAACCTATTACAATCTGAGCCACGGTGCTGCAATATGTTTCAGAAAAATTTTGAATTTTTTGGCACCCCTTTGTTTAGAAACCCTACATGTTGCTGACAAGTATAAAAATGAAAAAGGAAATGAATCATTAGTTGAAGTACCCTTCTAGCTGAATTTGCAGTGGGAATCCCGGAGTTGGTGTGAATCAAAAAATTGTTAGCATTGAAACCAAAGTGCCCTGCAGCTGGGGGCAACAGCCTGTGATGGTGATTGACGGCGGCTAGAGACGGAGGAACAAATTCCTCGGCCATGGGATTGAGTTTAGAGAGCATCTCCTCCAAATCCCTCATTTCCCTCTTAAACCCCTCTCCACCGTCATCAGAACCACCATCGTCGTCGTCGTCGTCATCAACTCCACCATTCCTCCTCATATCGACACCTTTGATGTTCTGGTGGTGATGATGATGTTGATTGCCGTTGTTATTATTGTCACTGTGATTCCGGTTAGGCAGTCCATTGCCGTTGATGTTATGGTGATGCTGAATGCCCGAGTTAGGAAGGGGCTTCTGATTGGTAGCAGCAGGAGCAGCGGGCGGAGCACTAGAAGGCGTCTGGTGGGCAGCAATCATCTGCTGCTGCTGCTGGACCATGAGGTTGATGAAGGTTTGATCGGCAGCAGCCGACGGCGGTGGCTTCGTTGACCTGAGCATCGGAGGGTTTGGGTTGGGGTGATTGGCGGCCGGCGGCGTGGTCATTGTGGACTGATGATGAAGGTGGAGGTGGTGGTGATGATCGCCTCCGACGACGTCATTTTGCGCAGCACCATTCGAGTCAGCACGATTGGATGAACCGACCACGTTGATTCCAGCATTCTCAACCACCGCCATGATCGGACTCGCAAAATCCACTGACACTCTCCTCGGCCGAGGTTTTTGTCCTTCTTCTTCTTGTTTTTTTTAAAAATTTTTTTTGTTGGGTTATCTTACTGTTTTTAATTTATTTTGGGTCCTGAAAATAACAAAGGAAGAAAAGAAAAGCTTGTAGCTATTGCTATCTAATCAATTAAGGGGGGCTTCGTTTTTTTTTTTTTTTTTTTGGGGGAGGGAGTATTTTGATGAATTCGAGGAGTAAAAACAAAAAAAAAAACCTCTAAGAAAAGGAGATATATGTAAATAAATATACAATTTGGTATTAAAAAAAAAATCGTACCTTGAAGGATGAAGAGAGGGCTTAAATGGTGTCCATTTGAAGGAAGAGAAGAGGCGAGAGCTGAGAAATCAAAGAAGACGGAGGAGGGGAAGAAGAGGAAGAAGAAGAAGAAAAAAAGAAGACCAACAAAACAGACCCCAACTTTTCTTTCTTCTCTTGTATACAGTAGTACTGGTATTGTATTTTTTTTTTTTTTTGACCAAAGTACTACTAGTACGCAGTAGTAGTATTTTTTTATGTTTCCTTTTTTTTTTTTTCTGTGTAAAGCCCAGAAGTATTTATTTAGCAGCAGAGTTTTAATTAGCAGTATTTATTTTAGACTTTTAGGAGTTGTAGTGACTAATGAGAGAGAGTGCAGGATGAAGACTATGACAAAAGTATAGTAGCAGTAAGAGAGAGAGAGAGAGAGAGAGGACAAAAGTATACAGTGTATAGGGTCTAATACAGATGCGGAGGGAGGGATGGAGGACAGAATTCATCATCTTGCCTTGGGATCGTCCGTTTTTGGCCACATTACATTACAGATATCCTTTCTTTGACCTTCTTCCCTCCACTACCCACCAAAATGCAAAATGATTGCTACTGCAGTACCATTTTCCCTTTTTTTTTTTTTTCCCTGTGTCGGCGTGGGGGGGAGTAGTTTAAAAGTTTTCAAGCAGTGAAAACGGATCTGAGTACTTTTTAAGTAACCACTTCATTGCAGGTTGTAGTAAGTAAGTATCAATTACATCTCTCTGATAGATATGTCCTTCTAGGTTTAGTAGCAAAACTAATAACAATGTTTAGTAGTATCTGTAGTAAGTAAGTAACATATGTTTATTGTTACTACTACGATGGATGGATGATTTTTTCTTTGGGTGAAAATGGATGGATGATTGAATGACAGACAGACGCATGATTCATGCGCACATCCCATCATCTGCTGTGGCCTTTGCTATATATAATGTATGCACCTGACGTTGCGCACCCAAGCCCTACCCTCTCTCTGTCTTTGCTTTCACCATTCATCTCCGTGATTCTAACTTAATATGGATATGGCACCCAGGTTATATTCTTTTATTGTGCCCCTCTGGGCAGCTTAGTTGGTCACGGGAGCCTTCTTAGGCACCGTTGTCCATTCTCCCTCATCAGGGATCGAGTTCCAGTGATTATCGATTCGAGGGGATGGGGCCTCTCCTCTCGGATTTCAGGAAAATTAGTCGGATCCGGCTTACCTGAAACCTGGATGCCCCTTGAGTAGACGAAAAAATATATATATATATTCTTGTATTGTGTTTTATAGCAGCGCTTTTAGGTAATCTTTCTTTTCTTTTCTTTTTCACAGCGTCCAAATTAGTAGTAGTTTAAATTAGCACCCACCGCACGGTCTTAAGAAACCACATAATTGTCCATTCAAGCTGCAAATAAAAAGTCAAAGAGGAAAGTCACGTTCATAACAACAGAACAGACCATTGAAATAAAAATTTTCTTTTCTTTTCTTTTCAGTAGAACCCATGAATGAGGCGTTAATTTGGAGCGTCAATCTACAGTTATATATTGGCACATTGGCCTTCCCAACAAGCAAAATAAGTGGGTACAATGAGAGTGAAGATTTTACAATCAAGTTCACAAAGCACATGCAGCAGAGACATGGCTCAGGAATACTTAGACCGGCTCAAACTCCAAGCCATCATTGAAAGGACAAGTCAAATGGTTGAACTCATCTCGACCCTCTGTTAAATTACTACTTTTTTTTTTGTACTATTTGGTATTTTTACATGTGTTTCGTCATTTGATCATTAGTTAAAGCATCTTGCACACTCACTTGTACTAGAGTATCATTTTGCGGGAATCAGATTCAATTAATATCCAAGTAAAAATAAGTAAAACGTGAACAGTGCAGCGTATGTGTGTGTATGTATATATATATATGTATGTATATATACATGCTCATACATCATCGTTTTTTTAATCTGAAACAGCTAGTACCGACTTGAAAAAGCAATTCTCATGGAGCTAGTCCGTCGACGACACATACCCTCTTGGAAAGGACTACTGCTCACTTAATTTGATCACTTGTGATTTCTGGAGTACATTTATTTTTATTTTTTTTTGGGAGGGGGAGGGGAGGGATAAACTGGGATTACAAGATAGTCTAATTTGTTGCAGCCACCTTAAGAAATAAACCCAACAAGAAAAGAAAAAAAAAGGTTTTTTTGTTTTTTGATGCAGAACGAAAAAAACAAGGATACAAGACTTGGAATGAATTCAATAACCCGTCCGTCGTCTATGGTACCGAAAGAAAAGATACAAAAAAAAAAAAAAAGATTATTAACAGTAGTAACATTAACAACAAATACATACGCAGTTGCAGAGGTATATCCGGGGCATGGTACTATAGTATATGTAAATGTGTGATGCAGAACAGAAGTGGGGTGGTCGCATGTCAGCTGGGGTTGGAGCCAGGCATGGATTCGGACGGGGGCGACACGTGTAAGGAGGTTATTAATAGGTGTCGAATAAAAACAAATTCCGAAGGCATATATATAGTATAGGGATAGATGCAATTATTGCCAGGATGCGCCAAGGCCCTAGTGAAGTAGAAAGTACTAGAAAGGGCGGACCAGTCTTTACTGTTTACTCTCTTGAGTGTTGATGGTGGTTGTGCGCGTTGCGAGTGGAGTGGTGGCAGGTGGCATGGACATTGGTTACTCCCTCCCGCGGCCGCGGCCTGTGCCTGGGCCTCAGCCTCCCCTCACTTATTGAATTTGAGATGAGAATGAGAAAAAAGTATTCTTCTCATCATCATCCTGCTGCTGCTGCCTGCTGCCTGCTGCCTGCTGCTGCTGGTGGCTGATGGCCGATGGCCGATGGTGAAGTAGATGTTAGCTTTGCCAACTACTCGCTAGTACGAACGTACGCCCACACATCCACCCACTTACCAGTTACCACTGCTGCCCTGCCAAGTTTTACGGACCCCGCTGCTCTTTGACTTCCACGTGTTACAACACTCCTTGCCCACTCTGCCGCATCTACCGTTGGGCCCCCCCAGCCCTCATTAAATTTTCGCTATTCTTTATTCTTTTTCTTTTCCCCCGCCTTAGTGTCGGAAAATAAACGAATCCGATCAATCGTATGTTTAAGTATCATTAATTGGAACTTGTTCGCCCCTACCGTCGTTCATTCCACCATTCATACGTACCTATATCTATATCTGCAAACGGGAAAATCGCCAATTTAGTCCCTAAACTTTATTTTTCTGTCGATTTAGTCCCTATACATTATTTATAGTCAATTTAATCCCTAAACTTATATTTCGGTTCCAATCAAGGAGTTTCGCGGCAGCGCCACCGCATAATTTCCGTCAGTTTCCCAATCGAGCAACAAGAAGGGGTATTTTAGGAACTTCAATTCTAAAGCCTTGACCAAAATTAAAAAAAGGTGCAAACTCCACTGAAGCATTCCGCCTACAAAATTAAAAAAAGGTGCAATCTCCACTGAAGCAATCCGCCTGCAAAACAAATCATTCGCCACTAAAGCATTGCCCCCACTCCACCGTGAAATTGCTTCAGTAAACCCCCATGACGGGCAATTTTCGACAATTTGTTTCTAGGATTATATCCTCTGTAAACCCCCACTATCCAATTTCAAATTGACATCGTCACTACTACAACCATAGCTATTTCTCCAATGATTCTAATTCCGGATGGTCACGGTCGGCGTCGTGGTAGTGACTCCATTGGCAGAGCCATAGCTGTTCCGCCGGAGAAGAAGTTGGTTTGGATCAGACCTGGGATCAAAATAATCGAATGGTTGAATATCCTTAGCCCTTGATTTGATGGATTGGGACATGAAAGCGGAATCATGGTAGGAGTCAGGAAGAAAGATTCAAAGGGCGAGAGAAGTCAAGGGGTCTATGTGGATGTCCTGGGTGGCAACTCCGTCGGTGAATGAAGGATTGGCGGCGGCGATGGACTCCTCACGAGGATGAGAGGTGACTCCAAAGGATGAGCTGAGGCCATCATCGGCTTGAGGGTTTTGCATTTGGTTCTGCTGCATTGGTCCTTGCTTTGAAAATCCACCGCATAATTCCGCCGCATTGGGTTTTGCGGGAGATTTGGATTTTGGGTGGGTATTTCTCCATTGAATTGGGTTTTGGGTCTTTCGGGAGATTTGCATTTGGTTCTGCGGCATAATTTCCATCGCCAATTCTTTCGGGAGATTATGCCGCATTTGAAAAGCAAGGACCAAATTCAGACTCATTGGATTTTGAGAACTCAATTGAATTTGGTTTGAGCTCAATTCAGAATCTGATGGAAACTCAATTGGATTGAATTGAGCTGTAGATTCGAAACTCCAATTCACAACATCCAAGTGAAGTCAAGAATTGAATCTTGAGTTATGAGAAACGGCAAGATTGCACCTTTTTTTAATTTTGGTTAAGGCTTTAGAATGGAAGTTCCTAAAATACCCCTTCTTGTTGCTCGATTGGGAAACTGACGGAAATTATGTGGTGGCGCCGCCGCAAAACTCCTTGATTGGAACCGAAATATAAGTTTAGGAATTAAATTGGCTATAAATAATGTATAGGGACTAAATCGACAGAAAAATAAAGTTTAGGGACTAAATTGGCGATTTTCCCTCTGCAAACTACAATCGCGTTTTAGTCGCGCTTCTTCAAAATTATATGATTTGCAAATTATCTCCATTTCTTCATGTACGCTTGGGTACGGCCCCGCAGGGACTGAGCCCAACTCAATCTTTGGTTGGAAGAGAGAATTATAGCGCAACACAATCTTTCTCTTTTTTAAGCTAAAACGGAACGTCATAAGCGACCGCCACGCCAAATTGCTTAAATGGGATACACATACACCCGATCGAGCATCATCCAGAGTTTCACCGTCGCCCCTTTTAGTGTTCAGGAATAAGACTGCAAATGAATCGAATCGCTTGCGAGTCAAAACTCAAGTCGAGTTCGATCAATATTAAATTCGACTCGAGCTCGAACTGGCCAAATCGAATTCGAATTCGAACTCGAGTTTAAAATATTAAGTTCGTTAACTCGTGAGCTCTAATATATATATATTTTATTTTATTTTATTTTTTAATAGTAAAATTACACATATATTTCTAATATTTTATTATTTATTAAGAAAAAATAATTATTTGTTGTTTTTATTAGAATAATTTTCAGAAACTTGAGCTAACGAGCTGCTCACGAGTCAAAAATTCGAGCTACATTACGAGTTGACAATTCGAGCTGCTTGCGAGTGAGAAATCAAGCTACAGTTCACGAATCTTATCGACTCGAGTTCGAGCTTGACTTTTCCTTAGTCGAGTAGAACTTGAACTCAATTTTCTTGGCACGTCGAGCTCGAGCCTACCTGTTATTAAATCGAGCTCGACTCAATAAATCTATAACTCGACTCGGCTCGTTTACAGTCCCATTTAGGAGTGCGCTTACCAAAAAAAAAAGGCCAAAATTTTTAAACTTGAGATGGATCCAACAATTAGTAGAAGTAGAACCATAAAAGCTACTTGACATTTTTACCCCGTCCCCGTCACCTACACGCAAAATACCAAAAATATATCAGCACTTGAAATTATTATAGTGGCAGTTAGCAAGGAATTTGCTTATTTTATTTTACTTAAGAAATCATTCTCTCATACGAGCATGCTATTGAGTAGGAACGTAGGATATAATAATCAAATTATTTTATAAATTGGGCTGCTCGTCTTGTGGGGCCTCCAAGCAACCTAGCTCTTCCTCAGCATGGTAGGGCCTTGCGGGTTTGTTTGGGACACTAATTATCTAGCAAATGTTCAATGTTTTAAAAATCGGACCGTTAATTGAACCGGTGAAGTGAAAGGGTCGAGGTTCAACCGGTCAAACCTAGGGATGGCAACGGGGCAGGGTTGGGGTGGGGGAGGGGTCCCCCACCCCCCGCCCCGTTGCCTATTAATTCCCCCGACCCCTGCCCCGTCCCCCGCCTCCCACTCCCCCCGCCCCGCCCCGCTTCCCCCGCGGGGTTAATAAAATTGTTCTCGCGGGGTTAATAAAATTTTATTATAGTTAAATTTTAATAAATAATCAAGTACTAAAATATCAACACAGCATCAAGTTATTATTCATTGTAATTTTACAATTGAAACTCATAAAAACAATCAAACAAAAGTTATTTGAATACAATCCAACATGATGAAATAAATACAACTAAAATAGTCAAGTTTTCACTTTTGGTACAAATACAATCATTAATTCATTATTGTGTTTGTGCTTTTTTTTGAGAAAAAAGTGTTATTCTATTAAGTTTAATTAGAAATTTAGTATAAATGTATTAGTAAATTTAGTATAACTAATTAATAGATTCTATTAGTAGACATGTCTAATTATTCATATAATTGATAATATCAATTATATTACATACATTAATATACATTATATAATACATCTAACTAATAATATCATTATCATAAGTTTATAACTAATTAAATTACATATTATATATATTTATTTATATATATACTTTTTTTTTTGCGGGTGGCGGGGCGGGGGAGTATACACCCGCCCCCATTGCCATCCCTAGTCGGACCGGTTCAACCTCGGTTCAATGAATTTTTTTTAAAATAATTTATATAAATATATATATGTACAAAATAAGACATGTAATGGACTAATTTAATACTTTATATGATGAAAAGTTTACTATTTTTTAATAACTTGGATTTTTAAAAATAAATTTTTTAAATTATAAGTTAAAACAAGTAAATTTCATTTCAATTTCAATTATATCTAAATCCAACCCAAAAATATCACAATATTTTGAAATTATACAAAATTCACGTCTATGAGAATTTAAATATTATGAACTTAAATTTTAATTTACGTTTTGGGATTTAGATATTGCAATTTAAAAAAGAAAATTTGGAGTTCGAAGGAAGTCAAGAAAATCGAAAATAGAAATGTAAACTTGATAAAAAACAAAAAATGAGATAAAAGTGAGTGGTTGTGGCATTAAATAATTTGGGTTAAAAAAATAATTCTTTTTTAACTTTTTTCAATTTAATGGACAAAAACAAAATTAAAAGATGGAAGAAAACATCAATAAATTAAAAATAAAGAGGTTTGATTAAAAAGGGAGTGACAAAAGAAAAGAGGATAGAGAGTTGAAAATTAAAAAGAAATAGCCATGAGAAAATGAGATTTTGTAAGAAAAATGGAAAAAAGAAATATGAGTGTTTGCTTTATATAAATAAGTTATCAAAAAAACTAATACGATGTGATGGTGCAACGGTTAATACATTGGTCTTCTATTACAAAGGTCTTGAGTTTGAATCTTGATAGCTACATTTTGCAAAAAAAAAAGAGGAAGGTTGAAAACCGGTTCAACAGCGATTTTTACGGTTCGACCGGTTCTTGACCGATTTTCTGAAAAAGTCAACTATGACATTGAATCGAACCGGAGCCATGACCGGTTCGCGGTTCAACCGGTCGATCCGGTTGATCCGGTCCGGTTTTCAAAACATTGCAAATGTTGGTGCATGGTTTCCTATGGATGTTTTGCTCGGTTCAAAGCTACTAAAGTATAATTTATGATGCTGCTTATCTATACTATCATATACATATATATATGTATGTATGTATAAAGGAAGAGGCGGCTTTTGGTATAAATAAAAATGTATCACTTTATATATACTTCATAAACTATCATTTGTAGTTGCCCACTATCAATATAATTTTCTTTCAAGTAACATGTATTTTTTCTTATTCTAATTTTAATTTATTTAATAAATCTTAATTTTCATTGGCAACTATCAATTGTGGTTACAAATTACTACTAAATTACTATTCTTTAAATTTTCAACATATGTTTTATCAGAATATAAAGCCAGTTTTGTTAAAAACAATTTCAATAAAACTCAAAAAAGTTTTACAAATATTTTCCTTATTAGTTGCACTCCATCAATCTACTGCTCTAGCAGTCTACCTTGGCCGTTGATCGAAAAAAAGCAGGAGTTGTTGTGGGGAAATTTTCGAAAAAAGATCTAATCTAAACTAAATACTGGCTTATTAATAGATATCCCAGGCAAGTAAATATAGCCAATGGCCTTTTTCCTTTGCTACAAAAATGGAAAAACCATACAAGGGGCATCTTTGGGGCAAGCTCTGCCCAGGGGATTAGTTCGGTGATTCCCGGATACCCTTCATACCATAAAAAAAAATTTAAAAAAAATAATGGACCTTTTTCTACCATTTCAAACTAAAAGGACGAGTGCAATAGGTCAACTCATGCATGGCTCGGAGCAGGAGCTGTAAATGAAGTAATGAAGACGCAAACACCTTTGTGATTTATGAATCTCAATCAGCAACGCATTGGTTTTTTGTCAACCCATCGCAGAACAACCCCCCCCCCCCGGCCCCGCTATTCTTGTCTTCAGTCAACGGGATGGCGGTGTTCACCGTCTGGCTGATCCCAAGGTTAACGTTTGAGAACAAATGTCTCAAGTTCATTATCAAATATTATGAAAATTTTAAAATAAATTACTTTCTAAAATCCGATAACTGAATAACAGCCTAATCAGCCTAATGAAAATTTTAACAGTAAATCATTATGCTGTATCTGTCAATAACTAAACTAACCGAATACCAGGAGTAGTACTAGCTTAATGTGTAAACTGTGGGGTCAATGCCCAATATACATCAGCCAAAAAAAATTTTTTTTTTGGGGTTTAATGGGTATGTGAACTTCGGGTATTGGGTGAATCCAATATTTAAAGTCACAAAAGAAAATGGCAGGTTGAACTAATTGAGGTCAAGTATAGTTTGATGTTAAATAAAAGATTTTCTTAAACTAACCAAATATTAATTGAACTTTAAGTAACCAAACAATTGTAATCCATTGATGAACATCTCGTCAGTATAATATATATATATATATGTATGTGTGTGTGAAACAAATAGACCCGAATCCCCTCCCAAAGCAACAAATCTCTTGTCTCAGAAAGAGAATAAAATGATGGCCTTGTTTGACAGACAAATTTTTTGTCAAGTTTATTTGCTACAAGTTTTTTAAAAACTTTAACTACAGTAATCTTAAAAATCTTTTTAAAATTTTTAAACTATACATTTCAAAATATTTAAAAAAATACACTTGAAAAATTTTTTTAAAAACTTTTACAATAACCTACAGTAGAATTTTAAATAAACACCCAAAAAATTCACTTACCAAACAGGCCGATATTTTATTTCACCTTTAAAAATTGATAGTTTGGCAAATGGAGAAGCTAATACACCGTGAACCATCGAAACTACTGCGGTGGTCGTCATCTAGTGTCTACCAGCCGGTTGTGGAATCAGGGTCACTGAAAAATGATGCAGAGGAGCAATGATGGTGGGCGTAAAGTTACCAATGGCCACTTCGACTAATCACGCCCCATTAAACATTGGACACCAACATTTTCGTCCCCATTACTGCCGAAAAAAAAAAGGTTGGTAACTGGAGTACCGAGGCTGCGGCCACCGTTATGCTCCAGGCTCCATGTCAGTTCTTCTTTCCCAAAATGGGAAAAAAAATAGTAAAAATGGAAAGGTGCTCATCCGTCCTTGCGATTCCTGACCTTACCCGCCGCCACCAACGGAAAAATGTCTTATCAATTTATTTTTCATTTTGTTTTGGTGGGGTCCAGAAACCTGTCACGAATCTGAATCTGAGCGTACAATGCTCAAAAAGCAGCAGGCAGCCGATCTCAGGCACGAACTGCTTGTTGGTCGTAGTTCTTCAGTCGTTTAATGGCTTCTTGGACCTACTCCCATTATCCCTCTCACTACGCA
The DNA here is from genome assembly GCF_003713205.1 of Coffea eugenioides. Classification (NCBI taxonomy): domain Eukaryota; kingdom Viridiplantae; phylum Streptophyta; class Magnoliopsida; order Gentianales; family Rubiaceae; genus Coffea; species Coffea eugenioides. The sequence continues at coordinate 700,234 of NC_040036.1, read as the reverse complement.
AGCCATCTTTTTTTTTTCCCCCCCTTTTTTGTGTAGCAATTTTAAACGGTGTACGGGTACCGCCTTTTCCTTTTGTTCTGATGAAGACGATGGCCTATTAGCACACAACAATCAGTAGCAAAACAACAGGGCAATTTCCTGCTAAGCATGCCATCGTATATTGTACCGTTAACTGGAAATACAACAGATTTTTACTAAGTAGAAACCGTTGGTGCATCCTAAACAGGTGATTTCCGGATGGTTGGACCGAGTTGAGGGAATTCATCTGTCAAATCTACACAGTGTACGGGAATTTGTCCTCCGATCCTAGTTCGACGATTAAGTCAGTTTGGGTATCCAATTACAAACTAAAAGCAATGGATAAAGAATATCTAGTATGTGTGTATATGCGTATCTTTCCTATAGATGAAAAGGTATTTATAGTAGACAATATGGTGGGAAGAATGATGAACTCCAATTTCCGTGGACTTTAAGCTGATAGTGTCAGAGTTAGACCTAATGAAAGGGACATGACAATGGTCATGTCATTCTATCATGTAGAATCAGTTTTTCCAATGGGATATCAGATGTTAGGGCGAAGATGAGAGATCGAGCTGACGTGAAATCACTTCGGGGCGACGGAGGCCGGCCCTATGGGGTGAGGCAATGAGCCGAGGTGGCGCGTGACTCGTGAAAGTCACCTCACCCAATCGCAAAATTGGGGAGGGACGAGATGAACGGCCTCATATCCTTATATAATCTATCAAGGTAAATACAAATTTTTGTAAATCCTTTACTTCCCAAATGAGTTTTTCCCCCTCTTTTTTCTTGTCTCCCCGCGTGAGGTTTATTTATGCCAAAAATAATTAAATCTTAATAATGCTGGAAAAAGCACTTTACCTTTTGTGCCACGAAGCGGCTTCAGCTCCTTCAGTGAAGGTGACTTCCGCTCCTTCAATTACAATCCAGGCAACATGTAACATACAGATCTTCCACGAAAACTAGTCGAGCATGAAATTAAACTTTTTGCATATAAGGCCTACCAAAAAAAGAATGGGAAAAAACCAATTATGCCCTCGTACATTGAATGCTTTCATTTAGCAATTTCTTTTATTTTGCTTAAATATTTTTATATTTTTCGAGAAAAATATTTAATCATAGTAAATTAACATAAGACATTAAAAAAGTGTGCATCTAGTAAAAATTATTCTATGTAAATACCATTTTTATTGATAATTCTTTATTGTTCAATAATAGTAAATAAATAATAGAAATTAATGATTTACTTTCAATTTTCTTTATTTTTATTCTTTATCCTTATCAATAATTATTCTGAGCGAGAAGTTTCAAATGCATGACCTCTTATTTACATTCTCTTCTCCCGTATCATCCAATCTATCTCATCCCCGAATATAAGAAGTTAAAAGATCAATTATAGTAAAAATAATTTATCAAATTTAAAATTTGTCAACAATTCGCTATTAGTGTCATAAAAATAAGTATATTTAATTTATTTTTTTATTTTGTTAATACTAAAACCTAACGTATCACTTGGAAATTACAGAACGTTTGTAGTCTCAAGGATAGAGCTGTTAAGTCAATCGAGTAGCTCGAAAGCTCGTTAGAGCTCGACTCGTTAAGGCTCGAGCTCGAAACATGCTTGTTTAGTTAACGAGCCGAGTAAGCTCGGCTCGTTTGATACTCGAGTAGCTCGTTAGAGCTCGTTAATGAAGGGCATATTTGTCATTTTAGAAATCAAAATTATAAAAATTAAAAATTATAGATTTTTATTAAGGTTAATTTGCACGAACTCGAGCTCGAGCTCGTGAAGCTCGACTCGTTTGTGATAAACGAGTCAAGCTCGAGCTCGAGCTCGAGCCACATGTACATTTAACGAGTCGAGTTCGAACACATTTTAAAGTTCGTTTTCCTAACGAGCTCGAGTAGAGCTCGGCTCGAATTAAACTCGAGTCGAGCTCGGCAGCCAAGTACTCGGCTCGATTAACAGCTCTACAAGTCAAGGATAATAAAAATCAGGCCTAAACCTCAGTACCTCACAAGGTCAAGTGGGGTAGGCGCCTTTGGGCCTTCCAAGGTCCACACCAAACCAATCGTTGGGTGAGTTATATAGGGGAAAAAATGCGAGCAATTGGATTAGTCTCAACTGCAGGCATTTTCCCCTCGGATTCCGGCCGCATTTCAAATTTCAATCCGAAAATCGGCACAGGTGCGAACTCTGCCTCGCACCTCCTAAATTCTGTCTCGTGTTTTCTCTTTCTCTTCTTCATTTTTCTAATGTGATATAGACTTTCAAGTCCTTGTTTCTTTGTTCACTTAACTAGAGGGAGAGAGCTGAAGAAACCCTAGGTCCATCATTGTATTCTGCTACTGTTCAAGAAGCTCCAAATTGCCGTGGCGTCCTTTTTTTCTGCTCGCTCTTAGCTCTGGTATGTTGTTGGATTTGCCTATATTTTTACCTTTTAATTTTACCTAAAGTCTACTCGGCAGTCTTGTATGCGGTGAATAATTGCCAGTTTACCAGTATGAATCATCGACTATTCTTCGGTGGGGTTTAGATAATTAATGTCTATCGTGATTTTAACTCTGGAGTTTATTGTGGAGAAGGGGGGGGGGGGGGGTGGCGGAGGGTGGAGAGGGAGGTGCAGCAAAGAAATCTGGAAGCCGTGGATGTCTGAATAATCTGTAACCAAAGGCTCTTAGTTTGCCTCTTTCTCTATAGAGATCTTGCCTATCACCTTCACCTTTTTTCCCTTCTTCATTCTAGACTGTTGCGTGCAGTTTTTAGGAAGCAAGTTCTACGCTGAATTTTTTGAAATTATTATTGTTTTTAAGTTTAATCCAGTCTTCTATCGCTGGTCAGTTGTAGTTATTATCTTTTTGTCCAAAATGATTTTGGGACTTCATGTTTATTGAGTTCATCTCATTCACTTGTGTATACATCATCTGCCAATAAAACGTTAACCCTCTTTTCTGAGCATCTTATGCAATCTGTATTTGGTAATACTAAATAACATTTTTTTCCGTAGTCCTTTTTATGATAATATGGTGAGAATGGACAATAGGTTTGGGGAGTTATGATGCTAGATTATCTGTTGGTTCATGTGTTGAATGTGTATCAGGCTATAATTGGCCTTCTGCTGATGCATGGAATTATGTTCAATTTTGAGTTGCCAAACCTCTTCTCAAACGTTTTGGAACCTATTGTTCAAGCCAGAAATTTTACAATTTTAACCTTGTTGTTACTTTTTAGTTTGTAATACAATGAATCATGTTAACCTAGTTTCATGTCAGATCTAAATTTTTCATTCATCAGGTTGCTTCCATGCTCATCTTTTGTAAACTTTAAGAAAACGAGGAGAATGATATTAACACACCACAGGCAATTTAATTGCAGTCAATTCATGTCAATGCAAATTACTGAGGGGTAATTTACATATTTTCCAGGGTCATATTCTTCAGTGCAGTTAAATAGATCTGAGCAAGGTAATGCATTGGTATATGGAAATCTTATTTCATCTTATGACATACATGCTTTGTTTATGATAGATGTCAAGCGCTTGGACAAATATGAGCTTTGGAATCATACATAGGGATGTAGATTGGGAGTGGGAGGAGTCAGGGTGGACTTGTGTGTATTTATATAAAATTGGAGGTTCTTGCTCAATCTCTGAAGAGCTATACAACTGCAAAAATTTTAGAGAGGATGAGGAGACAAATTTTATTTGGAATATATTATTGCTTTGGAGCATCTTGGAGCATATGAGCAATGGAGCTTGTGGAGCACCGCTCACCGCAAGGATTGCTCTCTTGGTTTGCTTCATAGTTTTTTGTTCTGATTTTTTATTCTTTTATTGTGAAGTTGACTAAATGATGTTAATAACATACCTTAGAAACCTTTATTTAGGTTGTTTTTTCAGAATTGTGCCTCTGTTGTGTTTTTTGGATCTTGAGTTTTAACTTTCTATTATGCAATATTGCAGCTGAGACCAGATTGCTGAATAACTTCTGTGGGAACTGAAGATGAGTGGCCGTTTTTCTCGCACGATCTATGTGGGTAACCTGCCCTCAGATATAAAAGAATGGGAAGTTGAAGATCTTTTCTATAAGGTGTGAGTTAGCATCTTTTTAATTGACAATGATCTTAATTACTATTTCTCTAAAGGTTGTGCTATTGCACCATCGTTCAATTGGTTTTCTTTATTTTGCTCTTCTTTTTCAAAATCTTCCCAGAACATTCACCTTTCTAATTTCCTCCTAAAGTGAAATCAAACAGATTCTTTTGGACTACAATCAGTTTATTATGAGTTAATGTTTAATAATCGAATGCTTGAAAATCATTTCAGTGAATTCTGAGTCAATCTGTAGCACACAACTATCATGTATATCTCTGGTGGCAATGATAGTGACGAGAAGCTTCAGTTGTTATGCCAGGAATATTGCATAGTGGCTATAGCATTAGCAATCTAGTGTTTTTTATAGGAGAACAAAAGTTTTATGTGTCAAAATTATCGAACTAGTATTTAGCAGAATTTTCAAAACTCAGTAAATTTTTGTCCATTGAATCCTTTGTTTATTCAACATGAGTGTGCAGTTCAAGTAAACCATATGGTTATCATTGCAGTTCTCTCAGTTATTGATGATTTTTACACTTTTTTCCTTTTTTTTTTTTTTTAAGTCTGGTCGGGGGGGGGGATGGGGAAGTCTGGCAAGTAACCAAACTGGAGTTTTATACATTTCTTCCAATTTTCTATTTTCTGCTGGTGGCAAATGTGCCTGACGCCACTCAATCTATGTTACTACTTTCCTTAGCCTTTGGCATGCTTATTTTTATGCTTACTCTCTTCATGCTCTCACTTTTGAAGGTAAGATCAAATGGGAGTTTCGTTTTAATCGGTTCAATTTTCAAATGTCTCCTATGTGCTGTAAGGCTTGAAATGCTGCTTGATCACCTAGTGCATTTTCTGCTTTATTTCTGCAGTATGGCCGCATATTAGATATTGAATTGAAGATTCCACCTCGTCCTCCTTGCTACTGTTTTGTTGAGGTATGAATTAACTTTTTGTCTATTTTAGTCACTCTCTCTCTATGATGTTTAACTTGGTTACATTACTAGTCTTGCAGTTTTATGTGGATTTTGTGATTCACATGGATAAATTATTTGATGTAGTTTGAGAATGCCCGTGATGCAGAAGATGCTATTAGGGGTCGAGATGGATATAACTTTGACGGCTGTAGATTGAGGGTAAGAATAGTTGGTTCTCTTTAACCACTTTTTTATGCAGTTCATTGTCGTCTCTGTAGTTGACTTGTTATGGGCGCAAAATAGGTAGAGCTTGCACATGGGGGTAGAGGACCATCATCTTCAAGTGATCGACGCAGTGGCTATGGTGGTGGTGGTGGTGGTGGTGGTGGTGGTAGTGGTGGTGGAGGAGGTCGCTATGGTATTTCTCGGCATTCAGAATTTCGAGGTGCTTTTGCTACATGAATTTTTCGTTCTTTTTTGGTTGCACAATGTGGAATTCTTCTTTTAATGTCGTGGAATCTGTGCATTAATATTGTTTGCCTTTGGTCAGTTATCGTTCGTGGGCTTCCATCATCTGCTTCTTGGCAAGATTTGAAGGTAAGAAAGTGCATCAGACTTCATAATTGTTGGTTCTAGTGCTTGGGAAGGTGTGGTAGCAACTCTGCCTGGAATTGTTTCAGGATCATATGCGGAAAGCTGGGGATGTGTGCTTTGCAGAAGTTTCTCGTGATGGGGAGGGTACTACTTGATATACTCTTCCATCTTGTCTCTTGGTATAAGTTGGCATTAAATTTACTCTTTTGCATACTTTTGTTGCCTGCAGGAACTTTTGGCTTGGTTGACTACACTAATTATGAGGACATGAAATATGCTGTAAGCTATTATATGACTCATAGGTGCTTATATGCTTTTCCAAATGATTTAATTTGGGAACTTCAATTTTTTTCCCCTCCAGATTCGGAAACTTGATGACAGCGAGTTCAGAAATCCTTGGACAAGAACTTATATCCGGGTATATATGATAATATGTGCATCCATAGTTTGCAATGAAGGTGTCTGCATTCTTCGTGTTTTATTGACAGCATTTTAGTACTACTACTGATTTTGTTGTACTTGCTTTATATGTTACATATGTGAGCACACTTGCACATGCACGCGTATGTGTTGTCTTGCAAGTTTTCTTTTCCTTATTCTGTATTGGGATCTTACCTTTAGTCTAATCTAGTAATGTGTGAATCCACTAACAGTAGATACCTTGTTATATTCCTTGAAGGAAGTATGAGTATTACCACATCTGTAGTTTATCCTTCTTCATTGTAATTTCTTACCCTGCTTAAACCTGTAAATATAGTATTTTCCTATTTTGCTATTTGGTTTTTTGGTAAAAAATGCTTTGGTAATCTTGCTGCTTGCTTGATGAGACAATATGGATGTGAATTTTTTTCATCCTGAGTGATTGCAGTCATGTGGATTAAATGGCAAAAATGTAGATTTAATATGTCTGAATGGTGAATGTTTCCTTATTTCTCTGTCATTAATATATATTTTTGGATTCTCGTCCCAATTTTTTTCCATAAAGGTAAAGGAGTACAAAGGCAGTCCATCACGAAGCCGAAGTAGGAGTCGCAGTAGAAGCAGGTCTCCTAGAAGGAACAGGAGGTATTAACTTTAGTGGTTATCTTGGATTTATTTAGCCAGTGCTTCCGTACCTTCAATAAAGATGTTTCTATCTGCAGCAAATCGCTGGAGCGATCTGCTTCTAGATCGCCATCAAAGTCTAGATCTGCTTCTCCTGTCAAGTCTTCAAGGTGTGTGTTGCTTGTTCTGCTAATCTGCTGTTTCCGTCTTCCACACTACTTTTCATGTTTACTGACACTCAGGCAAACATTTTTGTTCAAATTTGCAGAGCTAAATCAAGGTCAAGGTCTGCATCCCCTCACCCGGTGAGCAAATCTGTTGCTCTGGTGGTTTGTGTGGTTAAAATTCTCGAGTTTGGTGTAGAATATTAAAGCAGAAGTGTCCCTTCTTTATCTAATTAACTTTAATTCATCCAATGACAGGCACGCTCTGGTAGTGGCTGATTACATTGTCACCTATGCTAGTCTGCTTGCTGGGAGAGTGTGGAGGTTTGTCTTAGATGGATTCAAGTGGACAGGAAAGTGGATGACATCCTTCAAAGGAAACCTTCTAATGACTAAACTATATGTCTCATGTCTCATTGGCTTCGTTGGTCTTATTAAGTATGCTTTATATTCATCTGAGAAAGAATTTAATATTTATGCATTTGGTGCTTAGATGTGACATATGAGGATGACTGCATAGGTTCTGTTGGTGTCCTCGGTAGTGTTGATTTGATAGTTTTTGAATGTTGGATGTCTCCTTGGATATTCCTTTATGAGTTTTATTCTACTTGCCCTCGTTGAATCACTAGTCATGATGCGTCTGTTTTTAGTAATTTTAGTGTCTTTGCTTTCATCATGGGTTACTTATGTCGGTTTAGCTTTCATCATGGTTTTGCCATATTAATTTTTGCTGCTTTTAGAGTTCAGAGGGGCAAGAGTCCAAATTCTTGAACTTCCCTTGTTTCTGCTTTCTGGGCACTCTGCAGAACGCCTTGGTGCTCGTCAGAGTTGCATGTTGAGGTTGAATGGCGGTTATGTGTATGCCCTGATGTTGGATGTGATTATGTAATTAGTCTTCCAGCTCCAAAAAAAAAAAAAAAATCAAAAAGTTATTCCAGATTTTGCTTACCTGATGATGATAATAATTTTAAAAAATATGTAATGCACTTTGCACCCTAGTGAGCAAAGACTCGTATTATAGTTTAATTAGTCAAATTTTCGTTTCTCGAAAGAAGAAGGAGCAAAGACTCGTATTATATTCATATAATACTACGTGTTTGTATGTATAATTCAAAAAGAAATTGTATTTTGTACATTTTAAAATATTTTAAAAAATAGTCATATGTTGCAATTAACTTTGTAAAATTTACAAGTGTAAAAGTGAAAAATTTTTAATAAATTTAGTGTCTTATATGCGAGGATGATTATATTTCAATTTTTGAAAAAAATTTTAAAATTTGAGTAGGAGAACGAGAGAATGACTTATCTGCCTAGTGACATATAACATAATTTTGTAAATTTATACATAAAAGTGGTAATGTCTTGTACACAAGGATAAGACTTAAAATTTGTAAATATATGTACATATAATATCTTGTATTATATCCGTTTCGTATTTTATCAACTATGCTTTGCACCTTTCGACTGTTAAATTTATCCTCCATAGAACTTATGGCCTGGAGTCCGAACAACATTTATCGCGGTCGCTCATTTCGCATGCTTGCCCGGTCGGGTTATTGATGCGCTGTGCCTGTAAGTCATAGCAAGTAACTCAAACTCTACTCAAAAAATGAGTGGCTCAACTCGATTTTATCGAATTCAATCAACTCGATTTTAGCAAGTAATCTACTCGAGTAGTAACTTGAGTCAAGCCTAAGCTCCAAAATAATAAGCTCAATTATGCAAGCTTAATCGCACATATGTATTAAATATATTAAATATGTTTTTTGTATTTATAATACTACTTTTTTTCCATCTGCTGCTGTCACTATTTCTTCTTCACGAGTACGACAAAAAGAAAAAAAAATTCTCCTTTTTCTTCTTTGACTATTTCTCCCCCTTATGCAGACCGTATGCCCCCTCTTTCTTTCCATATTCTTTATCTTCATGTTTGATGGCTTCTTTAATCAATTCTTTTTTTTTTTTTTGGCTAGTTCCCAAAACTTCGGTTTCTTGGATCTTGTATCCCAAAGTGATAAGTCTGATTGTTGAAGGCTACAAGATTGAAGCTTTATTTGCTTTTTCAGCTTCGCTGTTTTGGGGATCATCGAATGAAGACCGTATTTGATTTGATTTCTGTTTTGTCTTTGGATATTTGCGTTGTATTATTTGCTTTATAGTTCACAGATTTGCGTTGGATATTTGCGTTGTATTTCTGTTCATGGTATTTGTTTTATGAATTTTTTGAATTATGATTCTTGAAATCATAGATTTTGGTTTTGGATTTGAAATCATTCCATCGGAGTTCCATTTAGCTTGGAAACTGGTTTGACATTAGTTTTGAGGGGGGAAAAAAAAAGAAATTGGATGCTCAATTGAGCTCAAGTACGAGCTCGAGTCATACACGAGTCAAGCTCAGGTCTATGGTGAGAGTTTTAGAGTCAAACTCGAGCTTGAGCATATGGGTATTTGAGTTTGGTTTAACTCGGTTGTATCTCTACCTATCTTTATGACCCTAAAACAAAAAGAACAAAAAAGGGTTAATTGCACTTTGCACCCCAACTATTCTTGTATTATATTTTTGCGACCTTAGCTATTCGTTTTAGCACTTTTTTTCACAAAGAAAAATTCAGCACTTGATTACGTTCAACTTGTAATTTATTGCACAATTTAAAAACCAAATCATCCCTAATGGGAAAAAAAAATTATGACCAAGACATCCTCAATTTCATAGCTAACTTCCTAAAATACCTTGACCCTAAAGAATTTAAGAAAAAGCTATTCACTCATACGATCTCTTGATTTTTCATAGGAAATCTTGATCTCTCTCAAAAGTTTGCTTCTTTATCTATCTGAAAATTTAGGCTCTTGCAAAAGGCAATTTTTAAAATAAAAAGAAAAACAAAAAATACCGAATTGATGAACAAATAAACCAACTATTGCCAATGTATGTTTTTCTGTACCTTTTATTTTAGTAGAGTAAAACAGTATCCTTAATTTTAGATCTCCACGTAATTTCCTTCCCGGAATATCTCATATCCTTGTTTGATTGCTCGTTTGAAGGAAAAAAAAAAAAAAACTTTTGGAATCAGTTTAGCGTTATTTAGCAAAACTTATAAGTACGTATGCATGTGGGAGTGGACTCAAATGGAAAGGCCTGGGTTGACTATTTCTTTTTTCTTTTTCTTTTTCTTTTTTGGATTTTTGTAAGAGGTACACTATGAACACTTGTTAACATACTTACATTCTATTTAACTTACCATGTATATACGCATACCAACAATTACTACTTTTTCTTCCAGCTATACACTTTTCCTAATTAATCCTCTCACATTTATACGCTTTACCTAATTAATCCTAATATTTCTAAAAATCTAACACCTGAAATATACTTTAGCGGTGCCCATAGGGTACCTGCTTTAATATCCATGCAAGAAATATAGACGGTAATATGTGGTCCTTTGACTTTATTTTTGTGTTTGCGTTAGCCTTCTACTACTATTTCAATAATTACTAGTTGTGTGCCATCCCTTTTATGATTAATAATTACCACTTGGTCGTACTCGGTAGGTTTTCCATCCAAAAAAATGAGAAAACGATTTTGTTGCTGCGTGTATGATAGGCCTTATAAGCCATATATATACCCATTCCGCCGTCATGTTCTGCAGGTATATTTTACTTCAGTTGTCATAATTAATCGCTTGCATTTGCCCCTTGGAATTTTAGCATTCTTTTGCATTTTTTTAATGTGCTTTAGTGTGTGTGTGTGTGTCACAGCTATTTCTTTTGCAATGGGCCCATGGTTAAAGGAGTACAAAGGTTAGCCCGCTTTGAAGTAGGCCCAATGGTTAAAAGGAGCCCGTATCTCTCAAGACTGCCCATCTCTTGAATTGTGGTGTGCCCTAATTGCGATACTATAAACGTCCCGAACTCGGCGAATCACCGCACCACCTAAACCCAACGGCCTAACCCCCGGTCCCCGTCCGCAGTCGTCAGGTGGTGAGCAGAGAAAATTAATAAACCCTTTGCTTCCGCCATTTTGGGTCGTTTGTTTTGTTTCGATTAATTCTTGAATTTTCATTCTCGTACGTTCTCTGCAGATCAATTTTATCATCAGGGAAAAAGATGTCGGTCGGAGAGCTCGGCTGCACCTACGCTTCTTTGATTCTCCACGACGATGGCATTCCTGTCACTGTAACCTTTCTTTTCTTTTATTCTCTTCTCTTCATTCGACATTGGTTTTTTCGGGTTTTTTTTTCGGATGTGTTATTCTGTGAGCTTTATTTTAATTGTTAGTGCGTTTTTTCACAGGCAGAGAAGATTGCTACATTGGTGAAGGCTGCGAATTTAACCGTGGAATCCTACTGGCCTAGTCTCTTTGCCAAGCTCTGCGAGAAGAGGAACATCGATGATCTTATCGTCAACGTTGGCTGTGGCGGCGGTGGTGCTGCCCCTGCCGCCGTTGCCGCTTCTGCCGGCGCTGGTGGTGCTGCCCCTGCCGCCGCTGCTCCCGCCGCAGAGGAGAAGAAGGTACCTTTATTTTGTACTATTTGTTGCCTATGTGTAGTTTTAACTTTATCAAAACCGATAGCAGTAGTACACTGTAGTCGTACTCATAGGGAGCAAAATTGACGATATTAAATGGGCAAATGTCATTTTTTCAGGAGGAGCCCAAGGAAGAGAGTGATGATGATATGGGATTCAGCTTGTTTGATTAGGTGTTTCTCAAGCTTATTCTCTTAGAAGAAAAGAATTAGGATCAACCAGTTGGAAGTTTTTTGGTATACTTTTATGTTATTTAAAGATGATTCTGATTTACTTTTATGATGTCAGTTACTGATCGGATAACTATGATGCAAAAAGTGTTCTATATTTTCATCCATTGAAGCATTTTCTTTTGTGATTATATTTGGGATGGTTTTCGTTGTTCCAGTTGGGTGTTGACCTCGTGGAATGTTCCCTTCTTTCTTGCTAATTGCTTCTTGTCTTATAGCATAAAATGCAACTTATTTCCACTTATTATCATGCCCTGAAACAACTGTTCAAAGTAGTTTCCTAATCTTCCATGTTGTTGAGATTAATTGTCGAACTATGCAACATCTTAGTGATGCTACCGTTGGACTTGTATTGTGGACTAGATTTTCACACCCATGATTTTCTCGCATTCTGTCATTTTATTTGTTTTACCGGAATTCACTTATTATTTCTCGCATTCTGTCATTATATTGGCCTTTGTTTTACCCGAATTCACTTGTATTGTGGACTAGATTTTCACGCCCATGCTACCGTTGGATTTGTTTTACCGTTGGACTTAGTTTATCTGCAATTGTGACTTTATTATTTGCTGGCTTCTTTTGCAAACTTTCCACCCTATTACTTTTTACCAAGCTGCTTAGAACTGTATGCAGCTCATTTTTCCTGGGAAGTGGGTTATAAAATTGCTTTTTTAGTATGTTTTATGCTCTTCATTGAACCATTATTTAATGGACCAGAAATGAACTTTCCCAAGAAATAAAACACGGTTTACTTGAACTTGGGCATGGACCAAGTAGACAAGTCCCTGCAGTAATTCTGTTGGTTTAGTTGATTTTTTTTATTGTTTAGCAAACAAACATAGTGGATGTGATCACCTTTTCATTACGATTTTTTATTTCAATTCTATATTCTTCCTGGCCCTCCTTAGTGATTGATGATGGCTTTTGTGACCCCTTTGCGGTTTTCTTGAGGAGATGCAGTTTCATTCCTTTCGTCATTTAAGGGGATTTCTTCGGCTATGTGAAAGTTGTGGGGGCTAGTATGATAGCGTTTAACCAAGATCTTTCTCTTGATAAGATGCCTGCACTAGCGTCATTACATGATTGTCAAACTGAAAACCTTAGCATAAGGGCATCATCATGGTTTTGTGGCCATGTTTAGGGCAAATGAAAACTCATTGATCGCAGTCCACCATATTGAAACTTCACCTAGTGAGAAGAGACTGAATATATTGGTTTTCTTTAAGAAGCGAGATTTTTAGCACATATTGTGAATCTGTGGTATTAATAGCCAAAGCCTGTGTGTGGTGGTGATTGTGGGATTGAAGTGGATGTACCTGAAGAAGAGATGGGCTCAGACTAAACTTCTTACAGTGAATATCGGATTCACCAGGTAATGGTGGTCTCGTCTTGCAACGTTACTTGATGAGAGGAGGGATTCGCTGTGTATGTTTGTACCAAACAAGCATCAAGTACCCTACCCTTCTCTCAGGTGTCTCTGGTTTATTCGTGTTTTAAAAAAAAATAAAAACTCCTGTATTGCAACCATGGTTTAACTGTAGCACAACTGGACCGATGTTTTTCTGGAAAATAATTGAATATCTTCCGGTATTTCTACCGTGATTTGACTGAAGCACAATGCGACTGAGGTATGAGAGTTTGAAGTTGGTTAAGTAAGCGCCTTGCGTTAGAAAAAAGAGTCGGTTGTTTCAGACGCTGCGTAGTTGGGAAGGATGTATCAGAATGAAATTATCGCCAAATGAACCGAGTTTTATAGGGTTTGAGCGATCAGTTGCAGCAGTGATGAAATTATTATTCTTGCTACCTTTACACAGTCTTTTAACTTTGGACGAGAGATGTGTCCCATGGAGAGTCCTCGAATGTTCTTGTTGAGAGAGAGAGAGGATTTGAGATTCCAAATGTTGTCATAGTAGTAGTAGATATTAGAGGATTGTCAAGCTTTTGTTGTGGATCGACGGACCAGTGTTGAATCGCTATCACCTCAACTTCCGGACCATCTGTAGGAAAATAATGCGAAAAGAAACCTGTGGTTTGCGTGAAATCACTCTACTAATCCATTCGGATGGGTCCTTCGCAGGAATTTTCCATGCGAAAAATTAGAGAGGTAATTCAGCTGTAAGTCACCACTAAAAATGACCTCCCGTGAATCACCACCACTAATTCGGATGGGCTCTTCTTGTGTTAGCTTTTGTTTGTATATATTACATAAACACAGGAGCAGTTGTCAATTCGTAGGCCAAATGAAAAATGTATATAAGTAAGTAGTAGTAGTAGTATTTCATTTTTTTTTAAGTGAAATAAATATTTGCAAGTGTGACTTGATTTTAAGCAAACATGGTTGAAAGAAAATGTAAAATCGCTCCGAACAGAAATTAGCAAGTGGCGTCAAATAGTGGGCTGCGTGCAGAGCAAGCAAGTGGGGGGGCGGGAACGGAGGGCCAGGTCAGTGGTGAGTGGTCACGAACGCCGGCCGGACAACGCGACTTTGACCTCCGTGTTTGACTCGGACTCGGTGCTTCTACTGCAAGTGGTGCCTTTCTTGCTACTGCCAGGCAATGGTCGGTTGGATTGTTTATTTTAAATAAATAATTCTTCTTTCTATTAGTAGAGCAGGTATTAATTTTGAGATAAACTAGTAAAAATCAAATCCAATTATTCAATTAATATAATAGTTGTAGTCCGGACTCATCGAAGATGCGATGGAAAGCACGGTGAGGTCCCGCATCCGTTTTGACTCAGGATCATAGAATTCTACTATCCGAATCATGATCCTATTGATCTTATTAATTTAAGGTTAATTTTTGATGAATCATTAGCCATGATCCGGATTGTAGATGGTAAATCGGGATCTAACAATTATGGAAAGAATCAAATTGCTCATCCACTGTCTGAATATTGAATATATATGTATATATATATATATATATATATTTTTAAATAAAAACATCAGCCAAAGAAAACTAGCCACGTCCCGCCTGTCAAAACAGAAAATAAAGAAAGTATACAACCATGACAAAGGGTTCTCCAGTTGGTTGGAGCGCTTTCCAGACTCGCTGTTGATTGAATTTTGACTTGGCACGCGCAAAGTTCTTTGCCATTAGACAAACTTGGGAACAAAGAAACTTCCCATTCTTCGTCGCCTCGGGGGTCTAAGTTCAGGGTTCCGGATAGTTCTCTCTCATCACTAACAGTTGAAGTACCTTTTCCGTGTCTGCATATATAAACCACCTCTCTCCCCTGTTTTCTTCACAACCGCATCCACACACAAACCAATTCCTCCAAAGTCAGCAGAATTAAAACTCTCTCTCTCCGCTCTTTCCCTTTGTTGCAGTCCTCTTTTTATTAGTCTTGCTCCCAAACCCAAAAAAAAAAAAATTGCCAAGAAGAAGATAGCATAAGCATAATCAAAGTCATGTTGATGTCTTTATTCAGTTCTTTTGATGCCCTTTGTGCCGAATCCTTCGGCCAAAAGTCATGGGCACCCGGTGCTTCTAAAAGCCACCATCAACAACAAGAAGAAGGGTCAGGGTCAGGGTCTCCTCTTGTTCTTTCCTCCGAGCGCAAGGCGGCAGGCCTAGTGTCACTTGATGATGCTGGCGGCAAGAACAAAGGCAAACAAGGAAATATGCCGTCATCCCCTGAGGCCAACAAGTCTGGTGATCGTCATCGTCCGTTGCAGCAGAAAAGGAGACCAAGGTTCGCCGTGGAATTGGATGGGGTGCACTGTTTCGAAACCATCATCCCCTATTAATCGATTATTGATTTTACTTTGTGGTAGTGGCAGAAACAGATTTTGATTCTTTATCCGATCCCCTTCATTTTAAGTGCGTATAGATGTTGTCAATTTGATATACCACTAGTCTGAGCATTCTTTGTTTTTCCTTTTCTTTTCAAGAATCAATGGAGTTGCTGCTGTTTTTTCGTTCTTCGATTTCCTGTTGCGGATTGTCTTTACTGTTGCATATACTATTACTGATCTTCTTTTGCTGCTCCTGAACCAATATGATGAGAGACTGCCGAAAGAAGCAACTTATATTAACCCACGACGTTCAAAATACAACAGCAGGGGAGACACCCTTAAGCTTACCCACAAAAACTATTTTTGTAATTTTTAAGAGTTTTTGATATGCGTTTGGTCGCTAATTCTTTAGAGGGGGTTGCGTTGCCAGAGTGAATCTCAAACTCAGTACTCTACCCTTTTAAGCTCGTTGGCTTTCTTTAGTCTCACATATGATGATATCAGGCTCTCTCTCTTCTGTAAGGAAAAAGTCATCTGTGGTTGCTGCTACAAAGCCAACTAATCGAACCTTACCCTTTTAACATTTGCTGAAGAGAGGTGGTAAATCGCTTTTAGCAATATATAAGACACATCCCAACTAAACGTTTAAACTGCTTGTACCTGAGGAGTGAAGGAAGGATAATCCCCTGGACGAAAGCCCAAAACAAAACCCCCTTTCTTTTCTTTCTTTCTTTCTTCCTCTCCCTTGGCTTGGGTAGAGCCCTCTTTAGTTAGTGATTATAACTCCATTTTTGTTTGTATTATTTTTTTGTTGTGGCATCTGAAATTTGATACGTCACATTAAAGGTCGAAATAATTCAGGAACTTCTTTCACGTGGAAATCAGGGGATCTCTTCTTTATTCCTGGAAAAAGAATTGGAGTGCCGGAGAGAAAACGTGATATACTAGTACAACAAGATGATGTATAGAGATATAGACTGAAAATAAAGTGAAGAAAGAAATTGACAGTACTCTATTTGGGTACGGCAAGCAAAAACTTGGATGGATCTGCTCTAATAGATTTAACGGTCCAAATTTCGTCACATTTTTATTGTGCATATAATACTTGAATCAGTGAAGTTGGTAATTCAAAATTTGATGGATCTCGTCCAATGCACCATGTTGATGGATCTCGTAAATAAATTAGATCTACCCAAATTTCTGCCTTTGATCATCTTATAACTGGAAGTTGGTCCGTGAAGAGATAAATGTGGGAGAGGTGGGTGTGGTTGGCATTCGACACATGTTTTAGGTATTATTTCACATGCTCTTATAAAGTGTATCTATTAGACACTCGTTAAAATCAACTAAATGTTAGGAAGATGAGATTAATCAAAGAATGTGTATAAATGTAAAGAAGCATAATAATAATTATTATTATTATGCGCGCGTATATATATATATATATATAATAAATTGAGTGGAATTGATGTCTTAAACGAGTGTCTGTTGGAGGTACCGTGAGAAAAAAAACCCATTATCATCACTAATGAGGAAACGTGGGGACAACATAATAATAAGCCTTATCCTTTCCTTCTCCATTTTCCAAACCAATCCCGCCCAAGACGTCATCTTTTTTTTCATCCGAAGAGAAGGAAGCTTGAAAAATGATCGATGTTTCAATTTGCAAGTAATTTAAGGTTGTCTCAGTCCTAATAAGGAGGATGCGTTTTGCACTTGCAAACATTTGGAGAATAATTAGCAAACGAATTTCAATGAAAGAAAAAACCAAAATTACCCATAGAGATCCAAAAGCAACAAAAGGCCTAAGATATTTTCTACTCCTTCCTCTCAACTGGCGTATATCCCTCACCTGTAGTACTTGTGAGTATTTTAAATTTCTAGACAGTGGTAAAAGTAAAAAATAGACGGTTTCTTTTCTTTCTTTTTTTTTGGCTGGCTTTACTTGTCTTTAAATTCATTCCTTACTTCTTGCGTCCCACTTCCAACAATAAGCCGGTGGCATCTGAACATTCACTAAAGCATTAAAATAACTTGTGTGCTACCCTCTCCTCCTTTCTATCGTCGTCTTGCTACCAAATCTAAAGGACTAATAATCCTGTGCTGTGTTTGGCAGCTGGCCTCTCCTTGTTCAACAAATGGGTTGTGTGGGTGCAATTGCTGCTGTGACCATGGTTCAAAGACTCGGCCGAGTCGTCACCGGAATAGGGGTTCCCGATCCGATATCGGGACGAGATGATTTTGAGATAATGAATCGTCAAGAACTCGTCCGAAACATATAAAAAACGGTCGAGTTGCCCCGATTCATCTTGAATCAGTTCAAATTTTTATTATTTTTGCTAATTTTTTAATCATATTTTTTTTACAATTTTTAGAATATTAAATATTTCAAAAATTTGCGTCTCGACGAAACCGCGACCGATATGCCGAGACCAATGTGGAACGGTCTAGGCCGTGACCGCTATCACGACCGATACTTTGAACCATGGTTGTGGCCGCACCTGTTGTTGTTGCGGCGGCAGCAGCAGGGCTTTATTTCGTGGATAGATACCCTCGCCATGCCAACATCACCAAGGTCGGGGCTTCGCCCCTACAATTCACCGTACTCTCCTCCTAGTAATAGTAGTACATGTTTCTTCTCTTTTTCTTTTTCTTTTTTAATATAAATGGGAGGTCTCGAACTCGAAATCTCTTATTTACATTTCCTTCTTTCATACTGTCCAATCCATCCCTTCCTCCGTGTTTCTTCTCATTTGAATCTGCCTTTTGTTTCATATTGTTTAATTAGGCTCATTGTTTGGGTACGTATCATCATTGTATGCATGTCTCTTGTTTATCAGGAGGAAGTAAGAGATGGATTAACTAGACTCCAGACTCTCAAGGCAAATTGTATAACCCGAGTTAATGAAGGGACGACTGAGTCAAATCAGCAAATCCCCAAGTTTTTTTTTTTTTTTTTGTCAACGCAGTGGGATATCTGGGTCCATGGACTAGTAATACCGTACGACCCAACTAATCCCCACTGCGTGGCCGAAAGAGGCTGCCCAACATCACCGACCAAGTAAATCCACTCGATCCCTGGATGTGGCTCTCCCCCAACTGGGACTACAACCACGAACCGAACCCGAAGGGCCAGCAAATCCCCAAGTTTGCACCTGAATTTGACGGTTTACACTGTTTTGAAACCCTGATGGTGGGTCAATAATTAAATTAATTTGTAGCTGTCCAGTAAAGTTGGTTCTCTGTTTGAAGGCCTCAGGAGGCATGGAGGCTTCAAGGCAGAGCCACACGCCGGGGCCCTGGTTGTTTCTAATTATAGCTTATTTACCGCTATTTTCTCACTTTCTGTTGGACTGCTCCTGAATCTTATTGGTACCATGGTCCGTCCCAACACACCATCATTCCCCAAAGCAGATACATAATCTCCTTAAAAAGCTGGTTGGGTTTGTCAAAGTCCCCATTATGACACTCGTAAACGTTATATAAGATATAATAACTAGAGGTACCTCGGCTGTGCAACGCACAGCCAGGGCCCTCTAGAACATTAGTTAAATATATAGTAACAAATGTTTTAGTACATAATGAATAGAAATATAGCAAAAAAATTAAGTATAAAAATAATTAAAATTTGCTGTGAAAAAAAATTTCATATATAAAGTTAACCCCAATTTATTGTGATTTGGAAAAAGAATTTTTAACCAATATTATGTGTACGTAATGATACCAAAAAAGAAAAGAAAGCAAATCCATTATGGGTGCATTATTGGTTTAATAGCAACATAGTTTTAGTTGTAATTAAATAAAGAGTAGTCATAATGTTTCTAACATTTTAATAATTAGAAAAAATATAGAAAGCCACAAAAACCTGTCACTATCTTCAACATCAATAAAAAAAAAATACAAACTTGCATATTTTTCTTTCTTTTTTGAGAGAAAGAACGAGTTAATCTATCCATTTAAATCATCTCTAATAGCATTACAAATAGATGAAAACATTATCTAACCAAATAGTTATAGAATACGTACCGCAAGTTTAAATAAAAACATGAATTGCCATATTTGTAAATCTACATATGCAAATTCAAATCCAACAATTTGTTTGATTGCAAATATGTCTTCCTAATCAAAATAGAATTTTCTAATAATATTTTGTAGAGTGACACTCTAAGCTAAAAGCCTCAATACTAACTTCCCACCAAATGCATTCCTTTGAAAACTGCAATTGTTTTAGCTAGTCAAATCGACAAAATATTATTAACTTCTTTAGCCAAATGGTAATGATATGTCCAGTTCTATGCCTAACAATCATCTCAAACTCTAATTACATTATCTATCATTATGGGCAATAAAAAGGGATAAGAGTACAAAGTCATATAGAACCAGTTTAAGTAAAAGATTTTGAAATCTAATTTTGCACTTCTTTTATTTCCAAGCTATCATTTGCTAAAATTAAAACCATGAAAATAAACTACCTATTATGGATACAAGCTAGTCATTCAAAATGTTGAATGAAGAGATATAAATTATTATCTTCACATTCTAAATTGCTAGCCCCAACAATTATTTTACCTGTCATCCACCTTATCCAGTTTATAAGCACTTTTCACAATTAATAAACTTTATATAAATTAAAATATAATTACCTATCCATAAATTAAGAGATTCTGGTTAATTTTTAATTTAATAGGCATCATTTTTTTCTTCCTGATCATCGTTTACCTTGGATTTTCATTTATTAGATTTTTTTCTCCTCTACTGTAGTACCATCACCCTATTATCAAATAACAATTTTAATAAATAAAAAATTAGAATTAGAATGAATCTGCATAATGGTGTTATTTATTTTATCAGGGAAAAGTAGTTACAATTCTTTCATTGTTAGCCTAAAAATTCTTCATGTAATCACCACCCGTCTTGTTGTCAGCCTTTTCCAAAAATAAAAAGATCAAAAAGTAGTTTCAGAATAAATAAAATATAAAAAACTAAAAAAAATGTTTCTTTAGATTTTGGGAAAAATATTCACAGCATCACATACCTATTTTGGGTAGAAAAGAAAGTCAGATGAAGAAGAAATAGGTGAGAAAAGCAATAAGCAAAGGTTGTTGATCAAGACGCAAAAAATGACAAAAAAAATATCAAATAGTATATACCAAAAAGAGACATTAAAAGTAGAAGATCATGAATCATAATTATTGGACTATGGAAGAAAGGAAATATCAAACCCATTCTTGATCTCCGATAATGAAATCATTCATTTAGTTAATTATGGACAAAAATGAAAGAAAATGCATCAACTAATCCAATAGAGAAAAAATAGAATAAATGATTAATTAGGATGATAGGGGAAAAAAATGAAATACAAAGTGGAAACTAAATAACAAACCTGCAGTGTACATGAGGATTTGTTTAATTATCCTTAATCAAAAAGGAGAAAGGAAATAAAGTGAACAAAAGAAAAACAAAGCAAAATGAAAAAAAGAAAAGGAATGGACCACGTGTCAAAATGAGAGGGAATTCACTTGGCAATCATCGGAGTTGCTATAGTAACTCCACTTTCTTCTTATATAATAGGTAGATACTCGTAAACGTTAGCCAAAAGAGCTAGTAATAAATGCTTCATGGTTTTCTGTGGTTTTCCCCTAAAGTTCCTTTTTGTGCTAGTAAGATGATTGGCGCGATCAAGCGCTAGTGTGCTTCGCTGTTATCACCTACAGTCAAATTGTTAGGACGGTGATCCCAGTTCGTTGTGCTACTGAAAGTTTTATGACACAATTTGTCGCGTTAGTAAAATGATACTGCTAATATATTTGTCCAAGACGTTTGTGCTTGTACTGGAAAGTTCTGGAACCGGGAATAGAGCCCTGAAATTCAGTCATAAACACAGCGTTTCCGAATGGCTGTAAGCTTTGCTAGTTCCATGTACTTTGGTCCAGAAAACTACAGATTGAAAGAGCATCTGTGCATGGCAGACCCGCTTAACCTAAAATTACAGATTGAAGTGGCGTATCACACATCCATATGCATGAAGCTACCTTGTTCAAAATGGTATACATAAACTCGGAACAACCATCAAACCCAAATTCCTTGAATTGCAGAAAGAGCACGCGATAAAAGCCTAAGCATACATAAATAGTCCAGAAAAGAGTGTGACAGAAGAGGAGGGAGGCAACAAACGCCATTACTATCAATTATACATCCTTCTTTCTAACTTGTGCGTATGTCTTGAGTATTGTAGCCAGACGCACAGAAGAGCCCGCCAACAAAAAGAAAACAGAATCTAAAACCGGATAAAAGCTAAAATTTCACCAACCGAGAGCTACGGCAGTGACAGGTGCAATTATACACCACTTTTCAAATATGTCTTATGTCCTAGGACACGCTCTTCTTCCTATGTTTGCAAACGTTTTTGCGACGCTAAATATGATTGCCTTAGTAAAGAGTCCATGATCGACACTACAAGCAACAACCACAGCCCCTCCCAAAATTAGAAGCTTTGGTATGATCATCCCCCTAGGCTTTTCAGTTAACTCCAGCATCTCAGATTCTGACGAGTCTTCTTCGCTACTTTCTAAGGACCTCAGGTGGTCTGGGTCAATCTTTGTGTTAATTTGAGCCATAAATGCAGCATGTGAGAGCAATGCCCCAGATGCTCTTGTCCTCTGATAAGATCGAAAACCACGCTCAATCTTTCTGACAGTCCCCCACATACCCTGTCTTACTCCAAATTTTGCAATTTCCCATGGGATGCCCATATCTTCGTGATGGAAGAGTAACACCTCACATGCATCTAATTGGCCATTTCCCTTCCTCGACTCCACTGTTTCATGCACCCATGAGTAGTTATGCAACTAGCAAACACTTGCACTAATTACCATACATACAATAAGATGTGTAAAGAAGTAATTTTTGTCTTGGAAAATAATCAGACCGTTGCAAAAGAAAGCAGTGCAGAACTATAATCAAAGGGTTCTGTTAATTATGTGGATGCATGCTTGCCAATGGAAACAAGAAGAAATCTTTTTTACCTGCTTGTATGTACCAACTTGAATAATAAAGGTCGACACGTCTTGGTTTGCCCCGCCTTGGAATAGAATCACAAGGCACTCCCTGATTTGAAGAAGGAAAAAAGACAGGAATCACATTAGAATCCAAAACCCACGAGGATGTACAGTTGACAAAAGCAACTGTAGGGAAACATAGAAAATCTGTACACACTGCCTGCTTTGAATATTGTTAGTAACCAGAACTAACACCGCTTTTATTTCCTCCCTTATGACCAGTTTCACCTCACTAAGAAAGAAAGAGAATCGAAGAAACTCCTATATGACCTATGCCCACACAACACACAAAAAAAAAAAAAAAAAAAATCGAAGAAGCTCCTATATATGTCACAACGTCACAACAACATGGTACTCTTAAAGGCATCTATAGAACGTTAAGGTACATCTTTGACATGAAGTGATGTCCCTTATTTTGATCAGATGATATTATGAACAACAAGGTGCTACCAGAAAAGGCCATCTTTTTTAACATGATAGCCACATTCTATTATGTAGCTTTCCAACATTCTTCCAGCACCTTCACTTCCTCTCTGCATCAGTGCCAAAACAATTTTTGGCAATAGTCTTCATCATTCTTCATCACCTCAATCATGTCAAGCACAAGTTGCTAAGATGACTGTAAGGAACTTTAACAAGGACAGAAACAAAGTCACTCTAGTTTAAAAAAGACAGGCAGATCATTTACTATTTTTGCAGTCCCTTTACTTCCACTTATATGTTTGCCAACTGATCCTTTGGTTACCAAATCTCCCAATAGAGCACTTATTTGATTTTTTTTTATTTTATTTTTTTGCATTTATGTATTCATAGAACAAATATCTAAGCTGACCATCAAATACTTCCCTGACCTTGGACCTAACCGTCTTGAAGTACTTCTTTTTCATTTGAGTAGTTCAATAATCTTTCAGCTCCTACTTCAAAATTGAAAAGATAAAAAATTTAAAATGTATTGACTGACATGCATTTCCACAAATGTATAGGCAAGAAAACCAACCAAAAAGAAGAGTCTCTCACAAACCTTAGTGACACAGTAATAGGATCTTCCTGATTCCCATATTCGACGGCCAATTATGTATTCTCGGTCACTGCAGAAGAAGGGAAACTGCCAGAAAGAGCATGTGAACAAAATAAGTACCAGCAAGAAAAGATAATGCCTGTGCTGTAATGATAAAACAGAGCATTCCTAACCTTTCTTATCCAGTGCACTATCATAGTTCCTGAGGTAGGGCATTCTTCCAGGGTTTCAGCATGTATAAGCATATCATCCCACTTCAGTCGAAACTCATCATCCCAGAAGAAATCCCTCAAGAGCTCAGGTGTGGCATCTTCATAAACTGTTCTGCTGCAATATTGAGGAGGACCAGTCTAGCATATCCACCAAGATGAGATTAGTCAAAAAACGAAAATGAGAAGCACACAAAGGCCTATAGCCACTACAGTTATATTTAAACAAGAAAACAAGACAGTTGTTTGCATAAGATCGATTTTACAAGTGAGAGTACCTCAGGATCTCTCTGCCAGGCTTGGTAGCTCATCTCTGATGTAGAACGTTCCATCATATGTTTCCAAGGGGGACCTCCATCTCTCCTCCCAACCAGATGGCACAAGTGTTCCAAATCCTCGTTCGTAACTGCTACAGGTACTTCCTCTTTTAATTGTGAGAAACCACTGTACAAATCACAAGCACATGATCAGATTTGCCTCGTGCACTCCAGACTAAAATAGAAGAAAAGAAGGAAAAAAGAAGAATGGATCAAAATTAACATAATGGACATCAAATGCATCGTAACAAACTTGTGTTTCTTTAGGATTTCGTATGCTGCATTGACCATGTCTTTATCCTATCTACCTTCAAGCCTTTTTTGGTCCATTTTTGCCAATTAACCGAGAAATGACAATATTTAAAGCGATTAGGTATCGAGCTTAAACATTCTTCGATCAGTATTGAACTGAAATTCAAATAGGGGGAAAAATAAGCATGAGGAAGCTAGAATTTCTGGCAATTAAAACGCCAATAGATTACCTGGAAATAGCATCATCAGTGGGTGGGGGGAGAGTATCCTGTCTCTGCTCCACAGAGGTATCCGGGGAACAAAAAGCAAAAGTTGGAGGGGGAGGGGCACCAAAACTCAGAACTTTGGAAGGAAGAAGAGAAGAACAAGGGGAAGAAGGCGCTGAAAAATCAAATTTACAATTGCCCAAGCTGGCCCATCTGGGTTTCCAAGCCCACCCTAGCATTACACCAAGAAGAAAAGCTACCCAAACCGGACCCAACAACATAATCACCCCTACAACCATTCCCCCCATGGTGGGTCTCGTCAGAATTTCCAAGAATGCATCAGCTACCGCCATAACTCCGCAACAGCTGTTTTTTTTTTTATATATAATTGAAGTATTACAATATAGTAGCAGTACTTACCATGTATACAAACAGAAAATTAAAGAAAAAGCAAAGTATACAAGAAAAAAGAAAAAAAAAAGGGAAAAAAGTTGATCTGTCTCTCGATGCTAAAGATTATCCAGCAGTCATCAAGAGAAAAAGAGAGAGGGGAAGAGGAAAAGATAGGAGAGAGATGCTAGTACTTATTGTAGGCCTGAGAAGGAGACAAGAGAGATTTTACTTTATGTGATAAAAAAATGAAAATGACACGAAGGGCTGAAATGAAGTTTAAGGAGATTCTTCTTCTTCTGGGTAAGCTGAGTTTTGATTTCATTATTATTATTTTTTTTTTTTTGGGGGATATTCTGTTGTATTTCCACCCTTTCTTCTTCTTTTTTTTCCCCTTTCTCAGAAAATAATAACCGTGTCTAAGAAGGGTACGAATGATCCTCGCAAAGAAAAGACAAAGAAAACACCCCAAAAGAGGGAAAAAGAAAAGGGGGGTGAATGGGCAACGTAAGAATAGTCCCACACCGCCAATGCCGAGTTGTATTGTTATGGCGGTAGTAATTTGGTTGGGGGAGGAATGGAATGAATGAATGAAATTTGAAGGAATGAGGAAGAGATGGGAGAATAGATTGGCTGAAGGGTTTCAGTTAGTGTTGGGGAAGAAGAGATGGGTCACCGTTGGTTAGCTGTTACTCTGGTGGAGTAATTTTATTTTTTTTTTTGCTTGCGAGGACGACTGGCTGTTCTGAGTTCTGAGTGGGCTGCTTTCGTACGTCTGATTGCGATTGCCATTGGTTAGCTGTTTCATTCATTGGATTTTGTGGCCGCGGGGTGTCGGCGTCTCACTCGTTAATCGTTATCCTCCTCCTACTCCTCCTTGATGCCGTCTCCTCCTTGATGGATAGGATAGGATATAGGATAGCGTTGTGACGTAGGCTCTCTCCCAGCAAAAGACAAAGATGTTGATGAATCCGCCAGTTTCTACGGTTGGGCTGATAATGCACCAGGCCCAGCTAATTTTGTCCAACATTTCGCTCCATACACAACCCCCTCCCCTTCCCCCCTCCAAAACCTAAGGTGATATCGAATCGAAATTGAATATTTTTATACTTGAACTCGAGTTCAATGCTCAAACACGCTGCTCGAGTTCGACCGAGTTAGTTATATTGCGCTCGACCTCGACTTGAAGTAATATATTTGATATTCGAGCTCAACTCGTTGGAGATCCAGTCAGTATTCAAGCTCGTCAAAGAATTTTCAACAGAAGGAATAATTTAGTTATTTTAAAATATTAATTAAATATTATAGCAGGTACTCGATAGAGCTCGACGAGCTCTTCATTACGTAATATCCCTAGTCCAGTTTGATTCGCGAACTCAATCGAGTAGCTTGAACTCAACTTAAACTTGACTTTGATCGAGCTCAAGTTGAGCAACTGACTGATCTACTCGCAAGATCGACTGAGTTGTAGCCTTACCCCCACCCCTTTTATTTCCTAAATCCTACTACACTATGCACAGGTTTTTTGTATCATTTTTGGATTTTAATTGTTGCGCTCATGTTTGCTTTGTTGTATGTATATAAAAACTTACCAAACACTAATGTTAATTCAAGTTAACTTCCAAAGCTTATGTCACTTTTTCCTTGAGAGATAATTGCAGAAACCTCCCATGACACTATCACTTACCTCCCTTGTGATTTAGAAAATAGTACTTATCACTCTTGAACTTAAGGTTTGTGTTGCAAATTCGGTCCATGCTAGAAAAGCTACCATTTTTAAAAAATTTTAGAAGTGAGTTGAGAAATTTGTACCAAATTTGCCTTCCATGCTGCTTGTTAAGTTGTATTAACAGATGAATGACAAAATATAAAAAGTTATTGAAAATTAGTAAAATTCAAGGGGTATAAGTGCAATTGAATTAAATTTACCAACAATACATGTAGTAACTGTGGATACTAACTGTTAGTTAAATGACTATATATCCAGATTATTGCAACAAAATTTATAAACAATACATGTCATTTTTAAAACTCTCTATTTGTGGGGTAACACAAATTATTGAGCATTAGATAAGTCTAGTTACAAGTAATTAGAAGTGCATACTAATAAGGTAAAGTTATCTTTATTGAATGAAAATTGCAGTAAGTGCATTAAAATCACGTACTAAAACTGCTGTTGTTATAATATTTTCAGAGTACATGATTATAACTGTATTAATGGAAAAAGATGTAGTAACTTGAACAACAGTAGTAGGCTGAACTATAGGAGGTTTTGAAATAGAAATGACTTAAGTAGATACGTTTGTACAAGTTCTCTTTATACTTACTTTAATAGTAGTTCCAGAATTGCTTATTGGTCTTCTTCTCTGCAATTGTATAAAAATAGAATTAAATTGACTAGTTTGAAGAACATAATATAGAAACATGTACATCGTTTTCTCCGGCACCATTCCTTAATTTTGCTTACAATGGCTAATGATGCTAAAATTCACAGGTAATTTAGTTTAAATTAGTCACTTAATTTGTTGACAAAAAATAATTTTTCTTTTCTAAAATTCATCCATTAAGTTCTTTTCTAAATCCCTTTCCTTAATTTGCTTATAAATTTGTATGCCATAACTGAGGGAGATAAATATATAGAAAGGAAAGAAAAGGTGAAAACGGAATTCCCAAGGGAACGGAAAGCCTCTCCGTGTTGCAGTTGCTTACTTAACCAGTCAGTAGAGCAGAGCAGTGCAGTAGGTAGTAGGAACAACAGGAAGCCAAAATATCAAAGACCTCCAAAAATATTAAAGCCCATATAGTCCGTCCGTCCTGCTTTGCCTCTTCTCGCCATTTACCAATAACCAGCATCCATCTAGCTCCTACTACCACTCTACCAATCCCCAAATTTTCCAAAGTATAATTGCTGAAAACCAACCCCCGTTCGCCAGTTCCCCGCATCATTTCTCCCCTCCAATACAAATTATATAATACCCCAAAAAAAAATAAAAAAAAATAAAAGGAAAAAGGAAAAATGCTCTGCTCAATTTCTGCCTCCACTTCCACCGCCACCTCCTCCTCCTCCTCCGGAAGATCCAATTCCAATTGGCTTGAAAAGCTCCGTTCTTCTAAAGGTTTCCCCTCCTCCACCGACCTCGATCTCGAGCAATTTCTCGCTCTCCCCCAAAACCACAACCACCCTGTTCCCCCAGACAACCTAGAACCTAGCAACCACCCCCAGACCCATCACCCCACCGATCAATTACTTCAAAACCCGACTCAACAAAACCCATTCTTCACCATAGTGACCAATGTGCTGGCTGAGCTCTTCTGCATGGGCGACTCCTCCCTTAAGATCCAACCCGGAAAGAAATGCTCCCGCAAACAGACCATCCCTAAGTTCTGCCTTCCTTCCGATCCTCCTTCAGATTTCAGTAATAATACTGCCAACTATGGTGGTATCAGCGACAATGCGCCAGCGCCCAGCAAAACCGACAGCGCTTCTCCCGTGAGCGACGACAACAGTGGAGTAGGCCTGGGGAAGGAATTAGCTGATCACCAGCAAGTCAAGCTGGTGGAAAATGTCATTTGTATTGAAGAAGGGGAGGTGGAAGAGGAGGAGGAGGAGGACGAGGAGGAGGAAATGGGTTATGGCAATCTTTCCGGGTTTTCCAGGACTGAGGTCACGGTGATTGATACCAGCTTCGCAAGCTGGAAATTTGACAAGATGTTGTTTAGGAAGAAGAATGTTTGGAAAGTCCGGGACAAAAGGGGTCAATTCATGAGTTCTGGGAAGAAGAAAAAGAGGAAAGCGAGTAGCGTCGATAGTGAAAATGTTCGTGGCGGGCTTCATCGAGTCAAGAAGCCAAAGACTTTTAGTGGGCAACGTGGTTTATCTAAAAAGGGAAGTGATGGAGCATTTAAGGACGTAAGTTTGGATGCTTCTTACCCCTGCTTTTCCTACTTCACGTCATAGTTATGCACTTTATCGCTAGCTTTAAATTTGATAACTCGTGTTTTTGTTAGTTGAACGTCAGTTAGTGGAGTTGGTATATTTGGTAATCGTAAACTTATGAATGTTTCAACTTTCTCTTTTGCCCCATTGATGATTTTCTATAAATGTGCTTTGTTCTATGAGTTTCTGACATTTGGTGGTTGTATCTCTTCGGTTTTGTGCCTTTCAAGTTCAAAAGAAGATGGTTTATAAACTTGTATTGTTTCAGAAGATGACAAGTTAAGGTAAGCATATAAATAAGACAACGGAGGCAGTCATTTTTGAGTGCCTGGCAGTAATTTTGTGAACTCATGTTGCATGCTTTCGGACGTAACATTCTATAGAGATCTTGAATCATGCCAGAGAGTGGATTCAGATTAGTAAGAATGCTTATCGACCTTAGAACTCTCTTCGGTAGTTATCCTTGTATTTGCAATCACTTTTTCTGGATGACTTGCTGCCAACCATATAACATCTTGAGCATTTGAAAGGCAAAACTTTGAATTGCCTCAAATTTGGGGCAAGAGACGGTGCTTTCAATTTTTTTTTTTCTTTTTGCTGCCTGTACAAACAGCTTCATTTGTTTCGGGGAGGTAAGCATGACCATGATACCACACGTCTAGTTTGTTCAGGTATCATATACATAGTTTGTCTTGATCTTGTGCCCTGCAGCTTCATGATAAATATTTACTTGATGAATCTTCAATTCCTTCCATTGGATTCCCATCATTTTTTGGGCAAAAATTTCCTTCTAGTATTGCCTATGAGTTTCTCTTATTGTGGCTGTAGACAATATATTTTAGATAGGTAATTCTAGTAAAGTTTGTGAAAAGTTTTGATGAATTGTATTTTATCAATTTTCATCGACTTAAATGCAGTTTATGAATGACTATTTTTGGATCAATCTGATGGCATTAACAATTTTACTTTATTTGAAGCTGCTGGTTGGTTGCAATACATTTTAATGTATGTGGTGATATGGGCTTGTATGACTTACTTATCCTTCTATGGTTTTTGTACTTTGATTTTCTTGGGTAGAAACTTGCTTCGTCACCCTAGATCTTCATCTTTCGGTTCAGAGTTGTGTTTACTTGCTTGCAAACATGGATTGTGGTTTGTTAATGTCTGTGCTTACTTGTGCCTTCCCTGTGCTTGTTTCAGCAGCTTTATTCCTGTTTTAAAAATTTGGCTTTACTTTTGGTGCCACATAGTATCACTCTTCCAACTGCGTGACATGTTTACTTAGTTTGTACCTCTTCTGTTCTTGCACAATTACGTACAGCATTCCTTGTCTAGCGGGATTCTGTTTCTTAGCTATCCAGTCCAGTAGGATTTTTTTAAATTGCTTTCTCTACAGCATTCCATGAGATGTCCAGTGGAATTGTTGCCATAAAAGAGGTTCAAAAAGCTATGATGACTTCATTTTTATCTATGTTTTGTTGTGAGATTATGGGAACCCACAAATACTTGCTTGTAACTGGATTCTGTTAGCATGTTTCTATGTTTATGATCCTCTTGTGTCCTCTTTGGCTTATGCAGGAATATCATCTGAATGATAAATCACGGACAGCCAGCAGAAAGATATCGGATTCCTTTAGCAAGGCTCTGAAAAAGAAGCAATCAACCTTGTAAGGAACATGTGGCTTCTTATACCTTTGCTTTTCATCCACTTGATCAATTAACTTTAGTTTGCTGAACTTATGGCTCTGATGGGTGCATTGCTTTTTGCCCAGGAGTTTGGAAAATGGGGGCTCATCAGTTGTTCTTATTAAAAACATACCCACAGGTAAGAAAAGTGGAACAAGCAGTCCAAGAAGTTGTCCAAAATCAACTCAGAGACAAGTCAAAGTGTAAGCTATAAACTGGCCGTTCATAAGTTCCAAGGATGAAGGTGCGAGTTTTGTGATCTCTTATTTGGTTGATGGAAGATTACAAGACCTTGCTCTGGCAGTAGAGCTACTCGCAAGGCCTTCTGGGGTGAAGAAGATAAAGAATCAGTTTATCCATTTATCCATTCTTTATTTGATATATTTATTACACGCACGCGCGCTCTCTCCATCTTTTGTAACAAGGCGGAGGGTTAGGTTGGGAAGGGTATCAGATTGTTTTGTTCACCCATATATTCATTACTGAGGCTGCACATTCCTGTACGCCATTTACTGTGCCACTTCTGAGTCAAGTATCATTTTCTGTGGTCTACGAATAACAACAATGTGGCACGCTATTTTGATTGCCGTTGCATACTCTTATGACTTGTGGAGCTCCAATCTTCATCGGTAAATTCTGCATATTAGAATGGATGCCCGATTTTGAGACTGGCCTGCAAACTATTATTTGCAATGAGAAAATAATTGATATAGGCTTACCTTTTTCTCTTGGTCAGGATATTTACTTGTTAGTTCTTTTCCAACTGATACTGCACATGTATTGGGAAGGTTACGCTTGCAGGGAAGAGCATGGAGCACAAATTTAGTCCGAATAGGGAATATCTGATCTGTGACTGAATGGAAAAAAGGTACTCCCTCCTTGTTTGTCTGCAGCACCATCCTGCTCTCTCGACAACACTGATCAAGCCACCACCAAATTAACAAAAAGGGATAATTTCAGGAGCCTCTCCTAGGTTTTGCACTGGCCTCCCTCGAGGTTGCAAAAATTTCAGATACCTTCTCTAAAAGTAATTAGCTTGTAACAAGTCAACCCCATTCAAGAAAACAAACAATAGAAAATTGGTTTGAGGAGAGGAAATAGATTGTGGTTCAACAAATGCGCTCACACATGTTATGTTTGTTGGTTAATCTAGTATCGAAGTATAAATTGTTATTTTAACAAAGGTAAGGGGGTGTAAGTGTAAATGCACAAGACATCAACTTTAGGCTTGTACAACTCTTTGCAATGACTGCTTCCATGATTTGAAGGCTCGTATAACAGCAGTAACAAACAATTGAAGAGTAAATTCGGGAGGATTAGATTCAAGAATTGGGTGGAATCAGTAAAAAAATATAACAAGAAATCACACAACTGTCTAATTTCAATGAAGAAGTGAACTCACAAAATATGGCCTCCTGAAGCCTATTGTCTTCTCATTTGTACATGGTTGAACCTATTGTTTTTACTTGTAGGGCTATCACGCTACATGATCAAGAAAAAAAAATTAAGAAATATGCAACCAAGTAACAAGAATTCTTATACTTGAGCATCAAATAAGTCTTTCTTGTTACCTTGATTAAGTCTTGCTTATGATTAGCATATTGTTGACAAGAATTAGAGAGCAATTTTCCTCCACTTAAAGTCATGCTTAGCTACACAATCACTCAAGTTCAAGCTCTGTAGAACTCTAATAGTTATTCCCACTCCTCTAATTACTCTTTTATCTTGTGTTCACGAGTCACAAAAATAGAAGAACCCAAAAATAGAAAAGGGGAAAATATAGACCAAGAAAAGAGTAGCAAATTTTGCAACCTACCGGAAGGCTTCTAAGTGAGAAGCACAACCAAGAAAGTACCATGAAAAGATACTGTAAAGATGAAATTGACATGGCCTTATGTCTCATTTGTACTTGGGAGACAGAGGGGAGACACCGTCATCGACGAAGGATCTCAATCATCAAATTGTGCTGCGCCCCCCCCCCCCCCCAAAAAAACCACCAATTTATTGAAACTGTGGGGTGGGGGTTCAAAAGCTATCCTCCACAGGAAAGCATTCCCGCCTCTTACAAAAGCTTATGAACAAATTCTCATTACCCTATAATCTATATATGTCCAAAATCATTTCACTTCTTTCCAAAACTCCCAAGCTCCTTCTATGTCTCCTCTTCTCTCATAGTAATTTTTTCTCTTCTTTTCATTTTTGCCTTTTTGTCCTGAACTCCCAAACTAGGCCTTAAAAGCGAACGTTGGGAAGAGAGTTAAAAGCGAACGTTGCTATCTAACAAGAAGTCGAGTATGGCGGACTTCCTTGCTACTTTGCCCACCCCATCCATCTCTCGTTACAATTGCCGGGCACCGAACAACTCTACTTCAGGACCATCATTACCCATTAAACTCATCATTTCAACCGCACAGAGCTGCGCGCGTGCCTCCTACGCACCAACATCATCAAACTGCACCATACCCTTCTTGGGTTTGCGGACGACTCTATTGCCTCGATTCTGCAGCACCACCACCACTATCGCCGTCGTCAACCATAACTCTACTGAATCTTTTCCCAACGGCCGTAAGTAACTCCGTTCCTTCTTTCAGACTTACCTTCGAATACGTTGCCTGCATATTCACACCTGAATGTGCTGCTCTTCAAAGCTTGTCGTTATAATGCTCAATCTTCTCAGGAATAATGCTCTCGTCCCTCTTCCAGCAATTGGGGTTTAGGGAGAGAGATGTAGAAGCCCTGTTGAACTGCAATCCTGCTCTCACATTAACCCCTTTCGATTCCATTCAATCCCGGGCACGTTCACTACAAGCTCTGGGGTTAAGCCACCTTGCCCTTTCTCGATTAATTTTGAAAAGGCCAGAAGTTTTAACCGCTCCAGAAATTGATTCATTATTGCACTTTTTTCTTCGGAATGACGATTTGGATATACGAGGCAAAATAGAGCCTGCAAAGATTGAGCGCCTTCTAAATGCAACGGAACCAACTTTCTTCCTGGGATTTGAAGACAAAATAAGACTGCTGCTTCACCATGGGATTCCCCAAGAAAAGCTTGTTCATGTTCTCAACAAAGCTAACGTAACCAAGGCATTGTGCCTTAAGTCGGTTGATGAAATTGGTCGGACGCTGGCTTTCTTGAACCGCTTTGGTGGGGTTGATTTAATTCTTAAACGTCCATCGATCCTTAATTATGATTTGGACAGCCAATTGATTCCGAGGATCACGTTCCTTTTAGAGTTGAGTGGGCGCAATGAGGATGCCACTGCTACTGTGTTGCGTAAACTGCCATTTCTTGTGGCTTACAGTCTTGATCACTTGAGCGATCATGTTGAGTTTCTCAAATCATTTGCCGGGTTAACTGAGAGTGAGATATTCAGGATTGTTGCTGTTTATCCGAATTTGTTTAGCGCCAGCAGGAAAAGGAAATTGCACCCCAGGATTGACTTTCTGAAAAAATGTGGTTTGAGTTCCCAGGATATATGCCGGTTCTTGATCAAAGCCCCTTTGTTTATTGGTCTGTCATTTGAGGAAAATCTTGCTTGCAAGCTGGTTTTCTTGGTAAAAATTGGTTATGAGAACAGAACCAGAGAATTGGCTATGGCAATGGGTGCTGTTACCCGGACTAGCTGCAAGAATTTGCAGGAGGTGATTGGGGTTTTCTTGAACTATGGATTAACTTGTGAGGATATTCTGGAGATGAGCAAGAAACATCCTCAGATATTGCAATACAACCATGAATCACTGGAGGAGAAGCTGGACTACTTGATTGAGGATATGGGTCGTGAAGTAGGGGAACTATTGGCTTTTCCTGCATTCCTCGGTTATAAGCTTGATGGTAGGATTAAACATAGATATGAAATGAAGAAGAGTAGTTTAGGTGAAGGAATGTCCCTCAACAAGCTATTGAGTGTCTCAGCTGCTAGATTCTCGACTAAAAACAAGATACAAACGATTTCATTGATTGATGACATGAAGTGAAGTAATGATTATATCACATAGATATTGGTATATCTCCTGTTCAAACTTCTAGTGCTTCCTTGAAATGGAAATTCCAATAGACAAGAACGCTGGTTCCCTTTCATGTCTGGGCTGGTGCGCTGAGACATGATGAATATGGTTACTCTTCAGCGAGAGAGAATTGTCTCCTCCAAAGGCCCTTTTTTTATGGATAACATTGGACTTACCCTTATTGAAGATCTTCATGATTGTTGTTGATTAGTAAGAGTTTCAAGTTCAATTTATACCTGGCCGAAATTAATATTTCATGTATAGGAGAGCCTGTTCATTTTTTGCACTACAATGTTCACAGTTTAGAGCCCAGTACGTGTAACTGATGTGTTCTATCTAGAACCTGAACATCCATACCACTGTTTTTTGAAGTGTCTGCACCACAAGTCAATGAAAGTTCCTAGGGCAGATGAAGCAAGTTTTCATACTGAAAAATGTACCTAGATGAATTGAAAAAACTCTTTTAAGTTTCGACTTGCTAGATTTTCTTAATTGATCTCTTGATTCTCTTACATCGCCTATTTGATAAAAGAAATCAGACTCTCGCTTTCCCCAGAATCATTCTTGAATCAGATATAGATAATTGACTTTCTGTTGTTGAATGTTCACTGAACCAAACATTCTAGGACCTGTAAAGCATGTTGCAGCTGTAGCAGGCATACCTAAAAATACATTTCCGGGATCTATCACAGCAACAATCACATTTGATATGTGCTTATGAAAATTTCAAGAATTGTGTCATTTATCAACTCATTTTTTCCGGTAATGCAAAATTAGTTATTCTCTACATGCTTGCTTTTAGGTTTTATTCTTTTGTCTGATTGATTTTATCTTGTTTCTTAGTCAGGTTCAAAGAACACATATGTTCCAGGAAGTCAGCTTGTTAGCATTAGCCGAAGAGAATAGCCACCTAAAACACGCCTACGCAACCAAGAGCAAAAGAAATGTTGAACTCAAATGACTTATTTAACCCTCAATTTGCCCTTAAATTACTTGTTGCATGCTTAAACTCAGTTTAAGTCTTAAGGATTCTACATTTTGGGCATAAAATAAGAGGTGCGCCGATTTAACTCTGCCTGCAAAACCCTAAAGTATCCTCAATTCGGGATTGGTAATAATTTAAAATTTTTATTATGAGCCTATGCTCTTTTTTATGTGCTTATGGCCAACTACGTTTCAAACGAACTGAATTAGTTTATAGGACATATATGTCCTATTACTTTTTTTTTATTTGTTCTATAATAATAATTGTCTATTTACGTGAAATTTTAATATTTTTACTTCAAAAATAAATGAAGACTCATATCAAAATACTTCAATTGTAATACTTGATTTATTTTATTGTATAGCTTTTTAAGTTAAAATTTTGTATTTACTAGCAATATAATATAATTTGCAAAAAATTTAAAAAACCAAAAACGTAAAATATAAATTACAAGAAGTCAAGCAATTATAATTTATTTTTAATCTATTTTCAATTTTGATAAGATTCAAAAAAAGTCTTGCACAATTGTTCAAAAGTCAAAGAATAAAGTATTTTAAAGCATTTATTTCCTTGTATAAAACAAAAATATTTTAAATATAAGGAAAATTTATTATTATGAAAAATCATATTCAAATATTAATTGAGCTTATAAATAACCCAAGATATCGTGATACAGTGTAAAAATTTACGAGGACAAATTTGATTTTCATTCTACTATTTAGGTATTCTAGGATGAAGGTGGAAAGGACTTTCCCCAAGGTTTTTTTTTTTTTTTGAGGAATGAAATTTCAGGAAAAAAAAATTGCAACAAACATTCCAAGGGAAAGAAGTTTCCCACGAACCATACCAAACGTTAGAATGAAATGAATAAGTTCCAAAGACCTTTTCTTTCCGAGCCATTCCTAGGGTTAGTAGACATGTAGCCGCGGGGATAAAATCTCGTGGAATGCAAGCAAGAACACAACGTTCGGTACAATTCCTGGGTAGCATTCAATTTTACTTTCTTAAGAATTTAAAAACTTTCCCATTTGGATTTGGTAACTACTTTTTTGCTTATATAATTCCACAGACTTGCGCTTTTCAGAAAAAGATTATTCTTACACTTTCTTTAGCAAAATGTTGGTAAAAATGCTAAAAAGTAGACCAAAATAAAAAGCATGCATGAAAACACGAGGGTACAAGAAGTTGGATCAAGAGAAGAAAAAGTAGTAATTCAGATCCATCTTTCTGTATAAAATTTCAGAAGGAAACAAATCCAGTTTTTCGTAAGCGGTCCTGCTTTCAGCCATAAGCAGTAAACGGCACACTGCACCTCACCGTACAAGAAGGCAGACGCCTAACCCAATGTTTCTCCTCAGTCTATATACAAGATCATCTTACACGGCCCTATTCAAGTTGCAGCAGAAAATTCCTTCTCGTAAGCTACAATAATGCCTCTACTCAGAGTTGCACTCTTTGCTATAAAGTATACTTTGGTTTTAATCACTTACAGCATATGCCTCTACTCTGCCATGGAAGGTTCTCTAGCTGGTTCAACTGTCAGCGGCTCCAATTTCTCTGCTTTACCATTCCCCTTAGGAATAATCAGTCCATATCCTCCAGCTTTTCTTTTGTACACAATGTTAATCTCGCCTGCAACAAGGGATACAACAATCAGAAACAAGAGGAACATCATAATGCTAAGATTTTAAAATAAAACATATATAAAATGTATAGAACCTATATTCTTTACCAGTTTCCTCATTCCGAAAACCATAGAAGTCATGATCCACATTTTCCAGCTGCTCAATCGCTTCACTTACAGTCAAAGGTGGCATGTCAAAGTATTTTGTACGAACAATCTGCAACCGGTACAAGGCATGAGACTCTCTGAGAAAACGCAAGAAGCTACACTTTACATGGCACGTCATCCATGATGTCAGATTTTTAGTTGGTACCAAGATGAATGAGGTACCAACTCAAAGCGCACGATACTACTGATGAAAACATATTTCTATGTTCTCTGAATTTGACACCTACTCGTATCGTGTCTGCAACGGATGAGTCACAAATGCATGCAAACTAGTAAACAAGACAGTTATCTAATTACGACCAAACAAAAAATCAATAGCACAGTCCTTCCAGTTTATACAGAGAGGCTGTCATGATATGTTACATTTGTCGCACAGCACAGCATCCTAATCTAGTGCACTCAGTTGACAACAACATGTTGATAAAAAAATAATAATAATAAAACTGTTTCACATGCAACAGAAGTCACTGCAATGGGGTTTGCCATAAAATAGATTTGAAGATCAGTTTATGTCCTCCCACAATTTAGTTGGACAAACGAATTTGCTGGATTCTTCAACTACTGGAAATATCTATCAATGCTGCAAAATCGTTAACTATCATCCAGCAACAGATGTAAAGCACCAACCAAAGATCTTTTTCAAGTGAATTAGCTAAAAACCAAACACATGTGAACCAAAAAAGAATAAACAGAATCCCTCCTGATCGATCATGTCGGGAATAATGAGAAATGCTTGAAGATAAAAAGCTGCTTTACTGGATCAGATAGGTGCAGGCAGAGGTAAAGACACATCAACGCTCTCTTGACTAGATGAGTCACCCAACCAAGATTCAGAAAGTACATGAATACTTGATTAGTTAGCTCACTAATACTAGTCAATCCATCGTGGAATGTAATGCAGCATATTGTTTTTGTTACTTGAGTTTGCTCTTATCTAAGTGGCAAAGATAATTGCTAGCATTGAAACTATGATGAATACCCTGCGGGATGTCAGCGGTTCGAGTCCGCTTATCTCCAACTCGTGAACTTAGAAAATACAAAGCTATATGATAGCACCCAATTCCGATTCGGCGGTTCGATCATCTATCATTCATGGATTTAATAAGATCCATCCATTTAGCAGCACCTCAGGATGGCATAGCCTTAAAATAAAAGTGAAAAAAAAATGATAACGCTGTAGAATATAGGCATCATTAGCTATAACTGTTTCTATCTCTTTCTGTCTCTGAAAGAAAGAACAGAAAATATCAAAGAGACAGACTTGCCTTACCTTTCATTAGCTAAGGCAGATTTGGTGTGCTCCACCACTAAACCTACTACTTGTGGACGGAACTGGAATCCCAACATACTTGGCCATTATTATGCTCATAAACTAGATAAAACATTTCTAACTGGAGTAGTGTTTTGCTTTACCAGCGATGATTAAATTTGTAAAGCACGTATTGGAATCACCAAAAACAGAAACAAGCGGTTAAGTAAAATCATAGTATGAAACAAGCATGAATACTCAGGGTAAAGACAACGACGATATAAACGAGAGAGGAGAACCTCATTGGCAATGTCCTCATCTTTATCTTGTGCCTCGGAAACCGTCTCTAAGCCCTCTTCAACTGCTGCTGCTGGTAGTGCACCGCCAACATCTCGGAATTTGAGTCTGTCAAAACCCTTCATGTGACGACCGTGATCTGAATCTTTCTCTTTGATCTTCCTCAATTTCCTCTGGATGATGGATGCCACCAAATCTATGCTTCCATACACTGTCTCTGCATCTTCCTCTGCCCGAACGACACCATGCTTCTTAGTAAACAAGGTTACCTGACAACGTAATCTCAACTTTAAGTAAAGCAAACACAGAAATTCCTGGGATCAAGAAACTTGTTGAAAATTTGCCCATGAGCTGCAGCATACCTCACATCTTCGGATTCTGGGGCCTTTTCCAAATTCTCCACCTCGGACAGACAACCTGACATCCACCTCCCTCACCAGATGGCTGTGCTTTTGCACAGCCTTGCCCAACTTCTCTTCCACATGACTCTTCACTGCTGGAGCTAACTGTAAAAGTACGCAGCGTCTAAATAACTTTGTACATACGAAAGGAAGGAAAGCGTATAATTGCTGCGTGCACAATAGTATCAGTACTGAATACATTGCAATTACAGAAAATGTATCTTGAATGTTTATCACGTAAATAGGGAGAAAAAATTATCAATGTTCGACTGCAAATGCCAGTGAGATTCACATCTCCCCCTTGGGACCAAAAGGGGCAAAGACAAAAGAAAATATTAAAGTTGGGTGGGAACGCAATTGGATTAAAAAGATAAAAGAGGTGATTTTTACCAAAGAAAAGAGATTCAAAAGAGGGGGTTGGATACCTCAAGGTTTTTGCCCTGAATGATTAGTTTGACAGAGGAGAGAGGGCCATCCCAAGACATCCGGATGGGGAAGGATGTGGGAGGAGGGGGAATCTTGAAAGCGATAGTGTCAAGGGTCCTGAACCTTGAGCTTAAGAAGCTGTAACAGGTGCTGGAAGACAATGACCAAAGAAGTGGAGGCATAGAGGAAGAGCTGGTGGTAAGCGAGGCAGAAGGAGTAATAGTACCGCGGGAGACGTGGGGAGAGCGGAAAGGCGATTGTAAAGTTGGGGAAACCGCTGCCATTTCTGCAGATTCTTCAAGATTACTCGATCAAACACAAACAAACAAAAGGCAAGGCTCTTAAGAAGAAGAATCTAATCTTTTTTTTTCCTTTTTAATACAATTCTGGGTGCCACTTGCTAACAAAATACTACTCGTTAAAAGAAAAAAATGCTGCAATATGTCCTGGGTTTTTCTTTTTGGAGGAGGAGGAGGGGATGAGGAAAAACGGCGACAGGCGAGTAGCCCCCTGCAGGAGTAGTATTTAGTAATAGTACACTACTAGCAGTGAGTGAGCAGAATTGTGCCAGGAAAGAAAGAGGGAGAGAGTCCGCTTGGGTAAGGTTCAAGATTTTGCCATTTTTATTTTGAAAAAATTTTGGAGCGGTTCAGTGTTCGCACACAGAGACACTGCTGATAATATTTATTGGAGTGTTTGTTGAAGAGGAGGCGGACGTGGTTTGGGCAGGGGATGGGGTGGGTCATGGAACAAGGACACGTGACAGCAAGGACTAACATCCGATCCAATATGGTCCCCACCCCTTCTCCTCTCTGCCCATCACTCTCACTTTGTGTCCAAGTTTCAATGGATAAGTTTTGAGTTTCCGTCCCCCTCCACCACCATTCCCAAAATTGGGGTTTTATCTTCAATGTCAAACAGTGATGTCAGTCAACCCACAGTGGTCGGCCCAAACCAGCCACTCTTTATTTCTGCCTCCTTTCGTTTTCTCCAACCCAGGAGTTGAGGCCCATTTTTAAGCGAAGGACAATACTAAGTAGGATCCAAGAAAGAAGCCAATTTAATTTAAGTTTTGAGAATGCCTATGCAGTATCTGGGCACTACACTTTACAGGAGGAGTGACTAAGTTCAATTTTAACTTTTGAGAAGGAAAACTACACTTACAAAAGTTACTTGAATCTCATGGCAGTCCTTCCAAAACAAAAACAAAAAAAAAAATCTCATGGCAGATTAAAAAAAAAGAAGCTATCTTTTAGATTTACGTTCGTCAAAAAATTGGTAAGGAGTCCATTGCGTGTATTTATACTTCTCACCTTCCTCCACTAAGCGTGGCCCGCATCAATCTCCACTTCCTTGCCCAAGCGAGTCTAAATTGACTTTTATGTAAATTTTCTAGAAAATTGGAGTTTAGTCCTGTAAGATATTTCTTCACTCAACTTCTGATTCCACGGTCAAATTCAACCTAGTTACATTTTCCAATGTTTTATTTGCTAACGCTGTGTCCGATCAAATAACGTTTTAAGACTTAATTTGACCCAATGAGAGAAATGTATGCTTTTTTTCTACCTTTTTTTTTTGAGTTATAAGTTGGGGAA
The DNA here is from genome assembly GCF_003713205.1 of Coffea eugenioides. Classification (NCBI taxonomy): domain Eukaryota; kingdom Viridiplantae; phylum Streptophyta; class Magnoliopsida; order Gentianales; family Rubiaceae; genus Coffea; species Coffea eugenioides. The sequence goes on along the minus strand of NC_040036.1, from coordinate 659,093 downwards.
AAAAAACCGAAGGAATGAATCTTTTTTGTTAAAAAAAGATTATTTCAAAGTAAAATGGAGATATGGAGTTCTTATTATCAATGTGGAGAAAAATGGAGGAGAAATCAAGAATAGGCTCGCGTGCTTTTCCAAAATTGTCACTACGATATATACATTCACGCGACATGAAATAACTAAATGGCATGCAATGCGGATACACAAATTGGCTTAGTTAATAAAGACAGGTCACGTTCTCATAAAAAAGGTCACATGTGGATGTCTACATATAAAAACCCTATAAGCGACGTATAATCTCGAGACATGTTTTGACTCGTGATACTGATTAGAGCTATATTCATCTAAACTTTTTTTGTGAAAATAAAAAAATAAAATTACTAAATGGCATGCAACAATTTAAAGAGTTTAAAAACCCATGTGATATATTCTACACCCTTAAGTCTATGAAATAGGGGGCACGGCAATGAGCGACGCATCCATCCTCCTTCGTTCACAATTGTGTGTGGGGGCCGCAGCAGAATGATTTTTTTTGTTAAATTTATCTGTTATAAGTTTTTAAATAATTTTAGTTACAGTAATTTTTAAAAATTTTTAAATTATACGCTTCAAAATATTAAAAAAATTACATACTTTAAAATTTTTTTTATAATTTTTACAATAAAATTTAAGATAAACACCTAAAAAAAATTCAGTTGTCAAACGGCCAGGCCATAGTTGTTTTAAAATATTCAGCAAAGTTGATTCATTGCGATCACTAGTCATGGGTGACTCGACTAGTATGGTACAGTAGTAGTATTTATTTTTTAGTGGATAAAGAAAGAGGCAAGCAAGGATGAGATCGCGTAATCAATCCTAGCCGGAGAGAAATTAACGATTGGGCCCACCGTTAGATGGCCAATAGCAGCAAGGAAACCTCTGAGATATTTTTCTATTTTTGTGCCTGAGGGCGTTTGAGAGCCTCCCAATAGGAAAAAAGGAGAAGGAAAGATATTTGTTGATAAGTACAGGACCTATTAGCGGTGGGGGAGGAGGCTGAGGAGGAGGGCGTTCCACTAAAAGTCGGCCATCCAACAAACCAAACCAAACCAGCACCACTAATTCGGAATCAAAAAGAGGACCTTTATTTATTTATTTATATTTTTGGTTGATGATTTGGGCTTATTAGCGTGCGATTCCGATTTGCAGAGTTGCACCCAATAGGGAAGCGTTTTTTAATATGGCTCAAGCACTGGCCACTAGGTTGGGGACGCGTAATTTGGTTTCTGCAGTGGAAAGAGAGATAGCGTTTGACACCTTCGCAGCCACAAAACAAAAAAGATCCCAAATGGCGTCTCCACTTGGCAACATTCCGTCCATGAGACTTCTGAGCGTCCAGATCCCCTAACGCTCCAAAATATCTTCTTCCTGGGACCCATTCCCTCCCGCGCATTACCTTAACAACTCTCTTCCCACACAAATATCTCGAGATATTAATCTGTATGATGGCAGGCTGGGTACAGTTAATTAGCTACTGCGGGCGTCTCATATCATCCGCCCTAATTGTACTCCCGTCCCTGACTTCCAGTAAAACTACGTACATCCACCCTCACACTTTTGCTTTAATACAAACATTAATTATTACGACTTTTCTAATTAGTTTCTCAAACCTTTATATTTTGGTAAAATAGGATGCATAAGAGTAAATAAAATCCCTACCTAATAATTGGTTTAATACAACATTCTTTTTTTTTTACCTATTAATGTATCTAGCTTTAAAATAGGTTTTTAACTCTTACAAATCAAAACGTCTACCACTCAAACAAACAACATTCCTTTTTTTTTTTGGCCCAATTAAATTTATGTTTGCTTTTATGTATAGAAATCCTCAGCAAAGAATTCATTCCACAGTGACTTGTTGTGTTGTTATATAAAGAAATTCATGTGGTAAAGAAACAAGGCATGTTTGGATATAAATTATTTTTTTAAAATATGTATTAGTTTGTCTGAACCATAGATATGTTTTTCAATCACTTTTTAATAATAATTTATTATATTTTTATCTGATATACACATCACATCTCAAAAAATATTATAATAATTATTCTAAGGGTGTGTTTGGTTCCTACAGAATTGGAGGCTTAGAATTAGAATTGGAGCATCAATTCCAAATCTTCGGTTTGGATGCTATCTATGTGAGAGAATTAGAATTCAATTTGAATTCTATGAGCCATCAATTCCACAAATTCAATTCTTTGGTAAGACCTAAGAATTACAATTCCAATTCCATAATTTCACCTCCTATTCGGGTTAGTACGCGGATCCTAATGGGTAAAAAATTAAAATCGGGTCAACTATGTAAGCAGCCTCTCTCGCGATCTAATTAGTCACTTTTCCTCAACCGCAAGTGCTTTTGCTCTGCGTCCTCCCCTTCACCTCCACCCTAACATTTTGCCTCTTCCACCACCGTTTCCGGCATCGCTCTGCCACGCATTTACCCATCACCTCAGCAATCGCAAGACTGCTCCGAGTGCTCTCTACTTACCCGTGCCTAATTTTCTCGAACTGGGTTATTAGTTCGGAAGGTAACAACTAAAAGCTCTCCTTTGCCTTCGATTTTTAACTTTGCAGCATTGAATATTGAATTCTGAATTTCTTTGACTGGCAAAATCTTTGTACAAGAGAGTGATTTGATGTGTTTCTTCAAGAGAGTTTGGTTAATTAATAGGGAATTGGACATCTTAGGGATTTTCAGGGGCAACAGGGAGAGTGAAGTAAGAGGAGTGGATATGTCAGCTTTAAGGATTTGGTTGGGATTTTCAACATTATTCAGCTTAATATATATTGTTATTGCATTTGCACTAGCTCTTAAAGACGGTATGATTTTGTTCCTTTCTTGCAGTTCTTATCGTGTTGTGAGCTGTTCATTGAAACTACTGTCCTTTCAGTTTCCTTTAGATCAAATTGATGTGCTTTTAAACTGCTAATCTGATTTTAAGTTTTTCATTCATCCAGTTCATGTTCTTTTCCACTTTTTGAAATGCACTGACCTTGTTTGTGGGGTTGAATTTTATAATGATACTTGAGAATGAGGTATTATTTCCATGTATTGGGATATGTTAAAATGTAGTTTGCCGGATCAAATTTGTATTGGGGTACATGAGTTGTAATTAATATCATATATTGATTCATATTACAATTATTTGCGTTCTCAATGGTTTTTTTTTTTAAGATCTGTCAGATTGTTTAGAACACTTTAACAAGTATTAGTTTTCTCATAGACTTGTACATAAACACAGAGAATGCAGATTACACCCTTTTTTCTTTTGTTTTATTGTTAGGAGTACTATTTTTTTTACTCCGTTGCCAAAAAGATAAACAAACATAAAGTTCCAACTCCCCTACCCACAGAAAAGAAGAAAAAGTCACCCCATAATTCCACTCACATGGTTATAGCTAACGGCTTCAGATCATCTTTTATCTATTGACATTTGGGTTTTACTTGGTTCTAGTTTGCATGTAGCTATTTGGTGTAGTTACTAGGTATCCTAACAGAATTTAAGTACATTGACTTCTGATCTTTGAAATAACTTGCCATATCTGTTGGCACTGAACGAATTTTTCTTCATTTAACATATGTATGAATTTTTCAGGTGCATATTTGCCTTTCATTTTTAGTTCTATAATGCAGTAGCTATTAAATATGTTCTTAAGAACATGACATTGTGATGTTTTTCTGGTGCATATCTGCCTCAGATATGGCATCTGAAGCAACATCTCAGTCAAAAGGGAAAGGCAAAGGGTATTTCACTTGGACTCCTGAAATGGATCGTGTAATGGGCACTTGTTTTATTGACCAAATGAACCAAGGAAACAAATTGGATGGTAAATGTGCATGGAAAACAGTAGCCTACACTGCAGTAATGAATGCTTTATTCGATAAACTCAATATATCTGTGACAAAGGCTAATATTATATCTCGTTTCAAGACATGGGAGAAACACTATGACATCTTATACCCACTGCTCCAGTCCTGTAACTCTGGGTCTACGATAATATGGGACTACTCTAGAGGTAGAATTGATGTTCGTGATGAGGATGTATGGAATGCTCGAGTAAGTGAGAATCCAAAAATTCTTCCTTACAGAAAAAAAATTGTGGTTGAAAATTGGGAGGACATCTGTACACTGTTTTCACAAGATCGTGCAAATGGAGAGGGTGCCCAAACTGTTTTTGAGGCTAATACTGAAGCTGAAGTTGAAGAGTCTGCTAATGTAGAGGAATCATTTGAGACTGATTCACGATCTTTAGAAGATGAAGTTATGAATGCACTGCTAGCTCGACAACGGTCAAAATCAAAAGCTTCATCTTCAACAAATGATCGTGGCACAAAGAGAAAACTAACTAGCTCTCAAGTACTTTACAAAGTGTTGGGACGAATGGCAGATTCACTGGATAAGTACTTAAATTCAGAATGCTCAAAAGTTACAACTAAAATGGTGGAAGACGAGTTATCTAAAATTGAATTGGATAGATTTCAATTTTTGAAGGGTATTGATTTACTTATGAATGACAGGACAAAGTATGACACTTTTTCTGGTCTCCAAGATGACTTAAAAAAGGATTGGCTATTGATGCACATTGGTAATTGATTTTTTTTTTGGTAATCTCCAGTTGAAGTTGTTTTTGTAGAAAAAGTTGAGCTGATTGCTGGAAGCCCAAGTAGAGCAAGTAGAAGTTGTTACTACTCCATTGTGTATCCATGACTTTTTAAATTCTGATGAGTTCTTTGTTTTTTATGTAATGGATCAAAACAAGATTATAGAAAGATTCTAGGGAGTATTTCAGCAATTTTCTATCTGTTTTTTAGATGATAAGAATGGAACATTGGATCTTTTGTCTGATGAACTAGCATTTTAGATATTGAGATTAACATAGCTGCCTGTGTTGATGGCTTGATGCCCTGACTTGTCCTTTAGCTGCATGAACCTTTGCATTCTTTCTCAAATAGTATGTTTGTAAAACAATTGACAAGGTGGATGTTTGAACTTTGAATGAGTATATGTGGATGTGGCGTGCCTCTAAGTGCTGCACTGCCCTACATGAAGAGGAGGTGTAGTGCACTGCAGGACTGCAGAAATAGCAGCAGTAGTAAGTATGCATATGAGTACCAACACGTATTAAAAGGGTGATAAAATAAGCTTTGCAGTGCTTCGTCTTTTTCATGCAGTCAATGGCTCCTTTACTAGCCATTGGATCCTTATTTTTTTGAATTACTGCTGCAGTCTGCAATAAAAAAAATGGTGTCCAGTATAACTCAGGCATGTTGGATTTTTTTGTTTTTTTTGGTCCTTCCACCTTTCTCCACACCTTTTTCCACCATCAACTGTTAGATTCAGAATTCGAATAGTAAATTGAATTTATTTGTTGAGAATGTTAATTAAATTGTTTTACAAACGTACTATTTGAGTTAATTAGTGACTAATTCACTGTCCAGTATTCTACCATGTTTTAAGAAATATGCTAGTGTCATTGGGGGTTTACTTTTAAGGAGGTGAGGTCCAGTTTTGGTTGGATGCCAATATCTATACCATACGTTGAACAAAAGAAGGCAGTCAGGTTGACACGTCTCGTTAATGCTGTGCTTAGCACAACCTAAGTCTGGAAATGTTCACCAAAGAAATTGACATAAGAGTGGGAAAAAATAAATTATTAATGGCACAAATTGGTTTTTACTTTTAAATCTTTAGTAAAAATTAGCTAAGTGTAAGATAAAAAGAAATTATTATATAAAAAAAGAAAAAAAGAAAAATTTTATGTAAGCAAATGTTTCATGAAAACAATTCTAATTCGTAATGAATTCTTCTCTCATGCAAACAAAGGATTTGGAATTCCAAATAAATTCTGTATTAATTCTATGCATTTCCCAAACGAAAGAATTGGAATGACTTGAAATTCCAATTCATAGAATTCCAATTCTATAGAATTTCAATTCTAATTCAATTCTAATTCTGTAGAACCAAACGTACCCTAAATAAAATTTGAAATGACTCTATCAAGGCATGCTCACAATTACGTTAATAGTTTATTGTAGCTTTAGAAAATCTCGAGAGGTGTTTCTCTAATAGTGGAAAATCTTAGAGGAGCTGAGCCTAATTTTCGGTATTGAGGTAGTCGTCCTATTGGTCAGACCTCGCTGCTGTCCCATTGGCTGATGGACGTTTAAAAAATGAGCGCCACCAAGCGAATGAAAGGCAGAGGGAGTGGGGGGACGGAAATAAGTCTTTCACCCCTTTTTTTTTTTTTTTTTTTATACTTTTCTCTGATTTGAGAGGGTGGGGGGTGGGGTTGGGTTCGACGTGGCCAATTTGGGCCATACACATGGATGACTCTTCCGGATATTTTGTGTCCGCTTCCCATTTGCGCAGCAGTATCTCTAAATCCACTGGCTCTTTTTTTTATTATTTATATTTATTAGCAATAAAAAAAATTCATACGTGCACAGGAGGAGGAGTAATGTGAGCCATCAGATTTGAGGCGGTTAAATGAGAGCGAAGGGCGACCACCGAACCGATAGATCATTACCATCGTTGGAGCTTTTTAGAGTTGTTTAAAATTTGACGAGATATTTTTTAGGAGGTTTCCTTCAAAATGTGAATGCTGCTCTATCTACCATAGTACAGTACTAGCACCTGTTCCAACATCCAACTATTTTTCGTTCCAAAACGTTGAACTTTATTTTTATTAAATATTTTTCAAACCATCACCACTGAAGTTGGGTTTTTCATGCTCATTGGTTATTGCTCCTCTACTCACAAGTCTCTCTGCGTCCCATTGGCCTCCTCAAACATTCTACTAGTATTTATTATATGTTTCAATAAAAACCTGTTCATTGGGGTGAATAATCTGACAGAGTAAAGACTTTTTCTTTCAACAAAATTTAGTGCTAATACATCTTGTAAGCACTGGATTGGATGGGTGAAGTGGTGGTGAGCAGTGATGATGGGGGTGGAGCAATGGAATTGCAAGTGAAGGAAACAGAGGGTGCTGCTGCACAAATCGGCAAGGGAAGGACAAACGACAATATTGACGGTTCAGCATCGTCGGCTGCAGCGACACCTGCTTCTTCCATTGTGAGGTGGGAAAGCTTTCTCCCCAAAATGGTGCTCAGAGTCTTGCTGGTTGAGGCTGATGATTCCACTCGACAGATTATTGCTGCTCTTCTCAGGAAATGCAATTACAGAGGTAGCTTGCTGCCTTCCGGGTGCCTAATTTTATGTTTTTGGGTCTTATTAAGATGATGCCTTTTTTTTTTTTTTGGGGGGGGGGGGGGGGGGGGGGGTTTTGCGGGATAGAGTATTTCTTTTTTCTTGCTTCCTCTATTTTTCTGCTTCTACTGCTTGATCGGTACTACTAGAGAGTATGGATGTTTCTTTCTGACAAAACATCTGGCCCACAACTGTTGGAGCTCGTATTATATGATCATAAAGTCCTCGAGCTTGTGAAAACGGTAGTTACTTCAGGCTTTGCATTGAATATTTTGGTAATCTGATTGTCAGGGAAGCTTTTGCTGTTTATGCAAGATTTGAGTTTCAGTTTCGATTTTGGTTGCTCAACCTAGGATAACAATAGACCATCAGATGCAAATTTAGGATCTTATCGGCTATGCCAGTGGGCTTTCAAGCTGCAGCTTTTGATCTTTGTGCTGCCTAATTTTTAGAAATCAAAAGAGATGTCGCCTCTTCCAATCTATGCAAATTTTCTTCTCTTCAGTCATGAGAAAATTAATACTAACTGGTATCTATGTGTAATGGGCAAGCCTTTCTTCTTGTTAGCACTTACTTATCCTTTTTCCTTCACTTACAAATAATGAAGGTACGGTTGGAAAGAGATCCTTTGCAAATAGTGAACTAAATGTTTCACAAGTGCAGTCAAAATGACAGATCAAATACTCAACTAAATGTTTCAAGGACAGATCACAAGTGCAGTCAAAATGACAAGCGTCGTGTATTTTGAGCTTCCTAAAGTGTGCTTTATCTGCGGAAGTTCATGATGTGGAAGAACATGATTTCCATGTTTATTATAACTCTAGATATCATCGTGTGGCAGTTTTTTACAGTCCGATGACCTCATTTTGTATAAATTTTGGCATCCTCAGCTGTCAACATGTCCACTCACTGACAATCTGATCATTTGAAACAAATTCCTCTCTACCTCATAGAAATGTCTATTGAAATATTAGTAACTTTTTCGTTCTATTTGCCTGATCAGTTGCTGCAGTTCCTGATGGCCTGAAAGCATGGGAGGTACTGAAGGGAAGACCGCATGACATAGATCTCATATTGACCGAGGTTGAGTTGCCATCAATCTCAGGATTTGCTCTCCTCACATTAATCATGGAGCATGAGATTTGCAAAAACATACCAGTTATAAGTATGAATAATTTTTGTTTCTCTGCTATTTTCTTGATCTCTGCGCCAGTTTCCTGGGCATCTCATTTTGAACGGTGATTTAATGTTCAATTCCCTTTCTGAAGTGATGTCTTCACAGGATTCAGTTAGTACTGTGTACAAATGCATGTTGAGAGGCGCTGCCGACTTTCTTGTCAAACCTGTTAGGAAAAATGAGCTGAGAAATTTGTGGCAGCATGTCTGGAGGAGACAAGCTGTAAGCATATTCATTGCTCCTCTGCAGGACTTCACCTCTTAATTAGTTCATTTTTTTGACTCACGATTAACAATCTTGTAGAATCCTAACTTGATTCGATGTGTCCTATCAGGCAAGCAGTGCTGGACAGGGGCCACCAGACGAGAGTGTTGCACAACAGAAGGTTGAGGCCACAGCTGAAAATAACGCTGTCAGTAATTATTCAAGTGATTACATGGCCTGCATCCAGAAAAACCGAGAATGCTTTGAGAAAGGAAGTGATGCCCAGGTAAATATTTGTCAAAATTCTTTACAATGCAGGGTGCGAGTTATTAATGCTTGTGCGTTCAAAACGTCACCTTAATTAGACGGGCTACGTTCTCTTGCTCAGAAAATTGTTATGGATGACAAATATTTTATGCTGCTTCATGGACTTTAGCATCAGTACACTTTAAATAAGTCAATTAATATCAGGTGAATGTCAATATGTTGTCCATAATCCCTAAAACCAAAGATGATAATTGTTGTAGCAATCAAACTTAGCACCTAAGTGATGTTCCACACTAAGTTTCCCCATTTTTGTGGTTATGCAGAGCTCTTGTACAAAACCAGAGCAGGATACAGAAGGAGCAGAAATGGAATGCATGCAGGGACTCTCACATCCGCAACGGAGCAAGCAAAGTAATTTGGACATAGAGCAACAAGAAGGATGTGACAATGCGAGTAAGAGTGTGCAAGCATCTGATAATGGGACTGAGGGTAATTTCTTTTCTTCTTCTTATTGCCGTTACTTCTAATCTTTTTAAAGACAATTTCTCTTTTTAGCAGGAAAGTATTTAGATTCACAGTTGCGTTAATGTAAATACAGGATCACAAGAAGCCAGTGGCAAAGATGGAGGGAAAATGGCTCGGGGAGAAGATCTTAATTCAGGTGTCCATTGGGAACGCTATCATGTGACTTATCATGGTCGTGATAACGTCAAGGATTCTGCTAGAGAAGCAATTGACTTAATTGGAGCTTTTGATAACTACCTTAAATGCACTGACGGAAGTATTGGTTCAAATGCTGGTACAAACAAGTTTGATTTGTTGCCACAATTGGATCTTTCCTTGAGAAGATCTCTTCCAAGTGTCTCTGTAAATCAAATTGCAGATGAAAGACATAGATTAAACCACTCAGATGCATCAGCCTTTTCAAGGTTAGTTTCCATTTGCGGTGTCTCCTATTCTTTGTACTTCTTATTAATTGTTAGGCATGTTTTGCTTTATGCATTATTAGTCCTAGCAGTCCGTAAGATAAAAGAGGCGGCGATAAGATTGAAAGCTAGAAATTTGCAATACCATGGTACATTGTCAGCTCAGTAAACGTTTCAAGATATTAGAGAGCACTGGACTATATCGTTTTGTATCACAGTGGTCATCTGATAACTGTTCCTATCTGCTGAATTTCTCAATCCAATTTGACTGAAGGAACCACCAGTGTCAGGAACCCCAGAACTGTAGCGTAGGTGTTATACAAATGCATAAAAGAATTGGGCATCTTTCTTGAAAGGAATCTGATTTTAATTTTATTCCGTATGGGAATTCTTCCATGTTAGCCTCCCGAGCAAAAAGTTCCAGGAGTTAGGGTCCTGTGATGTTTAATGGTTCATCTTTTTCTTGTCTTCTAGAAAGTGTTTTCCATCTTTTTTCCAAGTTTGCGTTTTGTCATATGTATTCAAGCAATAAATGACGAAAGCTGGCGAAACTAAGTAGAAAGAATATCCAAATATGTGAACCAATAGGAATCACTCTAAGTTGGATTATTTTTTACTACAGGGAAAAATAAATAAATAAAACCCTTCAGTAATGAAGTCAAGTGTCATGCACTATTACTAAGCTATGTTCCAATGAAATCAAGTTGGGTAGACAGATAAAAGTCAGAAATTAGAATCCACGTCAAGAGGGCCAATCAACATTTTGGGGCTTCTAAACAAAGAGCTCGTCTTTTTTTTTTGGGGGGGGGGAGTCCGCTGAGGGAGGAATTTCCTTATTTAAATTTTTTGGGGTAAGAAACATTGAGGAGTTGCAAAATGAATTAGGAAAGCTCACGTCACACGTAGGAAGGGTTGGTTTTCTACATCACTTATCACTCTCTCCACTCCATGCTTCCAGGGTAGTTATACTCAACGAAAGGTACTGGTCAGCCTCTTCTTGATTCTCATTCCCTTCTCTTGTGCTGATGATGAGAATAATGCAATCTGAGTTAATCATATTACCTTGGGCGCGATGGAAACAAGTTTATCTATGAAATGTAAGCAAGTTCCAAAATCGGGAATAATTTGTCAAGAGGATGAGCAAAATTGAAAAGCTGTGACCAAAATTAGATCTTGAAGGATTTTTATTTTTTTCTTCCTGGGTATAAACTTTACAAACAATAGAAATCTCTCGAGTATTTTGATTTATGTCTTTCTCTGTTAATTGGCTCTCGAGATGTTAACCTTTGACCATGCAAACCTTGTTTGATCTGATTGATGGGAATATTGATATATGCAGGTATGTTAACAGGAACGTGCAGCCTCAACCCTCAACATCGCCTAGCACTTGCAATCAACAGAAAGAACAGAAAAGCAATTCTGATAAACAATTATCTAATCACATCATCGATTATAATTCTGACACTCATGGGCCAATGATAAATTCTCAAAAACACGTCGATTGGGCTATTGGTCAATCCGGAGAAAGTGATGCTAGATTTTCTTGCCCTCAACCTAGATCGTTACCTGCCCCAATTCCTGTAAGGGGTGTAAGGTTTGATAGGGTAAACAACTCCTATGGTTCGTTGATACCTCAAGCGTTTGGTACGCAATCAGGCCTGTCATCGGTGCAGCCTCCAGGTTCAGTTAGTCATCAAGAAGTTTCCTTTGGAGTGAATGCAATTTACCAGCTAAATCATCAACCAGGAAATCAGCAGCAGTTTTCTGGCCTTATGACTCAAAACACCAGTGATACTACGGATCAAAATGAGAACAATGAGGGGCATAAAGTGGAAGACCGAGGACATGTTTCTTCTGCCACTGATCAGAGTGCAAACAGCAGTTTCTGCAATGGTACAGTAAATCACCTGCACAGCCTGTGCTGTGGAAGCAATGAGAAGATAGATACAGTTCCTTTCAGGTCTGCGGCAGAATGCGGTAGTGAAGAAGCTTTCCGAGTTCAGGATGGAAATTCCATCAGATCAATACAAAGAGAAGCGGCGCTTACGAAATTTCGCTTGAAACGGAAGGAAAGATGCTTTGAGAAGAAGGTAGATATGTTATAACTTTTGCTACAATCATTTAAACTGAAAGCTTGATTGGTTGTGGGTATGAAGAATTAATAAAACAGTTTGAAAGTGGGGATCAGGACTTGAAATTCAAGAAAGCAGGGCAGTCTTCCGTTTTTTTTCCTATATGATGGTTGTGTACAGTAGTCTGCCAAATGCATGTATAAGTTTCTCCAGTATCTGCTGTTTAGAGGGATCACAAGAATTGGCTTTTTAATGATTTTCTACAAGTCTGCAAATTCATACTTTGAGCTACTTTTTAAGAATAGTTTCTCTCTCTCTCTGTTTTTTTTTACTCCTCCACCTCTTTAATTTATCTCCTGAGCTTCTTACAGGTGCGATATGAAAGCAGGAAAAAACTTGCTGAGAAGCGTCCAAGGGTGAAAGGACAATTTGTTCGCCAAGTGCTCAATGAATTTCCACCTGAAAACCCATAAGTAGGTAAACCCATCTGAATGGAAGGTCAGATGAAATGGAGGAGGACCTCAAATTCAGAACCAGAGAAGAGGGCTAGGATCTATCAGTTCAGAGTTCAATTTACCTTTGTTGTCGAAGTTCAAATTATGTACAGGTGCCAGAAGTTAATCGATGACAAAGCGCAACATGTTCTTCCGGAGTCAACTCAATGTCAAGCTATTGTTGTAACATAGTAGTTCTTGGTATCCTTTCCTCCTGGCATGCTCTATATTTCGGAGGGGTTTGCCAACCTTTCTTTGTCCTCCTGTTTGTAGATGCTTTGTTTTTTGGAAGATAGCTAGTTGCTGGCACTTACAAATTCCTTGGCTAATGACTAGAATTTGATTAAGACTAGTTTGTTGTTATCCGGTTTTTAGCAGAATCATAATGTGCCAGTTCATATGTAGATAGCCTTGTCTAGTGGCTATGATGATTACTTGGTCACTGCAAATTATTGTTGCTGCTTGTTACCATGTTGAAATCGTGTCGTAGCATAGAGCGGGTTGCTAATATCTCTAAGAGATCGCTTGTTGGTTCTTCTTGATCTTAGAGAACTAGAAATTGACAATGGCTGACACTGTCTCAAGATCCCTTTCCAGGTGAAATGAGTAGAAAAAGGTCCTCTATGAGTGTTGCGTCCCATTCAATTTTTGCTTTGGCCAATAGTGATGGGGAGGGCATAAAAAAAATCAGCACAACTCCATTGGCATTCAAACTTGGTATAAGATGTTGATTTAAGATGGAGGAGTGGGGATTAAACTCCTCCCTCCTCTTTTAATATAACATCAGTTGTTGAATCGCTGTCCATCGAAGTGGGGAGCTTGGAAGTTGGACGCGGATGTGGTAGTACTGCTAGTCCACTCCTGCCTAGATAAGAGTCTCTTGGCAACTTTAGTTGTGTTTGCTTTTATGTTGGCCATTTTTGTTTCGTTTTCACCTCTCAAACATGCAATGTGGTGGCGGTTGGAAGGGTCGTCCATTGAAAACCTGATTCTTCTTTTGCTTTATCAGCAAAAGGCCGGAAATCTTCATTACAAACTTTTTTTTTTTTTTTTTAACTTTTAAATATATTTAAACTTTCTTTTTCTTGAAAAATAGATTTAAACTTTGTCGCCACCTCTGACTAAAGTGGACATGTGTTGGGCAGGGCCCATACGGCCCGACTTGTAATTTGCGATTCTCAGAGGGGAAAGAACTAAAGAGATGGAGAATGACTTGAAATCACTGGCATAATAGACGGCCTGCAACCAGCCACGCCCAGCCCTGGATTGGACTCCTCATTGACTCATGGGCTCAATAACTGCAAAGACCACTTCGCTACTTTTCAACGCTTAAATCAAAGCTGAGCTTTGGCTCCCTAAACAAACAAACAAACAAAAAATAAGCGTGTGGGGGCGTAAAAGCGGTAAAGCCGTTTTCTTAACTTAAAAGCAACTCCTCTCGCATATTTTCCATGTCCTCTCTCTCTTTTCTCTCCATCTTTTGAAATCTTCGTCCCCACTGGCCACTGCTCAATCAATTTAAGGATGACTTGCGACATCGAGACCGATATCCTTTTTGCACTAGTCGAGTTCCCCTTTTCTTCTGTTTACGCCTCTTTTATTCTGGTTTTTTTTTTAAATAAAAAAAAAGTTTACAAGGGACATTACCTATAATATCCTATACTAATGAAGGGAGAATCCATCTCAGCTATGTAAGCAATTACGGGGAAAGGTCCATTGAGTACACTGGCACGCCGTTCAAATTCTTTGGTAAAACATCAAAAAAGCTCATTGTAGTTTACCGAATATTTAATTTAACTCCCTCTGATTTGAAAATTTACGCTGTAGCTCCTTGAAAATTACATGAAAAACATCCAATCTAATGATTGCACATAAAATATCAATATTATCCTTTTATAAATGACTACATCATGAAAATTTTTCTTCATTCTTAGACTTGCAATCCGAAGAATCGAGAAAGATAGAGAGAGTGAAAGCAAACAAAAAAAACCCTAAATTCAAAATTTCCCAAATTCTTTCACGAATTAGTGGAGAATTCCATCAAAATAGGATGTCAGCTGCAAGGAAAATTCATTCTCTTGTTGGTACTGATATAATTACATAACTTGCACTATAACGTAGGTTTCCAAATCAAAGTGACTTTGATTGAACCAGGGGTGGATTTAAAGGGGGGGCACTGGGGGCACGGGCCCCCACTGGCCCCCTTAAATTCTTATAATACTTCTATAATTTTGACATAATTTTAAAGGTGCCCCCCAGAATTTTTTTTAGAAAAATTGTGAAAGAATAGGTCACAAAATTTATATCATTCACTTTCCTCCTCTGGTCCCCATTTTCCCCCAACAAGGCCAAGTACCAATTATATCAGTTATTACTTTTGGTCCCCACTCCCCAAGTTCCCTTTACTCCTGTGGTCCCCCATTTCACTTCACAACCCACGGCTCCTCTTCTTCCACACCCAACTAACTACTCTTTCTTTTTATCACTTCATCCAATTATCATTAATCATTTATTTCATTTGTCCCCACTCCCCAATTTCCCTTTCCTCCTCTGGCTCTTGGTTGTCCCCACTCCCCAACATATGAGAGCCACTTTTTCTTCCACAACCGAAACTTGTTACTCTTTCTCTTGATCACTTTGTTCGATTTAGAAATTGCATCAGAATCAATTGATCTTCTGGGACCTGGATCCGCCACTGATTTGCAACTCTTTTCACCAATTTTGGAAGACCATCAAAATCAGGTTCTAAACAATTACTACTTCTTATTATTATTATTTTAAATTTGTTTGCAAATATATTTCTAGAGCTTGAGACTATTACTGTTGTAGAGAAATTTGAAAATTGATTAGTTAATGTAATAACTAATAAATGGGTTATTTGATAAATATTTTAACTTGTGAAATGGTGATTTTATGGATTTATAATTTATTTTTTATTTTCCTTGATTAGTTTCTTATATGGAGATAATGTAATGATGAATAGAGGGTCATTTGACATATATTTTAACTTTTAAATTATTCTTGTATGGATCCTTTTGTCTAATTAACTTGATTAGGTTCATATGTTGTGATTAATGATTTGATATAGTAATGAATAAATAAGTCATTTAATAAATAACTTTAACTTGTAAAATAGTTCTTGGATAGATTTTATTGTACATTTAATATTTTAATTGGATTAGTATCTTATATATTGATTTTAATTTCTTTAGCTATGGAGAGATATTTCAAGAGGAAATCAATGGAAAAAGAGTCATCTAATAAAGAAGAAGCCAAGGATAATGAAAGTGCAAAAAATGACAATAAAAGAAGTTACTTGGGGAAGTTGAAAATGAGAAAGTTGTAAACTGTTATCAAAATATGAAAACTCGTCGTGAACAATTGTAAATAGTTTAGATTGTTTTTGAAATAAAATTATTATTCCATTAATAATTTTGAGTTTGTCTTTTTATGTTTTTCATGTAATATACATATCATTTGCACTTGTTGGTGAATTTATTTTTTTTTTGCTTAAAAATTAGAAAAAGAGTGGATAAAAAATTTTAGTGTTAGTTTTGCCCCCACTAAGATTTTTTTTTGGCTCCGCCCCTGGATTGAACATTCGACAAATCGCAATAAAGTTTTTGGTATTTTACCCTAAATTTTTTAACTACACAGTACACATTTTGAAATCACTTGCTTTTTGGCTTTCATAAGTTAATTATGCAAGAAAGGGACAATTTCAGAAATCTCTTTAAAGTTTGTAACAATATTACTCTGCACCTTTAAATTTTGAAAAAATCACTTGCTTTTCTTATTTTTAATTTCTTTAATATTATCAACCCATTTCAAGATATATTATAGAAATACTCGTTAGTGAATAGAGAATATGCTTTCATTCTAATATTGCCCTTTTCTTATGAACCATTTTGATTTCATAATGAGTCTAGTTTTTTTAATTTTTAAAAAATTGGCCAATTCAATTTTTTAATTAGAAATGATGAGCAATTAACAATGTTGGAAAACCTATTAACAACTTTTGTGTCATTAGTCTACACAATAAATATAATAAAAATTTTGAGATTCTAAATAATTTAGAAAATCAATAAAAGTTAATCCAAGAATTTTACAACAAGGAACACACTATTTTGAACCTTTAGAACACCTCAAACAAGTGTGTATATGTGTGTGTATATATACACACAGACACATATCCATAAGCATCTTTTGAATTAAAAAATAATTTTTGCTGTTGAGAAAACCTCAAATGAGTTTGTAAATATAATCATTTTGTCTTTTTTTTTTAATTATTTTCAAGTCATAAATCTAAACAAAAAATTTTAAAATTTTTTAAAAATCTCCTCAAATTGACCGAAAACACTTCATAATAAAAGGAATAGTCTTTTTGGCTTGGAAACACTTTGAATACATTCTTAAAATCAATTTTTTGTACGTTAATATACCTATTGTTACATTGTGTCCATCACAGTTATACATTAATACAATTTGTCTTTATTTTCAATATTCTATTACATGCTTTTAATTTTAGAAAAAATTAAGACAACAAAGAGCACATTTGGAATGAAAACATCTTCTCTATATAAAAATGAGTTTTCAAATAATATATTTTAAAATGGATTGACAATGTTACAAAAAGTTAAAAATAAGAGAGGCAAGTCATTTTTTTTAAGTTAAGGGGTGCTAAGTTAAATTGACAACAAAAACCCCCCAAGGGATTTTTCTGAAATTATCCCATAAGCCAAACGAAATGCCTGCCTGTTCATTTTCCAACACTCATCATTCTACTAACCAAAATTAGACAGGAGGGGACACCACAGCACCAAGTGTCACTGAACTCCAATTGATTGGAAAGCCTATCATATCTTTGCCACTAGCACTTTAAAAAAAAGGCTTCAACTTTTTCTGCAATTATTCCGAAAGCGCTCCCCTCAGATTCCTGCTGAAAGAGAGATATCCCCTGTATCCCTCTTTGATCAATCCTCTTGGTCCACGGCGAGAAAAATAAAGAGTATGATTTACCACTGTCCTATGATTTTAGGGTATATTTCTAAAGCATGCATGTTCAGCAAAAGTGCATTGCATATTCACGATGGGAAATAACCCTTCTTACTTAGGTTTCAGCCACCAATAAACAATCGCTAGCAAAGTTCAAAGTCATGCATATCTTTATGTAACACACATGCTTTCCCCGTTCATAGCTCGTGCTGCCAAAACCACTTCATTTTCTTGAAACTTAGCTGTGGATCCCCAAGCAATGCAGATTACAAGATCCCCCTCCCCGCTGTCGAAAGGAGAGGGGGGGGGGGGGGGAGTAAAAAACGGTAGTCTGTGTACTCCAGATAAACCCCATCTAAAACAACCAAGGAAGCCTTTATGAGACAGCTTGCGAGTCGCATGATCACAAGTTCCAACCGCCAACTATAACTTGTCTTCTGATAGTCCATCAGCAGTTTTAGTTTGTTTCATGGTGAAATGCAAATTCAAGTGCATTAGGGACCATAAGTCCAGATCTTCGACACAAAAAGGCTGGGTACAGAAAATGACCAAGTTCTCATGCCTTGCGCAATAAGTGAGACAATAAATAGCTCAGTCTCAGCTTTTGCAAAAGATTAATCATATCTTCTTGATTGTGCATCGCCTTTACCAAATCCACCACCAAGTGCCCGTAGATGCGTAGAGCCGGAGACTACTGCTAATACAGATGTTAAAGGGTCACGCAACCACACACACGCACACAAACACGCACGAAAGCATATATACAATTACTCAAACGCCCCCAATATTCATAGGACATAATACAGACAAATCCCAGCATTTTAGAAAGTAGTAGTATTGAATTCGAGAGAAGTTAAAAGAGGCAAAATTTTCACTAGCAGCTGCCGGTCAAAAGCAGCAAGGCTACAATAATTGCTTCTTTCCGTCTCCGGAAGCTCGTGTTATTAAAACCCCAAACCTATCCTTTGCTTAGCATTGTAAACTTCCCCCCGGGCGTTGGCTTCCCTCCCTCCTCACTACTCCCTTGCTGCAAATGTCACAAATCCATGCAAAATCTCCCAAACACTGTGCTAATAAGCAAGGATTTGCAGTTGACAAATTGAAGTTCAACAAAAAGCTCTTCTACACCTTCTCCACATTCCTGCTCTCTCTTTCAGCGCTCATCTTCCTCGTCTGGCTCGTTCTGCATCCCTCCAAACCTCAATTTTCACTCAAAGAAGCTGATATCTATCAACTAAACCTCTCAGGTCCACACCTTCTCAACTCTTCCATTCAAGCTACTTTACTGTCCAACAATCCCAACAAAAAAGTTGGTATTTACTACGATATTCTACAAGTGTATGCATCCTACAAGGGCCAACAAATCACTCTGGATACTTCTCTTCCACCGTTCTATCAAGCGCATGAAGAGAGCAACCTCCTTTCAGCGTCTTTGGTCGGGAATGGACTACCTGTGGCTCCTTCTTTTGGCTATGAGGTAGGACGCGACCAATCTGCTGGGAATCTGCTACTGAATCTCAAGGCAAATGGCCGTCTCCGGTGGAGGGTTGGAACTTGGGTTTCCGGAAGGTATCGTTTCAACGTAAATTGTATAGCCATCATGCCTTTTGGTCCCTCCTTGCCAACTGGCCCTCTCAGCACAAAGCAAGGAACTCAGTGTTCTATCACCCTCTGAACAAGGACTGCATATCTATCAAGCCTGCTGCCTGCCTACTCTGTAAAGTTTTCCTTTTCAAGCTCATATGGAATAGACTACGTCATCTATTACTGGGAAGCACAATGAGCATCCTCGTGCCCGACTCTTTTAACTTTTCTTGCTTCAAGTTTTGGTTTGCATTTTGTAAGTAAATAGCTTTGAAGTATTTGTGGATATAATTGCTTGTTACGAATTAAGTGTGACATGAAGCAAAAGTAAGAATTGATAAATAATAGTCCCACTATTCAGTTATGTACGACCACAAGGGAAAAACGAAGACTAGATACATGGCTTTCTCATCATTCATCATCGACTAGATACATGGCTTTCTCATCATTCATCATCCTCAATTTTTCTCATTCCAACTTGAGACGATAAAGATGCTATTAAATGTAATTGGCAAGTCTGAAGTGGGAAAGGTTCAAGTAACAATTTAAAGTAACAATCTGGTAAATTTCATTTTCCGCTGGTTCATGCGTGGACGACTGTATACATTCGCTCCTACAATCCAAATGCACAAAAATTCTATGGAAATATATCAAGAAACAATCATGTTTGAAACATCAAGACTCTGGAGAATCCACAAGGATGATAATCACTTTTTTGATCTAATTTAGCTATGCATCTATATGTAACAAGCACTGTGGTACACAATTTTTCAGGCCATTTACAGCAAATCTCCAGTTTCCCTTACCCGCCCTGTGGGTTGAGTCCTCCAGGCAGGTGGGTCATTTTCAGAGTTAGACGCAACTTGTGCTGCTTAGTGACAGTTGTGCCACAAGCTACAACATACTGATTTATTTTTGAACGAACCAGACATCTCATTGAGGAAGCATAAACTAAAAAAATCAATTTAAGGCAGGGGGAATGAACGTTCGTAATCGTGGCATAGCATTCTCAACGCTATAATGTTTGTAAAAGCATCAGTTTAGCTTGAAATCGATCAAGACTTCATTGAGCATCTACCTATACTGTACAACAGACACAAGCAAAATACCAATAGCAAGATCCTTGAGGAAGTGAATATAAGCTGAAGGAGGACAGTCATTGTTCCATCATTCAAGAGTGCTGGTGTCTATACATTCAGCTGCTGCTGGCAAGCACTAACCTATTTGAGGATTAGAACTTAGATGCACCAAAATTTGCTCCGGTCAAGAGACCTCAAAACTGACCTCTCACATCAAAGATTCTAAAGTTTAAACAGAACAGGGATCAACCCACTTCCAAAAATGCTTTTTACACGAAAATGCACCTTCGGCCACTCTCTTCATCTCGGAATCTATGTACTCCTCAACCTCTTCCGTGCAAAATTCGCATTCCGGCAAGCCCTCCACAACAGCATCCACCGTGTGCAGAACATAGCAAGCTGGTAATCCCGGATAAGACGCAGAAACCCTCTCCTCCACCTTCTTGCAATACGAATCGGGCACAATCTTAACAATGCCCTCGTCACCAAAATCTCCACGAATCGCGGAGCCCAGCTCTTCTGTCACGGCTCGAGAAACAGCGGCCTCGACGGATTCCCCGGGCTTCATTTTCTCAGACAGAGGCCTGCAGCGGTGGCGAATGACGCCGTTGGACAATTCTTGGTGGGATTCGAGGAGGACTCGATTATGTTTGCCGATGACCCTGACAACGACGACTTGGAGGGATCGAATGGGAGGAGAGGAATCGGCGAGCAAGGTTTCGCCCTCGGAGAGCTCGAGCCAGAGATTGTGGACGTTTTTGGTGCCGGGCTTGACACCCCAGGAAGCGAAGGAGTCGGAAGGCAAGCGGGGCTTGAGCCAATCGGAGAGGGATTGAGGGGTAGGGAAGCTGGGGTTGCTGGGGGATTTGGAAGAAGGGAGGGACATGTCGGGGATTCTGAGAAACCTGCGAGGGTTGAGCGGGAAAGAGATTTTGGGGAGGGCGACGAAAGCGGTGGTGGGGGATTTGGGAGAAGAGACGAGAAGGAAGAGGGAGAAGGCGGTGAAGATGAAGTCTGGGAGTGAAGTGATGGGTTTTTTGGGGAGATGATGAGGAGATTGGAGTTGAAGGTGGTGCGGCTGAGGTAAAGATGGTGGTGGTGGTGGTGACTGATGTGAAGACATGTGAATGAATTTTTCAATTGAATTGCTCAGTTACAGCCAGCAGCAGTAGTTTAGGCGGCGGCGGTGGTGGTAAAGATGGTGGTTGGAGACAAAGTTGACAGAGGGATGATTGGTTGGCCATGAACGGAGCGGGGTATGGATGGGTGACTCCGTTGTTTTGTGGTTCAGACTTTAGGTGCCCACCAGAAATTTTAGAGGCTCTCTTACGGATCAGAAATTGGAAATTCTCTTCCTCCATTCCGACTTGGGCCCTTTAACAAAATTACGCTCAGTCACTTCTTCTCTATTACTGATTTCTACTTACTGGACGAGGCCGGCCTGCTACTTGGCTAATCATTTATGCTAATCATCATCATTCACATTGCTCTTGATTTACCGTCTATCACAGTACGCCACAGCTGCCCCATTGACTCTCATTAATGACTTGAACCCGTGATGCTGTCTTATTGTCCTTAGTCGTCAGTCCTCTCTCCTTTTAATTCTTCTTTTCCCTCTAATGACTTGAACACTATTTGATTTTCCTTATTTTTATTATTTTGGTATGAGAAATCATGGGAAATATTTAATATGGGGCAATTTGTTGCTCACAGTTAAAGCAAGTTTTAGTTGGTTTTCCAAAAAACAACTAAGTATAGATGTGTGGATATTTACTCATTTAGACTTTAGAGTAGTATGGGGACGATCTAACACTCACAAGGGAGAGGGAAAAAAAAATTTGAGTGTCAAATTAAAAACTGCAGTATTAATGTTTTCATCGATTGGGTTGGCCTAGGCCACCATCAACTAAACGTTTTCATCAATTGAGTTGGCCTTGGCCTCATAGTGCCTTTTTTTTTTTTGTTTTTACCCCCGTACAATCGAGGATCAAGCCCGTTGGCCTCATTTTGCTTTGCGATGTGTCTGTTTTAGAGAAGGACAGTATGGGCTACACTAATTCGTTGAGGTTTAGATCCGTGACCGTGGTCCAATTCCATATGCTTGGGGATGGCTGCTCCCACTTCCTGGGCCAGTCGGCCGAATGACGGAGCAAAACCCATGGGGCCCAATGTTTTTCTGAAGTGGACATGCAATTCACTAGTCCTAGGGCACAAGGAAACAAGAGCTCGAATTCATGTCAGTGTTTTGTTTTTTTTTTTCCAAATTTCTCTTATATAATTTCTACAAAAAAAGTCGAGCTAATTTATTTATTTTTTATTTTATGTTCTTATGGGATAAATGACGAGTTGATTCCATATCATATGCTCGCAAATATAATTCAATAAAAGGTAATAACATGTCAAGCTTTGAGATAGTTATATAGAGAAAGTAATTCTTTTGTCAAATTAATTTAGTTACAAAAAGAATTTGTCAATAATAAAATTTGATTAAAAATTTTTACTTTGAATGACAATTGGACATCAAGATTAGATCGGATGATTAAGCATCAGATCAAAAAAATAAATGCAAGTCATATATTTAAAATTACAGTCGTAACGTAAAATGAAACTTTTCTATGTATACATGGCCGCACCAAATCAAAAAGCTACGAGAATGCACATAATGTATCTACGTGTACGATTTTGTCAAGAATGAGGGCTGCGGAGTGGATACAGTTTTTTTTTTTTTTTCTTCTCAATTCTCCATTCAAGAAAGGAAAATCTAGACATTGTGATTCGATTGATGAGCTGGGGTTTGACGCATTCCATACGAAACTGAGGGGTCAAATGTCAAGATGATATTCCAGAGGAATACAGGTATTATAATAATGTCTCTCTCTGGTTTTGTGTGTGTTTTTTGTTCTTTCTTCTTTTTTTTTTTTTTTGTTGGGGAAAGAAGGGGTGCAATTCTGTTTTGCTAGAAATATATCTCCAAAAAATTAAGCTAAACTTGACGGTAAATTTCTTCAAATATTGTCCAAAATAAAAAGATGAGGAGATTTTGTGGGCATTTCTTGTGCCCGCCGTGACTAACAGGCACAACGAGTGAGAAAACCCCTTTTATTTATGTATCATTTTTATAAATGCCTACCCGCGCCATTCAGGCAAAAAATTGCATGTAAATCCCTTCACGGTGCTATTTGTTGCAAATATTGGCCACGACGTCCATGGCCCTTTGTTTTTTTTTTTTTTTTTTAAGAAAAAAAAAAGCTGACTTTACGGTGAATGTGAACGAGGGAGGAGGGCAGGAACGGTTGGTTTGTGGGCAGCAACCGTTCCTCCTGAAGGTTCATGGTCAAGATTTAGCTAATATATATATATAAAGTGTAGATTGCATTTTATATATCGTTTTTACACTATACATAGGACTTATAAAATTTTATTTTATAATTACAAGTTATTGAAAGTAAATTATATCTTGTGTATTTTATACAAAATTGATCCGAACGATTTTTCTGACAATCGCTCGACCCGTGTCCCGGGAACGGGTCACAAGAGAATACGGCAGGCAACAATTGAAGGGCTCAACTCGAGATACTTTTGACTCCAATGTGAAACCTCTGCGGTCAGAATCAGTATACTCGGCATTGTTTGTGATTAGTGATGAATCTATCTATGTACTTTTGTTCGTGACTAGTGATGTATTTATCTATTTATTTTTGTGCTTCAATAATTATTTTACGGGTGCAATATTTCAAGATAGAGAGATGCTCCATTTCAATAGGCAATATTTCAAGATATTTGCCTAAGCTTGATGTATACGGGTGCAATTTACTGCGCTATCCAAATGTATCTTTTTGCTTCATCTTTCATCCCTCTCCACAACTTTTTTTTTTTGAATTTGAATTTGAATTCTGAATTTAACTGCAGAAAGAATTCTAAGAGTCATTCAACCGGACCTAATACTTAATAGGTTCTAAAATCTAACCATAAAAGAAAATAAAAGTTTTTTTTTTTTTGAAAAGTCAACAGGGTATAAAAAGACGAATTTGGTGGCGAAGATGCTCATAGAGAAGGCAATCAATGATGATCCCATGGCAACGTTAACAATGGATAATAAATCGCTTGTATTATTAAGTCCACGCCCGGCATTAGTGGATGAAATGGGAGTGGCTGCCATCTCACTTTGACATCGACTTTAGTTGGTATAAAGCAGGACTACTAATAGTGGTACTTTGACATTAAGCTTGACGTAACAATTCAACTACTTTTGACATAAATGAGGATCAACCAACTACTAATAGTAGTATGTAGTTAGTATATTCCATTAATGTTGGAAAAGCAGCACATGACCGGAAATGGGGCAGAAGGCCATGATTTGGCCAAAAAAATTTGTGCGGTTCAGATAACAAGTTGTGCATTGATTTTTACACAATGTGTGGAACTCGCAAAATTTTGTACTAAAATTATACGTTGTGCAAATAAAGTTACGCCGTGTGTAATCAAAGTTACGCGCTGTTAAAAATGACCAAAATCGTTGGGGACGATTGCACCTGCAATCGTCCATGCCCCTTGTCCGCACATGACCTCAACCACAACCAAGTATTTTGTGAAAGGAAAATGGGAGTATTATTAATTTGTTTTTATTGTGAATGTCGCATGAGTTCTCAAGGACTGAAATGAAAGACCGATCTGGCTAGCGATTTGCCCTAATTACCATAAGATTGGGTGGTGCTAGAGATTGAATAAGACGTTGGCACACGTAAACTTGATTCCATACAGCAAAAGTTAATCAAGAAGCACAATGAGATGACGACCCAAAAAAAAGAAAACAAAAAAAAAGGGATTCCACATCATTTAGAGTTGGGAAAGCTCTTGATCCCAAATTAAGCAAGACCCAAGTTCCTTCCGTAATGGGACTTTGCTGATATTATTAGCACTATAGTTTTGCTCCTGCAACTCGCATTACACGCATATATCTGTATGTATACAAGTACATCGATGGTTTCTAACGTATGGGCATGAAACAAATGAATATTTACATTCGATATTCTCAATTTTCCTCTCAGAAGTGGATGACAGATCCTTAAGTGAAGTCTTGGTGGATGGTCATCAAATCAAAATAAAACGTCCTCGCCAAACAAGTACATCATCCTCTCCGACCTCCATGGATCCCGGGGTACCACCTCCTCCTCCATGCGATCCTCCGCCGCCAACAACTTGGCTCTGCAAAGGGGACACGTCAGGTGGCCCTTCTCAACCCAAGCATCAAGGCAGTGTCTGTGGTAGACGTGTCGGCAATTGAGGAGTTGCCTCACCTCCTGACTCCCCTCGAAGTTGTCTAAACAAACTGCGCAACGTGGATCCTCATCATCGTGGTTATCATCATTCTCATTCTTCATCCTTACCGCAACACGATTGTATTCATCCACTGACAGTTGCCGTTTGATACTTGCAGCGGCAGTTATCGACTCGACTGAAACTGGAACTGGAACCAATGAAACCATTGCAGGAGACGGGTGAGTCTCTCCTCCTCCTTCTTCTTCCTCAAAAAGGCTGTCGGGAGTTTGCTTTTGCGAATGTGACAGTTTGCAGAGCAGCAAGAGATGAGAAAAGAAGGCCTTTAACAAGTATTTCACGAAGCCCAGACGGCAGCGGAATTGGATGTTTACTCCCGATGCATATTCTGACATCGTTGTCACAACGTTGAGCAACCCCATCGTTCTGTTTTTTTTTTTTTGGTTGTTGAGAGAATTAATTTTAAGGACTTCGTAACGCTGGTAGCATGAAGATACGTATTATTGTCTGTGTATGACCATACACATATATATATATATATAGCGTTCACTAGTAATTTTAGGATATATGGTGTGCTGGCAACCGCACGAGTGCCACTTCTATATTTATGTCAAATATTCTGTTTATTTAATTTTTTATGTGTTATTTATTTAAATTTCTTTTACCATCACGTGATAAATGGGATTGATACACCGGATAGTGACATAGAGGATCTCAGCTGGCTGGCAACAAACAGCAATTAAAAAGTGTGGTGAAATGCAATTAAAGTTACATGTAATGACAATTGAGAGGAAGAAGCGGACCACTCCAACTAATCAGGGGCGGCGGGGGAAAGTGGCTAGAAAACTTCTCTGACCATGAACCTCTATTTCCGTGTGTTTTTTTATGACCAATTATTTTTTGACAACATGCTACAACAATCTGGCCATTCGCCTTTTTCTTAACAGAAATCATTCATCTCTCCGCTAGACAATATAGCACAAGTTTGTTTGGATACAGATTATTTGTCAAATTTTATTTACTTGTATCACGAATATATTTTTTATTCATCTTTTATCTCACATAAAAAATATGCTATGATATTTTATTTTTTTGAAAAAAATGATCACAAATAATCTCATATTCAAACGCACTCAAAGTCTCTCTTGCTTGCTTCCACCTCTTTTTCCTTTTACTCTCTTGTCCCATTTTGATCATCCTAATTTTTTTCACACAGTTTAAGAAAAGGTAGTTAAGTTTGTTGGAAAAATAAATTTAGATTGCTATTTTCCTAAAATACCCTTACATTAAATAAAGTTGGCTTTTCATATATCAATATGTTTTGAAAATCTAAATGCATTAAATGGGGTAGGTTATATTCAATACTAACAATCTATATTAAATAAGGTAGTTTATAATAATAACAACTTACATTAATAAGGGTATTTTAGATAATTAAAAGACAACTACATTCTTCAATTGAAAGTGAATTACAATTTGGACCAGACGAACAAGGAAAACAGGACTATCAAAGTGGGACGGAGGGTTTACATTTTTTTCTTTGAGTAGGGAAAATGTTTACATGATTTCTTTGGTGGTGGGATTTCGGGAGACAGCCCATGTGAAGCCCAAAGGGTTTGGTTGGATAACGCATTTGTTTAAATAAATACTACTACTTTTTTTTTCTTAATTCATCATAAATATAATCTTTTCTAATTAGTTATTTATCTTCCAACTATTTTTCTTATTATCATCAGATATATATATGAGTAAATTTTATATATACTAACAGTGTATATACTATCACAGTTGGATACATAATATATGAATAAAATTTAAATTTTAAATTTAAATTCAACTGAATTGTCTGCATATAATGGTGATAATGCATACATTGTCAATGCGTAAAAAATTATATATATATATATATATATATATATATGTATACTATTATATAATATACCACATCAGAATAAGATTAATTTATTCTAGCAAAATGTAGGTGGGGACGTTTTCAAAAATAAACACACAAAAAAAAAAACCAAAGACGACATCTATATCTATATAAATTTGAGAAGGGATTTTTAGGAACAAGCCTCCACAATCCTTCCCACTCTCAACTCTATTTTCCTAGCATTTCACATTTATCTTATTTCGTAAAAAATATCATGGGCACATTACATCCCCACGTTTCCCTCAAATAAGGAGTTAACTTCAACTAACACTCCCACGTCCCCTCAAACAAAAATTTAACTTCCACTTACATTAAAACTGTTTCCACTTACCCGTGCGTCAGATGGTTGTGGTACTACTACTGATTCCCATTTTCCAGTGAGTTGAAGAGCATTGACGAGAATAAAGATAGCCCCTAATTCAACGGAATTGAAGATAGCACATGATCTTTTCCAACTACCACGGAGCAACAATATACTTGGTACTACTTTTGAGAATTACTCTTAAAACCCTTCCAATCAACTTCCTTCTCGAACCTCTCAAATTAACTTCATAATAGAACATGGCCGTTTACAGGCATGTCAACAATGCCTAAATTTCAAACTCGCAAGATTGCAAAGGAGGAAACATCTGCTAACAAAACAAAAAGGACGCCACAACGGTCCCGCACAAGAATTGGAACAGTTCCAACAACTTTGCGTCGACGAAAGAGAAATCTCACATCAACTACGATGGATAAAATCTCGACTACACCGACTCAAACGCTGCGCCAATCAAATTAGAAGTTTCGGTACTATTTATTCTTTTAATATTGATATTTTCATTGTATTTTCAATTATTAATAATATTCTCAATATTGTAATATTATTGTTGTTTCCATACTAATCCTTGCTGGCTCAATCAACAGAGTATGGTACTATGGCTTTTATGTGAGTTTAGGCATTTAGACATATAGTTCTCATTGTATTAGTAATTAATCAGATTAGTCCCGGAACATGGTCATAGCTTTGATTAGGGAAAACGTTATTTTTCCATTAAATGTCTTCCCATTAATGCTATTATTTCTACGCACAAAGCGCTAAAAGTTTGGAACAAAAATGGAGATTAAGATAATTTCTCCAGTCACCTCGAGTGACTATCCAGACTTAGAGACAAATAGCTTGGGAAACTGACGAGGGACTAATGTAACATTCTTTTTTTTCTTTTGAAAAAAATATAAAAGTAAGGTAATGTGAATTAACTGAAACATTATAATGAACAAGAAATGCAGTTTGCATTTATTGCAGAAGTTTTTGGTGGAAGATCATGCTTAAAGTGCTTCACTATAGCTCTTTAAATTTGACAAAGATAATGAGTAATTCCCAAAAGTATACTACGTCCCACATTATGGCTGAAAAACTGATCATGTCATGAGTTGTGCTCATGATGTGACTTATGTAGATTTTTCCCCAAACCGTTAATATGGTAGCATATTGCTGTAGTACTATTAATTATGATCACGAAAAATAGTAGTACTATTAATTATGAGTTGTGATCTTTGGAGTTTCTTCGTTTCTTTGAAATAAGATGTTCTGAAGGTTGACATTAAGAGATTACTACTAGCAGGTAGGTTCATTTTTTGTGTTTTGGCTTTTTTTTTTTGGCAGATTTTGTGTCTTACTGCATTACATGTCCTTGGGCTGCTTAAATCTGGATTATGCTGTGGAAAGTTGGAATCGTGCAAGACAAAAATGTTGACGATCGAGAGAAAGAGCAAAAAAAAAAAAAAAAAGGGAATAGATTCAAAAAATAATTCTTGCAAAAACATATGAGACAATGGCACCTAAGAATCTTGCAAAACATTGCTTACGAGAACATATGAGACAATGACACCTAAAAATTTATACTTTTTAGGTGTAATCTTATGGACAGTAATCTTATTATCAAAATAGAAGTTTTGGTACTATTTA
This sequence comes from Coffea eugenioides, assembly GCF_003713205.1. NCBI lineage: Eukaryota > Viridiplantae > Streptophyta > Magnoliopsida > Gentianales > Rubiaceae > Coffea > Coffea eugenioides. Next base: position 629,896 of record NC_040036.1, on the reverse strand, counting down.
TTCTTTGAATATTGACATTTTCATTGTAATTTCAATTATTACTAATATTTTCAATATTATAATATGATTGTTGTTTCCATTGTTTACAAGTTTCGGTACTATATTTCGCTCTTCAAGACAGGCATGCACGATTCATGTTTCGTTGTGATGTTTTTTATCTTAGAGATTTAAAAACAAAGGTATACATTATTTATATGTATATTTTTTTACACAATATTATTTACAAACTGTCTAAAACAAAAGATAATTTTGAACTATGTATGCTTTTAATTGTCAGAAAAGTGGAGGTGCATTGTTCGACCAACACATTAATTCATGCAAAAATCGTGCATTCTCATTTATAGTGCGAACTCCACAAAAAATAACAGAATTAATTAAATCCCCAATACTGGCGTTCGTACTCAGAGTTGACTGGTGTGAAGAATGTTTACACCTTCGTAGAAAATTATCAAATCAAAGGCAAAATGTCTGTAAGTATTTCATTTACTTATCAAATTAAATATTCAATTATATTTAATTGGACCCTTATGTCGCTCAATTTATGATATAGATTTCTATTTTTTTTTCAGGATCCAACCTTCATCGAAATGATCGTTTATAAATAATGGAGATGTTTTTATCATATATTGAACTATTGTTACAAAGTTTCATTTTTTTAAAATATATTTTCATGTGTCCGTGATTATAATATTTTACTATTTTTAAATTCTTCCATAGATTGTAATTTTTTTTTAATAATGTAGGCACCGTGCGTAGCACGGGTATTCACACTAGTATATGTGAATAGGATACTAATTCTTCCGTGAATAGTTGATCGCCCACATGCTCTGAGAATTTGATCGGCTGCATGTTACCTGTAGCATAATAGTACCAGTAGAGTCAGGAGAATAGATTTCTGACTTCCGAGATAGATGAGATGACAGACAAAATTGGTACCTGTAACCGGCGTGTCAGAAGTTAAACTTCTTCTAACCACTAGCCGCTACTACTGCTATAAATATAAATATAATATTTCCTCCGTCCCACTTTGATAGTCATGTTTTCCTTTTTCGTCTGTCATAAATTGTAGTCCATTTCTAATTGAAGAATGTAGTTGTATTTTAATTTTCCTAAAATACCTTTATTCAATGTAAGTTGTTGTTACTATAAACCTACCCCATTTAATGAGAGTTGATTCTTTTTTTACCATCAAGTTCCCATAAAGTTGTACTCTAATTAATGTGAGGGTATTTTAGGAAAATAGTTACCTAAATTGATTGTTCCAACAAAGTTAATTACTTTTTATTAAATTGTGTGAAAAAGAACCAGGACTATAGTGTTGGAATCTATCGTTTCTCCTTTGCTGAAAGCTTGCAGTTGCAGGTCTGAAGTTACAGGTGGGTTTGGTTCTGAATTTAGAGTTTGATCAGTGTCCCAATGTTGACCCAGTCAAACCTTCTCGATGGTGAATCGTTCTGGTTACAGGTAGGGAATGGCAATGACAATAACTATCTAATGATTATCAAAGATTCCTATATTGTACTACAACTGATAAGCCTGTTTGGAACCAAAGTTTTTGTCTAAATTTTTTAGCTACTAGTTTTTTAACAACTTTAATTACAGGAATCCAAAAAAACTTATCAAATTTTTTAACATACACACTTCAAAATATTTAATACACAAAAAACTTCCTCTTTTTTTATTCTTTCTCCTACACCCCGATCCACCACACCTCATCGCCGACCACCACCTCCGCCGTCGGCCTTCATTTTTTTTCCCTTCCTTTCTCCCTCTCTTCTCCCTGGCCACCATCCCCCTTCCCCCATATGCGATCTGGTCGCGATACCAAACTGCATATGCGATCTGCTCGCGCGACCGGATTGGGCAAAGGGGGAGAGGGAAGGGGAGGAGAGTAGGAAAGGGGATAAGAGGGGGAGAGAAAAAGCCAAAAAAAAAAAAATTGTGCACTCCCCACTGCTGGTTCTCTGGCTTCAGGAGGAAGAGGGGGAGGGTGAGGGGGAGTAGAGGGGGAAAGAGGAGCAGAGAGGGAGAAGAGGGGAAGAGAAAAAAGAAAAACAAATTTAAACAAGGCTGCTGGTTCTTCAACGAGGCAGAGGTGGCGGGGGAGGGAAGAGGGAGGGGGAAGGAAGAATAAAAAGAAGAGAGGAAAGAAAAGAAAAAGAAAGAAAAGAAAAAAAATGGTAGGATCATGGCTGCTGGGAAGGCAGAGGGTAACGGGGAAGGGGGAAAGGAAGAAGAAGAATAAGAGAGGAAAGAAAATAAAATGGAAATAAAGAAAAATGAAAAGAAAGAGGAAAAGAAAGAAAAAAAAAAGTTTTTCATTTTAAAAAATTTTTCCAAAAACTTCTACAGTGCACTACAGCAAAGTTTTAGACAAACTTCTATAGTAGAATAGCGGCCAGCCTCTTTCTTTATTCTTTCCTTTTTACCTTTTTTTTTCCGCTTTCCATCTTCTTCCTCGTCCTTGCTAATTTTCTGAGGACATCCCTAGAATGTCTGAAGGTTGGGCATTGCTCGGTATAGCAGCAATCCACAATATCTCCTACTATTAAAATTTTGTTGATAATGTTCCATAGATCTAAATCATCAAAACCCACAACAATTACCTAAAAAATTATGAAACGAATCAACCCCAAAATTCTCAAAAAATTAAAATTAGATATGCATCTAGTCAAAATTACAAAATCAAACTTCTTTCTCTCAATCATCTTTCCTCTTTACATGGTTATTTTTCTCAAATTTTGTCATGGTTTGATCTTTCCAATTCTTCTTGAATACCAGCAAATAAATCTCCCCCTGTGCAAATATATCTCTTTCCGTTTTTCATCACGTTCTCTTGTCTCTATGTCGTCCTTGCAAGATATTCTCCAACCTCCATTTCAAGGATCTAGAGAAGTTTGATAAGATATTCTCCAACCTCCATTTCAAGGATCTAGAGAAGTTTGATAAAGAAAAGGGAATTAAGCAAATAGATGAAAAAAAAGGAGGCTTAGGCTTAGGCCTAGGTTTTTTTTCTTGTGTCTAGTTTTGTTTGTTGTATTGGATTTAATTTAATAAATATTTTGACTTTAAGGTGGGCCAAGTCAGTAATGAAGATGAAAGCGCCGAATCTATGAGATTAAGCCAACAGGTCACCAAGACATCTTTAAAGTCTTGGTTGATGTGAGAGATCAAGGATTCAATCATTATCTAATTGTGACTTCCCCTCTCCCTTCCCTTAGATTAGGTTAGAATATATTATACAAACTATTATTTTTACTTGCAAAAAAGGAAAAAAAAGAATCCATGGGATTGAAAGATCTAAAAGTGGGCAATGGTTAGTCCCACAGAGGCGAACCAAGCATTATGTAAGGGTTTCATTACCCTTTGAATCTCATTGATGAGGTGCAATAAAATAAGTACTCTTTTTCTTTTCCTTTTTTTTGGGTTATCCAATAAAAATTGTAGTACTATTACGACAGCTGATTATACATAGCAATCCTCCATTTTGTTTAGAGTAAAACAATTAGCATTGTCGAAAAATAACAGATATATTGGTTTTATTATTATATGGAAGTTGCTTTCTCTATAATCGTTCACTGTAAGTTTGTACGTCCTCAATTGGATGATGTTCTGTCGTAGACTACTTATATTTCAATTAATTCATTCGGGCTGCAACTTTATAGGATTTTTATCATATATATATATATATTTATAGTAATATGATATATGTGAGATGAAAGATTATTAAAAAAAATATGTGAAATGAATATTTCAAAAGAAGAAACTATTATTAAAAAAAATACGTCAAATGAATATTCCAAAAAAAAAAAACCCTATAAAAAAACTCATAATCCAAACCGCGCCTAAGCATTTGACGCATTCATGGTCCGGCTGAACCCGATTTAAACTCGATTTAAACTTTGAAGAGTAAATCCCAAGAGCGGCAGAGTCTACGAGTGAAACTCGTACTAAATCCATGGTGTACTGCCACTGGAACCTCTCGCTGGTTTTATACTCTCAAGTCCTTTTTCCTTTTGTACGAGGAAAAAAAAAATAATAGAAACAAGTTCTCTCATTTGCCTTCCCATCTTGTAAAGCGTGATGTCTATTTACCAATAATTAGAATTTAAAATCTAAATTCACAGTTGAATGTATGACAACTAATCTTAATTAGAATTTAAAATCTAAATTTTTACATGTATATTATGCATTTAATCGTGATAATATATACACTGATAGTGTATATAAAATTAGCTCAAAAAATAAATACATAATCAACGCTGAAGGTCAAGCTGCCATAAAACTTGGAATTCAAGTCTCCAGAAAGGTTGGGACAAACCTATTCCCACATTGAACATGGACAAACTCTCATTAGAGGCTTTGTTTTACCTCTTTAAAAGTCTCTGACCCCCTTAAATGCTGTTGTTAAGTGGTCCAAAAAGGCACAGAAATAACCATAGAAGAAAACATTCATTTGGCAATATAATTACTTCTATCAGATATCTATTATGTCCCTCATTTTAAAATGTTTAAAATTTATTAGTTTATGTTACTCAAATTTTATTAATCCCCACCTGAGCAAGCTTAAACATTGCCATGCTCGATATTTTTTTTTTATTTTAGCTTGCTTGAGTGGATATCGAGCAAAGCTATCACCACAAATGCATCCCCAATCATTGGATCCGTATGGATTAGATGTTTTTAGAAATGCATTTAAAAACCTTACTGTAATTTTGTGTATTAAAAATTTTGCTATGGCTTAAGAGCTAAAACATGAAAACTCCCAACTGCTTCAACAGTTGATGCTGCACAGCTCATCTTCATATACATTACAGAACAAAGAAACATCCTTGCCAAACAACTACATCAATCTACCAGCCTACCACGAAACTGCACCCTCGAGAATGAAAAAGATATCAGCCATCCAAACGGTTTCTTTCTTCCTGGAATGAATTGAGTTCAATATCCAGATTTCCATGGGATAGACCTGATGAAGTTCTTTGGACAGCCAGCACCAATGGAAAATTCTCAGCACGATCAGCTTGGGATGCCGCTAGAAAGCGTCAGACAAAAGTTTTCTGGTCCAAGATGATTTGGTACAGTAAGTTCATCCCTAGGCATTCCTTAATATTCTCCACTTGAACAAGCTGTAGTATAGCATCTCTAGACAGTGGACTCGTATAATGAATTGGCTTTCTGTTCATATTAGAGGAAAAGATGTTACTGGGGTCATCAGAAAAGTTTCTTTTAGAGCCAATTTACTTTATTTGACCTGAACCAAAAGCTCGCATCTTCCAGCACCAATAGAAAAACACACAATTGTTTTTGACCAAATCAGGGATGTCAGGATGAGGTTAGCATACTCCATTTTTTATCACGTTTAGGTCAAGTACAGAGATATTCTTGAAGCTTGGAATATATATTCAGCATAGTTATTGTAATTTTTTTGTGGAAAATAGTTCTCTGTATAGGCAGTTAATTCTGGCATTATGTACCTTTTGGCCAGTTTGCTTGCCTTGGTAGATTCTTAACCCTCCTATTCTCTTGCTGTTCTGGATTAGGAACAAACACCTACTTTGTAATATTTTTTATTTTTTAAATGCAGCTGATCTTTCCCCAAAAAAATATGTCTTTTCCGTCTGTAAGCCTATGACTATAACTTTAAGGTTCTTGAGCACCAACTTCAGTAACAACCCTCATCGAAGAAACAAGATGCTCTAGTAATGACCCAACTGGGTTCTACTAAGTATCCACTCCCATAAACGGAAGATTTTCCAAAATTACGAAACCAGAACCGGTTCTATATGTTCCTGGTACTTACAAACTTTAACTTCCATTAATCTCGGCTGGCATACATCACAAAGGACTCTTGCAGCAAGACCTGAATATTGCCAAGGTATGGCCAGACTTGACCACTCACCCTGAACGTTCAATTATTCACCCTAATATACATTATGATATAACTTCAGGATTTATCAGTATAGATGAAACAGTAAATAAAGTATGCGCAGGAAAAAAGCTTTCAAATCATCAATTTCCTGAGGTAAATCCTCGGACTGGACAAACTAGAATCTCGAAGCTACCAATTTACTTGCCCATAAATAAGAAATTCTAAAGATGCATAATCACGTCTCTGTTCTTTCACATCCATATTTTTGCTATTATTTTACCTTGTTTCTTTTTCCTTCCAATTTTTTATTCCTTTGGGCACGCTTGGAGTAGCTAGGTAAAGGTGATTAAACATCAATAAAAAAATTTAATTATTAGCTCTATATAGGTACGAACATAAAGAACTTTGATTTGCAAATATCATAGTTCGGAATTCATTGACATGCTAATGAAAAGCCAAAATCAATAGGAGTACCAGAGAGAAAACAAGATTTATGAAAAGGGATAACTAAGAAAATGTGTTTAAAACATCAAATTGGTATATCATACGCAGCAAACTTCAAAGATAAGGAATTGAAACACACACATGACGCACCCCTATAACTTACTGACTGGTGTTGCAACTTCTGGAACCATTATCTCCAATGCTGCACACATAAAGTTAGGCTCTTTCGAAAACAATGATATGCAAAAGCAGCCAAAAGTCGAAGGACGTACTCATGCAGATGACAGCACAAAACATATACGCGTATACAGGGAATGCCAAAGAGGTGATAAAGAGAACATAGATTGAACAATTGAACAGCCTATGGAATTATCATGTATTAAGATCCAAAGTTCGAAGGAACAGCAACATCACATTGCAAATACAACAAACACCAGAAATACAGATGAGGAGCTCTTAAACGTCTTAGTATTACAGTAATTCACAACATTGCATTACCTCAAACTCTGAGCATCTGCAACTTATTAGAGAATGCAATAGCAATCCAGTCGGGCAGGGCAGCAGACCACTGCAGTTGGTTAACCTCCGTTCCAGCCAAGTACATGGACATGGGATCGATCCCATTAGGGCCCGCAACAGTAGGCAACTCCCAGATAAGCGCCTGTCCATCATCCCCAGCAGAACAAATGTGCCTGGAACTCTGGGGAGCCCAAGCAATTGCATTGACACTGGCTTGATGCTTCTCCAACTCTGCCACAGGCATGGTGGGTGACCTGATATCCAAGATGACAACTTTGTTGCTATCCATCAAGATGGTAGCCATGTACCTCAAGTCCTGCTTGTTCCAAGCCAACCTCAACAGAGGAGTATCCGGCTGGGGACTCTCATATATGATAGTGGAGTGCTCCTTATCCCTCAGATCGAAAATTCTGACGGAGCCATCAGCAGAAACCGATGCAAAAACCCCGGCTTCCCCCCAAGCAATATCGTAGACTTCCTTATCATGAGCGATCAATTGGGTTTCTACGGCCCCCTTCTCTATGTCCCAAATGGTGCAAGTGGTGTCGATGCTGGAAGTCCCAATTCTCCGGGGCTCCAAGTCGTTCCAGTCGAAGGAGGTCAATGGGGCGCAGAATTCACTGGTCTTGCTGTTGTTAAGAGTGGAGAGGGGTTCAATAGAGGAATCCCTGACTTCCCAGATGCGGAGGTAGTCGCCGGAGGAGGCGAGGAGCTCGGCTGCGGACCTGGGATTGGGGGGTTGGAACATTAACTTAGTGGGTGGGTAGGGGTGCTCGAAGGAGAGGGTGGGGATGGGTTTGAGAGAGGTGGTTTCTTCGTCGAAGGAGAAGATGTCGACCCTGTTGCCGGGATCCTCGACGAAGCTTCCGACGGCTATATTGCGGCGACGGCGGTTATGGTGGGAGGCGGCGGAAGAAACAGCCATGGCGTAAATCGGGTACGGACAGTCATGTGAGACAGAGTTTTCAGAGCGGAGATGGGGTTCCTGGGCCGATGATGGATTATCCATCTTTTTCTCTTCGTCTTTGGTTCTTGACTGCAATCTGGTTTCCAATGGTTTGTTTTCCTTGGTTTTATGATTTGATTTCGCAGTTGCTGCAATTCTGGCCCCTGTGGCCGCCTCCTGCTTGTCAACGATGAATAGAGTAGACAAGTGCGAATTGGTCCTCCTAGTAGCAGTGGCCTATTAGTAACTACAGCATTACTGTATCATGTAATAATCTCATGATTAAGTTATCATGGTTAAGTTAAAATGCTTTCAACTCCTCATATATATTTTAATTCTTATATATCCCTTCATGCCTTTTAAATTTAAAAAGTAAGAACATGTTTCGTTCGTATAAGAATTTGGTTTGAAAACGATTAATGTGAGATAAATAAAGAATTAGTCATATATTTAAAAAAATAAAAAATGATATCATTCATGAAATCTAAATTATGATACTACTAGCCTTTCAAGATGGAAAACTATAGAACATTGGACCCTAATTAAATTTTAATAATAGTGCAAAACCCAAATGCTAAGAATAGCTTTGGGCATTATTCATTACTTTATGTATTCCTTTTTGTTTTCTTCTTATCTAAACTATAATTTTGCTCGTACCTTAGCACAGTCTTTTTTTTATTTATTATAAATTTATACAAATATTAATAATTTAAATATACAAATTAATAATATTTCTACATGTTCATCCACATTAATTTTAAAAAATTAATGTATTTTAAATGTTCAATTGTTTATTAATTTTTAAAAACTTTTTATTTATATGAATTTATACAAATACCAATAATTTAAATATAAATTTAACAATAGCTTTACATGTTCATTCATGTTAATTTTAAAAAATTAATGTATATTAAATGTTCAATTATTTACTAATTTTTTAAAAATTTGTTTACATACTTTTACTATAATATGGTAATATAAATCAAATAATGTACCCCATATAAAAAATTTGGTAGGTACTATTTTTTTTTAAAATATTCTTTTAGATAATTTAAACTTTTATAATGACCATAAACCTAGAATCATATGTTCATATTTAATTAAGCAGAAAAAGATCTAGCAATCCATTTTTCTTCGTTAATAAATATTCAGTTTCCAATAATATTAATAAATCTATTAGTATAACAGTTAATTCTTTTTTTATACTGAGTTAATTCAAAATTAAGAGAAAATATGATAAACAATTTGAATTCCAATCAATGATATGGTACTGAAAAATGAAGTAATTTATGGAATATGTAATATTTTTAATAATTGTGATTTAAAAAAGTTTTACTATACCTCTACATAATAATATGGTAGAATGTGTATATCATTGAGATAAGATTATGGTGGTGAAATGAAGTAAATTATGGGAATTTAAGACTTTAATAATTGTGATTTAAAAAGATTTTACTATACATGTATGTAATAAGTAGTAGAAAGCAGATATCATTAATATAAGATTAGTTATTTTTTAAAGCTATTTTAAAATTAAAGATAATTTTTAAACATATACTATAATCATTGTAATAATTTGATAAAAAGCAACTATTATGAATATAAGATTAATATAAGTTATTTTAAAATTAGAAATAATTTTTAAACATATAATATAATCCAAATAGGATTAGTATGGGTAAAATCCAAATGACACGTAATCCATTAATTCTCTTCAATCAAGCATACCACGTATGAGTGAGAAACACTATAATTAAAATAGTTACTTATATATATATACATATATATATATATATATGTAACTTCTATATGCATGTATATATATGTTTGTGTGTGTAGTAGTTAGGAGTGTTATAATATATTATCAGTTTTTTGTTTGCATTTTCTAATGCCAATACTTGCAACCATTGCGTTAAATTCTCATTATATATGGTTTTCATATTATGGGAGGTAAAATTAAATATATTGTAAAAATGTTAAACCAAATTAAAGGTTGTGATTTTATTTTGCTTCAAATTTTATCTTTTCAATTTTATTTTGAAACTACAAATATAAGTACATTTTAAAAGTGTAAAACCAAAATACAAGTTATGAAATTTTTCTACTTCAAATGTTAACTCCTCAATTTGGAATTTTTTTTTTTTTTGTGTGAGTAGGGTGGCTCGAACTCGAGCCTCCGAAATTTCTCTTTTACACTCTCCCCTTCTAAACCACCCAACCCATTTCTCTTTCTTCAATTTGGAGGTTGAATATGGATTCAACGACGAAATTTCTACTTTGAAATTTTGGAATCATTCAATTCAAAATTTTTCTCGTGAGTGGTCAATTCAAAATTTTTCTCGTGTGTGGTCAATTCAAAATTAATATGAAAAAAAACTAAATTTGGTGCTTTTTATACTTTCGTATTGAATTTTCAATATTATATTTTACTTGCAATATTTACTTTATAGTAGTGTAACATTGACAATATGTTAAGTTATTTTTTCAGTAAAAATTAGAGAAATTGGGACTCTCGGACCAATGGAGGTGGGAAACGCCAATCGTAATTACTACTATTTAAAAAAAAATCCCAACACAAACACACCATAGTATATACATATGTGTATATGTAATTCTTATAAGAGAAAACTATAGATTTCTGATAGTATAATATATTTCAAATGAACAACTCTAATATTACTTTATTCTAGTTTGGACGGGTAGAAGAAGAAGAAAGGAGTTTGGAAAAAGAAAATTGAGAATATTGGTCTTAAGAGATAGAGGTTCAAAGGCTATCCAAGGGTTTGGGAAAATGATGAAAAGAAAGGGATAGAGAATTAGAGGTGGGGATAGGTAACTAGAGGAAAGGGAAAGAAAATACTCAGGAATTAAAGAATGGTGGAAAAAGATGAAGAATAAAGGCGAACTACAATGTTTGGCGGAGAAAAGAATAAAAAAGAAAGGGATTGTGGGGATATAATAATGACAGGAAGAATAGCACATTAGTAAGAGATGTGAAGGTCATACGATGTAGCATATGCCTAGTTGGCGAGTAAGAGAGGATGAAAAGAGTAATAAATTTTAATAATTTAAAAAATTTTAAAAAACAACTTACAAAGATCTTTTTAACATATATTATAGTTTATGAAAAACACTATTTTATAAACACTTGACAATTTTAGGGGTACAAGATAGGAGAAAAAATTTTCTAAAATCGGGGAAAATGAATTAGTTATAATTTATATTTTTTATACTATAAATATTGATACATGGGTATAAATTTTGATATATGGACATAAATTGTAATCAATATCATAAACTTAATATAATTTTTTTAACCTTTTTCATATACTTAATCCTGTATCACAAAATATACTAATATATATTAGTATTTTGAATTAAAATATAAACCCGTGCATTCTGCATAGAATGCGCTTGGTAGGAATTTGTAGCTGTGCTTTGTTGTTGTTGACTGACCATTCTTCTTCATCTGTGATGCCGACCGGATTCAACTCTGGATAGTGTACTGCGGTCTCTTTTTGCTGGTTCGTTCAAAGTTGTTAGCTCCACTCTCATAGCTCACCGTTTCTGTCATAAAGATGAAGCCATAGGCCCAAAACTTTTTCTTCGCTATTAGTGTCATATCTTCAAACGGGTACCTAGGCAGATATAGTGGAGTTTGGTCCTCATGGTCTCGCAAATGAGCTTGCCCAATTTGTTCATTTCTTCCACCGATGCAGCCCAAAGATTGAGTCTGTTGGCCTGTTGTCTTCTGTTTTCAGAAACCAAACAGAAGGGGAAAAGCATTTGCTATTTACTTTTTGTTTGAGAGACTTGGTGGAGCCCAAGATTTTTCGCCACAATCTGCAATGTTGGACTCTTGGATTCTGGGGCTGCTTCAAGTGTCTTTTGGTATCCTCTTCTCCAGATCCTCAAACACCGGTGGCCGAAAAATGAAAAAGGAGTTCATAATCTTGTCGTAAGCTTCGAATTAATTCAATGGCCTATGAAGTTTTTGTACCCTAACAACCCTTGCATAAAGAATATCCATCTGTAATTGATATCAGAGTTATATATATATGAAGGTTTTTTTTTTTGTTGGATTTGGAATAAAAGGGTTGGTTAATCTTACAGTGGTGTAGCAGTTACTATTAAATTCACTTGAAATTCGTAGATCATTTGACATAAATTGAGTCGCATAGCAGCGGGGCACCCTGTGGGATTTTCTATCCCACATCGGTATTGGGGAGTTGGGGTTTGGGTAGATAAGTCCCTCACAGGACTCGAAAAGTTGCCGGCTTTTAGAGTTGCTGTGGGGATTAGGTTTATTTGCGTAAATTCTTAATTCTGTAAGAAAATGTCAGAAAGAAAGAGTCGCATCACTGCTATAAAAGTAATATGGCACTGTATGGTGCCGCATCGGCTTTGGTGACTGAACGAAAATGACAAAAATTCCAAAGGCTTCAAAAGTCTTGGCCAATCGCACCATTCAAGGTATAGCTTTGCATAAAGGGGTTTTCTCAGCCAGTGAAGGAAGGACACAGAGAAAAAGTACAATGCTTTGCTGGAATATTGGAATGGAAGAGACCACAGAGAAAATAATCATCCCAAGGACTTTCAGCCTCAATTCAGTGGGCGCACATAGTTCACACGACTGAAACAAAAATCTGTTTGCATCAATCATTTTTTCAAATATAATGTTACAGTAATATACAATAATTCAAAAAATATTTCATTCATATAATATATTAAAAATATTTTAAAAAAATTTATAGTAAAAATTTTTCATATATACTGTTATAGTAAAATTTTTTAAAAATATCTCAAAAAACAGTTAATCCAAACGGAGCCAACGTTTTTCAAATTCTGCTGCTCGAAAGATATTTTGTTTGGCAAGAATGATTGAAATGCTTGAAGTGGGTATACATCGCTTTCCATGCGCGTGTGTATGTATATATAGACGCACACACACAACTTTCTCGGTAGGATAGGGGAAATCGTTTTTGCTAATTTAGTATGTATTCGGTCGATGGCATGTCAATTAAGAGATTCGAGATGATTTCGATAAAATTTGTAAAACGATTCATTCAACATTTGATATTTCCTCGTCTTGGTAGTTGGTTCTTTCATCAGCAGGATGGCGCCACCATTACGATGGCGCGAACATATAGGCTAAGCGGGTGGGGGAGAGAGAGCGCGGACGGCAGGGACAGCGGGGCTGTTTAACAATCGGGTTTAATTACGGTGCCCTTTTTTTTATAACTTAATTTAATATTTAAAATTAATGAATTCAAATTTTATCTCGTTTAGAAGCATTTGATAATTAAAAAAAGTAGCTTAAATTATTTGCTTATCATTTAAAACGATATATATACGTTAAAAAATGTCTCATGTTTAAACGTCAGTTTTCTATCCTTGCACCTTTTTTTTTTAAAGTTTAATTAACAACAAGAAGTCCCAGTCCAGAAGAAAGAAGCAGTTGAACAAATTAGTACTAACAATTTGGAGGTGCACTTTAATTATTAGTGCATTTATCTTCCTAGCCTGACAAGTACGTACTAGATGATGATAATCTTGGAGTTGGAAACAAGCCACATGGGGCACGCGGGCGCCGGCCATTGATGGTACATGAATGGATGATGGTCTTCCCCCCCGATCGGTACGCCTGGAAAATTTCTGCGTTTGGTCACTTTTTTTTTCCGTAATGGAGGTCAGGTCTGGTCATCTCTATGACTCTTATCTTCATGTCATGTGCTGCAGCAGGAAGTGAGCAAGTATACCCGTACAAATCCTTCAAAAGAAAAAAGAAAAAAAAAAGTATACCTGTACAAAATTCATTTGGAACAATAATATCGTTCTTCTTCCACTACTAGGCTACTACTACTAATACTACATCTTCTTCGTCCATGACTCACTCGAAAAAAAAAAAAAAAAAAAAAACGTGACCTCATCGTGTGTGGATGTAAATTACCAGGCCAATAAATTGCGATGACGGTGGGCATATGGCGACAGGGCATGGTGATCACTGTCTGCCTTGGCATTGACTAAGAGATTTGTCTTCGGGGAAGGATGGGAAGGAAAAGACGGTGACAGATGGCAATTTGCATGATGACACGACTCACGAGTCCTGAGATATTTTCAGTATATTTTGAGATGTTTTATAATAATAAGGATCTTGGGCGCAATTTTGACTCATTCAGACACTAACAAGATTGCAATCCCAAATACCGGAAATCATCCGACGATCCTCCCCAACTTGTTCTCTCTTTCCCCTCGTGAAAGACTGGATAGTCATTTATTGGCCGTCTTGAAATCGTGGGATTTGATGTATCCGACAAATAGATAACCTTTCGCAGGTTGATATTATGAATACTGTCAAAAGGGATGAGGTCCTTTTCATTTTATATATACTACTTTATATCACCAAAAAAAAAATATTATAATATCTTTCAAATAACCCCTTTGTCCTTCGTTGCCAGAACAGGAGATGCATACAAATAGGGCAAGGGAAGAGCTATTCCTATTTGGGGGCGTCTGCTTTGTTTTCCATTAATGGAGAAATGAAGTTGAAGGAGAACACAAACGAACAATGACGATAGTAGTGAGAAATGAGAAAAGGAGCGGGGCAATAATTGCGTCGGAATGTGTGTGACTGACACGTTCCTCTCCTGAGTCCGGAGACTTATTATACTTACCGTTGGGAAGGGGTTAGAAACTTGAGAAGTAAAGGTCCACCTTTTTTGTATTTTGTCATTTGTATTGATCAAGAGTCTTCCACCAAATAAGCAGCTCCGGACTTCCCTTGCTCGACGGCGACGGCAGGCAATAATTAATAAATGATTTTCTTCACTCAGCGTCAGCGGGGGCCGGTCTTACTCTTACATTAAAATAAAACTCAACTACTGTAACTTATAGTAGTATATAATACAAATAAGAGACCATTGGTGTCTGGCTTTGAGTTTTGCTTTACCTTTTATACAGTTAATAATGATTTTCTTACTGTGTATTAGTAAAACGCCATGCCAATATTATATTTTTCTTAAAATATAAGAAGGTTTCACCGAAATCTGAATTCCAGAGTGATGATAGTTACTGGGAACGTATTCATCTGTTTTTTTTTTTTTTTTTTTTTAATAAAAAAAATATTCGTCTGTTGAATACAAATAGGAATTTGAATGATATAACCTCAACTCAAGCACTTGAGTTTTTTCTCGTTTTTCTTTCTTATTCTAATAAATTGTTGGATACTTCGTCCAAGGACCATTTCTCTATTTTGGTGTTCTATGTTCTGTCACACATTGGATACTTAATTATTGCAAAATGGTGATAAGGAGTTGTCCATTGTCATCAGGGATTATGGTCAAGGATCATGACTAGGATCCGACTTCGATGAATATCGGCTATATGATATGCGTCGATCAATATCTCGACTTGGATGAATATCAGCACCATGCGTCCATCAATATCTTTTAGCCACTTAAGGTTGGTTTGGTTTATGGGATGACACCGCGTTGGATTAGTAATCTCATCTCCTTTTATATTTAGTTGCATTTTATATAAGAGTTGATGCATTTCTCCATTTAATCGAATTAATCCCCTGTATGGGAAATAAAATAATCTCATGAAAGAAGGTGGTATGAGTTATATCGAAAAGAGTAAGAGATGAAATTACTGCAGTTTGGACTTATTTGTTCTTACCAACAGAATAATGCTTTATTCGAACAATGGTATAAACTTACATTCTTACTATGATATTATTAAAATTTTGGTTTAATTTGACCCCATTAACAACATAATAAAATTTTGGACAAATGTGACCCTATTACTTAAAAATTAAAAATTGGACAGTTTGTCCAATTTAATGATATGACATAATTCTGGACTGATTTGCCCAAACTATTAATAAAACTAAATGTCTTACTCATTTGCCTATATTAATGAAACAACTAAATTTTGGGACAAATTTCCCCTTATAGCAAAAAAATTATGTTTTGAACTAATTTACCCATTTTGATAAATAGCCAAACTTTCGACTAATTTACGCCTGTTATTGATAAAATTAAATTTTTTACTAATTTGCCCCTACTAAAATTTTTGATTGATTTACCCCCACTAAAAGTTGAGTTCGAGCTTACTAAAACTCAATTAATACCACCAGTTATAGGTCTGGCAAAGAGGATATTTTGGTTTATAAATAAGTAATTCCACCTCATCATATCTCTAACTAGAGGTATCAAAATGTGTGACTTGAACGGTTTGGGTTGGATAAAATGGATAATGGGTATAAATGAGTCAACCCATTTATACCCATTTAATTAGATGGGTATAAATTGGTAAGTCAAAAAACGAATTAGGTAACCCAATTACCCATTTATGACCCATTTATTTTCACTTTTTGTAAACTCATTTAAATTCATTTTTGCAAACTAAGTTATCAATTTATACCACTCTTTGTACCCATCATTAGTTTTAAATATTTACTTATAATGTTCAATAAACATAATTACCAATTTTTTTTTCATTTATACTCTATGTAGCAAAATTACATATTATTTAATAATTGAAAAATATAAATATAAAAAATTGAACTAAATACTATAAAAGTTAATATAAAAACTTAATCCAGAAATTTTGAGTCCCTAAGATTTTTTTCATATATAAATTTAAATTTTCATTTTAAAAAGAGAAGAAAAGAGGTTAAAACTTATCATAAATTGGTAATGCTGAAAAATGAGCAAGTTAACAAACTAAGATAAAATAAAATAATAAGATAAAACCAACAAATAATAATAATAATGAAACAAAAGTAGTTAACATCATAACAAAATGAAAAATCTGAAAAAAAAAAGGGTGGGGGAAAGAGAATTTTAAATGGGTTAATTAGATTTGATGGGTTACCCAATAATACCCATATATAAAAATTTAAGATACTCATACCCATTTATTCATGGGTGAGTATGGATAAATTTAGTTAAGTGAATTGGTTTGCCACCTATATCTCTAACCAAACACAGGTTGAGGTTGCTTTTTGAAGTATTCCATCTAATATAAAACTAACCAAACACTAGACTGAATTCAGGATGAATAATTCAGGAATACGTAATCCCTTCTCATTCAATCCGTGAACCGAATGCATTCTTGGGGTTGGAAGGTCAATACTCGAAATTGCTTCATGAATCAAAAGACATAAAAAAAAAAATTTTGTTTGGTCTAGTTTGGCAGCAACTCAATGACATTACAATTGGTTTGGTGAATTATTATACCAGGCTCTCACTGTTCAAATTTGGCTAATCAAAGGATGAACTCAAATTGAAATTGGTGCATCGGCGACGGCAAGTGGTTTGGATGATATAATGATCTCCAATTTTAAGAAATTTTATGACCAACGACCAAGCAATCCTGACGTCTTTGACCAATAGAATACCACCACTTGGACTAAAAAAGACCTTATAATATCTTATTTAGAATATTTTTATTAGTTAAATATCAACTATACTTGTCAAATAATTGGCTCGAACCATGATACAAAATTTCATTTCTTAAACCCACAATTGCTAATATTTTTTTCCATCTAGAATAAAGCTTACTTACAATGATGACATGGCTCATTACATAGTCAAAATGTGGATTATGGTAATTTAACTGCCAGTGAATGGATATTATGTTTGTATAATACACAATCTAACTGTAAATAAAAAAAATCCAATATTACCTATTTTTAAAATACTTTTAAAGATACTTATATTTTCAACAAAGAGTGTAAAATATGTAATAAAATTTTCTTGTATTATACTTCATGAATAATACTTCAATTCAATTATGCACAAAATAATAAAATACTTATGTGGTACTTTTTGCACATATAAACACAAATAATATTAGCAATTTGATATAACTATAATTAATTTAATATGTCATATACATTAATATAAGTAAAATCTTATATTTTGTTTTAAGTAAGAGGCAATATTCGTATAGCATAACATCTAAAAACTATAGTAAATGAACCAGTGATTTTGGTTTCGTAATTTTCAACCATATGTACCGTTCACATACAATTTTTATGAGTAATTATGCTAAACTACTTTTTTTTTTCAATCAAACTTCTAATCATATCTTTCAGAAAATATTTGTATTACCTGCTTACATATAATATTTAGTATCATCGATTTGTTTGGATTGAGATTTTTTTCCCAAAAGATTTTTGATTGCATCATAAATATGATTTTTAATCACTTTTTATTTTTCCTACCATATTTTTATTTTACACGCATCACATTTTAAAAAGTATTATAGTGTTATCCTACCATAATCACATTTTTGTTTTTCACTTGTAATGTCATTTTGCTAAGTATTAACGAGTATAAAAGAAAATGTTGAAGATTTAGATCCTAGCATCTGTGTATTTAATGTTGTCTCAATCCCTATTGGATAAATTCCAAGTATTTAGAGTCCTTGAAGTTGTCTTTGCAAAATTTTTTTGCTTCAATTTAACTAACCCATGATAGACATAGACAGAGAAATGGAACTCTTATACAAGAAACGGACTATGCTCGCTTAGCAAGATAAAGTGTAGAATGGTCTTTCCAACTCATTATATCTCAAAGTGGCTGTCTCATCTTAAGTGGTTAGTTATTTTGGGGACGGATAGATTAGGTGATTCGGAGTAGATAATACAAATAAAAGTTTTCGAGTTCAAGTTATTCCACTTCGAGACCTCTCACTTACACATAAAAAAAAGTGAGTTATCTATTTTATGATATTACGTGTCATCCTAAAAAAAAACCAATTACTAAATTGGCATCAAGTGAAAAGTTTAGTGGTTTCAATTACGATTTCGCAACCTTTCATCATCGTGTACATGGTGCGGTTCATGTTTGAATGGTTTTCATCAAAATTCATTATTATTGACCATTTTATAATACTGATAGTTACAGTGATTTTGAAATTCAAACTAAATGGCTCTTAAGACTTTGGCGAATAGGAGCCACAGCTGATATTGGGAAATCAGAACAGGGGCTAGAGTCTTAAAATTCACCAAAAATTATAATGGAAACTGAATTTATGATTCTGAGTTGGCTCAAACCATCCAAAAAAATTTTCCTTTTTTAATGTAATATTTGAGCACTAATTTCATAAACTCACGAGTCACGATAGCTTGGAAAGTTATATGCGCTTGCGTTATTCCGTGAGTGTCGAATCAAAACTTAGAGAAGTCCAACTAAACAATGGTACATTACTACAAATTAGATAAGTTAGCGACCCAACCTCTCTGAGACAGCTATAAAAATCTTTGAAGTAGCTCAGGATCCATGCAATTGTCGCCGTTGGAACATTGATGCATCAAGCTCTTTCATTTTGGCATTTCCGATTCAACGTTCGTGACAGCAATAAGTATAGGATCCATGCATTTGTCGGGGGATCATGCTCAGAAAAGAGGGGGGAGTGGGATGGGGAAGAAAGGAGGCAAGAGAGGAGGAGGAAGAGGGTGATATATATATTTTTAATAATGATAACATTTATATAATCTATTGGGACAATTGTTTAAAACGTCCCTCACATTTTACAAAATAACTTTTTGCGTCCCTCACTTTTAAAAGTGTACTTTTACGTCCCTTACAAATTCACATTGGTTAAATTTAGTCCCTATCTAGATTTCTGACTAATTTTTTGTCGGAATTCACCACGTGTTTTACTTGTAATCATTTTTTAAGGGCAAAATTATCAAATCAAAGTTTACATTATCCAATCCATAGTCCCTCACATTTCATAAAATGAATTTTTTTATCCCTCACATTTTACAAAATGAATTGTTTCGTTCCTCACATTTCACAAAATAAATTTTTTTCATCCCTCATATTTTACAAAATAAAATTTTTAGTCCCTCATTGATCATGTGTACGAATAACTTTTTTTTTTAAACTAATATATATCTATTTGATTTCACCTGAATAATATGAATATCATGTAATATATCTCTATTTGATTTCACCTGAACATACTGTTCAAGTGAAATTAAAATAGATATATACTGAGGTTTAAAAAAAATTGTTAGTTTTTTACTCATGTTCATTCCTTTTACTCAAAAATTGAAAACAAAAAAGATATTTAATTCTAAAACATTATCAAACATTTATATCGAATTAAATTTGGACAAAAAAATAAACAAAGGAAAAGTATGACAAAATGAAGTAAGTGATTAACACTTTCAAATTTTGAAATAATCATAAGGTAAGAAATTCAACTGTTGGTCTTAAAGGTAGCAAGTAAAAATTTCAAATTTAAATTGCAATTTGTTAACATGACTATAGAATTCAAATTAACACTGATTAATTAGATGATCTTATTACACAACTTAATAAATAAATTATTACCAAAATAGAAAAGGTTACAAATATTGAATAAATTTACATGGTAAAATCAAATATAAATATATATGGATTTAAAACAAAATTATTAGATTTAAACTCATGTATATATCTATTGATTAGCATATGTACAACTACAATTAGTTTGTTTAGGTGAAATCAAATAGAGATATATTACATACTATTCGTACTATTCATGTGAAATCAAATAGATATATACATGAATTAAAAAAAAAAAATTTGTATACATAGTTAATGAGAGATGAAAAAATTCATCATGTGAAATGTAAGGGATGAAAAAATTTATTTTATGAAATATGAGAGACAAAATAATTCATTTTGTGAAATGTACAGATGGATTATGTAAATTTTGATTTGATAATTTTACCTCTAAAAAATAATCACATACAAGGCACATGATGAATTCCGACTAAAAACTAAACTTACGTAGGGATCAAATTTGACTAATGTGAATTTGTAAGGGACGTAAAATTACACTTTTCAAAATGAGGGATAAAAAAAGTTATTTTACAAAATGTGAGGGACGTTTTGAACGATTTTTCCTAATCTATTTTATCATATTTTAGGGGAAAGGAGAATCTAATCGATGGAAAATTCCATAGAAGGAAACCACTGAAGTGACTGATGAGAAAGATAACTTTCATGTCTTTCAAAAGTACTTTAAAATTTTTAAAATCTTAAAAACATCTCAAAACGATTATACTTTAATTTTTTTAAAAATACAGTACTTTTTAAAAACACTCCAAAAAGCATTTAATTCATAATGACTCTAGCATATTCAATCACCACTAATTAGCGCCACAAGTCCATCAGATAAATAATTGTTAATGGGAAGATTTGATACATATGAAATCAAAAAATATACTCACAAAAAATATAAAATTTTTTTTGATAAAAAAAAACTAGCAACTAGCGGGCTTGCGCGGCTGCGCCTCCCGTAATTTCTTTTGGTCCACGAGGTCAGAGAGTCAACTAGTCTTGTTTTATGCCATTTCCATCGATCCTAGAATAAGTCAAGAATGAATCGGAGAAGCGAAAGCTTCTTCCAACTTCTGCTGTTCTGCACCTATTTCTTTATTTATTCACTAGTTAACGTTGCAAGTTTTCTTGCCACTTACCCTTTCGGAGGCTTCTTTTTTTTTTTCCCTCTCTCTCTCTCTCTCTCTAAATCATCCGTTTAAAACTCCCCCCCTTTTTAGGCTAATTGATTGAAATATAGATACTTGCCAAAAAGTTCCATCAAATGTGGTCCATCAGCTCCGTGGTATCTTTTTATGCCCGTCGCCCCTACATGGCGCGACGGGCAGCAATTATTTTTTTTTTAAAGTTGTTCTGACCGTCGCGCCATGTTGGAGCGACGGTCAGAGCTGTCAGAAATTTCTGACCGTCGCTCCTATATGGCGCGACGGTCAGAAATGTTTTTTTTATAAAAAAATCCTCATGCTTATTTTAAAAAAACAAATTTTCTCAAGCGTCCAGCCAGATAATTAGATACATATAGCCTTTGACCGTGGCTTTATTGATAGCTTTATTCACGTGAAACCTTTCCGTGAAACCTGTGTTGCCATTCGTTCATCATTGTTAGGTTGATGCGTGCAATAAAAAGACAAATGGGCTCGATTATTGATTCTCCTCATTTAGTATGGCCTCTCCTTTTAGACATGTCCGGCAGGACATTTGCCAGACATATACAAAATTTATTGGCCAGAAGTCTGCAGCCTTTGACTGCTTGGGACTGCAGCTTTATATTTTTGGCTTGTTTTGTGTCAGGACAGGCGTAGACAGCTTTTTTTTTATTTCTCAAAGACACTTTAGTCACTTTAACATGGAGCAACGGGCTAGAGAAATGCACAATTCCTTCGCTTATAAATTGTTCTTCAGAGCAACTCCCAACTCCATAACCACAACTTCAGTCGTTTCTTCTTTTTCTGAGACTTTCGTTTCTCCCTCTTCCCTCTAATCATAAACAGAGCTCCGCATCTCCATTTCTCATGTCTGTAAAGCCTCTGCATTCTGTTCAAGCTTGGATGTGTGAAGTGAAATAAATATTGTTTGAAGTTACAAACAATATTTGGACGGAGACAGAGATCCCTGAAACTTAGCTACATTCTAGAGGAGCTTAACTTTGTAAAGTCTGAAGCTATAATATTTGAACGGAGATAGAGAGCTTGGGATTCGGTCAGTAGAGGGCCTTTGATTTGAACAGTCGTGTTTGCAAGTCTCGACAGGCGAAATTCTCGCAGAAACTCCATCATTGACTAGGGAAAAACAACAATAATCAAGTAAGTAAAATACTTATTTATTTTTGTAATTATTATTCATAAATATCGTTTACTATAATTTGGAACATGTCATTCATGATTATTAATTGTATAATGTTGTTTGTTATGTTTTAATGTGAATTCTATTTTTGTGTTATATTATATATTATTTGTAAAATCTAAATATGACATGACATTGTTTATATTTTATTCCGTATTAGTGTTTTTTAATTGACATGGTAAATTAGAGTATTTTTTTGTTGTAGCATGGTGATTAGTTGAAATTAATGAATGTAGTATTAATGAATTGTATAATACTAGGTATGTGGTAGAATATGTGATAACCCAGTAGAGTAGTTAGTTAGTGATTAGCTTAATTAATTAAGAAGGTAAATTATTTGATTAGATATTAATTAACCATATCACTAATCATCCTATTAAAAAAAGGATAAATTTAAGTGTTGTTACCAATTAATATACTTTTGACACATGATTAAAGTTAACAATAAATTAATATATTTTTACCACGTGATTAATATTTTAAACAATAGGTGCAGACATATGGATATGTTAATAGATGCTATTAAATTTTTTAATATTACATGTATATCGAATTAAAGGTAATTAGTGTAGATATTTTTCAAAACTAAGGTAAAGTTACAAATATATCTTAATAGTTTAAATTATTTGGAGAGAAATTTTTTATGATTAATTTATCAATAAACTTTTAGACTCCATATTAGTGTTGTAGCATGTTAAATACATGCTGTTGAACTAGTTTGTAATACAAATATATTAATTAGTTTTAAACGTAATTAACTTAACATAAATATGTTAATTAGGGTTGAACTTAACATAGATATATCACTCGACTGCTTACGTAATTTAAATAAAAATACAAAAAATTGTAAATTCTATGCACTGATTAGGTATAATAATTATGTTAAAATAATATAAAATAATATAATTTACTCCATTTTTATTATATAATTTACTCCATATATTATATTAACGTCTTTAGTAGATTAGGTGAAACATGTCAAATTCCCTAGATCCTTTAACAAATGGATCAAATTTTTTAAATCTAATCTCCTTTAAAATGCTAAAATTCTTGCGAGCCCAATGTTTGTTTTTAAAATTTTGTCAAACTAAATGCATTGTTTTGAAAACTTTTCATTTTAAATAATTTTTACAGAAAATTTTTTGCGAAATTCCCAATTAAATTGGACAAAGATTTAAAAAAAAAACATTTCTAAATCGCCGGGCTGAAGGATTTTTTATTAAAACAAATTCTAAATTATCTGTAACCGTAAACCCTAACCCTAACCCTAACCCTAACCGTAAATGTAACCCTAAGAAAAATTTTTCTTTTTTACTGAGGAGGAGGATTTTTAAAAAAAAAAAACATATCTGACCGTCGCGCCATGTTGGACCGACGGTCATAGGATTTTAAAAAAAAAAAATTCCTGACCGTCGCGCCATATAGGAGCGACGGTCAGAAATTTCTGACAGCTCTGACCGTCGCTCCAACATGGCGCGACGACCAGAACAACTTCAAAAAAAAAAAAATATTGCTGCCCGTCGCGCCACGTAGGAGCGACGGGCATAAAAAGATACCACGGAGCTGATGGACCACATTTGACGGAACTTTTTGGCAAGTATCTATATTTCAATCAATTAGCCCCTTTTTAAAGGGTTTTTTGTTTTTTTGGGGAGGTGGGGGTGGTGTTGGTTTGTGTGTTTAAGGAACCAAATAAGAAATAGGAATAATTTCACAAGCCTCCCTTAAGATTTTTAACAATTATAAAGAGCTCTTTTTAACTTTTAAAAATTACATGAATCTCCCTATTTTTACTGTTTAGTAACAATATTGGTCCAATAAGATAGATTTTCTCACAAAAATCACAAATTGCCCTTTTGTACAAAACTAAGAAAGAAAAATAAAGTATATTTAATCATTTTCTTTCACACTTTGCACAAATCAACAAGTTTAATCATTAACGATTGTCTAAATATAAGTTTTAAAACCAAATAACCATCCAAAATATCCCAAATCGTATATAAATTATCAATACTCGTCACACAAAAAAAAAGAAATAAAACACATACAAACCCCATTGACAACCAATTTTAAACCCCAAATTTTCAATGCTCAAATACTTTTTCAATACAAGTTAATATGATCTAGAACCATCATTACAACCCTTCTATGATTTTAAAAATATTAATATCTCAAAAGTAAAGAACAGATTTTACCTCCACAATAAAATTATAATAAAAAATTTCTAATTTAATGAAAGAAATCCTTACATAAATATTGATATTTTATAAAAGTTTTTCTTGACAACAAATAAAATATGCCAAATTTCACCTCTTTAGTTTTTCTTCCTATTTCAATTATCAATTTTATTATTTATTTTTCCATCATTGCGAGTCTCTTTATTTCCTTCTTGTTTGATACATAATTTGCTCCATCGATTGATTTTGTAATTTCAATTTGCTAATATACATAAAGATGAAGATAATAAAAAGAGGTTACATTAACTAGAAAAAAGAGAAGCTAAAATAGACAAGAGACAGAAAAATATATATATTTTTTGGATTATGTAAATTACTGCCTTAAATTTAAAATCATCTACCAAGTGGAGGGCATTATACGCATTTTACTATGTCAAGGGAGGTAAGTATAAATTTTTGAAACTTGAGAGTAGTCGAGTGAAATTGTCTGAAACCTGAGGGAGGTATTTGAAATTATCCCTAAGAATTATAAGCAAAAAGAAAAGGGCGTGCCCAAAAGTCCAGTGAAAATTAGCGATTGGTTGTAGACTTTTGAGTCAACCAAAAACTACTTCCTCCGTACCATCGCCAAGGGGAGAGCCTTACGTATAATTGTATATATATGCAGGGGGACGAAGCACTTTCCAGGAAGAAGCCTAAAGCCTAAATAATTGGAGTGGCGGTGCAGCACTGTACTCGTCCTAGCGGTTACGGCCTGCTTCAGCATCCCTTCTTAATTTTTATATTTATTTTATGTTTCTACTTTCCAGTGGCCTGCAAGTTCCATGGAAACTAAAGTTATTTCCAGCGGAATCAAGTATACGAGCCTCCCCGAAAGCTACGTCCGTCCAGAATCCGAAAGGCCAAGACTCTCTGAAGTTTCCGATTGCCAAAATGTCCCCGTAGTTGACCTAGGCTTCGGGGATAGGAACCTCATGGTCCGACAAATTGGCGATGCGTGTCGGGACTATGGTTTTTTCCAGGTTCGCAAATTAATATTTTCATTTTTCCAGCGGTCATTTTCAGCTTCAGACTTTTTTTCCCTTCTCCTGGCATTTCATTTATGGGTGAAAACAGTACCACGTCTTGCTCTAGAGATTTATCATTCGTGTCATTTGGAAAATATCCCTAATTTTCTTCTTCTGTGGGATCACTTCACCAGGTAATAAATCACGGGGTTTCCAAGGATGCGGTGGACAAAATGCTTGAGACGGCGACGGAATTCTTTAGCCTCCCGGTTGAAGAGAAGCTCAAGTTGTACTCCGACGATCCAGCCAAAACCACGAGGCTTTCAACAAGCTTTAATGTGAAAAAGGAGACCGTTCACAATTGGAGAGACTATCTCCGGCTTCACTGCTATCCTTTAGAAAAATATGTTCCCGAATGGCCTTCCAACCCGCCATCTTTCAAGTAAGTTTTTACTCTTCTGAATCTGTCTTCCGTCTCCTGATTGCATTACCACTAGATACTATTGCTCCGTGTCCGTGAGATGATAATGCAAGTGATGCAAATCGTCAGCAAAGTTCTTTTCTCCCACTTTCACGATCATCTATTTATCCCTTCATTTAGATGGCCACTTTGATTGCATTGTATTGCATGGTGGAGTTAAGTCGACTACCTTCATGCAATTAATTAACACAGTGGCAATTATCACGTACGCGTCTGATTATATTATGACAACGAAGAGTTTTTTTAAACGTGATTCGTTTCTAGACTCTTTATTAATTACATAATAAAAATTTATTTTTGAGGTCACGTCTCAAGTACCATGACAAAGATATGGAGTACAATTATCGAATTAACTATGGCCCTACTAAGAATCCTGATAAATTGGTTAAGAATTGAGAACAAAGCACAAAACTTCTGCCTATTATTTTTCCTGTTATGCTTTGGTATCTTTTTACGATTTCAAAAGTGAAACTTTCCATTTTATGAGGTCATCCAAACTTTACAACCAAATACTACTATATATATATATGTTCCTCACACTCTCCCGGGTCTTGCGGTCGTGTTCCAACATCTCATGGCTAATGGATGTCCCGCACGCAGTGTAGTCTCCGTGTGGGGTACCAAGATGTTATTGTACTCTCTTTTCTTTTTTATTTTTATTTTTTTTAAAAAGCATTGGCACTGAACTCGTAGTAGTGGTGGCGGTGGTGGTGTAGTACTTTAAGCAACGTGCTCGTAAAAGCAAATAGGATGAAAGTCTTTAGAAAAACTAACAGTTTGGATGAAGCTGAACTTAATTGGCCTAGCAGTTTAGACCATGAATTTCATAATGTGCAACTTGCACTAACCACCCCTCCATGAGTGCTATGCCGCGAGTTTCCTAGGATACATACACCAGGATAGTGTCCGTCTACTCTACTCTACTCTAAGGAGGGTTTGTTCTTTACGATCAAAATTCTTCTTCTTCTGTACTAACTAATATGAGAAGTGATTGGAAAGAACAATTAATTAAAGGTCCAGTCCACCTCTGGACCATTTGATCAGGGTGGAGGGGACTTTGTGGCCATGATTTTCTTTTCTTTGTCCTCGTTGTGGGGTTGCTGTGTGTCATTAAAATACCGCCTTGAAACCAACATAATAACTCTTCCTTTAGAAAAGTGCGTGACGGGATTCATCTACTTAAATTGCGGTGACTAGTTTCAATTAATCCTCCTCCTCCGGCCTCTTGAATGATGGCAGAATCAAACCTTCATCACTAGTACCAGTATTAAATTTAAAAAAAAAAAAAAAGTTGAGCATTAGAAAATTGAAAAGCCACCTGTGAACTATTTAATTAGCTGTGAGAATGAGAATCTTCCATCCGCGGGTGTTGAAAAGTAATAATACTCCACTACTTGAAAAGTATGTACAAGATTTTTTCCTTTTTTTTTTTTTTGGGGTACGTACTGGAGGAGTTTGGGTGTGCTAGACAATACTACTACTCGTACTCAGTAATGTATAATAGGGCGGGTTGGTGGCGTACTAGAAGGTGATGCGTCATGTGCAACTCATTTAAGTGTTGTCCGCTTTAATAATCCATCGGAGGAATGAGATCAAAGTGCAATTTTCAATACTTTCGGCGCCGTTGGATGAGTGGGATGACGCACCTGATGACGTTAGAGGCTGACCTCATTTTGTTAGTACCAGTGACTAGTAGGCCACGTACAGGTACAGGCTGGTGCTGGTGCTACAGTTCACTCGGCGGAGTTTTCTAGAATGCGTCGTCTAGTCTGACCGTGCCCCCCCTCCCCAACCAAAAAAAAAATCCCTTCCCAGTCTAACAAATGGGCGGATGACGTCACATCACAAACTCCGCGTTGACGTAGGCAAGCATCGAATCGAATCCCTCCCACCGCCCCCATGTGTATGTTCTTGTACTGTGCAATGTACATGGTACATAGAGAGTATGATGGTAAGGTTGTGTGATGACTGTGCTGTCCCTTGCTGCAAAACCAAAGGAGTCGGCAAGCAAACGCAAACTCTACATTTGCGGCAATTTTTGTCATTTTATGCGGTCCACACACTTTTGCGCAGTGGGGTCGCTCCTAAATACTACTCACTACTTACCTCTCAACTAAAATTAAAACTTTAAAACCAATCACTTAAAGCTTTTTTTCTTTTTCTTTAAAGATTTTTTTTCCCTTTAAAGCTTTTTCTTTAAAGATTGGAAAACAAAAAAGTTTAGGGACAAAGGCCGTGGTAGGACCCATCCGCGGAAGATGATTTTGTGATTTTCTTAATGTCTTCTTTTCTTTTTTATTTTTCTTTCTTTCTAAGGTTGGAAAAAGGTATTATTGAGAAGCCGCACTTCTAAGCTCTTTTTTGTTTTTTGGTTCCAATAATCACTTCTCTTTAGGAATTTTTTTTTTTAGGAAAGAAATAAACGAGAACAGACCCGTGGCCTGCCAAATTAGTAGGAATTGACAATCCAATGCATATCCAGAAACGTAAGCTTGAAAGCTTTGCCTTGGAACTTTGAATCAAATACACCGAATAATATGCATTTTTTAGCAATCAATAATTGAGTGGGCACTCAATTCTGTGTTTACTACCGCTACTATTACTGTTTCCCTGATTGATGTTACGGTGGGTCGGGGGTGGTTTAATGCATTAGTATAATGTTGCATTCATGAATCTCTTTTGTCTATGTACTAGTATTATTTTATATACATACATATATATATGTATGTATGTATGTGTGTGTGTATTTATTGATACATCATCATTTTGCCAGCATCAGATCAGCATAAAGGGTGATTGGTTATAATAAGAGACAAAAGAGTTAAGCATTCAGAGCATCATGTTTCAGGCCTACGCATTTTGTCAATGCTGGCGACTAAAAAAAAAAAAAAAAAAAAGGCTTGATCGGTTCCTGGGAAAGAAAAAGCAAATATTTGCTCCTTTTTCTTTTTTTGGGTATGCACTTAATACAGAGAGTCAAACTAAGGCCCTGTTTTGGAACAGAGGGAATAAAAAACTAAATGGATTGGATTATAATCTCATGATATATTTGTACACAGAGGGAATATGTAAAGTGCGTTTTCTTTTCTAGGCCTTTTTACTTTTAGCACAAAAAACGAGGTGTTTAAAAGATCGTAAATGGCCGAAATAGAGACCGAAATAGCGACTATTCTGTTCTTTTTCGTGCATCGAAACGCATGGAATGATTGGGGGGTTGGGGGGACCGTGTTACGCGTTGTTGGTTTCTGTCCAGAATCATCAACCGAACGTCATGGATGACGATGACGATGACGATGGTGTGGACTGTGGACAGGAGGATGCTGGACCATATTTCAATCAGCGGTGGACTCCTTAGTACTTTGGGTTTAGTTAGTTTCCTTTGCGTTATGCGAGGTAACCTCTGCAGCCGAGCGCTACTATGGTGTAAGATGGGCTTGGGCCTTTCTAGGCCCTGATTGATAAGATTGGGGGTCCATTGTCGCAAAAAAATAACGAAAACCCAGAGTGCGAGGCTGCGATTGCTTGCGTGCTCGTACTAAACCAGCCCCACGGTCATGATTAACCTCCGGAAAATAACACCACTGGACTGGACTGTGGCAATGGTTTTAACTACATTTTCAATATATTTTGAACACAAAAATTAGTGACGGCAAATATAATAATTAATTTTGGGTTGATAGGGAAATGGTGAGTAATTACTGCGCACAAGTACGGGAACTTGGGTTGAGATTGGAGGAAGCCATCGCAGAGAGCCTAGGCCTGGACAAGGAATGCATCAAGAAGGTGTTGGGTGATCAAGGACAGCACATGGCCGTCAACTATTATCCTCCGTGTCCACAACCCGATTTGACTTATGGCTTGCCCGGACACACTGATCCTAATGCCCTCACTATTCTGCTTCAAGATTTGAACGTCGCTGGTCTTCAAGTCCTTAGAGATGGCAGATGGTTAGCCGTGAAACCCCATCCCGATGCCTTTGTCGTCAACATCGGCGATCAGTTACAGGTATACCGTATACCCTTCCCCGTCGTCGGATCCTTTTATTAGAATTATTTTTTGAAGACGATTTTGATTCCCGTGACTTTAATAATCAAATCAGGCTCTAAGCAATGGGATTTACAAGAGTGTATGGCATCGAGCTGTCGTCAATGCTGATCAACCAAGACTTTCAGTGGCTTCCTTCCTCTGTCCCTGTGACCATGCCGTAATCAGCGCCCCGAAGCCGCTCACAGCAGATGGTTCCCCAGTCGTATACAGGGATTTCACCTATGCCCAGTACTACAAGAAGTTCTGGAGCAGGAACCTGGACCAGGAACACTGTTTGGAACTTTTCAAGAACTAATGGGAATCCCCGGGCATTCCGTCGAGTTTTTGCTTCCTTCAGGTCCCCCAACTTTTTTCCCTTCCATTATTCGGCTGCTTCCAACTAGTTTCTGGTATTTGTACTCTTGTGAATAACGGATGGGATACCAATGTAGCACTTGTCCTTTCATTGTCATGATGACCTTCACCATTTGTTCTGCTTCTGTCCAGTTATTTATTTTTGTTTGTGCGTTGTGGGAGGGGTTCAACCGTGCGTGTTACCTCCAGGCCGGAGCAAGAAGGATTTTATCCATGGGTGCGGCTTCAAGAGTTGTTGACTTCAATCGGGGCGAATGCTTAGATGACATGACCGAGCCACAATAAACGGGATTCAGAATTTATATCTTTCTTTATTTTTTTTCATTTTTTATTGGTGAAATAAGTGGAGAAATCTTTACATGTGTCTGTGCTTGAGACTTGTAAGGATTACGCAAAAACTTCTCGTTCCCTGCCCTCGTTGGTTCTGCACTTGGTCAATGAGTACAGGATGATTGTGTTATGTGTTTGTAAATTAATGATCCTTCTTTGGTCCATTTAATTTTCGCCAGATAATTAATTGCTGCCAGGCTTACCTCTTCCCCTGTATAATTGTTGAGCAACCATACGAGACACTAGATGCTAGACGCTAGACGCTACACACTCGGCTCGGCTGTCATAATAGTTAGATTATTTACTCAGGACAGTGCTTTTTTCCATCACTAGATATGAGAAAAAGGAGGATGAAGCCACTTTAGTTTCAGGAAATAAGTAAACTAATTATAAATAAACATGCAAAAAAAAAAAGGAAAAAAAAGGTATTGATTTCATTCACTTTCTTATTCCGTTTCAATGCTGCTGTGAAATAATAGTAATACAGAAGGAAGGTATATTAGTACTGATTAGAAACCACCAATCCAATCACGTAAGAGACAAAAGGAATTCCCAAAACAAAGGGTTCATTTAAGCCTTCATTTGCACAGCTCCATGATCCAGGTATTGACAGCAGAGCAAACCTTGCGGAATTCTTTGAATCCAGCCCCCTTTGCCAAGGCCTCGAAATCCTTCTCAGTCCTCTCTTTCCCACCAGGGTTGTGGGCCAACATGACGACATCAACGTGGACGACATTCTGAGTAGCGAGCGAGGTGTCTGGGGCTTCCGGAAGGACACATTCGGCAAGGATCACCTTCCCGTTGTCCGGAAGTGCTTGGTAGCAGTTCTTCAAGAGTTTCCGGCAGTGGTCGTCGCTCCAATCATGGCAAATCCACTTCATGAAAATGGCATCCCCTTTAGGGACGCTAACAAACATATCCCCACCCACATGCTCCACCCCGGGATGAGACGGGGCGTCCTCTACGACGTGGGGGAGCTCAAAGTTGATGCCCTTGATCGTGGGATATTTGCTGATGATCATATTGAGCGTAGCCCCAGTTCCACCCCCCACGTCGACCACGGTCTTCAGGCCCTCAAACCCTCTGTAAACTTCCAAAATCTTCTTCATGGTAATGGTGGAGTGATTAGACATTCCCTGGTTAAACACCTTGTTGAATCTGGGATCGGTTCCGTGGTATTCGAATGCAGTCATTCCGTAGGCCTTGTTGAAAGGGATTCCTCCGTCAAGAACCGCATCCTTTAAGTGATACCTGTAGCAGGTAAAATAATTAAAGCGGCAAGCTACTAATTTAAGTGCTCAAGTTACAAGTTTATAAAGGATCAATTAGTTGAGTTTTGAGCTGATTGGACCGGAGTTAGCAGCATTAATTGATAATCTCAAAGCATTTTTTTTTTTCAATTTAAAAAAAAAAAAGATGCCTTTTATTATTTTTTGCTTTGTCTTGTTTTGTGGGGAGGGTGCTGATTGGAGTCGTAGGCAAAGGTCACATAGAGTACGTATTTTCTCGTTAGGTAATCATGGAATTAGCAGTTAGTGCCAAAATGGACACCTTGCGTAAGGAGTGCGCAATTGTATATCATATGCATCAGCCATAGACAAATTACTCGAAATTGAAATTACAAGTAAAATTATATCATATGCCGACCACATCTTTTTGTTTCATTTCATCGTATCTGTGACATGTAGTAGTTGGTTTACTGACGGCCAGAAATGAGACTTTATCCTCCAATACAAGAACAATAAGCCAAGTCACACAAGTGATTCATTCCTCGCACGACGATTTTCAGCAGAATTGAATAAATCTTGGTGGATCATGACTATGAGCACGCGCAAACTTGGAAAGATAGCAATGAATAAAGGAACAAACAAAACATCGCAATTGAAGTAGATAAAGCTGGTAAGTCCCACGTATTATCACAATGCGCCATGTGTAGTGTGTGCGTGTTACTTTTATTTTTATGTTTTAAAATTTTGGTTCCGTGTTTGTAATTTCATAGGGGTTAGTTTTGATATTTGATCTTTGGATTAAGCAATTTAGTCTTCTAGCTAACTATTGAAAAAAGAATGGTCCTTGATGTTGGTTTAAAAAAGGATGAGACAGACATTGATGGATTCTGCCACGCATAAAGGAAGAGGAAGAAGATACACGTAGACATGAATGCGTTATATTATGGATGGAGTAGTGGTATTGCTAATGCCAGGAGTACTATAACCTGAGGAGACAGAGACAGAGAGGGTAGAGGATGTTACCAGCTTTCCATGAGGACCTTATCTTGATTCATGAGCAAAAGAGGGGCCATGGACACACCATCAGCGTTCTTGGTCAAGAATTTGCAAACAGGGGCCAGACCGTAGAGCCTCTCGACGCCACCATCGGCCAGATTGTTGAGCTTGCAATCGAGGACAGAGTAGGTGGCCAGGAGTCGGAGGATGCGATCAAGCATGATAGGAGCTTCCGGGTTGTGGGTGGGGAGCTGTGCGGCGAGTTCCGATGGGGAGACGTAGGCGCCAGGACCAGCCTTGGCTATAAGCTCCAGGAGGTCAAGTTCGATGGCTGATTTGAGTACCATAGGAAGTACGGATGCACTAGCCAGGCGCATGGCGAATAAGCAAGCTTCCTCCTCTGCCATTATTTGATTTCTTTTTCTTTTTACTCCAACTTCAGCTTCAGAAATCAGAAATGTCCTGGCAGGAGGTTTGTTTGGCTGGAGAGGAATCAAAGGTGAAGGGAAAAGCTTCCGGGACGAAGGAAAAGGTGAGACTGGAATATGAACGCACCCGGTAGAGCAGAGGGGAGTAGTTTATATACTATGTATGACGTCAAAAATCCTCCGTCTCTGTGTGTGTTTTTGTTTTGTTTTGTTTTTCTGGAGGGCTTTTCTTCCCTCAGACCCTCGCTCGATCTCACTGTCTGGTGGTTGGTAGAAGTCACCATCGGACCCCACCGCCTCCACCCACCACTGACCGCACACCCACTGCCTTGAGCTGGTGTAATCTAATCATACACTGTGCATTAGCGTTTTTGAGTGCGATGTTTTACTTAAAAAGATGTCCTACTATTATCCGGAAAATGAAGTTAGTCAGATGCACTTGCACCAGGATTGGTACTTATACACCTATGCCAGTGAAATAAAGATTCATCAAATCGCTATTTGCAATTTAAACGATTGTTTCGTTATCTCGAAGGTCATCTTAGAGTCAAAGAATAACACAATCCGCACGCACTCATTCACATATCTGTGACTGAAAAGAAGAAGAAGGGGAAGAAAAATATTATTGTACTTTTCCATATTGTAAATTAAACATTAGATACTACCCTATTGTCTTGATTCTTCAATAATAAGTTTGTAAGTTATTGAACTTTTACATGTTCCTTCAAAGAAAAAACTTTTATATGTAAAATATAATATGAAAAGATGTAAGATTGTGGGGTCTGTTCGGTTGAAAGTAAAGTATTTTCAGGAGAGCATATTAAGTGACATTCTAACCACTAGGCTTTGGCTCAATAGCCACAAAAAAGGGATGAAATCCCTATGTGGCTGTATTTTCACATGCAGTGAAAAAAAAAATTAAAAGAGGTGCCAGAGAACACATTTTTTGATCTAGTCGGGTCTGTATACCTGCCCCAAGTCCCTTGTAGAATAGGATATATTAGGTTATACCCTTTATACAATCTCTTTAGACTCCCCTGTAGAATAGGATAGATTATATTATAAAAATGTTACAGACAAAATATTAATATTGATAGATTAGGTTATACCCCTTATATAGTCTCTTTAGATTTCTCTATAGAATAGGATAGATTAGATTATAGAAATGTTACAAAAAAAAATATTAATATTGAGTGACATTCTCGTGGAGGTTGAATATGACTATGTCAAAATATGTTTCTTTTTTTCTTTTTTTTTTGGGTAAAAATAGGACTTAGCATTAATAAAGATTAGGCAGAACAATAGATGAAGCCTAATTATTACATTCCGACCTAACATTACGGGTAAACAGGCCCCTCTGTTGTCCTCATCATATGCAAAAGAAATTTCTCGAGGACAGGATACAAAAATAACTAAAGGCATGTCCAATTTGCATCCTAATTTTACTAAAGCATCAGCACATCTGTTGACTTTCTGATACACATGTTTGAGTTTAACTAGCTGGAGCCATGACAGCAAGGATCTGCAATCCATGACAAAGTTACGAAAATAATGGTCTGGATCATCATTTGAATCCAACAAGGTCAGCATAATCAACTTCCATTTCCAGTGGCAAAATATTCAGAGACATGGTCAATTCCAACCCATCTCTAATACCCCATAATTCTGCGATCATATTAGTGGCTAATCCTAGATTTCGACTGCATCCCTTGATCCAGCAGCCGGAGGAATCTCTAAAGATACCTCCAGTTCCTCTCAGTTCAGCTTCATAAAATGGAATTTTTAGCTTCCATATCTGTCCAACGTTGGAAATTTGGTGTGGTTGTGGTGGCATGATTAGAAGCTAACTCATATGCTGATTTCAATTGAAACTTGGCATCAAGGGAGGGACTCCATCTAAGACTGTCCTGAACAGAAGAGTAATGGGGTCTTGAAGTAGAGAGGGTTTTATTAATGATCGAATCAAACCACATGGTGCTGCTCTTCATTTCGAAGGACGGGACCTTAAATTTGATTTCTAGAGTGATCGAATCAAACCATTTACTCGTCCAGAAAATTTAGGGATTTTCCATCATCCACCTTCCTCTCCCATATGTCAAAATTCTGACATTGACCATGTCAAAATTGGTGATTTCGCTTCATCACGGGGCTTATTTGGAGAATTGTTTCTTTTAGTTGAGAAACCAAACACATAGAGTTCAGCCGCGGACAAGCATCACAGTAAGAATTTGGAAATTCTCTATCCCTAATCTCTCCATTGCCAAGAGAAAAATTAAAAATTAAAAAGAAAGAAAATAAAATCCGGTTTCTGTTCAAACCGGATTTATTTCATAGCTCATTTACTAAGTCGCAAGGTCGAATCTGAGAGGATAACATTTCACCTAATTCTCTAGCGAATCAAGCAAAGCCTTGGGGGCAGCAGCAATCGGCGACCGTCACTCCATTTCAACTCTGATCTCGACTGCCCGCTATTTTTTTTGTCAACAAAAATCAATAAATTAAGTAGCGAAAGTGTGAAAGACGTGTAAAACCTAAAAATTTCCCTCTCCTCACCAACTTCTCTACCTACTGCACAATCTTGCTTTTTCTTTATATTATTCGAGTTGCCAAAATACTTGGGGTCAGAGCAAATTGTGGCCCTTTCAATATATATATATATAAATATTGAAACAACAGGGGTAGAGGTGGCAAATCAACCCACTTAAATAAATTTACCCATACCCGCCCATGAATGGATGGGTATGGGTATCTTAAATTTTTGTATATGGATATAAATGGGTTACCCAATAATACTCATTTAATAAATGGGTATTATTGGGTAACCCATCAAACCTAATTAACCCATTTAAAATTCTCTTTCCCTAAATCTCTTCTTTTCCCCCACCCACTTTTTTTTTCAGATTTTTCATTTTGTCATAATATTAACTACTTTTGTTTCATTATTATTATTATTTGTTGGTTTTATTTTATTATTTTGTTTTCTCTTAGTTTGTTAACTTGCTCATTTTTTGGCATTACCAATTTATGATAAATTTGAGCCTCTTTTCTTATCTTTCTAAAATGAAATTTTAAATTTATATATGGAAAAAATGTTAGGGGTTAAAAATTTTTGGATTAAATTTTTATATTAACTTTTATAGTACTTAGTTCAAATTTTTATATTCTTATTATTCAATTATTAAATAATATGTAATTTTGTGAAATAGAGTATAAATGAAAAAAATTTGGTAATTAAGCTTATTGAACATTATAAGTAAATATTTAAAACTAATGATGGGTACAAAGAGCGGTATAAATTGTTAACTTAGTTTGCAAAAATGAATTTAAATAAATTTACAAAAAAATAAAATAAATGAGTTATAAATGGGTAATTGGGTTACCCAATTCATTTTTTGACTTACCCATTTATACCCATCTAATTAAATGGGTATAAATGGGTTGACTCATTTATACCCATTACCCATTTTACCCAACCCAAACCCGCCCAAGTCACCCATTTTGACACCTCTAAACAGGGGTAGTAGTTTTGCGATTTGGAGTTAGTTTAGGTTAAGGAATCATTCCAACGTGTCCCTTTCAGAAATGCAATGAAGATGGAAACTTGGATCCAACCAACCAAAGCCTGAAGAAAATTCATGACAACTTAACGAAGCAGGACACACGGCGGAGGGGGCACTAAGTTTGGCAATTGGCTCCGAGGGTTCTAAGTGCCTCTTGAGAAACGAAAACAACCATGTTGGAAAAATGATAACTGTTTTTTGAGGTATTTTAGAAATGTTTTACTGTAACGGTGTATATGAAAATTTTTTATTACAAATATTTTTTGAAATATTTAATATATTGTATGGATGAAATGTTTTCTGAGTTATTTTTATTTATATATTACTTTAATATTGTATTTAAAAAATTTATTTTTTGAAAAATATGCCAATCCAAACGGAGCTAACACCTTCCCCTTTATTAGAACATTATTATATCTATTGTTATGTTTACTATATTCTTTAGAAAGTGAGCAATTTATAACTCTTCGCGATCACGAATTCACCTCATTTGGCTTTCCTCACAATCGATTGAAGGTCAAAATTGGGTATGAACAACTAGGAGGGAAAGCGATAATTGAAGAGGGTAATAAGTATGAATGCTCGCATTTAAATGTCAACCGTTGTTCAACAAATGCCTGCAAGACATCCCTTAAAAGCACTGGTTTGATTGTTTTCAAAATGATCAAATGGGAATGACCCTTATAATTCAGGTCAAGAAACCTACACAACGCACTTGTTTCTGATAAACTATTTTGATACTCGGCGAGTATAAAGGGGCATCTAGAACATGGTACTAATGGAATAGCAGAAATAGTTTTTTATATTTTTCTTGTTTTTCACTAATTCTTCTAATCTTTACTAGGAAAAGAATAGCTGATGTCTTGATAATCCAATCTTACAATTATTTGCTGATGTTTCATTCTAAACTTCGTTACAACTTTCTGCTGGGCCCTACATCAGGAGCTGCATTTTAAGGCCATTGGTGACCCAAATTGGCCCAATGTCGTCTAACCCTAGTTGATCTACAGAAGATTGGGCCTGCTTACTACAATATGCACTACGGACGGTTGGGCCTGCTTACTACATATATGTTCTACGAACGGTTTGGCCTATTTTAATTATATATATATATATATTACACCCTCTCACTCTTCTACCGCGGCTTTCTCATCCCTAACTGTAATGCACGGGATTCGAAGTCTGAACTTGACAATGAAATTTGAATCCCGAACTTGAGACTAAAAAAACTTTAAAAACCCTGCCTTCTTCTGACTACTCACCGACCTTAGGATTTGAACCCTCTCAATATAGCTAAAATGCTAAATCCATTTGAATACAATTATACTGTATAAAAATATTTAAAAAATTGCAAATAGAAAAGATCTAAGCAATTCAACGTGTTCATCTCAATGCTTACTTTAAATGAAATAAAATTAATTAGTACATTTGGAATGAAGATTATTTTGTAAACTTTTTAACTCTAATACTATTTTTAATGTGATTTATACAAGATGAAAATGTGACTAAAAAATAAAAAAGTAGTAAAAAAACGTGTTTAGAGAATCTAGATTTTTTTTCCAAATAAGATATAAAGCAAGGTACAGTAGTGACATAAAAATACCAATTCACATATTATAAACTTATGAGAATCTCGTTGAAGTTGCAAAGTAAGTAAAATTTATTAAGACCAGTCTGTTTATAATATAAAAGGAAGAAAGAGAAGTGATTGAACACTAGCACAGAAATTTTGGATTTTTTTTCCTCCACAACCCAAAATTTAAATTATTTGATATTTCATCATCTTTTATTTTTTTAATATTTTATATGATGTGACTCTATTTCTTTTTTTTTTTAAATAAAACGCTCCATATTAGCATTAATTTACAACCATTGTGTATGGGTATTAATGTGATTTTGCATAACTTTATGAAGGGGGTGAAGTCCATATATTTGAAATTAAGGGGAGCCAAAATGTTACAACGGGAAAGTTCAGGAAAACTAATTGTACTTAGCCCCGTAAAATGTCGACTCTGTGAGTACAGGTTGGGGGGGTCGCTTCAGTTCCTGTTTCGCTCTTGGGATTCTGGCCGTCCTTAAGAATGTTCAAAGCACTCAAATCTCAAGAATGATTGAATAGTGATTTTGGGGATCAAACTCTTTGGGTTCCATAGACTGTCTATCTAGTCACTACCGCCACCCTCCTCCTATTCCTACGTCCTCACCTCATTTCAAATAGCTTCTGCAAAAAAAAAAAAGAAAAAAAATCTTATTTCAAATAGCTTTGGTGGCAGCAGCTTTGGGGCTTTTAGGTATATTTTTCTCCTTCCCGGTGATGACCAAAATGCAGAAGTTGCCCTTATCACCAATAGTGAAATGCACTGGTACTAGTGTTATAGACGAAGAAGACACCATGGTCATAGATTTGTGCTCTTCACCGTCGCCTAGATCAGAGCTAAAAGGGACTCCTTTAAGACCTGTCTTTTGCCTAAAAAACAGAGATAATATCAAGAGGATAGAGGAGAGGGAAGATTGTTTCATCCTAGATTTTGATCCTGGTGAGGATGATGATCTCACATTAAGCGTGTCCTCCAAGAATAATGTCGAGAATGTGGATGGTGTCTCTCCTGACGTCTCTCTTGTTGGGGAAAAGGGGAAGGTACTTTTCTTTTTCCTTAAAACATTTTCATTACTACCAACTTTGATTCCCGCGTTAGTTAGTGCTACTATCTGGCACTAGTAGCGGCTGTTAATGTTGGGATTATTTCGCCTGAATAGAATTGAAAATGTTTTGGTAATTGAATGAAACATGTCCATTTTGGTGCCGCAGGTGGCATGTAGGGACTACCCGCATTTCAGACATGTCTGCGTCAAGAATCCTTTTGGGCAGACACCTGACGATAGCTATTGTGATTTGGTAATGTTGATTTTTTTTTTCTTTCTTCTTTTTATGTCAATCCAATCCATAATTATCCTATAATTGCTGCAGCTTCTTGATGTGATGTTGGGACTATTTTCTTTTTGTTGTAACCAATATCTGCTGCACGGTGCAGTGCTATTGTTTTGTTTGTGATGCGGCTGCTCCTTGCAAAAACTGGACTGGACCTTCGGGGCATTGCCATGCTACAGACAATGCTGCTTGGAGGGTGGAGAGGAAGGTCAGAAAGAATTCAGGGAACACCTCACTATAAATAGTAATGACTCGCTCGAGTCTGCTTGTTTGCCAACTGGTAATCTGACGGAATACTCAGAATTAAGACATATGGTTTTCCCTTCCGGTGTGATCGGTAATGTGCCAGATAGTAGATTGTGCCAATAACCCTACCATTCTATTGCAGTGTTCGTTTAAAAAAGAAAAAAGAAAAAAGAAAAAATCTCCAGGTTCATTCCAAATCCAACTGTTTATGTTTGCAGCAGAACAACAGCAGGATGGGGATTTCAGCTGATGCCAAAATTCCTTGGTTACAAAATAATTGGAGGGTAGCTTTTTGCTGGGCATTTCTAGTGGAAGGACTGGGTGGATTGGTTTGGG
The DNA here is from genome assembly GCF_003713205.1 of Coffea eugenioides. Taxonomy (NCBI): domain Eukaryota; kingdom Viridiplantae; phylum Streptophyta; class Magnoliopsida; order Gentianales; family Rubiaceae; genus Coffea; species Coffea eugenioides. The sequence goes on along the minus strand of NC_040036.1, from coordinate 589,305 downwards.
CTTCGGTTGCGTTACTCGGAATTAATTTCGTATAGGATGATGATCAGGCTTTGGAGTTCTTTGGTTTTTGCCACAGTTGCATGTTGATTAGTAATACAATAGATGTCGGTGAGTAGGAATCAGCGCATTATGAATTCTTTTGTTTGATTAGATTAATCATTGTCAAGGTTGACAGGGGGCTCGCCGTTTTGGATATCGTGCGAATTTTTTCTCAAAGTTTCCAGCAGTCGAATGGCAGCACAGAACTGTGAATTTGATCAGCAATGGTCGTGTTGCTATTGCAATCATTTCCCCCTGGGCCTGGATAAAATTGTTTTAATTTTACTGACAAACTAATATACTAATATTAATGACGAGAAAAAAATTATACTATATTTACGTAAAAGTTCTTTTCTGCCGCCGCATATGGGCGTAGAAAAGTTTTGGAATAAAATGATTAGTAAAAAAAGAGGAGCAACGAAAGTAAATATGTGCTTCAATAGTATATTATTTGGGTGTGTTTGGATGGTAAATTATTTAAAATAATTTATTTTTAAAAAAATACTGAGGTGATTAGAAAATGTGTTGATGATACTTGCGAATGAACTTTTGCAAATAATTCTTTTGAGCAAAAAAATGATTTGAAATTTTTTTCCCTTCTTTTGATAAAAACAATAATGATTTGGATGTTTTCTCGTCAATAAGAAAACCAAAGATTAGCCTGACAAATCTTAACGAAATGAGAGACGTCAAGCAGGCGAGCAAGAGGAGGAACATTTTGGGCTTCAAATGAGGACAGGAAGGTAAAGACACTAGATCCAACAGCTAAAGGCCCATACCCACCAATATGTGGAAAACCCTAGTTTCAAAAAAGAAAAAAAAAACCCAAAACAAAATCTTTCCGTCCTTACTCCAACAAAGGTTTATCCTCCAGTCGTCGCAACCCGCTGTGCCTCTCTCACTCTGTTTCTCCATCATCTGGTAAAGCAAGCAGAAGCAATCAAAGAAAGCCATGCCGGGCCCCGTCGTCGAAGAACTTGACGTCGACAAAAAGCTTCAGGTTCTCAGTTTACTAGCCAACTTCTTCTACCTTCTTCATTTTTCTTTTAATCTTCTTTTCCTTTTCTGTTTTTAAATATTTTTATCAGTCAAGACGTTATTATCCGCGCGAGTTCTTTTTTCCTTTTTCGGTTTGCCTTTTTTAATCTTTGATATGCTTGCTTAATAATTTTTTTAAAGGATTAATTTGCAGGGAGATGAGCCGGTAGTGGAGGACGTGAAAGACGAAGACGACCACGAAGACGATGCCGACGATTCCGACGACGAGGATGATGACAAAGAAGACGGTGCCCAAGGTTTTCTTAGTAGTATTTGTTTACTCTTGTTTTTCCTGTTCTAGATGTCCCGTTTTGGGGGGGGGTTTTTTTTTTCTTTATATTTATGTCCGTCATAAAGTACTTCTGCTTCATGCTTAGTTTGCTAGTAGTTGGGTTACCGATTGTAGTGCTCCATGTTTGGTGGGCAATTAATAAATGCTACTTGTATCGTATGTTCCCTCCTCAATCCTCTTGTGGTTGAAATATTCAGACTAGTCCCCCCTAATGCATTCAACTCAAATTTGAAAAGTTCCAACTGCTGCATTTCTTGGTTCATGATGGTGTATTCTAGTAGTACGTGTGAATCAGATGATAGATTCACTAGCTGCGTCGCTCTTGGTTAGTGGTATTCTAGTGGTGGTTGTTCTCCTTGCTTTGCAACCACCTTGCTGCTTTGACATTGCTGAATTATACTGATTGACATTTACTTGCAGGCACTAACGAGAGTTCAAAGCAGAGCAGGAGTGAAAAGAAGAGCCGCAAGGCAATGTTGAAGCTAGGAATGAAACCTGTTACTGGTGTCACTAGGGTCACCATTAAGAGAACCAAAAATGTAGGCCTGTATTCTATCCTCTGTTTATTTCATTTTGTTTGCCTCGTGTTGGTCCCTTCTCAGTTCTCTCCAATCGTCTTCAACTGTTTGCAGATATTGTTTTTCATCTCAAAACCAGATGTGTTCAAAAGCCCAAATTCTGATACCTACGTGATATTCGGAGAAGCTAAGATAGAGGACTTGAGCTCTCAGCTGCAGACACAGGCAGCCCAGCAGTTCAGGATGCCGGACATGGGCTCTGTGATGGCCAAGTCGGATATCTCTGCTTCAGGTGCTGCAGTACAGGCAGATGAAGAAGAGGAAGAGATTGATGAGACTGGTGTCGAGCCTCGTGATATCGATTTGGTGATGACTCAGGCGGGGGTGACGAGGTGCAAGGCTGTCAAGGCTCTCAAGGCCCACGATGGAGATATCGTCAGTGCTATCATGGAGCTAACAACCTAAAATTGGACCATGGTCTTTTACCAATTTTTGATGCATTCTAGTGTTAAGAGTTCGAAATGGTGGCACCATTTTGTTTAATCATTCACCTAATAGCTAGGATTGTCATTTTTATTTTTTCCCTTTTTGCGCTTGACATTTGCGGGATCATCTTAGTAGAGAAAAATATTTGTCTGCTCAACGGCTGACTGGTCTCTGTGCTTTTTTTTTTTTTGGTGCTACTGTTGCGAGTTTGCTTATGCAGAGCTTTAAGTTGTAATGCTATCAGTTTTGGTGATTATGGATTTTAGTGTCTTGGCATCTTCATCCTAGTTACGAAACACGCTTGGTCGCTCGCTCATATGGACCATGCTGCTTTGCAAACTGTAGCCGGCTTTGAGGATCACATTTTCTCCAGTGAGATTTTTGCGTTATATTAGTCGTTTGGATGGCTTATAATTATAATTTAATTGCATTATGAGCACCCCATAATAACCTGTGTAGAGGAGCCAATTGTCCACTGACACGTGTTAGTTCTTCTAGCCACTTCGGTCCAACATATGAGCCTGTTAGGTCATTGACCGAAAGATCTATCTCGTATCTGGTATTGCACGATTACATTATGCAAGAACTCCGAATCATTCTCTTCATCATAAATGATCCGCTTGCCCCAAAATGGCCTGGACCAATAGGGAAATCCCAATTCATTGGGCCTTTCGATACAATCAAATAGAAAGGCCCAAGGGTGTCTCGTATCTAGTCCGAAGAAGCAATGTCACTCGATCATTATCAAATTGACTGCAATATTTTTTTGTTTGTGAAGATCCCACCAGAGCGCCTTCTACTTCTAATAGGCCATGAACTAGATCCGAATCGTTCTCAACGAGTCCATAAGAAGTGATTCCATTTTTTTCATCGGGTTTGAGTAGAGACCAAAGATCTTGGGCGATCAATCCGGTAGAACAACTGATAAGGGATTCCTCATTTTTCGAGATAAGGTTAGGGTTAGAGTCCAAGAGAGACTCTGCTTCTAATAACACAGTAGGACTCATATTCTAATGGGATAACTACTGTGGGTAGGGGGATAACTTTGGACTCCTTAGAGGCTATCCCTAGCAGTTCTATAAATAAGGAATGGAGGGGATCTAACAAGGTACACTACGCTACATAATACTATTACTTTCTCTATCCCCACGTACTTCCTAACTGATTTGAGCGTCGGAGTCGCAATGGAGAGCCAATCCTGTTGTTCGGCTCATTGCAGGTCAGTTCGAGAGCACACGCTGGTGCTCTGTTCGGATTATGATCTCAGCGTACTCTTCAACTTGCAAGTTGACAGGTAGGCTTACGAAACAGAAAATATAGTACATAATCCAATGACATGTCTGGAAATACCAAAAGAAAATATTAGTCATAAATTGAGCATGCAATCTAAATTATAACTCGGAAGCAAAACTCCTCAACTACCAATTAGTTAAAAGAGACGTGAACTTAGATTTTCTTATCATCCTTTAGAAACGCCATTTTTTAAATATAACAAACTTTAGGGTGCGTTTAATATAATTGAAATCTAAAATTTGAAATTTAAATCCCTTAAATTATTAACTTGTTAAGTATTAAATTTGATATATTTGAATATATATCACATTAAATAATAAGTGAACAACTCATAACTTAGGATGTATTTGATAAAATTGAAATTTGAAAACTGAAGTTTGAATCCATTAAATTATTGAATTGTTAAGTATTAAATCTAATACATTTGAGTACATATCGCATTCAATAATAAGTGAATAGTTTATCACTTAATTTTAGGAGTAACTTTTGTCTAGAAAATCCAGTGTCACTTAATTAATTCGAATGTTCAATTTTTGATTATCAAACGGTCTGAATATGTTAAAATTTGATTCCATTAATTTTAAATGATGAATTGGTTATCAAGCATGGGCTTTATTTTTAGGAGCAAATTTTATCTAGAAAATTCAGTGCCACTTAATGAATTTAAATGTTTGATTTTTAGTTATCAAATGCGTTTAAATAATTAAGATTTGAATATATTAAATTTAAATGTTAAATTGAATTATCAAATAGGATTTTAGTGAACAAGTTTTGACTCAACCCATATTAGCAGAGTCCACCTATAAAAAGGTAAATTATGACATTGCGGCTATAAAAAATAGCGACGGTAAATGATGATGTCACTAAATAATAGAAACAAACATGAAAATCCCTACAAGCAGTGATTGTAAATCACGACATTACTACGCTATATACACAAATATGGAATCCTTAAAATCAAGACGTCATAGACACAAATATGAGAATTTCTACAAACAACCATTGTAAATCACAATATTACGACGCTATAGACACAAACATGGAATCCTTCGAGACGCCATAGACACAAACATGGAATTCTTAAAATCAAGGAGGTAACTTATCTGACATTATTAAGTGATAGAGCACAAATATGGGAATCACTAAAATCAAGGAAGTAGCTTATTCTTTAATTTGTTTAAGTCATTTACTATAGCATTTTTCTATTGATAAAGCCTAGCAAATAACTGGCTTGCGAAATTAAGGGCCATTATATGTCTAGAACAATTATAAAATTTTTTGTGGAAACATTTTGTATAGAAAACAAAAATCGATACTCAAAATTCAATTTCGAGACTATAAACAATCTAGTTTGAGTATGAACCCACGTTTCATGTCACACAGCATAGCATCGCTGTTCAACCAACCTTCGACAACAATTTCAATTAGTAGTGTGTATTTTTTCTTCAAAAATTTTCAGTGAGTGGCAAATTTTATGGTTTTGTGATTTTATTTAGGATGACAGAGGTGTGAAGAAACTGAAGGGGAAGATATATATAAAATACTAAAAAGGAAGTGTTGCAATGATGAAAGTGAAGATTAAACTGAAAATGCTTTACACAAAATAATAAGGTACGTGTACTTTTTGCAAACAACCAACGCGTTTTTTGGGGGATAAATAGGCAGGTGCAGGAAGTAGATGGATTGCTTTAAGAGAAACTCGAATTAAACAAAAATTATGGATTCCTTTAACTGATTTTATCCCCCCCAACTAAGAGTCTAACACATTTGGATGAATTGGAGATGATGATAACAATAATAATAATAGCAAGAATCAAGAAAAACTCGTATTGGTAGTACGTCGTCGTTCAATAATAATAATAATAATAATAAATCAATAACCAACACAAACCACAACTGCTATTTGCTGTAATAACTCGTGAGAGTAGGACAAGAATAAACTGGTGCCGGAAAAACAAAAATTCGATGCGTCGTGGACACCGCTCCGTGATGAGAAGAGAAGGAAGAATAATTGAACGTGGCTAGAAATAGACGAAGAAAGTAGAGGAGTCGGAGTGGTGGTGGCGGCGGAGGATGGCGGTTGAGGCAGAGGGAAGGGTTCCGAGGAACAGAAAAGAAGGCGGCCTGGGAGTGGGAAGAGACATCTGCTCTCTCAGAGTTGCCATTACCAAACTCTTGTATTCCTGCAGAAGCTCCACCATCATCCCCACTCTTATCATCTTTTGATTGATCGGTCAAGTGTTTGATCGAATTCTGTCCGCCCTTATTTCGGTCTCTACACCTCTCTCGCCTCGTTCGAAAGAGTGCAATGAATTTGACTGCTCCTCTCCGCCAAAAATGGATTTGGGAAATTATTTAGCCAGGCCGATGAGACAGCGAACTGGAGCCTGCGTTTGTTTTTATACTGCTATCTATACACGTTAATGTTGTGCCTGATGAATAGGAAAATCCGGTCCCCATTTGGTTTGACTTTCTTTTCTCATCTAATTAATTTCTAGTAGTTTGTTTCTACACCCCCGCCGGCCATTTTTTGGGGAGGAGGTAGTATTAGAGTACTTTACTTGTATTAATTAGAGATTTATTATTAAGTACTCACTAATGATGGTTGTTCCACTTCCGGAGTTTCAGATTTTGCCTTTTAATACCCTACTGTCATTAAAACAAACGACAACACCCACAAGTCCAAAACAAAATCAGAGTGAATTATTTGTTGGTGGATTATTGATAGATAGATAATTAGCCATATGATGCCGATAAATACAATTTATAGCTGATCAGCAGATAGGAGTTTGTCGGCAGCTTCCATTTAAAATCGATTACATGGGGGGTTTGATTTTTAACTAATCTTCATAAATCAGCAATGAAAAATTTATAATCCACGCTGCTAGTTGAAGATTAAGGTTAATAGATTTGAGTCGTAAAGGTTCCATGGATGATCGATCTGTAACAATAGTTGATATTTATGTACTCGCCGACGTGTGCAAATACATGGTTGCTGATGTGTACGACAACCGTGACAAATTGGTTAGGCGCCGAATAAGGATAGAGCTGATGATACGATAGTAGTTGTTGGCCCAAGCAAAGATGCGTGCATCAGCTTATATCTCTGCGGTACATATTAGGAGCGTGGTGACTACGTTATCTAAAATAAATATAAGAGTGGATAGTTACGCTACCAATGATGGATTTAGGTCGAATGACGTGGACTATGAAATTAGTGGGTTCTTTTGGTTTTGAAGGCAACTTGTCGCTGTAAATGTAAGAAGAAACATCAGGTTGAAGACACCACTTTCACTCTTTATAAAGTATGGCAACTATGATGATATTTCTTTCATTTTAATGGCATTTTAGGAGTCATAGGCTATGTATGTACTTCCGATTTTTCGATTTTCAAAAACATCTCGAAAAACAGCTAATCCAAACGAAGCAATGTTATTTCCAAGCAATCTTCATGAGTTTTCTAGTTCACTTCATGTTTCGCAGTTTATCGGCTCTAGTTTACTTACTAACTTCTGTTATCGGCTCTTGTTCCTTTATTCATTCGATTACTCTTGCCACGAATTTTAAATCCTCAAGACTATTCAAGGCGGGGCAAACAGCAATCGTTTTCAAGGCCAGAAGTTCATTGGGGCATGTTCATCAAAGTTTCCTGATTTTACTCGTACAAATCGGATGGCATGCTACAGTTTGTTCGTCGGACGTAAACACCTGTCATTGGCATATCGCGTATCGATATCAAAAGGGCAAGCTCCCTCCGGTTATGGCTCTTTTTAACTCACGAGTGATGCCCTTCTTAGTCGCATTTATTTTTCTACCAATGTACAATTGTACATGTACTCAGTTACAGAATAGAGAAATGGACCAAAAAACCAAAATGGTTGGCAATGTTTCAGTATTTCAGTTGAAGACAGCCGCCGGGAATATCTTGAAGCAACACGTTAACCCAAGGGAAAAAAAGAGGACAATATTAATATCTTTTTTAAAATAAAAAAAAAAGAGGACAATATCTTGAAGTAAAACGAAAGTAGAAACAATTGATATTTACGCGTGGAAGTTGGTAGTAATGAATAATAGGGGCCTGACTCTGATAATCTCTTATGCTCAAATCCAATTAAAAGGAGTAGGACCTGATGAAGACCTTCTTCCAAGTGTTCCAGCTGAGTGACCGACCTAAACCTTTGGTGACGAGGGCCAAAGATGGAGCGGAAGCGGAAGTGGGCTTCGGATTTGGACATGAATCAGATTGGGGCGAGGATGGCGGCGTTTGCAATTTCTCCAGTGCTAGAAGTTGGGTGCTGTCTTCGGGTTTCCAAAAACAGGCTCCTTTGCGCTTGTTTCTGATGCTTGCCAGCACATCGTACTTGTTGCATATTCCCCACACCGTCACCTTTTGCTCTTGGTAATCCACAATGATCGAGTATATACCTGTCTCGCCAATTCCCATAACAGATGGTTGGATAGTGGAGACTCCCTGCTTCTTCTACTACTACTACTACTGTTGTCTACTAGTGCAATTAAAGCGTTCAAGAAAAACTACCAAAAGTTACCCTCGTCATTGTGCTTCAGATGCAAGTTGGTACAACGTACTGAAAGACCATATTGAACATGAAATTTAAAACCAAAAAAAAAAAAAAAGAGTCAAGTTGGTTGTGCTCAACTTAAGCCTAAGTTGTCGAGAAGGCCTTGATCTAGTGATTAAGGTAGAAACTCCAGTATCTAGAGATTCTGGATTATAATCTCCCGTCTACTCCGCAGTTTATTAAACTCACCTCTCTTCTGCTAGAAAAAGAAAATTTAAAAAGCCACGTTTGTTTGGACCAAAAAAAAAAACTTGGCTACTCTTCAATCCAATTCTTGGCCCAAGTTTGATTTTAAAACAAAACTTAAGCCCAAGTTGGATGAAAGCCAAGACACAGACCAATTCAATTCTCGGCCCAGAGTTGTAAAAATCTTCCGGATCCAATTTTCGAAATTGGTGCTGGAAAGCCGAAAGAAGTTAAGAAGAGCCCACTTCTAATATTTCTTTAGAATTATTTATCTTCTTCTAAATTCCAATTCAAAATGGGAAATTACAGGAGATTCCTCATAGAGACATCGATGGTGGACTTTTTACCATCGCCGATCGTGCACTGACACAAAACTCAAAAAATATTTGGTAAAAACATAACACGATTGGACACTTTCTAAATTATGTCCAACAATCAAATCTGCGTCATTCAAAGTTCAAATTAATAGGGCCGCTTTTGAGGGCCTCGCGTGCCCTGTTCAGATAGAGATTCAGTTGGAAGAGGAAGCGAGTATTAATTTTACCTTTGAGATGGGCTAGGGCCTTCTTGACTTTCTTCTCGCACCCGTAAGAATAAAGAGGCACCTTCATCTCTACGTATTGGGCCTCAACAACATTCGTGATCCCCGCTGGCACTATTTGCAGGTTTGCCATCAGCCGATTTCCTCGGATCAGTCGGGAAAACCAAAATCCTCTCCACAGAGGAAGCCAATTGATCTGCTCCGTCTGTCACAGTTTCTACCAATATATATACCAATATATATATATGGTGATTGCGTTGATAGCAACTGGCTTAACTCACAGCCTGTGAATGACTTAGTATTATATATGCGTACTAACACAGCAGTAGGCTAAAGTATATATATATATATATGCGCGACTTCTGGTAAAAGGCAGCAGCAGACATGAAGCCAAGATTCCTTCAAAAAGATGAAGTCTGTGCCGTTTTGCTTTCTCGTTCATCTTTACGATATTTTTTAATTTTGGTTTCCTGATATTAGTAAGCTGCTTGTTAATACAAACCTTCGTTGCTGGAATTAATATAATCAAGCTGACATTTAATCCGTTGTTTTCGCATTTCTACTTTGGATCAGATTTTATAAATTTGCTGCTTCTTCCATGGAGCAAACTTAAATACCCGTCATGGATCAAGCATATGCGTGCGTGATTATATTTACAATCATTTTTCATTCTGATTGTTGTGATTCACACTAATCCAATTATCATCATAACTGGCTAAATATCTCCAGCATGCATTGCCAGGAATGGACTCTCAAATTAAAACTGGTTAAAAAGAAGCCTTACGAACTGTGGTGGTGTTTTTTCTTTTTTTCTTGGTTGGAGAAAGGCAAAAATTTACATGGATGAAAAGCGAAAAGCGATAAATTTGCTTTGCTTAACCATGAAGAAGTTGCCGTGCATTCAAGATGGTGACGCACAGCATAGTAGCATAGTAGCAGCAGCTCCAATTTTTTTTTTTTTTTCTTTTTTTGGTAGTAACTTCTTTCTTACCCAAAAAAAAAAAAAAAAAAAAAAGCAGCTCCCAGTCTGTCGGCGGCTGACTCGGATGATCGAAGTCGAACCATGCATCTTTCATTTACTTGACGTGGATGCCATTTCATTCATTATATGTGAGATTAAGGCGGCCGGATGACGTGTATCTGATCTGATTTGTTGGGGCTCACGTTTCCTTGCCCGTGCCTTTTCAGGTAAGGTTCACCAACTCTGCAAATTCTGACTTATTGGTCATTCCTGAGCACAGAGAAAAACGTTTTTTCCTAGTCAAATTAGAAAAGTTATTTTTTTAACTCGGTGTGAGATATTTAGCAGTGTAACGCGATCAATAAATCATAACCTACACCACCACACACACACGACAAATTATTTTGCCTAGTCCTCCATTAGTGAAAAATTTTCATGTATGTTTATATTTTGTGCTGTCTTTTCTTTTCAAAATGAAATAAGGATTCCCTGGCTCGAACCTAATGATCAGTACCGATTTTTTTTTTTTTTTTTTTTTTTTTTGGGGTAGTGTGTTTCCACTTTTGGAAATAAAATACTACTACTACCCATACCAATTACTAGTTAAAAATAAAGTCAAATTAGCTCCGTGATTTGGTGGGTTGATAGTGATGGATTGGATGCACTAATTTAAGAAAAAGGAGTCAAATGTGGTGGTGGTGTCTGTGATGATTTGATTATGATATTGGAGTAGTAGACTAGTTAAAGTAGCATCGCTGAGTTTAGGAGCAGTTAAGTAAGAGTAGTCCGCGTCAGTTATTCCCTATGCGACAAAAATGACACGCCTGCGTTAATAATCTGTCGGATATCCGGCATCATCGCATATGCACTACTACCACTGCTACGACATAGAAAACTTGTACCGAGGATCCCAAGTGCTACCACTGCTATATCCTTCCAAGTACTCATCGGAGGCCCCACGCCACCGCCGATGAAGTCACTCTCAGACGGACTAGGATGACTCGGATCTCACTACATTTCCCATACCTAAATAAATACTACCATGAACAAATGAATGTCCCTAACCACCAAGCCCTTGGGCTGGTGGCCACCACCAAGGGCTTGGTGGGGTGGGAGGCAAGGGTTCAAACCTTGCCTCCCACCAATATGCCATTCTTGTGGCTTACTTCAAATCCAGACGGGTGCGTCATGCACCCATTTGGTCCGATGGTGGTTCTGTCCCCATCGGTCCCCATAGGCTCAGTTGAGCCTCCCCGTAGATAGAATAGGAGTAGGAGTAGAGTTGACAATTGACAAAAAAAAAAAAAAAAAAAAAAAAAACAAATGAATGTCCCTCGCTCAGTCAGTCCTACCACGTGGATTGGAATTTGGAACCCATCCTTCTGTGTTCTGAACCCGCTGATTCATTATCTACCTAACCTTCCCCATGAATATATATTAATTTAATTAATAATAAATTCTTCCTCAATCAAATTGCTCCTACGTTACACTACTAATTTCTTTTTCAGTCGCTGCTGCGCGCTCAATCCTTCATTCATGCATGCCTCTGATTTTTTTTTAAATTATTATTATTTAAAGTTCAATACCGTACCTCTTGTTAATTGACTTGGAATATATATATATATATACATACACACACGTGCTTTTTCCCTTCGAAAAAAAAAAGAAAAAAAAAGCGCTTCCAACTAAAAGGACATAGAAGCTAATTAAGTCTGCACACAAATTAAGGAAAAGAGTTTGTACACACAAAATCCAGTACTAACAAAAATTAATGCTGGACCATTTCACCAAATACCGGATCTGGTATTAGAAAAAACCAAATCTCTGTGGTTGAATGTACGTGTGCCTTTAACTTATTTGATATTGCATGATGTGGTAATTAATAAACGCTGAGTTTCTTTTTTTTTTTTTGATGAAAAAAACAAAAAACTATGTAATGCAACAGGCATTGGGGTTTTCATCGGAGAAGAGCTGAGGCGGTGGGATCCTTTCCATGACGTAAAGTGGCTGATAATAATACATCATTTTTTGCTTGCTTAGCTCATCGACGTTACTCATCATCATCACCGTCTCATTCCCACCGCCACCGCCTTCTTTCTTTTCTTCTTCTTCTTGTGGGGGCGCCGGCGCGTCGCCCTTCTTCTCGGCTGCTTCTTCCGGATTTTTTCCTTCTTGGGGTGCTTTTGCTTCTTCTCCTTCTGCAGCGGGTGGCTTCTCTTCCTTAATAGGCTCTTCCGAGGGCTTTGCTAATGCTTCCTCTTTTGGCTTCTCTGCAGGCTCGGGTTGAGGAACAACTTTGGCTTGCTTTTTGGTGCGTCTGTAAACGTACTCAACCAGCCTGTTTGCGTCCATGCTGCCTGTCACCGTGACTTTCCCGGAGCTTAGCTCCGTCTCCGCCGTGCGTACTCCTGTTTCAGTTAGTGGCCCCAATCAGACTAGTGTAGTGAATATTTTTTTCCTTTTTTATTTTTTTCCCTGAAAGAATCTGCAGTCAGTAGGGCTTCAATTCGTTGAGAATTATTTTCAAATTCTTTGAAAAACTCCTTGCCATAATAATATTATGGCACTTGTTCATATTTGAACAACTTGCCATAATAATATTATGGCACTTGTTCATATTTGATTGATACTTGTTCATATTTGAACTCATCAATAATATTAAAACGCTTTTGTTGATTTGAAATACCCAACTTTTCAGAGAATTATTAATTGTTGTGTATCAAACTCAACTCTGGATTTTCTTTTTGTTTTGATTTTGGGGGTGGCCCTTTAACTCCTGGATACTTTTTTCCTCGATCAATATTCTAACATATCATGAGCCCATCCAGGGAAACAACTTTTTCAGTACTTTTAAGTGGAGGAATTTAGTACTAATAATATTTAATACTTAGAAATACTACTACTACCTTTGTTATGCCAACTTTTTTTACTAAGAGCTTTTGTTCTGTGATCTCTTCTCCGGTTCTGATAATGAAGGACCATAAAATGTGGTAAATTTGGGCTCGAACACCAAAATGCAGGCAGGCAAGTGAAGTACCTTTCATTTTGAGAATCTTTCTCTTGAGTTGGCCAGCGCAAGCCTCACAATGCATGTTCACATTCAGCTCCACGGTGGTCAATCCGCTAACCTGGATGATGACGATGACGATGCATCATTTTTGGTAAACCAGTTAACCAACAAGATTATTCTTGATACAGACTTAATACTCCATTTTTATGCTGAACTTAAATAGTACTACATGGCAGTATTGATACAGGAAAAAAGCAAAACCTGCGAGGCAACAACCTGGGGCATCGGCTCCCCCTCAGCTGCGGGTAGCGGCGACAACACTTGGGCTCTTCTTTTGGTTTTCTTCTCAATGGTGGTGCATACAGCTTGGGGCTCCACTACACCTTTTATAGTCACTTGGTTTTGCGACATGTCGATTACAACCCCCTCAACGCCTGTGATCGTCAAACGCCCCACCAAATTTATCGTCAAAAGTTTTTTTTTTTTTTTAAAAAAGAAAACCCTGCTAGTATATTAACCAAAGCAGGGTAATATGTACATATACATAATACATACATATATATATGTCCTATACCTCTAATCTTTAAAATGGACCGCTCAATCTTCTTTGCACATCCCATGCAATGTAGGTCCACCGACAAAACAAATGGTGTGGGGGGCTTATCGGCTTCATCTGTTTTCTCCTCCGCCTTGTCTTCTTTATTCTCCTCTGTTTTCTCTTCTTTCTTTTCCTCTGCCTTGGCCTCTTCCGGCTGAAAGTTAATTAAGCAAATGAGATCGTATGTTAACCGAAAATACTGCGGTAAGCCAAAAACAATAGTTATAGTATTAATGCGGCATACGTTTCTGCTGCAAACCACCAAACTAACCTGCTGTTTAGCTTCTTCTTCACCCATTGGCGGCTCTCTGTCGTCAATAGATTATGGAGAAGAAAGGACCCAACTTTATAGGAAGGCTCAAAATTCTCCAGCAGCAGCAGCAGAAATCCGGATGAGGAGGGAAGTAGTGAAAGAGAGGATATCAACGAAGAGAATCAAGGGCATTTAAATGGGAAATTATACTATTCCGCATAAATGTAAAGCGAGGGGCGGTGGGATTATTACTCTACAAAAAGCACAGTCTGCGATGGCAGGGCCACTAAGCAAGCAAGGGGCGGGGGGAAGAAGGAGAGAGAGACAGAGAGAGAGGCCGGCCTCTTTAATCAAACCGAGAAATATAAAGCAGTAGTTTATTTTATTATTTTTTGGGGGTATCGAATGTATGAGCGGCTGGAGGAAGAAGGAGATCAGGGAGATTCCAGAGGGGAATGCTGCGCAAATTTATAGGCAGAGAATTCAGAATCGAGTTAGAAGCAAGCATCGTTCGTGCGTCCTGTTATGCTGGTCACTCTAGGCCCAGTCAGACTCACCTACCTAAGCAACACTTACTTATTTTCTTTTCCCAAAATAAAAAAAGTTTAAAAGGAGGTGAATATTATCCCATTCTAAGGCCAGGATAGACATTTTATAGTTACTACCTATGTGGTTCTTTTGCTGACCTATCAAATTTTAGGAGTAAGGATACAGAAATCCATTTCAAGGTCAAGTACCCTGCATTTTTCAGCCACCAATTATGTAGTTGGGAAGTCATTTAAAACATTTCTCGCGTTTTGCCAAATAAATTTTTTCGCCGTTCACTTTCAGAATAGAAAATTTGTGCCCTTTACAAAATTGAATGGATAAAATTTGGTTCTCACGTAGATTTTTCAATCATTTTTTACCTTGAATACATCATGTGACTCATGCATGATCATTTTATTAGGAGCAAAAAGTTAGATCTTATTTATAGTAAAATAAATGACCTGATCAATATTTACTTTTACCTCTAAAAAAGAAGTATCTTACCTGGATCATATTTATTTTTTCTCATATGCAATTATGGTAGTATTTAATAAAATGCTGAAAAGAATTTATTATGAATAAAGTAATTCAAAATTCTAGAAAAACAAAATGAGGAGTTAGAGGTTCAATGGAAGGGCCAGATTGAAAAATCGTCTTCAAATATATAATATATAGATTAGATATAGTACAAATATTCTACATGACATAATGATTGGTTTCCAAAACACTAAGGAAATAAGAAATGGATTTGTATCACAAAAACATACATGCATTTTTTCCCCCATTTTTTTTGGGGGGTGAAAACGGCAACATAACTAATCTTAACTCCTATAGCTGCACTTACAAAGTGCAGGGTGAAAGACCTAATAACTTAACCACAGGGGCTGTTGGAGCAACTTTTGCTTTCCCAAATAACACCGAGGCGAGTCCATCTCCCAACTTGAAGCGGGGGAAAGGAGAAAGGTTTCCACTTTCCTTTTCTTCATTCCATGCCCTCCGTTGAAAAGCACACCTTGTCGACTTTCTGTGCGGATCAGCCGGCCAAAAGGACGATAAAATCTGTTCTTGCCTTTAATCATCGCAGCCAACCCCGGACGGAGATAGGTCACTCAGGGTAAATGAATATAAACGGATTGTCCCAAAAAAAAAAAAAAAAGAAAGTTGCGGATGCTAAGAGTTCTTCTAATGATTTGCCTGTAAAGAACACTTGGGATCCTCGGTGACATATTTGATATCAGCTGATGCTCGGTGTGTAAAGAAGGATACATATGCTCAAAAGTTGGTGTCACATGGGTTTTTTTTCTTTTTTTTTTTTTTCATTTGATTGTCTTGTGCTAAAAAAAATCCCTCCTTTTACTTTCTCAGTAAAAAAAAAAGAAATTTAAAATAATTTTTTTAATGAAGTCCCTTTTACCAGTTGTGACGACCCTTTAAATTAGAATCCAACACCACTTTTGTGATATTTTCTCGTCTTAACATTATTATGAGAAATTCGACTCCAAATCATGTAGTATTATTTCTTTTTTACATTAACAAGTTCTTGGTGCAGTTTTTATGTTCTACAAATATGGCACAATTGTCCCAAAATAAAATGATTATTCTTGTCCTTCTCCTTCCTCGGTTAGCTAGCTTACACCTCATTAGTCATTTAGTAATATTATCAAGACCACACACTGCTGAGAAATGACCCATACATCTACTTCCCTGCAAAGATATCCCAGTCACCTTCTTTGCCCAAAATGTATCTCTCCTCTCCCTCTATTTGCATCAATATCTATATTCTGTCATTCAACAACGGCAGTAGCTATCAAGAACTGGCTAATTAAACACTAGCGAACATCTACTTAAAATGAAGCACTTGTACAATTGAGAAGTCGTAGTAAAAATCCCACAATATTGTGACCAGGCAGCTTTGTTTGGAGGTGTCTACTTATGCATTAATAATAATGTGACCGGCTCTGAGACAGATTACCACACAAATAAATATGTACGACAGAACCAGTAAAATTAGGTTGGGTTGAAGCGGGTTGGTAATTAACTCATGACCGGACTCATCACTCATTTTCGATCGGTAACACTTGGCTGATTTTGACGAAGCAACTTCAGTCTTCAGATGTATTAGTTGCATCGATCAAAAGATGCAACTTTGTCTGTAGCAATGCAAAACTGAGCAAAGTCCAACATCTTTCTTAGGTGGTTCGGCGTGGAAATGAGTCAGCATGCATGGCCGGGCAACAATCCTGAGGTAGAAAGTAGAAACCCACAGCTCGATCCATCCCAAGGTATTGAATGATTGTCTTAGGCTTAGCTAGCTAGATGTCATCAAACAAAGGAAACGCTTTCGTCTGTGACGAGGACTTGAAAGGGATTTGCTTTCTCTGTACTGTCTCTTTTGCACCGTAATAGATAGGGCGAAACTCTGCTTAATTAATGTTTAATTCCTATTTCCACCCAAAAAATAAAAAATCAAACGAAGGAAACGGGTCAATTCAACCACCCAAGAAAAGAGCACCACTAGACACTACTATTATTACTTCGTCTAGTTTAGGGATGTACCCAAGCCGAGTCATAATCGAGTAGCTCGGTCAACGGTTTGACTTAAACTCGGGTTGACCAAGTTCGAGCCGAGTCTCGAGCTATTCGATTGTCATTCGAGTCGAGTTTCGAGCTAATATTTTGAGACTCGAGACTTGTCGAGTTACTCGTCGAGCCGGGGTATTTAAATAATATATTTATAATTTAAATAATATATATGTATTATAATTATAAAATGACCATTATAGGTATAAGTTTTACGGAATTTATAATAAACTCTTCTTTATAATAAAATTTCATAATGGCAAAAAAGTAATAACATAATTGTAAAAAAACCTAAAAAGAAAAAATGTCTAAAAAAGGGAAGAAAAGACGAAAGTGTGTCAAAAAACTTGATTAGGCTCGACTTGACTAAAAGTCGAGTCGAGTCTCGAGTTTAAAGCGAGTTCCTCGAGTCAAGTTTCGAGTATCGATTTTTTGTACTCAGTCGAGCTCGAGTATAGCAATATTCGAGTTTGACTTGGCTCGATTACATCCCTAGTCTAGTTAAGTAATCTTTAAGGTATATTTGACAAAATTGAAATCTGAACTCTGAATCCGTTAAATTACTAAATTATTAAGTATTAAATCTAATACATTTAAGTTTATATCACATTCAGTAATAAGTGAATAATTTATCACTTAATTTTGGAAGCAAGTTTTGCCCAGAAAATTTAATGTCATTTAATTAATTCAGATGTTCAGTTTTTTGTTGTTAAACACGTCTGAATACGTTACTTAATATCTGAATAATTAAATTTAGGTGCTGAATTGAGTATGAAAAAAGACGCCTTTGCATTCCCCACTTTTAAGATGCATTCGGGTTTCCTGCAACTATTGACCATCCAGTCCGTTCGCTTTTAACCCGCACGCTGCTGCATGCATAATGACAGATACAAATTCGTTACTTTCCAGGCCCTTTTTTTTTTGTGCTAGTCCCCCAAATTAAGTTACTCCATTCTATAGCATGCCAACCAAAACACATGCCCTCGACGCCTTTGGATCTTGGATGTTGCAATTGCGAGGGGAAAAATATCCAAAGCAACTCTGTCCAAATTCCAATTGACGAAATGTATACATGCAGACCCGGGCATTGAATACAACTCGCACATGTATTACGCAGACCCTCATCACACTCGATAATTTATCCGGTACAACTGAATGGTCAAAACCGCTCGCTCAAATATAGCTCTGCAACAGCGGTGTGTATTGCTGCACCAATTGGCAAGACGTCCTCGTCCAGAAAGAAATACGGAGAGTGTGGAGAATATACTGAGCCCACATTCTCATTCCGAATCCCAATGTTAAACATGACTCCGGGAATCGCCTCTTGATAGAAGGCGAAGTCTTCTCCAGCCATAACCTTTTTAGCTTCTTTCACATGGGCAGGACCAAGGAGGAGTGAGCCAACCCTTTGTACATGCTCGTGCAAGCTCTCATCATTTGTGCAAGCAGGATTTGGCGGCAACTCCGTCTCTTTCAAGTCAACATATGCTTTACATCTGTGTACTGCAGCCTGTTTTTCAATAACCTACAAAAGCTCCACAGTTTTTAGTAATCAACCACTTGATATGTGGATCAACTTTTCCCATCATCATACCATAACGTCAAAAGAACACACATCATACTCTGTCTGACATCTCAAACTAAAGTTTCTGGATTTGATCAGTGATTTTGGATATGAGGTACTAGAATTACGACACAAGAGCCAGACTTGAAGCACAAAAAGGCTATCTCAAAGCCACACCAACATGAAGAACAACAAATGTCTGAACACCTTTTTCAATTACTGTGGCGATGTTCAAAGACAAATTTCTCTTTTGACTGAGATATGATCAAATCCACGAGTTTCTCTAACGCAAACAATAGAAGACAGAAACGAATTCATATAGCACATAAAACTTTCTGTAGGAGCTATTACTCTGAAATCATTCCTGAATGCTTTAATAGTTTCAGACGCCAAGGATCCACATTCTTTGTCAATATAGCTGTGTTACTCGTATCCTCCAAGAATGGAAAATCAGCTAAGCACCTGAGTTTTAGGAACACTGAAAGGAAAACAAAAAATCTACAAAATTCTCTAGCTCTACTTCACATTGAATTCAAGATCTTAAGCAGAAATGGACAACATTAGAAGTTACCTCTTTTACCCTCTCCATTAGTCTATGCAAGCCTTCAGTCGATAAACTTCTTAGAGTTCCTCCCAGTTCAACGTAGGGTGGAATTACATTCAATGCATTCCCACCTCTGACATAAGTAACAGTAAGCACCTTTGACAGAATTGAGTTTTAGTATCAGTTTAGCTATTTTTGAGTGTTGGCTGACATGTATTCAGACACAGGTATAAAAGCACCTAAGTTATAAAAAAAAATCCGTTCAATTGAATGCGATTGGGATGCCATTCTAACAGGAAAATAGTGTTAAATTATAACTGCAATGAAACCAGAAAAGAAACAAAGAATAAAAAGTAATAGGGGAAAATACTTGACTATGGAGAGGATCTACTTCCCGGGAGACAATTTGTTGCAATGCCAAAACCACAGATGATGTGGCAAGTATTGGATCCATGGTACTCTGAGGTCCTGCAGCATGTCCGCCTTTTCCTTCTATTCTTGCTTCAAAGAAGGATGCACCAGCTAAAACAGGGCCTGGTCTACTTGCGATGGCCCCTGTCAGTAGTTCATAATCAATGTGCATTCCAAATATTGCTTTTGCACTTCCAAGAGCACCTTCTTTTATCATGTAAGCTGCACCACCTCCTCCCTCCTCTGCAGGTTGGAATAGAAGTCTCACAGTACCCTTTGACAAGAAACTCAGAATCAATGTTTTACGTCTCAAAGTATCCTTGTGTCTATGAAGGGGCTACTATTAAATTTTAATAGGTCCATCTTTCAAACTGGAACATGAGCTAACAAGTCTATATAGCCAAAGAAGAATTTGGTCAAAATATCTGAAATGGGCAGCCTTTTCCTCTGCAGTGCCACCTTGCTTAGAAGTTAAAGTGATTTTGAAATGGATGAAATCACTGCACATAGAGAATCCTGTGGAAGTCTAGCCTGACAGCCTTCTTGTTGCTTCTAATCTTCCATCCATTAAAAACATCAAACTAGAGCATGATACAGAAAGGTTCCCCAAGATTCATCTTAATTTGGTAGAAACTATATTAAGCCACAACACACAAGCTGTCTGAAATCAGTTGCAGAAGGTCAAATATATCCTGTTCATTTCAACCTTGAAATGCTTCATCTACAAGATATATAAGTTTATTCAACATGCTTCTACATGATTTGGCTTGAGAGATCTCCTAACAATAAATACTGCACACAATAAGAATAAAGAAAATGTGGCTACAGATACGTTGCAGTTTCAGATTATTCTGCAGTCAGTAGGATATCGATGATTTTAAGCAATCACAACTGCCAGTTACTTCAAAAATTTCAGACACTAGCTGATCCAAGGTGTCATGGAGTGAGCTGAGTTAAAAGAGGGATCCCAATCATCTAAATTGGAAAGTTATGGAGAAGGTGAGGGATTCAACATGAAGGGTTGCAACCAGACAAAAAGGGGAGCTAAGAAGGCATGAGAGCTGAAGCATATCTTCATTGGGAGTCTCAACACTGAACATGTGAAGTAACCAGCTCAGCATCTAGATTCCACTTAGCCATGTGTTTAGATTGTATTGGGAGTCTTGGAAGTTAGTTAGAACAGTAGCAGTATAAGTAGGATAAATTGCTGCTGTAATCTTAAGATTTTGGTTTCCTGGAATTTGTATTGGTCAATAATCATCCGAGTGTTTCCAATTTCCCCTCCCCAAGTTTCCTTCATTCTTCTCCCCTTCTCTCCTTATTCCTTTCAACAAATATTAATCACACACACACCCGGAAAGTAAGGTGAATCCACAACCATACCCAAAAGGCAATTGCATCTCCTTCTCTCCTTATTCCATCTCTTCTGTTTCTGTAATAGTTTTGCAATACAATTAAACCCCATTCCCTGGTCTTGGAGTTTGCATTTTACTGTTTCATCAATATCTAACTATATAAAAGCGGGAGTTGGACAATGAACAGTTCATTTTTTGTCAAGCGGTTATAACGTAATTTCTAGCAACTTTGAGGGCATTTGGTTTTCAGCAACTTCAGGTACTAACAGCACTGCAAATTTGTTGTTATTTGTACTAAAGAATCGGGGAATAATCAAATGCCACATCACCCAAAGAGTAAGGTATGCCGTATAGCATACAATGTTGATTCGGCCTTCACCTTGGGACTAAATACCGCTCAAGTACAGTTCCAAAAACAAAAGCCCAGTTAGTCACAAAAAATTAAGCAAAAAACTCCACAAAACTAAACAACTCAGCAGCAACAAAAATGGAGCCAATTTTCTTTGTAGACTCCAAAACCGCTCAACAAAACTACTCTAATGGAACAATAAAAACAACATTTACATATGTAACTCAAGACGCTGATGGAGTCCCAAAATATATTGGTAAGATCAAAATATATTGGTAAGAGCAAAATATTGGTAAGAGCAAATGGTAAGATCAATATTTTCAACAAAATATATTGCAAATCAAAATCCACTTTAATTTTTTCTTACTTTTGCTACTAATTTTCAGGTCATACCAGCCAAATTTTTGCCGCATATAGGACACCATATGCGAAGAACAGCAATACTAAAAAATGGAAACAAAATTTGGTTTATTAAATTACACAAAAGTCCCGCAAATTCTGGCTGGAAAGAATTTCTATGTGATCACCAAATACAAGAAAACTTCATGATCCAATTTTTTCACATAGGTGTAATGACCTTTCGAGTGCAGATATTTGCTCCAAATCGTTGCTCAACTTTCTATGAATGGAACATTTTACCAGCCCAAGACTATGGCCAAAACGAATACGGTATGGTACAAAATTATTACTCTCTAATTAAAGACAATTTATCAACCTAAATTGTTATCCAAGAAAACTGCAGGAACATTCTGCCCAACAAAAGGACTACTAACAAAAAGTTTCAATTTTATGTGACAATACGGCCATCCGATATAGAATACTTGGTAATTTTCATATTACACAAAATATTTAACATATCAGTGTATCAATATTCTTACAAAAATTTCACATCTTTTTATGACAGGAATTACATCCAGATGATGCCTTCCATATTCTACCAAATAAAGATTGCATAATTGTGCTCTATTGTCAACAAAAGACTTGGGACATAAAAGTTGAGGACAATTATTTAACAAATGGATGGAAAAAGTTGACAAAATTTCATGTAATTAAAGTAGACCATAATGTCGTATTTACTCACTTAGGATTGAACAAATATACACTTCAGATATTTGACGATGAACTTGTTCAAGTGTATCCAATATAATCTAAATAAAATACAATTAAA
This sequence comes from Coffea eugenioides, assembly GCF_003713205.1. Taxonomy (NCBI): domain Eukaryota; kingdom Viridiplantae; phylum Streptophyta; class Magnoliopsida; order Gentianales; family Rubiaceae; genus Coffea; species Coffea eugenioides. The sequence continues at coordinate 567,011 of NC_040036.1, read as the reverse complement.
ATGTTCACAAACTCAACGCAGTTATTTAACATTGCTACTGTAATAAACATAGTCCAATAAAATCCAATGAAATCCAATGAATAACATTGTTCACAAACTCAACGCAATTATTTAACATTGCTACTCTAATGAAATCAATTCCAGATGCACTTTTGTTCCACTATCATATAACTATCAACCCAACTATGCATGTAATATCTTATGGACTGACTTCCATCTATGTAACTGCACTTCCATCACTTTGTAACCATCTTTTTGTTCTACTTTCATGTAACTATCAATCCAACTATGCATATAACTATCTTGTGGACTGACTTCCATGCATGTAACAACACTTCCTTCGCTTTGTAACTTCAACTATACTTTTTCCCACCTTTGTAATCACTTAACCCACGCCACATAATTTATACTAATCATATCATACAAGATATCAACACTATATTATTTGAACTAATTCAAACCAAGCTTATACCACCTATATCATTCTCTACACTATAACAACTACACAATAACTAAAAATTGTGCAACTTAACACGGGAAATATTAGCTCTCCTGCGCAACGCGCAGGCCGTCTCACTAGTCTTTTTCTTAAACCCTGGGTAATCTGATCACTCCATGACACAAGGACACCTTCTTGACCTAATATCAGCTGCCCCGGATGTGAAAGTTTATCTCAAGCAAGCCAACTTGCTTGACCATCCCAATAATGAAAAAGCCTGGATTTGATATTTGGCTGCAACATTCATGGCTGTTATATCTTGTTTTTTTTTTCTTTTTTTCCTTGGCTTCTCGTTCATTCTGTCATTGATCATGAATGATCCTTATTTTTTTCCCCCCATTTTTAGAATGAAAAATGGAGAGAGGGGAGGAGGAGGAGGAGAGAGAGAGGGGGGAGGGGGGATGGAGGCTTCTGTGTTTCCTTTCCAAATGCCAATCACTTCAACCAGATCACAATAAACACTTCTAGATCATCCAAACTGCCATGTTAATAGGCAAGTTGAAAAATGAAAATGCAACTAACCTTTAGATAGTGCTTTCGTTCATTCAGTAGCTTAGCAGCACCAAGCAGCATTGTTGTGTGGGCATCATGCCCGCACCCGTGCATTTTTCCTTCAACTTTACTCTTATGCTTCCACTCAACTAGTTCCTACAGTATTAGAACAAATTACGAAGAATAAATTAACACATTTGCTGCACAAAGTAAAAAAAACGATGATTTTTGAGTTCTAGGGAAAATATATTATAATTATATACCTGCAAAGGAAGGGCATCCATGTCAGCTCTTAAGGCAACTACAGGGGATGTCCCAGAGCCAATAAGGGCAACCAATCCAGTCTGGGCAAAAGGGTATTCATAAAAGATGCCAAGTTTATCGAGTTCACTGCGGATAAGTGCACTTGTATTGTATTCTTCGAATTTGAGTTCTGGGTTTTCATGAATTTTCCTTCTTACAGAAACCAACCAATCTTTATGCATTTTGGCTGACTCGAGAACCTGATTTGCGTATTCTTCGTGATAGTTTCCCTGAATTGCATCCACAAAACCGATGATGAAGGAAAAAATTAGCAAAGTGGACAGAGAATCAATGAGTGGAAACATGGTTCTTGTTCTCCTCCGGAGCTCTCGATGATTTTGGCCGACCTTTGAAGATGCTAAAGAATGAGAAGAAAAGTTTCCACGTGCATTAGAAGCCCAGAAATTTTAGTCAGAAGTAGATTGGGGCTTTAAACAGTAGATGACAGGATTGTTTGGTACTCGGCCACAGTTTGAGTTTGATGAAAGAATCTCTTGCTTGTGAGACCCAGAATCTCTGGCTGGGCAAGAAACGGACGATCTCACCTAACCTACCTACCTCCCTTATTTTCAACTTTTTTTTTTTTTTTTGTAATTTTATCAACCCATTTCAAAAGATATCCCGCATAAAAAACTCATTTTGGAAGAGGTAAAACAATTCTGTTCCAAAATTACCTTTTTCTTGTGGGCCTTTAATTTTCATAACAATCCAAGTTAAATCCTTAAGAATTATAACATATTAAGGAGATTGAAATATCTTTTGCAATTTTGCAATCATCGAACCGGAAGAGAAATATAAAAGAAAAAACTATTGTAATTAGAAAAAATAACAACATTTTACCCCTTGAAAATATCTCAAATAAGTTTCTAAATATACTGTTAACAATTTATCTTTCTCTTATTTTTGAAACCATTGACTTGGGCAAAACTAAAAAAATTCTCAACAATTTATAAAATTCTAAATTCATCCAAAAATACTTTGTAATAAAGAAAAATAAATACTATTATGTTTTTAAAAACACTTCAAACAAGTTTGTAAAGGTAAGTTTGGACATTGTGTCTGTTACTGATATTCAAATCATCGATCTAGAAATTTTGTCGACTCGCTGTACAAGTTCGTCTGTTACTATATGTTACAGGTTCCGGCGGTAGAAACATGTAAATTTTGTGTGAACAATTGAATCATGAGTACAATTATCATAACCTATTAATGCGCACTTTGTAATGACAATCAATGACCTATGAGCCAAGAAATCTGCTTATGAAAGCTGAGATCCTAAGGTTAGAGGCTTTTAAGAAGATTTACGAATTTGGTGTAAATTAGATTCATATTTCTCCTACCAAATGCAAAGTTGAAATAATTGATGAGTTATATATAAAGAAGAAGAAAAAAGTTTTTCAAAAAAAAATAAAGAAGAAGAAAAAAAAGAGTGAAAAATGGGACCTTAAAAATGGTTGCGGGCTTGCGGCTAGAGTGGTTATGTTTGCCTAAGTCCATAAGTCCGATTTGACACTTTAGAGTAGTTGCGGGCTTCGAGGACTCCATAAGTCCGATTTTGGTAAAGTCCCAATTCAACTTACAAGATAAATAGGAGTTTTTGAACCGTTAGACTTTAGAATTGTTTGACACTTTAATACGGGTTTCGAGTTCAACTCAATTCAATCCAAATTCATAATTAAATAGAATGCATCATTATATATAGTACATGATTCATATTTATGTATTATTATAAATTATCCATATTTTATTATAATACATAATATATATATATATATATACATATATTTTTACATGAAGAGTGCATAACTGCATGAATAAACTCGCCCTAACCCATCAATTTGTAATCCAATTGGAGATTTTTTGGGAGATATTTTAAAAAGAATTGAAATGGAATGGAATGATATAAAAGATGTGGTTTAATATCTTATCTCAGTAGGTATAATCATATAATCAACAGGCTGTTGGCCTTTAAATCATCACCTACGTTCCCCATCGTGTTGACGTTACATCAATCCTTCCAAGAGAAAAGAATTGTTAAACCTCATCTTTCCCTCTCAGAATCCCAAAACCTGCTTTCCACTGCATTTGGTATTGCAGCCTACAGCCCTGGCAAAGAGGCCAAAATCAGCCTATCATGAATAGGATTACCACACGCTTACGGAAATGAAAATCCCCTGTGCCAAAGTAAACTTTTACAATACAAAATTTGCTTCTCTGGGTGGTATGCATACTAATGTTTCATTGCTATTTGAAACTCCTGCTAATTAGATACAAATACGAGCATGAGAAGACGAAGAAGCCTCTCCAACTCAACTCTGACTAAAAAAGACGTCAACCTTTAAGTTCTATACAACAAAAAAGACCTGCATGCTTTCCACCTATTTTTGAACTCCAAAGAACTGCCAAATACCAATAAAGACTACAAGTATAGTAATTATCACAAAGATCTTCCGCATGAACATAGGCGACGGAACTACCTGCAACCAGTCTTCCTTGGATGGAGCGCGCACGCAGTTTTTGATATAAGTCGATAAAAATTCACCTCTAGACTCCCTTAAACCCACTGTACTTCCACCAACATTCTTGTTACATTTTTTAAGCAGCACATCCCCCTTCTCTTCTGTATAAGCAGCATCTGTGTTCCTTTTTGTAGCCTTCTCATCCTGCAGCACCTATCCAACAAGTTTAATAACAGAGATGAATCATTCAAATCAACAACAGTGCTACAACAAATCCTACCTCGGTTACTGCTGATTGTCCATCATCGTTTTCTTCAGTACAAACTGATTCCCTAAGCAGGCTGCACTGAACTGGCCCAATTTGAAGTTTATTCTGCAGACGAAGTCTTCTTGGGGCAATTCCATGGGCAGCAAATGTTGGGTTGTTGGAAAAATTCTGGAACTGTCGACTCCTTAATTTGATTCCAGTACCAGAAGTGCTGTCAGTACCAGTATCATTGTTGTGAACGCCAGGCACTTCAGTGCTTAAAAAGTCAGGGACAACACTGCCATTGAAAACAGCAGCATAAGCGTTGTGTCCAAGATGATTGTTTCCCGCTAAATTCAACTTCCCCTCTTGGTTGTCAATGCTAACATCAGCTCTATGAGCATCTTGCTCCATATTTGCCATCTGAAGGGTACCATATCCTTCAATATTTCCCATGAACAACTCACTTTCAAAAAAGCCCGCCTCAAACTAGCAACAGCAGCAATAACGTAATTAATAATTTAGCAACAGGAAAAAAGTTCGAAGACACTTAATATATCTAACAATACAAAGAAGTTAAACCGCATGATGAAGTAAATCGGCTAAGACTTTTTATTCATAATGAAAAAATTGAAGCTTAAGAGTATCTTTGGAGTTCAAGTCACCTGTCCCTGCGTCACTTCCGCTTCAGAATCACTACAGGACCCACCATCCCTCACAAAAGCTCCATTCATAGGCTTAGTATCCCCTGGAGTTCCACATTCAACAGTTGAAATTGCATTAATGCAGGATTCTTCGTAGGAATATTCATCAGAGTTAACAAGAACTGAGTTCAAGAACTTGTTGACGTCATAAGTATTTGTCCCATATTGAGAAGCCATGCTCTTAGCATCACAGTTGATGTCATTGGAGACAGGATTACACATATAACCAGATCCAAGTTCCAACTGAACTTGTGAATGCAACGGGGAGAAGATTTTCCAGTCCAATGCCTCCGGTATAGGGTCATCAAAAATATCTCTTAATGACTCTATCAGATCTGGATCTGACTGAACCATTGAACAAGAAAAAAATAATAATAATAAGCTAAGCACATAGAGCTATCACAAAACCAAATGAAGTGAAAACCAAAACCAAACCTGTAGTCAAAATGATAATTCTCCAACTCACCTGGATACACGTTGGGTCTATCACTTGACCCTTTTCTTCAGCAGAAAGTGAGCAATCATTTTGCCAACTGGTAGGCAAAGGATTTACAACAATTGCTCCATCAGACCCCTTGGCAGGACAACTTTCTGCACTTGAAGGATGCACTTCAGCTTGACTGCCTGCAACTGGTGTTAAAGCCTCAGAATTGCCATCTTCAAGGGGCGACTTCTCTGTGGTAGGAGAAGGAACTATTGTTTCAACTTCATCCAAGTTTGAACCATCAGCAGTCTCATCCTGCTTTAATTCATGCTTCTTAAATAACCGACAGAGTACAAAGGAACCCTGCAAAAAGCAAATTAGTTGAAAGGACAGCCTTTCATTTAGTGAAGTGGTACAACAGAGAGTTAGCAGGACAAAAATTAGAGTTAACAACTGGACTAAGTAGAAAAGGCCTTGAGTGTCTTTTGGTTTCTTTTTTTTTATTTTTTTTAACAAAAATATTTACTGGAACGAATCTCGAATTATCGCAAAGAGCTTCCTTTCATTGTTACACGTCAAATACATAAAGAAGTCCCTGCGAGTGAAATAATTCAGCTCTCTGTATTCCCCTATTATATCCTTTAACCACGAGCTATAATATGCAAGCGAATTAAATCAATGTATCTGACATGTAGCATTCTTATATTATGCATTTTTCCCAAGTAAAGTTGAATGCAATAACTACTGCATTATAATGAATAGACAGACATAACTACTAGGATAAGCAAAACCAAGTAGCAAGAAAATAAATAGCGATCATTGTTTAAGAGTTAAGACAAAAAGTAAGAGGCTCGGAAGCCTGAACCTGTCCAGGGTGGGTACCATCCAGCTCCTTATTGGTTGCACGATATTCATGTATGACCCAATTAGTCCTCTGGCCATCTGGAGCACGGCCAGTGTAAAAGACCAGAGTCTTTTTCATACCAATCTTGGTCCCTTTCCTGGTCCTGATATTCCTATCTTTACCAGTAGCTTTCCAGTAACCCTTCATTGTAGCCCTATTCAGCCTCTGCCCATTCTGGTATTTGCGATCCTTGGGACAGAAAAAGAACCACTCATTGTCGTATGACTCTACGCGAGACAAGACTGCACAAAATCAAGCCCAAAGTTTGAGTAGAAAGAAATATAAATAATCATGATCAGACATTGAACAATTCATTAAACCAACAAAAAATAAGCTTAATAATATATAACTTGTAAAAACAATCACGATCAGACATTCAACAATTAGTCAATAAGCAAAGCACGCATAAAACCAAAACTAGGAGGAGTTAGTTAACAAAAGCAAGCATAGTAGCACTGCTTATGATCACATGAATTTACATCAGAAAATACGCAAAAGATTCTATCTTTTGCTAAGTTGAACGTGCTCCCTGTGATAGACGTTTATTCGGCGTATAAGAACTATTAATTAATCATCCACGAAACTCAGCCTACATTGGTAAAAATGTGAAGAGAAAACCACCCATATTTTTGGGACAAATTCGCCAATAAGTTATGATCAAACATTCACAGCAGAAAACAATCAAAGTGCCTATGATCAAAGCACGCATAAAACTACAAACATGAGCAATCATCCTTGAAATGCTTATGATCACATGGATTCACAGCAGAAAATACCCAAAAGATTCTATCTTTTGCTAGCTGGAATGTGTTCCCTGCGACAGATGTTTTTCGGCGCATAAAAAAAAACGTTAATTAATCATCCACGAAACTTGGCCTACATTGGTGAAATATAAAGAGAAAAACACCCATATTTGGGATAAATTCGAGATTGAGTTCTTTTTTTGGTGTTTTTTTGGGGGGGGGGGGGGGGAGAAGGGGAGGAGGAGGAGGCAAGGAGAAGTTGAGGGGGGATGTAATCACCGGGCAAGTCCCAAGGCTCCCGTTTGCAAATATCAACTTCACGAATAATACTGACATCTTTGTCGAAACCGTTGATTTTCAACCGCAGATAGTGATCGATGAGCTCCTCGTCGGTGGGGCGGAACCTGTAACCGACCGGCAACTGTTTCACGGGAAGCACAGTCATCATCTTCCACCAAAGGCTAGTTTTTCTTCAAGCAAAATTATAAGCCGTATTGAAAAGCGAAAGTTAGAGGAATTGGAGAGGGAGAACAAAACCCTAAAAGGCCAGGAATCAGGATGATGGATCAGGGAGGAGGGAGGAGGGGTTAAAAGAAAGACTGAAGGAAGGAGGAAAGATTCAAGGAAATTTCGGCCGCGTAATGCTTCTAGAGAGAGAGAGAACAAATGGAGGAAGCATCTAAGGAATTTACTTCACTTCCCAAACCCCCCACCCTCTCTTTTTAGTAATTTGCTACTGCTACTCCTTCCGCGACTACTTTACCCATTCGTCTCCCCTCCTACTACACTAGTACTACTATTGCCGCTCTCCACAACCCATAAAAAACAACAGAGAAAAGTTAACCCCTACAAACCTATTACGCAGCAGCAGGGGTCCGCGTTTTAATTCTGCGTATATACCGCGTAAAATGTTCGGACGTGGTTTTATACTCAAACTTCAATCATGCCATTGCACTTTCTTAACTTATCATTTCTGCCCATTGGAGGATAACGTATGGGTACGATTGGGATTTCAACTTTCAGGGAAGCTTAACGAGCAAGGTGAGAGATGCGTAAAAGTCAATGCCCCAATTACCAGTTGCCACGTTGGAAACTTGGAGTCATCTTCAGCGGTTGGACTTGGACGGACCTTCCCTTGGAAGCTGCAGCTTCTCCGTACCAAGAAAAATCTTTTTTTTTTTCATTTTCTTTTTACCCCTTCTTTTTTTTATTTTTTATAGCTTGACATAAAAAGGATCGAAACTTCTTGAAGGCCTTGTTTGGCAAGCAAGTTTTTTGCTAAGTTTGTTTGTTACAAATTTTTTAAAAATTTTAACTACAGTAGTCTTAAAAACTTTTAAATTTTTTAAACTATACACTTCAAAATATCCAAAATTTTACACATTTCAATAATTTTTTGTACAACTTCTACAATAAGTTACAATAAAATTTTAGACAAACACCTAAAAAACTTACTTGTAAACACAGGGCCTAAGTTGCAGACAAAACTACTATGAATGTGCACGTGTAGAACTTTGAAGTTGCCATAATCATTTCTTATTTTGAAAAGGAAAAATTTTTTTATTAAAAAAAATTTTCTACTCTAAACAACATATTTTCTTAGTCCCATAAAATTTCAAGTTTATCGCTTTTTCTTTTCCCAAATTAATCGTCATCTTAAAAAAATCAATGATTTGGACAAGTGTTGTTAGACCTAGATTGGATCGGCCGGTTTGGCCGGTCCAATCGTGAACCGATCTTCTTCTCAAGTTAGTTTATAGCACAAAATCACTTTGGTCTAAAATTAGTCAAAATCATCAAAAATTAGTTAAACTAGTGACCCAGTTCGACTAGTTTACTGTGTTCTCAAACTTTTCTTTCTAGTGTTTTTCAAACATAATTCGAGTTATCTAAATTGTAACACTTTCATTTATTAATAGAAATATGAAAACGCCACCGACTTAGTATAAGTACCAAAATCACTCATTTTCTTAAAAGATATCTAAATCAAGACATTTCATTCCTATCATAAGTGATTCCAACTTGCATTAATTTATTTTAATTTAAGTTTTCAAGTAATTTTGAAAAATGGGCATATTTTAGTCAAGAATTTACATTTTTATATATAATTATTAGGTATATATTTGATTACAAGTCTAATATTTTTTAAACATTTTGTATGATTGGTCGAATATAACCAATAACTTAATTTCAATGGCTCTATTTGGATTGTAAATTATTTGAGATTTTTTTACTATAGCACTTTTTTTGATGTGATGTATGTGAGATAAAAAGGTAATTGGAAAGATATAATTATAAAAATATAGAATAATTATGACATCATGCTAATGTCAGCAGGTTTTTTAGAACGGTCCGACTGATTCGGCCAATTGATCTCTAGCTCTGTTTGGATTGTAAATTATTTGAGATATTTTTACTGTAACACTTTTTGTGATGTGATGTATGTGAGATAAAAAGGTAATTGGGAAGATAAAAAGGTGTGTTGGAATTTATAATAATGACGTAAGCAAATAAAATTGGGAAAATGACCTGTTTCATCCCTCACATTTCGCAAAAATATTCTTTTCGTCCCTCACTTTTAAAATGAAGCAAATTCGTCCCTGACATTTAAAAATTAAAGCTATTACATCCCTAGACCTAATTTTCAATCTAAATCAAACTATCCAATAACCCAGTAATAAATTTCGAAAATAGAATTGATAGATCATTCGGTCAATTTCATCATATTCACATGACATTTATTAAACCAAAAATAAAAATTATAACATAAAAGGTCATTCTTTTGTCTTGGAATAGTAGAGTTTTTTTTTTAAATCTTTTCATGCACCGTTAGTTTTATCCGCTTGCGAATCTAGATGTGTATCATAAATATAAAATTTGGTGTTTAAATTAAAATTTGGTGTACAATGATAATGTAGAAAAGATTAATCTTTCTTTTTTATGTTATAATTTTTTATTTTTTCTTTTTAGGTTCATTAAATTTCACATGAATATCAAGTTGAGTTAGCCAAGTGATCTACTAATTACACCCCTAAAAATTTGTAATCAGGTTGATTGGTGGTTTGATTCAGATTGAAATTTGGGTTCAGGGATGTAATAATTTTAGTTTTTAAATGTCAAGGACGAAATTGCTTCATTTTAAAAGTGAGGGACGAAAAGAATATTTTTGTGAAATGTGAAGGATGAAACTGATCATTTTCCCAATAAAATTTGGTAAATAATCATCAATCCAAACAAACTTTACACTCAATAGTTTAGCCGAATCACTATCCGGTCTGACTTTAACAACATTAATTGATTTGGACTATTTCTCTCTCGAAAAGATGGCTTACCACTAAGGAAGTATAAGGAAAGTAAACATTCTGATTCCTATTAATATCGCTATATATATATAACGACAAATTTTATGGGACGGGGTAGTACTAAAATGATACGAGGGCACATTTCTTGATTTTTAAGAATGCTTAACTCATACTACTATTTTTTTAAAATCGCTTAGCATAAGTGTACTCTTTGAAAAATATAAAATTCAATTTAAGTGAACATTTTACACCAAGTCGTAACCCTTGCAATTTTCTTTAGGATGATCGATCAACGTATGCCCTTCAATTTCAACTATATTTTAACCCGTGCACTTGCACAGTTGATATAGTTTATAGCGATTATGAAAATATTTAATATTTATCTAGTATAAAGTGTTTAAAACTTTTAATAAATTGAACATATATACAATTATTAAATATGATTAAAAGAAGGAGTAGTGAAAAATAAATTGGGTAAAACTCGATTTGGGAACAATATTCCAATATATATATATATATATATATATATATATATATATATATGAGTCAACTAATTTATGAAAACGTACACACATCTTGCTTAGCATGTAAGTCCATCTTGCTTCCATTGCCACAACATAATCAATTAACTAAAACAGAATGAATAAATAAATAAGACAGAGCGAGGAACGAACTAATTAATTGAACTAATGCAAATTGGAAGAACTTACACATACGCTGTACATTCCCATGATTGAAAGGTTAGATGTTCAAATGCCATCTTCTTGGTGCAAAATTAAACCTATATTGAAAAAAGGATCTAATATATAAAGCAATTAAGAAGGTACAAAAAAAAGTACGAACTTTCCATACATTCGTATAGTCAACAAAAACATTGCGCAAACGAATTGTGTTCTTAAAAATCATCTTATATACTTGAAAACCCTCAAAAGGTGGGCAAACATTTTTAAAACATATATACTCTAGAAGTTATAAAACTAATGTATCAAAAGAACCACTACTAAATCATCATAAAGTTTCTCAAAAAAAAAAAAAAAAAGTTTTCTTGAGCATGGTATAGGATTTCTTGAGTATGAGAAGATCGAAATCATCACTAACTATTACATTTTATAAGAATGGTATATGATTTCAAATTTGAGGTTAATCTAATAGAAGAATAAAATTTTTAATTTTGATGATAAGGATTATTTTATATCTGAATGAATTTTGACGGATAGATAATAGATTTATCTATTCATAATAAAAAGGAGTGGATACTGTTTGAGTGAAAAGGGATATTCTCTTATAAAATAGATAAATTCTATCTAAGATAAAAGTTGGAGACTATGAAGAGAAAATTTTAAAAGAATGAGACGATTTTTTTGTAGAACGTAGGATTTGAAAGATATGTTATTAAGTGGATAAAATATATGTATTTTTCAAAGATATATGATTAAGTGAATAAAATATATCCATTTTACAAGTTTGGAAAGAATTATTAACACTAACCAATTAATTGGGTCAACCCAAAAGAAAACTTGACCCGTCAATGCTGCTCAATTGAGCATGCCAAGTATGAGTGAGAAAGAGTCTAATTAAAATAGCTACTTATATATATATATATATATATATTGGATTAATCTTCTATACACTGAAAATATATACACTTTCATCATTAAATACATAACATATAATCCAAATTTATATATATATATATATATATATATATTTCATCATCAGCCGTCAACCTGAATTACGACTACAATTTACGACTATCATTACATTTTAGTTTCTTTGTTATTTTATATATCTGCCCAAAAAAAAAAAAAATTATCTCCACCAAGAATCCCAATTTTGTCAGCAGATGTTCTGGGATCCCGCACGGCGGCACAATGGCCCTTTACCAAAACAAAAGGACTTCCATGAATCACACAGACACTGGAGTACTTGGAACTGGAAATGAGTAGACTCGCCTTTTCTCTCCCTGTGTCGTCATTGAACTGGAATACTTGGAACAGGTACAAAAGGGAAGGCAGTAGTATAACCAGAATTCCTTTACAAGGTCAACAACATTGCTAATCTTGAATTCCTTTAAAAGGACTTTCATGTCGCCCTTACTAACCTGAACTTTTGGCAGTCTAATTACAGAAACCAGCCCAGCGTGCCATCTCCCTCCACTACAACAGGAGACTGCTACCAAGATACCTGTTTTAACACCATCCACACATCCCGCTTCCTTCTCCTTTCTTCTAGACGCAATGCAAAAGCAGGAGGCTATGCAGTGAGATCCATGGATCCACCGCATCAGTGGGAGATCCGGATGCAACAAGAGAGAGAGAGACAGAGAGAGAGAATGCAACCAGCTTCAGCTGACAATGCTGCTCCAAACAGGTCTAAACCTCAGATAAATGAAAGTCCACTTTTTTTGTCTGTGAGGGTGGGTGCAATAGTCATCCTGATAGATATGTGCTTTTCAAACTCCGCATCTTCAACTTGAACCCGTCCGAGGGTCGTTTCAGCATTAAACAGACTCGTAAAACCTTCGGTCCTGTTTTCTTGAGTCACAAGCATAAGAACCAAGCCTTACAGCACCCAATTGTCAGGATATCAGACGAGAACATGGCATTCTTACTGGTGAAAACACCACAGTAAGCCGGGCATGATCAGAGAGTGAATAGTCCTCAGGCCACATCCCTTTCTCTACTTCTGTTGGGAAAAGTACTGCATTCTTCACGCTGAAACCAATTGTTTGCTCTGTACCATGGACAACATCTTCCCACCCGTCCTTGCTAAATTCCTCTCTAACCTCTGACCATGTAGGGTGCCATATTCGTTGCTGCAATTTCATTATTGAGAAAAAAAAAAGTTATCGTCCATGCATAGGTGTCCAAATCTGAAGAAGTAGCACTCTCAGAAGGATAGCAATATAAGAGGCGACTAAATCCTTTGAACGAACTACTAGATGACATAATCTGAAGAAAAGTTCAATTTCCTTTTGCTGTACTCCAAGAGACCAACTTAGAAAAGTTCAATTGATAACTATATTTAAAAGGAAAGATTTGATGAAGGACGTTTCAACGCACAGAAGGCAAGCCATACATGTGAAGCTGACAGCACAATATGCTACAAAAGAAAAAGATCAAATACCTCAAATTCTTCAAAATCAAGAACACCATTTCCATCAATGTCTGCTTGCACCCACAAGTCTTTAGTCTCCTCTATGCTTAGCCCATAGCAATGGCCAACCAATTTAAGCTGAGAAATTATGAAATAAAATCAGATTGAAGAATTGACCTTAGATTAAACAAAATTGAATGACTTGTTATCGTGTAGAGTACTTGTTAAGTATAAATTTATAGTGCTACCTGCCGCAATGCTTCACAGAAACCAGTGCAAGTAATGTAATCACCGTCACTATCAGCCTTCAAAAAGGCAAATGCATCGTGCTCTGTCAATGAAGCTCGTCGAAGTTGATACTGAAATCCATCAAATGTTAAAAAAAAAAAAGAAGACCATAATCGGAATATGTATCACTGAGGAAAGAAAGCACAGAAAAAAACAGAATTCAAATCATAGACAACAGTTGTTGCCAACGAGTAAGGCTATCTTTTAAGTCCAAAAGATATATTGCACCCAATAATATATCTTGTACCAAATAATCAAAGTAATTTGAGAAAGATGCTGCATAAATTATTTTATTATCTTTTTAAGTCCAAAATATTAATTTCCATATGAAAGTGCCATCTGTCGCAAAACAGGAAGCCAACCATAAAGGAGAAAGGGCAAACATATATGCCCAAAGAAGGTGATACAAATCCAAACCCATGGCTGCAAGGTTATGGTTAGTGGATATGGTCACAGTTCAGCATCCAGAGTTCCAAGGGTTAAAGTGAACACGACTAAGTATAAAACTCTGTACTATAGCCTTTTCAGCCATCTAAAGAGCAGTCAACCAACAAGGACTAGAAGATCAAAACTACATCAAGCATGTAAAGAAAAATAATAGTCTCAATAAAAGCACTGTAGAGTGAAAAGTTACACAAAGTTGGACGCATTATCTCACCTTGAACATTCCAAAGACAGCTTCACTCCAACTTGTTTTCAGTAATTTTCGATATCTGTTCGGATTCAGTAGCCATATGAAATCTACACCACAGATATTTCCACGATGATTACGGTGGCTTATCCACTGCATAAAAGTTTAAGATGTCAGACACTGGAGTAAACTTGGTACTCCTACAAGCAATTATGAATATGAAAAGCAAGTCACCTTATGTGCATCAGCATCAGCGTACTGATGAGCAGTATCATATGATGATACAAATCCCTGAGATCGCAGAAACTTGTAAACATGACCTCGCTTGCTTCCGTTCCAATCTCTGAAATGGCAAAGAAAGGAGCATGTTATGAGTAATACTTTAACAATGGCTGGGATTATTTGCAAAATAACTAAAAAGAGGTTTACCCGCAGAGGATAATGGGAAGGGGGTTGAGCTTGTTTTCCTTTTGATAAGATTCCACATACTGCAATATTTTGTACACCTATTTATGGGTGGCATGACAATAAAAAAAAGCATCAGTGAGTGGACATATGAAGCAAACCATGCTATGGTTCACCAAATTAGCAGTATACGACCACGACTTGAATAAAGAGATTTGACAGACCTGCCGCAGTCTTTCCAAACACAGACTTGAATTGTGTGGAAACAACAAATGGGTGTTCACAATGAGAATTTCTTGACGAACATTGCTATTTCGACTTTGTGAGAAAGGTGCAATAAGTTCAACATGCAACAGCTGAGCAACTCGGTCTCCGAAATCATTAAATAGCAACTCTCGGTGGTTCATGACCCTAAATATGTCCCGATGGACAGCAGTCAACAAACCTGTACAATTTCAGAGGGCAAGGGGGAGGGGGAGGGGGGAGGCAGGTTAGCTAGGAAGCATAATTCTAAAATATTCTAATTCTTCACCTAGAGTTAAGATCATTTTTTTTTTCACTTTATTCACTAGGCAGTGCTAATGTCAACCCATAACATGTTGGTTCAACCCCCACATGCTCTAAAGAATTATCACGTATGCTTGTACCCAAGTCAACAAGATAATTTTATCAGCATATATGGCGTCAGATGTGCAAACGCCCAAAAAAAAGAAAATCATGGAGTCGGGCAGCAAAACTAGTACTCCTCGACTAACTACTTCGCTAACAACTCTGTTTGACGGTTTCGATTCCCCCAATCAAAACTATATCATTTCTTCTTCATTTTCATATTCCTCTGCTCTTGCTTTTCCACATCTCTTTACCTTCACTCTGTACCATTTAAGAACCCAGCAATAGAGCAATTTGCCTACTGGAAATGCGCTATTGGAATGCAGATAAAAATGAGGATAAACCAAGAAAAGAAGTTAGAAGTTAGAACATGGGGGAAAAGGATGCAGCAGGCAGGCCTCACATTGGCAATTTCAACGCAAAGTACAGATGACCAAAACCAAATGTGACAATAGTACTTAATGATGACTTCCACAGAGCCTCCCCAGTTCAATGATTTCTTTTAAAAAAAAAATCAAAATAAACGAAAAGGAAGGAGAAGGGGGGGGGGGGGGTTGAAAGGAGCCAGTACCATCGCCACGATTGTTGGTTCGCGCGAGTTTAAAAATAGTATAGCCAGCAGCTCCAAGCCTCTTGTTGTAAATATTAACAAGCTCTTCGTTTCCAACCCAAAATTCCTGTATTTGGAAAAAACATAGCACAAAAGGGGGTGTCAAGACGATGAATTTAATCAGAATTGTTAAGGAGAGGAAGGAATAACAAGAGCTACACGAGGAAAGATTACCTGGAGGCAGATAATGGAAGATCTTTCGTACAACAACCAATCCAATATCCTGTGGTTCCTGTTCAACCAATAAGCCTTCTTCTCGCTTTCCCTGATACTCTGGTCCTGCCATCCCCCACCCAAACCCAATAAGCAATCAACCTCAACAGAAAGGAAAGACCAACCAATTAATCCTTTTCGTGAAAAGAGAATGAAATAGAAAACACATACAGAGGGGGAGAGAGAGGAACCTCATGGTTGAGACGCTTGTAGATAGGGGCGAGGATGTTGAAGGTGGTACAAGAAATGCAGGTAGGATCGGCAATTGAGGAGGCTATAGCATAGCTTCCAATCCTCGACACCCTCCTACGCCTACCTTTTGTGCTAAGGCCTGTATCCCTCGTCCTTCCCATAGGAAAAAAGATAGTACTACTCTGCTATTATGCCTCCTATTTGAAAAGAAAAAAAGAAAGGAATGATATACTTGGCTCCTTAATGGTGGTCGAGGAGGAGGAGGAGGGCAGCAGCGGCAATGAAGAAAGTGAAGGATGAGGCTAGTAACAGCGTTTGAAAGAAAGAGGACGAGGTGGGGACAATCAGGGATTTTCGTTAAGAGGCAAAACCGAGACGGGAATACGATTCTGAGAGTTTGTTGGTTGTAGATGACGAAAAACAATGCGGCCACAACCAACCAAAGCTCCGCTTCCTTAAATTTGTGTAGTATATAGAGGCAAAATGCAATCACAATGGGGGTGGCTGTCCCTGTAGATTGTTATTACTACTGCAAATGAAGTTGCTCAGAGAAAAAAAGAAGAAAGAATCCAGAGAGAGCGCTATGGGAAAAAGGACGGATGACTAGTGAATGAATGATGCTGGGGAAAGAGAGAGAAGGGGGAGTGGAATTGTGGTTCTGGAAATGAATTGAAACGAATGAGAGAGTCCAATTCCCCCGCCCTGCCTCTTTTTACGGGCGGACCGTCCCTCTGTTTTTCTGTGCGTGAGAGAGATTGAGACAGATCCAGAATCCAGATGGTGTATTTGCCGGTTATTCTTCTCCTCCTCCTTTTTTCTAAAGATGTAGTATTCTAATTATGAAAAAAAAGTAGTGGTATTCTAACACACCAAAAAAAAAAAAAAAAAGTACTATTCTAACACAAAAAAAAAGAAGTATATGCTCAATGTTTATTAGTACACCCAATTCAAATACATACACTTCAAAACTCATCTTTTCTCTCTTTTTTTTTTAATGGATTTCACGAGGAGGAGAACAGCTGATATTATTAAATTTGTATAGATTTGTCTGCGAAGAAAAATCCTTGTAATACACTACTATTAGTACCAATGATAAGGATACACTCGATGTATATACAATTCAGAAACAATCCCTTTTTATATGAAAGAATTTAGTATACATTTTTCATTAAAAAAAATTGATCTTTTAAAGTTTGTTTAATAGACTTTTAATTAACTTGGTGATTACAATGTTTGTGGGTAGTTATGCATGAAAATTATTTGTGATTACATTGATTGGCAGTATCAACAATATATAATCAGATGTTAAAGGTATCTATATCTATATCTATATATATTAGACAGGTTTTTGACGAGGAACTTCCACAAACATTAGAAATCTAAATCCCTTTTTACTATAATTTTATATTTATTTTAGTTCAATAATCCTTATCTTCTCCTTATCCCTTTCCACTCTTTAATTTATGTGATCCACTAACCCACAAAATTAAAACCCTAAGTTTTAACTAACAGATAATAACCACGTCCGCAAAAAATTTACGTCTCACATTTACTACTGACACTTACTATATCACTAATAGCAATACTCACACTTATCACATCACTGATAGCAATAACTAATTGCTAATTTAAGAAACTCGCAACTACGAAAGTCACATATCCAAAAATTTAGGAGTCTGTTTGATTACAAATTTCACAACTATACGCATCTTATTATCATAATGTATTTTACTCTCATAATCATGCGCAAAACTAATGATAACCAACCCATTTTACCCATTTTCATTTGTCATCACACAAATTAAATATAGTGAAAAAAACAGTATATATCATACTCTTACCATGAATGGATCCCATTTATAAACATTTCAATCAGTGATGAAGTCAAGTTTTTTTTTAAGAGGGGTTAAAAATTTTCCTAACATAATTATTATTATGTGTTATGTTCAAATAACTTTCATCTATTTAAATATATGACATCTAAAAATATTAAATTTTAATTTTAATTATAAAGGGATTAAAAAATAAATAACTTTTTAAGAAAAAAATTAATTCAAATGTAGTTAATTCACACACACACATGCACACATATATCCATATATATATATTCTCATAATATAAACTAAAATTGTAAAAAATTAGGAGAGCCAACTTTGTTTTACACAAATATTTACACAATATAAATTACAATTTTTAAAACTTTAGGGGGGGCTATGGCCCCTATTAGCCCCCCTTAGTTCCATCATTGATTTCAAACTTGCAAGATTATAAAAGAAAAAACAACTGATCACAAAATGAATCTTACACCATAATGATTCAATTGAAATATTTAAAAAAGGTTCGGCAAGTTTACTTCCAAGATATACAAGTCTCATTGAACATTTTTTTGTAGTATGAACTGTACAAAATTCAACAGAATTAATTAAATCACCAATATTGATTTTTATACTAAAAGTTGATTGATGCAAAAAATGTTCGCGCCTTTGTACAAAATTATTAAATTGAATGCATAATATTTGTGAATATTTCATTTTGAAATAATTTTCATCTATTTAAATATATGACATCTAAAAATATCAAACATTAACACTAGTGTTTAACGATTCTAACCACTAGTAGTAGTTAAATGGGCAAAAATCATATTGCAACAGCTCGGATTTTATTTCAATAGCGACTCAGATCAGAAAAAGGACAATATTAGTCCTTTGGAAGCGCAAATACATTTGAAGTGGAGAAGAATAGGATGTCCAAAAGTTGCTGTGAAGATAAAATCAGAGTTTCAGCATTAACGTCAGGCATGAAGATTGGAATTGTGCAGAATTTTGGGGGGGGGGGGGGGGTCAGAAGAGAGAGAGTGAAATTGGATGGTTTATAAGATTCACCCTCCATGAACATCCTCTTGAATAATAGTACTACATTTCAAGAAACAACAATTACGAAAGTTAGGACCCATAAAATTCCAAAACCTTTTCCCTGCTGTGACCCTAATGGCCGAAAGCTTGATTCGACAATTTTAACGCCAAAAAAGGATAAGGCAAGAAGGAGAGCATATGAATTGAATTAATGGTGGATGACAGGGATGGTAAATACTACTACTGTCTGCTACTGCAAAAGATAGCAGAGATGCTTGTGTGAGATGGAGCAGAAGCTTCTATCTATTTTCACGTACGCAAATTTTTCCCATCAACAGTAAAGAAAAAGAAAAAGAAAAAAAAGCAGCTGGCATAATCCAATCCAGCACCGCACCATTGCAACCGCGTAGGGATGAATCATGAAGACCAAAGGGCGCGGCGGTGGAGGCGGAGAGGCTCGACTCCCTTTTTTTTTTTTTGTTGCTTGTCACGGTATCCAGGCTCGACTCCCTTTGATACATACATATATATCAAAAACAAGTACAGCTTGTGTTCAGATTCATCAATCATGCAAAGCAAAAGAGCTCTTGGGCTCTTCCTCAACCAAAACACAAACAAACCTATTTTTCTTCTATTGATTTCAGAATTTCAAAAATGTCCTTTCTCGCCAGATGCCAATTCAGAGTTGGCCATTGCCATTTTTAATTTTTATTCATCTCCAAGGCAAGTAATTGAGTCTAGTGGGATTAGAAAACCTCCGTTGACCAGATTAAGGTCAGCACTCAATTGGAAGACAAAAACATTTTGGTACTCACTAAGTACTAGTAGAGTAGTCTTCCGAGACCCATGAATGTTTTAGGTACTACAGCAATTCGTTGAACCAAAAACAAATTATAATTGGTTTGTTTGGATAGAGTATTATTTGAAATAATTACTGTAACATTTTTTGTGATGTGATGTAATGTATGTGAGATAAAAAGATAATTGAATATATAAAAAAGTAGATTGTAAAATATATTTATGATGTAAACGAAATATTATTTGAGATATTTGTACTATCCAAATTATTATTATCGTACAATAATAAAAAAGTCTGCATCATAGTACTACTACAAAAAAGAAAAGAAAAGAACAATCTATGTGGAACTCATGGCAATCGGACGGTAGATGCATTAGAGGACATCACCGGACAAACGCGAGGAAGACGACAAATGAGATTTTAAGGAGATCAAAAAAGAGGACCGTCAAAATTCATTCAAGTGGGATACAGCAACTAGGAGTACAACTAGTCGCTCATCATTGCATGGATGTGGGCCGGGCCGGGCCGGTTGTAAATTTCTACGCTCAACTTGATTGGTGACGAACCCCTCGGGGTCAGCTCGGCTGGTGAGCCTCGGGGGTAATCTTCGGGGTGGCACAGGTTCGAGTCTGGCCTCACATACCGCCTGGATGCTCTTGGGGGGCGGGGTACTTCAGGCGCAGGGGATTAGTCGGGCCGCCTTCGGGTCTTGACCCGGACACCCCTGTGTTGAAAAAAAAAAAAAAAAAAAAAAAAAAAAAACTTGATTGGTGACGAACCCGTCACGTCATTTGCTTCAGTTAATATAATATGTCCTTTCACTTTTGTCCAACATGCTTGATGAATGATGCTGCCCGACCCATATTCATTACTCTCTTCTATTACACACTAATGTGAACTAAACATTTATTTTTGTTACGCACCGGCACCTTCATGAATATTACAGCTTATTGTGTAACACAAAACCGATTCCCGCATTACAATCCAATCTAATAAAACAAAATAATCAAGAAATAAGTAATAAAGAAAGTAAAATCCAATTTGTCTATTTGATTCTTTGTAAAGTATTGGGCGCAGCCGAAAGGTGCATGATTGCCCCATTGCCTTGTGCCTTTTGCACCCCTATATCTTGTGGTGTCTCTCAAATTTTAAAGGCATAACATGCTTGTCCGTGTTCTAGTCGTCGATATATAGTTATTAATATATTTCAAGAGCCTCCTTACTTTGAGTGTGTTTGGACAGGAGATTATTTGTCTAAATATATTTACTTACATTATCATTACAATTTTTAATATATCTTTTTATCTTACATACATCAAATCACAAAAAGTGCTATAGTAAAAATATCTCAAATAATTTATAATTTAAACACATTATTTGATTTCTGTGAGATATTGTGCATATAATTCTCTCTCTCTCTCTCTCTATATATATATATATTCTTATTGGTGGACCAACAAAATGGACAAATATCAGGGGGGAAAAAGATTTTCCGTGCTTTGCTTAGAAAATTGTATTGGGGTTCCAAAAATATCCAGATATATACCCATGTGTGTGTGTTTTTTTTCCTGGTACGAAAGATGCAATTTATTAAATAAAGGGTTATTATCACTTTACCTCCTTCAACCACATCACTACTAGTTCAGTACAGTCATAGGCAGGGATGTTCCCCTAATGTCTTCCAAAATTATGGGTGGATACAAAATAATCTCGGAAGTTATGCCTTAATGCGACCTGTTGTAGCTGTCCCATGAGGGTCCTGCAATCATCATGTAAAAAAAAAAAAAAAAAAAAAAAAAAGGAAAGAATTCCTGGGTGTCAAATTTATTTTCTTTTATCAAATTAACCGCAAGTAAGGCGTCCAATTCAATTTCCAAGAGAGGGATGCTAAGTTGGACAGCCGGCGTCAGACCATCCCCTTGATGCCCAACATCCTGCCAAGGCACTTTTTTGCTGCTCCCAGATTTCTATGGAAGCCCGAAGTCCAATCCCTTAATAATCCTCCCGCCCCTGCCAATCCAGGATCATCGTGGGCCCAACGGTGAGCGTTATAAGCTTAGCCCATGCAATTGGAGGAGGCGTCCAAGAAATCAAAGATTCAATTCTAGTTGGGCCAGAAGGAGTTTCTTGAAGGGCCAGCACACAAAAGCAAAAAGGGTACTCCTTTGTGGCTTCGTTAGGGTTTAAGGTGCCATCGCCAGTTCTTTTGCACTCTCCAGGACAAGGACGAGGACGACGAGTTGTTACTGCGACTGATCGTCCTGTACAACGTTCAGCGAAGATGAAGACGATTCTGTCATCGGAGACTATGGATATTCCCGACGGTGTTAAGATTAAGGTGAAAGCCAAGCAGATCGAGGTGGAGGGACCCCGCGGGAAGCTTACTCGCAACTTCAAGCATCTCAACCTCGACTTCCAGCTCATCACCGATGAGGCCACCGGAAAGAGGAAGCTCAAGGTCGACGCTTGGTTCGGCTCCCGCAAGACCACCGCCGCCATTCGCACTGCCCTCAGCCACGTTGAGAACCTCATCACCGGCGTTACCAAGGGTTACCGCTACAAGATGAGATTCGTCTACGCTCACTTCCCAATCAATGCCTCCATCACCAACTCCAATCGTTCTATTGAGATCCGTAACTTCCTTGGCGAGAAGAAGGTATCTGCTCGCATGATGAAACATTTGGGCCTTTTCTTTTCTCTTTAGATTTGTCATTTTTCTGATTTCTTTTACATTTTCATGCATGTGAATTGTTGATTTGATTTAGTAATGCTCCGAGAGGACTTGACTTGTGCGGAGGAGTTCTTCCTCTTCCCCCTCCCTTTTGAGTGTGCCTTTTGAGTATAGTTTTTGGGCTGGACTACTAGTGCTTTGTGTTTGTTCATTTCTGGGTTCATCGTCGGATGCTTTTGACCCTCCAGTTTGAAACCAACCAAGCCGAGAATGGTCCCCAACTTGAGATTTCCGTGGTTGGGTGTGTGAGGTTGCTCGATTACTCATCTGGTTTTGGTAGTGATGTAATTGCTAATCTGGACTGCTTACCTGTTTACATTAGCTTGTCGATTCTAGTGTCCAGTTTGCTTGTTATGTGATTGTACTGTGTTTGGAATCGTTTTGTTTGTATCACTGGTCATTGGAGATGCAATAGTTTTAGTACTATTAATACTATATGCATCTTTAATTCATAGAAATGGGTAGTAGATGTTATTGGCATTATGGTTTTGACTTTAAATGAAGTAATTACTGTCCTTTGCCAAACATACTGTATTTTGATTTTATTTTTTTTAAAATTTTCTGCCCTTTTCTTTCTTTCCTGAGTTCTGCTGGAACATTCTAGACCAGTGTCGTTGAGGCTAATAAATAATGACCAGGTCATGGTTGAACCTTCCTACTAGACCAATGATGCGTGTTTGAACCTTTCTGCTCGATGTTTGTATAAACTTGTTCTCATATTATTTCTCGGCTAATCATAAACGGCTCCTCCTTTAATAAGGGTTCATTTTTGCTTTCTTTTGAAGTAATTTATTGGCAGGTTAGGATTCTCTGTTATCTTGTTAGACAATGAGGGGGACTATGGAATTGCTTCCAATGGGTTGCCTCCATTAGGCATGTTGAGATTGCTTGAAATTTCTGATAGGGAACATTTTGTAATGTATTAAGTTTTCTGCATTAGGTGAGGAAGGTGGACATGCTTGAAGGAGTCAGTGTTGTCCGGTCTGAGAAGGTTAAGGATGAATTGGTGTTGGATGGCAATGACATTGAGCTTGTTTCCCGATCTGCTGCCCTCATAAACCAAGTAAGAGTCACTCTGTGCCATATTTTTGACTTTTTTTTTTCAAAATATTTATGACATTTGAATCTGCAAGTTTTGTTCCTTCTCATTGTCTTTAATATGTAGCCCAACTGGCTGAATAGCTAATGTACTACCGTATTATGGACAGAAATGCCATGTGAAGAACAAAGATATCCGGAAGTTTCTTGATGGTATCTATGTCAGTGAGAAGGGGCGAATAGTGGAGGAGGAATGAGGAGAGTTAGTGTGCTATATTTCTTAGTTGTTCTCTTGGAGATTTGTTATAGATGACTTCTATTTTGAACTTAAAAATTTTGTGTTTCAAGGCTCTTTTCATTAGACTTTGCTTAATACAGTTATGGTTTCAAATGTTTTCGAGTTAGTTGTTTGGTTTTCTAGGACGTATAATGCTGCAAGCGAGCTGTTTTTACTGTTTTTTGTGACCGTCGTTGTAGCTTTCCGTTTATGTAGCCCGCTTGTTCAATTCGTAGCCCGAAGACACAGTAAAGTACGAAAATTACTGCTCGATGTCACCCATTCAAGTCTCGACTCTCGGGCTCAGCTTGAGATGATAGTGACAAAAAAGGTCGAAAGCAATGGGCGACTGCATTATTGGGATGGTAAATTTCATCAGAATTGGAATACAGGTGCTAAACCTTTGGTTTGACTCGTAATTTTGGTCAATTTTAGGTTTATCGGCTGTGTTGCAACTTTCCTATATATGCGAGAATATCATAATGCTTGTGATGTTCCTTAAATCTGGCTAGAATTTCTTTATTCTCCGCATAAATGAATATCTGTGACAAAAGAGGTTTGCTTCGCTTTGGCTATTTGCCTTTCCAGTGTAGAATCCTGGTCCCAGGGATCTCTTGGAATGAGATGTGATCCTTTTTGTTTTTGTTATATACGATGATAAATATTTTTGCAATATTAAATATTTAGTCACGTGCAATAAAATTAAAAGAAGAATGAGCAGGAAAACAGGAGACGCCTACTAAGGATTGTGGTGCGCCATCCCATTCACGCGAAATGTAATTAAACGCGGAAGCCCAATTTTGCTGTTGTACGGGTAAGACAATCTGGTCCTATCGGTGGCACCTTTGGACTGGCCTGTTTTGGGCCATTTAGTTGGAAATAATATGATTTTGAATGAATGTTTGTATGGTTGTTTAAAAACTCAAGAAATTAACTAATATAGTTTGGATTAATCTTATATATGCCAAGAGTATAAATGTAAAAATTAAAATGCATGCTATACAAGTAAAAATTCAAATTCAAATTCAAATTGGAATTAAATGACACACATCCAGTCTCATTAGTATACAACTTGTCAATGTACATAAAATTAACTAGCATAATTCTCACTTAAGATTTTGCATACAAAGTAAATAGCTCTTAGTGTATTCAAATGTAAGAAAATTCTATTATCAAACAAGGTTAATAGAAAATAATTAACTCATTAATTTTAAATGTTTAATGGGATTATCAAACACCACCTTCATTTATTTATTTATTTTGGTCAGGAATGATTATTAAGATCCAAATGTCCAAAACTCATGATTGCTGTGTCTTTAATTATAGAATTCAAGAGAAGCTTGTTTTATAAGGGCAGAAGCAGGAGGGAGAGAGAAAGAGCATCAATTTTGCAGATGGCTTAGAGTTTTGGCCAATTCGACAAGGAAGGAAAGCCGTTTGGAAAGAGGATTTGTACTAAGGGTCCGTTTGGTTGGACCGATAGAAGTCATTTTCCTGGAAAATCACTTCCTTCCCCATATTTTTCCAGTGTTTGGTTATTTAGTGAAAATACTTTTCAAATTCCTTTTTTCATTATTTTCCGGTGTTTGGTTTGTCAGTAAAATATTTTCTGATGTGTTTGTTGATATGTTGCAAATGTTTTCTACTTTCAAAACATTCATTTTATTACAAGTTATTTTTAGTTTCTATCCATTATAATCATATTATCATTTTTATAAAATATTTATTCATATTACACCATGAATTCTTAAATGGAATTATTAATGATACTAATTAATTGACTTTTTATCTTCCTTTTAAAAAAATCATTAAGGGGAGAAGAGTCTCTTTTATGAAAATTTAAAAGTTTAATTGATGATCACTACCGAGATCCATCAATGAAAATTTAATATAATTATTAATTGACTGCATGCATATAATTGTTAATTAAGTGAACTGTGGCAACTAAAGGTAGTAAATTAAAGGTACATGATACCAGAAGTCGCTGCCACTATGTAGTTAGTACCTCATGAAAACTAATCAAAGTTGACCGAACTCAAAGTAATACTACTCTGTTTTCTTGACATATGGAAACCAGAGTTCTTAACTCTTCAAAATATTATTCAAGTTTGGAATTGCTAGGGGCCAAGAAAAGATAATTATAAGTGTTTTGATATCCCACAGAGAGAGAGAGAGAGAGAGAGAGAGAGAGAGAGAGAGAGAGAGAGAGAGAGAGAGACGAGAGAGAGAGAGAGAGAGAGAGAGAGAGAGAGAGAGAGAGAGAGAGAGGAAGCTGGGTGGTGGAGTGGGTCTTCAATTGTCTCAATGGGAGGTGGAGTGAGGCCGTGATTTTCCATCTTTCGGTGAAAGCTGAGTGAAAGGAAAATAACTTCAGAATGATAGACAAGGAAGTTATTTTCCTTCTCTAGGTGTAAGTTCTTTTCCATTGGAAATCATTTTCTCAAATTAATTAACAATCAAACAACGGAAAATGTGGAAAAAACATTTTTCGCCCAAACAAACAGACCCTAAGTTTAGGCCGCACGCCACGGCTTAAAATTGCAAGCCCTATATTTTAGGGACTGAAATTGAAGACTGGGAAAGAGAGGTAGATATAAGAGCGTGTCCTAAATGTTGTTATCTTCTCTTAGGGGAAAAAGGAAAAAATGCAGAGTGATTCGACCGAAAAAGAACATCTTATCATGTCACAAAACAACGAACCAACGTACTAGTAATTGATTAATCACCTGTAAAGGATTGGGGAGAATCAAGGATTGGGTTGGAACCAGAAAGAACAAATTGCACGATTAATTATTATTATTATTCCTCGTAGCTATAAAAACTGATAAAGGGCCGAAGGAAATGGCAATCAACGGAAGCATTTAAAGAAAAAGTAACACTTACAGTGAGAAAGTGTTTAAACAATATCAGTAACATATGAATATTTGTACGTAAATAATGAATTAGATGCACTAATGATTACTCGTAGGGTACTAGTTTTTTTTTTTAAAAAAAAATAAAAATTTCTTCAACAAATCCTTAAGCTTTCTTTCTAAGATAAGAAGAATTGGCAGAGTAGTTTGTTTGGATTGCTTCATATTTCCCCAATTTTATTTGCTTACATCATCTTTACAATTTCCAATACACCTTTTTATCTTCCCAATATCTTTTTATCTCACATACATCACATCACAAAAAGTGCTACAGTAAAAATATCCCAAATAACTTACAATCCAAACAGAGACTTCATTTTGTTAAATTGATCTAACGGTATATATAATGCTTCATTGATGGCTAAGATTTTTGGGCTTTAACCTAATAACCATGGCTTCTTTACTTTGGGATGGTTCAATCGGTGCATGAATTTGTGGGTGAACCAAACAAAAAAAAAATGTAAAATTTTAAAAAAAATTTGTTGGTGATTTTGGAGCTAAATTTAATAACGTGGATTATTTACATGTCTAAAGTGCCCCTTCTAAAATAGTGCGAAAAATGAGTTACATAATTGAAAATTTGTATTTATTTTATACTAATATACTAGTAGTTATTTTAGGCTTCCGTTGTTTTTGATTGTTTTGTGACTAAGGCTCTGATTGATAATGCAATTCAATACTTAAATTTAATGTATTCAGATCATAATATATTCAGATGTGTTTGATAACAAAAAATTGAATATATGAATTAATTAAGTGCCACTGAATTTTATGGGCAAAACTTGTTCTCAAAAATAAATAATAATTTATTCACTTATCATTGAATATGATATACACTCAAATATTTGATTTAATATTTAACAATTCAATAATTTAATGGGTTCACATTTCAATTTTATTAAACGCACCCTAACTTTCATATTCATTGAATGGGGAGTAGTAGTAGTAGATCAATAGCGTAATGCCTTGTTTGATAATCCAATTCAATACTTAAATTTAATGGATTCAAATCTTAACATATTAAGTGGTAGTAAATTTTATTCTTAATATTAAGTGATAAGCTAATATGATGTACACTTAAATGTATTAGATTTAATATTTAATAATTTAATAAATTCAAATTTTTTTAGATTTTAATTTTATCAAATGCAACCTAAGTACTAGTATATTGTAAAGCGAAGAAAGCCAAAACTTGAAACTTGATTTGATTTCATGTGGAATTGGATAATGAAAAATCGTGACTTGGAGAAAGGGTCACACCGGGGAGGGTTTTGGTAGGGCTTTTC
Source organism: Coffea eugenioides (assembly GCF_003713205.1). Taxonomy (NCBI): domain Eukaryota; kingdom Viridiplantae; phylum Streptophyta; class Magnoliopsida; order Gentianales; family Rubiaceae; genus Coffea; species Coffea eugenioides. The sequence goes on along the minus strand of NC_040036.1, from coordinate 538,995 downwards.
AGTTTTCCCCCGCAAACTCCACTCTATAATAATACCAGTCTACTAACTACCACCACTACGGTGCACCGCATTTTTTCAATTTCACCACTGAACAAAATTTCAAAGTGGTCTTTGCGTCGTCGTCGGTCAGGGAAGATGAATATCGTGAGATCCGGTTCTCGTTCCGTCAATCAGTTGAGGCCCCTCAAAAACCTCACCCTCCTCCTTCAATCGCCGGCGATTGCCACCACCCGCGCTATCTCCACCGTTCCCCCCTCCATCCTCAACCGCTCCTCCCTCCTCTCCAACCACCTCTCTCCCCGCCAACTCTCTCCTCTTCCTCCTGCTCTCTCCGTTGCCTCTGTCCGCCACTTCCGCAACAGTCGCGACCCAGCCACCCGGTAATCAACTTTGTCGCTACCCATGATTTGTATCCGTTGGAGTAATTTTCAACTGTTTTTACCTTTTTTTTTGCGTATGAAGTTGTATATTTACTCGTTCTACTCTTATGAACTGTGGTTTATTTCCCCCTCATGAAGAAGTATATTTACTCGTCTGCTCTTTGGAACTGTGGTTTTCTGGACCTAGGTTTGAGATTTCGCCGCCCGTCAATTGGGGAATTCGAATCGTACCTGAGAGGAAGGCCTTTGTGGTTGAGCGTTTCGGAAAGTATGTCAAGACCTTAACTCCTGGAATCCACTTCTTGATTCCCTTCGTGGATCGAATTGCCTACGTTCATTCCCTCAAGGAAGAGGCCATTCCAGTTCCCGACCAGTCTGCTATTACCAAGGACAATGTCAGCATCCTCATTGATGGTGTTCTCTACGTCAAGGTCTCTTCCTCCTTTTTTTCTTCTCTTAACTACTACATGTTTAATTTACTGATTCATTTTTGGTCAAGGTTTTCTGTAAATTTTGAGTGACGCACTCTCCCCCTCCCTCTGGTTTAAAGGTTTGTTGTTTATGGTTTTCGTTTAAATTTCAGATTGTTGACCCTAAGTTGGCCTCCTATGGAGTTGAGAATCCTATATATTCTGTCCTTCAACTTGCCCAGACAACCATGCGTAGCGAGCTTGGCAAGATCACTCTGGACAAGACTTTCGAGGAGAGAGATGCTCTGAACGAGAAGATTGTGGTAAGTTTGATTGTTTGTTTTTGGTTTTCACAAAGCCCCTCCTTTCTCCTCCCAGTCTCATGCATGTTTTGTGTTGTCTTGTCAATGCATAAACCATGCAATTATTGATATTTGAATGCTAGCTGATTTTGCCAAGCCCGCAAACACATACAAAATTGACCTAAGTGCAAGACCTTTAAGCTGATTTTTGTGGTTCCTATTTGATCTCCCAAATCATTCCATGGGTGGGGGATCCTCTAGTCCAATTGTTGATCTTATATGAAGCAGTAGAAAGAGACCTTAAAGCATGAATTACTTTTTCTCCAGAGCATGGGTTGGCATGTGTTAGGGTGCTTTTTGTTATTTTCAGCTTTCGCATTGATCCATGTTTGAGCTTTAAAATTTTAGACAGGTTATGTAAGTAGCAAATTGAGATGTATATGCTTTTGCACCTTTGCCAGTACTATAGCTTTTCATTTGACCAGTTGTTTCCGCTTGTAGATAGCCATAAATGAGGCTGCCAAGGATTGGGGTTTGAAATGTCTGCGTTATGAAATAAGTATGCAATATTTCCTTGAATATAATTAAACAAATTAGTCTGGTTGCAGTAAATCCCTTCTAAACCAGGCATTTTAATTTGTTTCATCAGGGGACATATCTCCTCCTCGTGGAGTGAGGGCAGCTATGGAAATGCAAGCAGAGGCAGAAAGGAAGAAGAGGGCTCAAATCCTAGAGTCGGAAGGTAATTGTGTTCTTGGCCCCTCTTTCTGTTGAGATCAAGTTACTTTTACAAGGTGTTTAATTTGATTTGTAAGGTGTAATGTTGATAATTTTGGCAAGAGTGCACTTTTACATTTCACATATGCGCATTTGGTGATTGTACTCATCGGTAGTTGGGGAAATTCTAAGTACAAAGTTAACCGTCTCAAACAGAACTGGACCGTAGACACCTTTATCCTCTCAATCTTAACCGTTCTAGTTTAGCTGTGTTTAAGGAAGTATGGACTTTTTCCTCATTTGGAGATTCTGCAATAACTTTGCAATTTAGAATTGATATTGACTTGCGATAATTATCCAATCTAAGCTGTAACTTTGTTAACTGTGGTTTTAGAAATGGTCTGTTCAGGTTATACAAATTTTTTATTATTGAATCAGAGGAGAGCCAGAAAGGACAATATTGTGCTCGCAATTGTGATTTTCATTGAGAAAATTGATATTGAATGCATATTGACTTATTAAAGTATTGTTGCAGGAGAAAGGCAGGCAAACATAAATATTGCAGATGGGAGAAAGAGTTCCGTGATACTTGCTTCAGAAGGGGCAAAGGTTTCCGTGATACTTGCTTCGGAAGGGGCAAAGATGGACCAGGTTAATAGAGCTCAAGGCAAGTTATCCCCTCTAATATATATTGATGATGGACTTGTAATCACATAACTTCCATAACTAGCAGTTGTTGAATAGTCAGTTTTTGCAAAACTGTACAGAGGTTTAATCATAGGTTTCACCTTGTGAATGCTTGGTTGTTGTGGAATCAATTATAGAATTAATTCTGAGGGATGTTAATTAAAAATCTGTGCTTGATTTGTACCTGTCGTTGCATGTTTTGTTTGATAAGCTTGTTAAGATTTATTGATATCTTTTATGTTTATTTTGGGGGGCCTAATTAAACAGGTGAAGCTGAAGCCATTCTTGCTAAAGCAAAGGCAACCGCAGAAGGAATTGCAATGGTGTCACGATCTCTTAAGGAGCATGGAGGAGTTGAGGTATTGCAATGGAGGCTTTTATATCCGGTCTAGTAACTTTAAATTGCATATGAACTTGGGAAAATGTTTGCCAAATTTTTTGTCTTCCCGATGACATTGGAATCTTACGACAGAGGCCTTGATATTGAAAGCCACGTAACTTATGATTTCATCTAATCCTCAAAGGAATAAGTGATGGTTTGTAATATGGTTGGTAAAACATAGGATTAAGTGATGTATGTAAAAGATTTCTGGTATACTGTTTGGCAATTTTTACTAGAACATTTGCACTGTGTCCAATATTTACAGGCTGCAAGTCTGAGAGTCGCAGAGCAATATATCCAAGCGTTTGGTAACATTGCAAAGGAGGTATAGCATATCTATTCTTGGCCCTTATTCATAGGTTGCAATCTTCAAATAAGTTGCTAATTTTTTTGGTTTTTTTTTACCAAAATTGTCCAGGGGACAACACTATTACTTCCAGCAAGTGCTTCTAATCCTGCCAACATGATGGCTCAAGTAATGAGCATATATAAGAACCTTGTTAAGAAGAGTCCTACTGATGAGCTTCCAGAGATTTCAGAATCTGTAGCACTACCTGAATCATCTCCAAAGGAATCTTCTCTACCTGAATCACCTCGAAAGGAAAAGGATGAGAACTCTCAGGCTGCTGAAAACCACTCTGGTGAATCTGCTTTCAGTCTGCAAAACACCAAGAAACGTAGTTAGGTGGTAACACTTTGAGGATTTACCACGCGTTGTGGGTTTCCAACCGTTAAATTCTTTTTGTTAGCTGTGAAGGCGACAGAGGGTATTAGAGAAAAGTGCAGAGTTTCATATTTTATGGGGTGTGTTTTCTTCTTAGGGATAAATGAAAATTGAGAATAGGAACAAGCAGTTATTAACGTGACTTCTTGGAGTATTGACATGACTCGAAACTTTTTCGTATATGGTATTTTGCAATTGTTGCAATTCCGCCAAATGTTGTTTTTGCTTCATTTCTAATCTTTCTCGCTTTGTAGTCTGCAATTGTTGCAATAGCTTTGCAGTTTCTAATGGGAGAAAAACCAGATAGACGATACTAATTTCCTCTTTCCCCATTATTGCTTTTGCAATTATTCGACCTGTACTGACCCAACATGACATTCGAGTGTTGTTTTGTTTGGCTTGCTCCAAAGATATCAAATAAAAAAAATAAAAAATTAAATAGCATCCTTTTGACCTTTTATATATATATATTTTAGTATATCCTAAACTCTTTGTACGTTGGTTTTCTGTAATTTCGCAACGGGGGGTAATAAATGAAATTTGCGGCAAAATGTCACAAATAAGAAATTCGATTCGATGGACCTCTTCAGTATTTAGTTTCAACGGACATAACAAACCCTCTGCTGCGTCCCATAAAATCAAAACGAAATACTAGATCAGTAATAAGAAGGTAAGAAAAAAAAAAAAAGCCTCCGCACTTTCCCCGAAAATTGAGCTCAAACCATAAAAAATTATACCAACACATCGAGCCCACATTTTTGTCCACAAAAAAGCTACAGCTCTGCATGTTTCAGCGCTCGTTTTCTGAGTTCTACCTCCTGATTCTTGCGCCACCGCTCTTGATTGACGGGCATTCATAATTTTTCTTTTTTTCTTTTGAGGACCTTCCATGTCTATATAAGCTCCTCATTTGCATCCTCCTCACTTCAGGAAAAAAAGAAAGAAAGAAATAAAGAAGAAAAGCATTTGGGATTTCTCTCTCAGCCCTCTCCAACTCGCCTAGCTTCCCCTCTTGCTGCCCGTCGTCGAGAAATCAATCATGGGAGGCTGTGCGAGCAAACCCAAGGATTTGGACACCCAGGAGGCACCTGCTCCGGTCGAGAAACCTATCGACACCACCGAGAAGGCTGAGGTAAATATTACTCCTCCCTAGTCCCTGCTACTTGCTTGTTATATATATGTCTGCATTGATTACCACCACTTCTCCTGTAAACCATTATTTATTATTATTGTTATTATACATAAAATGTCTGCATTTATATATCCAGCAGTTTCTTGATTCTTTGACCCAAAAAAAAAAAAGTTTCTTGATTGATCGCTACTTCTATTCGTCATGCAAATTTACTTTTTGTATGATCATCCGATCCCATTCCCCCAGAAGACCACCGAGACAAAAACCCAAGAGCCTCTGGTAGATCTTTCTGAGGCCCCCAAAGTTGAGGAAGCGGCTGCAGAATCAACAAAGCCCGAAGAAGCTGCTTCTCAGGAGGAGGAGGAGAAGGAGACGGAGAAGGAGAAGGAGACGGAGAAGGAGGCCGAGGCCGCTGAATCATCAGAAGCCACTTCTTCTGCTCAAGAGATCAACAAGGCTGAGGAGCCACAAGAAAAGGAAGACAAGAAAGATGAGGCTGCCCCTAAACCCCAGGACAACTGATCACGCATCTTTCTAGTTAGCGTGCCAGGAATTACCAGATAGGGTTTGTTTGTATCGGGTGGACGTGAAATGCAATGTTAAAAATCTAGCTGCAAGTTTCTTGGGGCTCATGTAATAAAATTGCTGCATCATCAATAAAGAAAATTATTTACCCCATTAAGCACTTATTTTTATACGTCTCATTCATGATTCACGCAAAATCTGTCTGTAGATAAACGAGGAGTACAAGTAATTAGATATCCTGCAACTAGCGGCAATTTATACTATACCATGGTGCCTGCCTGTTTAAACAGTGACATTTAGTTTCAAAAATTTTCTTTGCAATGAAACGTGATTATTAACCTACAAGGTTTATATTTTGTAAAATTTCCGTGATCACATTCCGCGTTACAATTTCCGGAAACATATATAAAGCAAGAACAGAACAGAACAGAACAGAACAGCTTGGTCAACCAAAGAGTCTGTAAGCAGCAGGCAACTGCAGTTCTTTCCAATGAGAGAACAAAACAGCTTTTTGTTGAGTTTAGTTTACACAATACATAAAAGTGTAGTGCTGATTGTGAAGGCCAAAAAAGTGTGACAACGGAACGGATTTTCTTTTTGTTGTACTAATAATAATAATAATCTGGACTGGGATGAAATCTTTCTCCTCATTACTAATGGCTTGTTACGGAAATTAAGGACAAGTAATAGCGACGTACTTTCTTGGAGGTTGCAAAATAGGACGACCAGACAATACATACGATTGTATGGTAGGTAGCCATGACGACATACGATTGGTTGATGTGATAATAAATTAGTACTATTTGATTTGATTTATATGCTTAGCTAATAATTTTATATTATTATAAACAAATCATTAGAATAATTGGCACATCATTCTTACGTTGTCAATAAACAAACGATGATGGAACTTTGCCATCTTTGTCGCTAAAGCTTTGTTGGCGACTCAGAGAATCTCCATATTTACTTCCTCACGCAATTATACATTGATTAGAGTATAAAATTATTGATCTGCCGGAGTGGAATCCATTCCAGGGGGGAAATTATACAGTCTCTTGCACATGCAGATCGGCTCCCGGCACGGTGATCCAGTCTAGTCTAGTTCTAGTGCTCCAAACAAAACACACACACACACGCGCGTACATATAGGAATCAAAATTCATCATGCCAAAAGTGTAGGAATCAAAATTTGCCAACTGAAGAACTCGTATGGAAAAAAGATGGATTCTTCATACACAATTACTACAATTTTGATCGCAGCAAAAAAAAATAAAATTTACACACTATAACTTAAAATCTCAGACCACATGGTAGCGTCTGCAATAAACGAAATCAAGTATTGAAGAAGAAGAAGAAAGAAGAAGAGAGTCTGAGTCTTTATGCTGCTCAAGTATACCAGTAGCTGTCTCTTAATCAATGAAGATCGGGCATGACCGATTTACCCTTGCCCTCTCCCCCTCCATCTTCACCGTCGTCATCCTTGACCGCCATTATGACCAGAACAGCTAAAAGTGGGTAGCTGATGGTGCAGAGTGTCCAACTGACGATTAGTTGGCTCAAGAATGGAGCATTGTGTGCATCCACTTGCCAAGAAACTGCTGCACCCGCACTCTGCACTCCCCTGTAGAAACCAGCATACCTGAAACCAATATTCCCACCAATTCATCCACCACCCTCCTCTTTTTTGGCATCTAGACTACTGCTATGTTACAGTAGTAGTATTACAGTATTACTACTTATCCATATCCTGTACAGTAGTACCCGCGAGACTCTTAAAGAGTATTTTAATACTAACAGGATAGGTAAAATGAAAGGTAGTAATAACACTCGTACTAATGTTTACCTGCTGAGGACCTCAGAATTATCGGCCAGGGCTCCAATGACCCAATACACCATGCTCTGGAACATGGCATCAAGCAAACCATAGCTAAAATACAACACAAAGGGCCCTGCAAACTCTGAATCCTTAAAATCCAGCTTGACCTCGGGTTCGTGATGCCGGGAGTAACCCAGCTGCTTCGCAAGTCCGCCTCCCCAAATAGCCGTCCCAAGCAAAGCGACCACGCTAATACCCAGCAGCCCCCTCGCTCTCCTGCTTTTGAAACTGAAATCCATCAGGTACCCCACGAACACCGATCCGATCATCTCGGCCCCCCAATATAAAACATTGTTCAGCCCTCTAGTCCTCAAATTAAACAGAACCCCGTTCACGTTATTAAACTGGTAACTGTAGAAGAAGTTACTGGCCCAGGAGGCTGGCACCATGAGCAGCATTTTCCAGTTGAGGAACAATTTCAGAATCTCAACAACCTCAGTGGAGACGCTGGAGTACTTGATGCTGGTGCAGGAGGAACCGTCGTCGCGTATAACGCGACTGGGATGCAAGATCCCCAGAGAAATAATCATCCCGACAGCCATGAAAACCATGAACCCAATGTAGGTGGCGTCGTTGACGGAAGCGGCCTTGGTCCGGTGAAAGTTGAGGACGAAGGGAAGGAGGCCACCGATCACCCCGCCCATGTTGAAGATGCACCAGAACATGGAGATATAGGTGCCCCTGCGATCGTGGGGGGGATAGGAGGTCATGATGGCACCCTGGGCAGCCCAGAGGAGGCCGGCTCCTATACCGAGGAGGCCGCCGGCGACGACGGCAAAGGCCTGATGCTGGTAGTGATTGTAGTAGAGGAAGGAGCCGGCGTACAAGCCGTAAGTGGAACAGCTGGCGAAGAGGGTCATGTGGGGTCCCAAGATGTTATAGATTCCGCCGCCCATGATGCCGAAGACGGCGAAGGTGGTGTAGAGGGCGGTGAGAGCGTTGTTGGCAGCGGTGGGATCCACCTGACCTCCCCCGCCCATGCCGGAGAGGGCATTAAACATGCCAGGACAGCAAAAACACACCACTCCGATCAATCCCACCTGAACCAAGGGGGAATTGTACCTGAACAAGGACTTTTTGGGGATTTCTGGTGCTCCTCCGACTGTCGTCGCTGATGCTGCTGCTGCGACTTTTCCATTCTCTTCTTCATCCATGAGTTAGTTAATGCGATGATGATACACTCAATTACGCAGCAAAGAGGGATGAGTAAGAAATGAGAGCCTTGGAAATGATTCGATAAGTGGTACTCAATTCAGACCATAAGTTACGTACTCTACAATTTTAGAGAATCACGTCTTATAAGTTATAAGTATGCTGCAGCTAACAAACTTTCCTCGTGAAAGTGATACCTCTGCTCTAAAGTTGATTATTGCCATTGCTTAATATGCTCCAAATTCTTATTAAGTAATTCCTATTTGTAGGAGTTGAATTTGTTTTGAATGAATTGTTGATTTGAAATCGTAATGACATGAATTGCTGAATGTTCTTTTCCTAATGAAACCATCAACACGAACGAAGACATTTTATTTAGGTGGTGAATTTGTCACTAAGCTTAAGAGCAGAACAGAAAAGATGCATAATTGTCGATTTGTTTGTGTCGTAGAGTCGCTTTTAAGGCGGGCGTTGTGGGTTACTTGCAGCTGCTGAGCAAGACTATTCATTTTGTAAAGTCCTCACTCAACTCGACCGGGACAATGGAGGAAGGACAGACAGTGATAGCTAGCTCTAGCTAGAGAAACGTCAAGTTTGGCCGTTCTTTTCTTTTTTTATCGCAAGGGTGCGTATCAACGTCAAAAAAAAAAAAAAATCTTTTATGATCCCTTCATCTTCATGGCTTTATCCAGACAAAACTTCAAAGAAAATATCTTAGGAAAGATATTCCCCTTTTTCCTTTCCCTACTTACAAACCACGTAATCATCCAATTATTAACCATATAGACTAAGGGTAAATCACCCCGTGGGGTTTTCTATCCCACATCGATTGGGGGGTTGGGGTGTTTGGGTAGATAAGTCCCTCGCAGGACTTCAAAAGTTGCCGGTTTTTGAAGTTACTGTGGGGATTAGGTTTATTTGCAAAAACATGCTTACTTTCTGTAAGACAATGTAATGGAACAAGAAAACTCATTCCCAGGGGCTTGGGGGGTAGTTATCTCTTAGTAGCAGGGCACCCTGTGGGGTTTTCTATCCCACATCGGTTGGGGGGGTTGAGGTGTTTGGATAGATAAGTCCCTCGCAGGACTTCAAAAGTTGTCGGCTTTTGAAGTTACTGTGGGGATTAGGTTTATTTGCAAAAACATGCTTACTTTCTGTAAGACAATGTAATGGAACAAGACTAAGGGTAAATGCCCGGGATCCACGTCGGACGTGGTTGTCCTCCGCGTGGCGACATGGGATTGGCTTGATGGTGACGTGGTGCGAGGTGATTGGTGGCGAGTTTGGCTTCGTTGCAAGTAATTTTTTTCCCTCGTCTTTCATTCCGTTTGTTTGGTGCTGTTTTGCTGGCGAGCTTTTCACTGGAGGTCAGCAAACTGCTCCACTAAATCCACCCACTCCGGACGTCCTTCTGTTTCCCGGGGTCAGCCTGATTGTACTCATCAAAGCGGTTGCTTCTCCAACTTCATTTCTTCCTAATTCATGTGTCAGTGGTTACTTTTTTTCGGTGCCTTTTTCTCCTCCTTTCTTGCCATTTGCCTTTCATGTGGTTGCCCGATTGTCGTACCCTTTTGTATTCCCATCTACTCTCTCTATCTCGGTCTCCCTCGAACTTCAAACGACACTCTTTCTCTCTCGCTCTCCCTCTCTCAAACGATGACCAGATCCATCATTTCACCTACATGTTTTTCTTTCTTCTTTTCTTTTCTTTGTTAATCAACAAAAAGAAGAAAACAAAGAAGCCATTTTGATGTTTTTTTGGTTAATTTTTGTTTCTTTCTTTGTTTTCTTGAATTTGCAGTTACTTCCAATCACATTTTGCTTCTCATAGATTGAGGACAATGGATTGAAAGTCCACGAGAAGGAGAAAAAGAATCAATTTTCCAAGTTGTGCTATTTTCTTTAATTTATTTTTCAGTCTTTTTCCCAATTTTACTCTAGATAGGACCTTCAAATTTTTGTAAGAAAAGTTTCTGATTTCTGATCTCTTGTTTAGTACTTTAGTTTTGCTGCTGTTAACGATCTCATTTCTGCTATATATTGGAAAGATAGGGATCTCATTTTTCTTCTAATAGATTGAGGGAAAATGGAAGAAAAGTCGACGAGAAGAAGAAAAAAAGATTTAACTTTTCAAGGTTTGAATTTTTCTGTAGTTTATTTTCCAGCCATTTTGCTAATTTTACGCTAAACTAGACCTTCAAGGTTCTGCTTCCTTCTTCTTCTTCTTTTTTGCTTTTTTATTGAAGATTAAATGTTTTAATTTCTTGTTTAGTTATTTAGTTTTGTTGCTGCTAATAGTCTTATCTTGTTTTTATGTCATATTTTGATTTCTGTTTGGTAGATTGAGGAAAAATGCAAGGAAAATTCACAAGAAGAGATAGATTTAGCTTTTTAGATTGTGATCCTTTTTTCCCCCCCAATAATCTTTGCAGATCACCTAAAATTCAGCTTTCAAGTTATATTCTATTCTTTGGTTTCCACAAAGTAGCTACAGGTATTTCCTAGTTTTGCCTTTTATCTTTACTACTGCCTTCTTAACTCGGATGGTTATCATATCCTAGTTTTGCCTTTTATCTTTACTACTGCCTTCTTAACACGGATGGTTATGCATATGAGTTATACGTGGTACTGGGAGATCGAGTTTGAACTGTGCTTGGAATGGATGTCTTTTGTCATTACTTTTCTGATGCAGTAGTGATGACTCTGCTATTTTTTTAAATTTCAGACCAAGTTGTGGATTTGGACTATTTTGTGATTATTGTGATTGATTTTATAAGTGGCATTTTTCAGGGTAGCTGAGTTGGAGGCTAAAAGATTTAAGATTGCTGTTACAGCTGAAGCTCAGAGCATTTTTTATGCTCTGTCCAAAACGTAAGTTTTTATGTTTGTCATTTCTTTATTGCTGTTTCTTGATCTTCTATTGCCGGTTTGACTTTTTCAATATGATTTTTCAGTATATTTTATGAATTTTTTTCTTTGCTCTTGTATTGGTTGAAAATATTAGTTCTTTGCAGTCTTGACTTATTATTTCTATTTTGTGATAAATAAGTTATGGTAATGCTAGTGTTGTTATGACATCCAATTGTTGGCAAAAAGCAGATTTTTGCATGAACTAAATGGCATGTTATTTCACGAATTAACTGTGGTTATACACCTTCTGGTGTCTATCATCATAAAGAAATCTTTACTAATCAAAATAATTGTTTCCACTAAAAGATCATAGATATTGAGTAGATAGTATTGCTTCCATTTAAAGGTATTATCAGGTTTGAGATTCTTAATTTCATAGAGTCCATTGGGCTATTCGAATAGCTTAGCCTTGAGCATCAGATGCATCAAACAACTCAATTTCAGAAGTAGTGTTAGATGCAGAATTGTAGAGCAAAACTGCTGAACAATCTTATTCCTGTGCGGAATCTCCTTTTTAATTCTTCGAGTGCCATTGTGCATTACATGAATGTTGTATGCAAAACAAATCCATCCATGTTGTCTAAATTCATGAGAAGACTAACATATTTCTTCTTGCTACCTTCTTGCCAACACTACTAAGGGAGACGTCAGAAGATGGTTAAGGCCTTTTTTAGTGAAGCTAAAAGAAAAAGAGTCAAAAATATATACTGATATAATAGCTGTTACATGATTCTAGAAAATGCAGCATTTAAACTAAGATCATGTGTACGAAATATTATCAGTTTATTTTGCCATATGAGATTATCATATTGGGGAACATAGCAACCTTACTGACAAAACAAGGGAGAGTTGTTCTTGCAATTCTTTAGCTACACTGTTTTGATTCCATTGCAGTTATTCTTCATGCTTATTTAGGAGCTTTTCTGGGAGTATAAACAATCAAGTTTCCTGAATCAGAACTTCTGTATTATATCCTAATTCCTCGTCCTTTGTTGCATAGGGTTTGCCACAAGCTTTGTTAAACAGAATTGGATTTCTAAAGGAAGTGCTTCTTCATCCAACTCTTAATATGGGAGATGAGAAAGTGATTGCTGGTATTGCTTGCTTGATGTCAGAAATTGGTCAGACAGTGAGTGTTCGAAGTTCTCTATTCAATAGGAGTTTTACTTCTTCATGGCTTGCTTCTTATAGAATCTTGATTCCAATTTAGATTTCATAAAATCATAGAGTGGTACTAATGCTCGTCTGATATGGCCTAAACTGGTTTTTTCTGATATGATGTATCCTAGGCACCATCTTTGATTTTGAAAGCAAATCCTGAGGCAGTAATATTCATGGATGCTCTGTTGAGGTTAGATCTTGAACATTTGACAAAGATGTGCTTAAGGAGATAACGTGTATCATAGCCAGAGGTGTGTGGGTCATAATTTGATACATTTGCCTTAAAATGCTAACTTAAGCTCTCTGCATTTCTCCTGCTCATCAACATTGTAACTTTTTTTGAAAATCAGAACTGTCTTAGTAATTAAAGATGAAACAAATAGATTGGCAAACAATTACATCATTGGAGTATGAATGTTGAAGATGTTTGACCATATGAGCCTACTTCAGTAGATTTAGGGTACTGTACATCTCTCTTGTGGCATGTAAAGTGCATACTTACGTAATTCCACTGCAAAATGTCCCTTGTATGATGTTAACTTATAATGTTCTGATTTCTTATCTATGCGTGTAGTTGTGCTACTTTTCCACTTGAAGATTGGGAAAATGCTGATTGAACCTTGCAGTTCCGGTAGAAATAGTTCTTTGTTTTCCTATCTTTCTTATCATTGCCTTTTTCCATAGTGTTAGTTCCCTGATATGAGTAACCTAGTTTTGTTTGTTCCTGATGGCTCCGATGTGGCTAAAGCTGGGTTCATAGTTTACTTTATGAATTAATTATATCTCCTGTAAATTCAGCCTTTTGTTCTCTTTACATGTCAGGTCAAGTCTTGCAGGTTGCATTCTTGGGCATTATTTGAGTGGTGGAGGACATAGAAAGAATATACAAGAAGTATTTCTCCCTGCTCACTCAGCTTTACTTGATGCTCTTCTCTTGCGGGTATAGGTTTGCTTCATTTGTTTCCACTTTCATTGGATGCAGATATTTGGTTTGTCCATTTTTGTGCAAGTCTTAGTTCTAGTGGTTTATGCAAACATGCTTAAAGTATGTTCAGTGAAGGAATATATTGAAGAGAACATTGTGCAAACATGCTTAGATCATTCAAAGTTGAAGAATAAGTTGGAATAATATATTAGTACCTGTTACACCTGAGCTGGAGAATAATCTTAGTGGGTAAAAGTAGTTTATCTTTTTCCTGGGGTGGTAGTTGCTTGCGAGATTCATGGTCACTGTGTATGCTTTTAATACTTTTCATATTTACAATGCCTGTATAATTACAGTTTCTTTCTAGTACTACTAATTTTTTCCTCAAATTCCTGTAAAATACAACTCCATTTTATGACGCTAATTTTTATTCTCGCCAATATTACTAACTAAACATTAACTGGGCGTATATACCACCGCGCACAGTGGGGTGTTGCCACCTAGTACCCTCCATATGAGGAAGGAAGGTGGGACTTTCATTTGGGTTGAATTATACTTTCCAAGGAAATAATAATTTAACAATGTAATGTATACATGAGTTAATTGAAAATGACAGCAGTAAGAAAGTATTTCCAAAATTCTTTCTCAAAAGAAACAAAAGTGACAATCTAAATTAGAGTTGTAAATGAACCGATATTTTGGCATTCAAATTTGGCTCATTAAATTATCGAACCTAACTCATTTATGTAAAAAGTCAAAAATTGTATTCGAATTCATCTTATTAAAATTATCCCGAGTTTGAATTCGATCCTAATCTTAATTCATTCAATTAAACGAACGAATTGAATTCGAACTTAAATAATCCGAGCCGTACTGAGCTCACCAGCGGCTCATTCGTTTAACAGCTCTAAGTTTAAGTTGAACCTTTTCTTCCTTTCCTTTGTCGTTTTGATTCTGTTGACGAGTATATGTATATCTCCTCGTAGTGAGAGTAGTAATGATTGCCCAAATGGCATTCGATCTCCTTTGTCCTACTACCAATGATAGCACAATATAATAGCAAGGAGATGCCGGCTGGCCACTGCCGGCTAATCCCAATAAATTGCCATTCTTATGTGACGTGTAATAAAAAGAGAGAAAAAAAATCTTTGTATCCTCCCTCCCTATGATATTAGTACAGTATACCGTATCATGGGCCTGCCGGCAAAGCATGAAGCGAGGGAGGGCACCCTCTTTCAGTGCCACCTAATCTATTTCTCTCCTCGATTTGGCTCATTTTTTTTTATCTCTTTCCAAATTCAAACAAATTTCAAAATTAACTCAACTAATCGACTAGTAATGTATTGGGTTGCTTTATTCATAAATACTTGTGTTTTAAGTTTTAACACTTGACCTAATCAATGCATAATCATGGTAGAGATAAGTCAAAGATGACGAATCTTTCATGATATTCCAACAATAGTTTTTTTATATATAAAAAAGAAAAATTTTCATATCTCTTCACTCTTTTCTCACTCTCAAATGTTGTCAGGTATAGAATTTAAATTGTAGAATCGTAGTTTTTTTTTTTTTTAAAGTTCTTTGTGCAAACTGCGAAGGGCAACAAGAAGAAGCGAGACCTCCAATACCACTAAGACTGTTAGCTGCAAATAATTATAGGAGGCAATAGGTTCAGGGTAGTATTTTTTCTGATAAAACAGGCCATAGTATTCCGCCAATTCTCCATTCAGTAGTGTTCTTTGTGTTCAAGGCAATCTAATTTTAGGACTTGTAGGGTTGGCGTTTATGCTGACTATATTTGGGCAAGTAAATTTTCATGTATAGCAGAATAGAGAGTCGACATCCCAAACTCTGGAGAATGAATGACATATACACTGGTAATTCATTCTCTCAACAAACAAAGTAGAGCAAATTACGCCAAATATCATTAAACTATACGCTAATACTTGTTTAGGTCATTAAACTATTTTGTTAGCAAAAAATGTCACCGAACTAACCAAAGTGCATGTTTTGTAGCATTCCGTGTAATTTCACCGTGAAGACAAACGGAATAACTGACACGTGAGTTGCAGGCTTAATTTTTAAGGAGCAAAATCGTGAGTTCAACTTCTTGATTGAAGTTTGTCTTCACAAACAGGCCCCGCCTTTTAGGCCAACATCATTTATGGTTCTCTGATACCATTAGCCATAAGGAAACAACTGGTATTCATAAAGCAAGGGGGATTCACTAGCAATAGCAGCTCCTTCTCCCAACTCTATTGTTCTCACCTGCCCTGTCATGTCTTAGGGATCCAAGCCTTCTTTCTTGATGAGAAGAGGTCCGGCCAAAGCAAAAGAAAGAGGAGAGGACTTCCTATTCCTAATAGGCCAGCCTCCCACATTGTGAAAGAAGAGTATTTTCTCTCATATTCACTTCTATAGAAGTAGTTCGCTTAGCCGTAGCTGAAGCCATAGATCTTGCTCGGAATGCTCCCAAGGTTCATCGGTCGGATTGGAAAAAAGAATGGCAAAGGATGGTCGTAGATCAGGGCTTTCTTCAAAAGGAGGAAAGGGCCATTTTGACTGGAGCCATGGGCCTAAAATGAGTCTTTAGTTGCGGGAACAAGCCCAAAGCAGGAAGGGCATTTTCCTTATTTAGCTGTGGGAACAAACCCCCCTTTAAGGTGTTATTTTCTTGACAGGAATCAACATAAAATTTACCTATTGCAGGAAGCTTTGATAATCAAACGTGCAAAATAAATGTCTACCAAAAATATATATGTGTATATTATAAGCAAAAAATCTAAAGCTATAAATAAAAATCAAGAACAGAAGAAAAATCGCTATTTCTAAGATTTTTTGCTTGAGATTTGGAGCCCATGACTTCACTGAGGTCAAACACAATACAATAGGGAATTTCCATCTTTCTGCACAAAGTAGGAAGCCGAACAACCAACTTGATTGGGTCCACATCATGAGCAATAACCACCAGTTATGCCTTGTTCTGCCTAAGGATCCTCTTCTTCCTCTAGATCCGGACGTTGAGTGGCCATTTGATGAACTTGGTGAGATCCTTCTTTGGTGGGAGGGTTCCTTCAATTCTAGACTGCTTCGAACGAATCTTGAACAAAGGATTCACCACATTTTCGATCTTCTCCTTTTGCTCACGGCTCCTCTTTTTGCTAATCTACAACACCTGACTATCTTCAACTTCTACCTTGACTTCCTCTTTCTTCAGCCCACAAAGATTGGTTTTCAAGACATTAATTTCTAGGGTTTCCTTCCAATCAATGCAAGCGCTTGCAAATGTTGATGTCAATGGAGAAATCCTGCATATTTTTCTTTCAATTGAAAGTTAGAGGAAATTGAGATTCCCAGTTGAAGGGGTTCGTCATTGTGGCTTCTTTAGTGCGCTCAAAATTTTAAGACGAGTTTGCCCTTCAAACCCTACACTTGCATCACGTGATATCTATTCTGTTTGACTTCACGGTGAAATTACACGAAATGCTACAAAACATGCATTTTGATTAGTTCAGTGACATTTTTGGCTAACAAATAAATTTAGTGGCCTGAACAAGTACTGGTGTATAATTTAGTGATATTTTTAGCGATTTGCTCAACAAAGTAATGGCATCTAAGAAATAAGCCGTGACCCAAGCTGGTTGAGGCTGATGGATGCAATCCGAGGGGCAAAATTTGTCTGCATGCTTTGGATTCCAAAGCAATGGTTAGCAAAATTTATGTGAGGTGAGGTATGGCTTCTAGGATTGGAAAAACACAACCAGGGCAGAGGGCTGCTTCTGGGAACGACTGAATCCAGTCCGAGTAGGCGGAATTGTTCCTGTAGTCGTCTACCTGCTTTTGTTGGGCTCAAATGTGCTTTCCTGCATTGCTTCTTTCATTTGCTCCGACGCCGTGAAGAATTTTCCCCATCACCAATTTTTTTAGGCATAGTTTCCAGGGTTAATATTAGTACCACATTATTAGATCGAGCAAATTATCCGGATAGCCATTAAACTTTTGAAATTATCAAATTTTGGCCATTGAACTATTAACAGTTTAGTTTTCACCACCGAACTATCTAAAGTTTAGATTCTGAATCATTCCGTCAAATTTAATCATTAATTATGTCATTTTCTTTTATCGCGTGAATCGTGCAAACACTCGTATCTGTCATATTTAACGATAAAATCTAATGGAATGATTCGAAATCTAAACTTTAGATAGTTTAATAACTAAAATCAGACTTTTAATAGTTCAATTATCAAAATTCGATGATTCTAAAAGTTTGGTGATCATCCAAATAATTTAATCTATTACAACTGATGGATTACGACACGTACACAAAGCACATCGAATATCATACCCAGGCGATGCATCTAAACTAAGGCACAAGGCCCCAGAAAAAAAAAGTAAACAATGTTAAGTTGGTAGTATATTAAACATCGAATTATACCATTAAATTTTAACTCGGTCTTTTTCTCTCATTAAAAAAAATAAAAAACTAAAAAGAAACCTAATCATGTTCAATAGAATTTAGGTAAGTATAATTCCTCAAACCACCAAAAAAAAAACTCAAACCTCAAGACAGTTTGAGCTGAGCTACAAAATCAAATGAATAAATAAAAGTCACTATTAAAAGTAAAGCATATTATTAGGAATAATTGAACTCCACAGAAGAAGAGATTTAAGTCGATTACAACAAGAAGTGGTATAAATCTACAATGACAAACTATCATTTTGGGAGGAGGTAAAAGAGGAGCAGTTTAATTCAACTTAGATTGAATGGAAATTGCATCGAAAGAAGGAATCTAAAAGAGCCTGGAATTAATTGCTTCGGTCGTTCTCGTCCCTGAAGTGTTGATTTTCAATTTCATGTTGGGTACCCGTACCGCCAACCCAGCCAAGATCCAATGTAAGGTCCAAAAAATAGAGCAAGAAAACGAGAAGAACGCAACACAAGAACATAGGAATGGGTCCAAAGATCCAAAAAGAAAGTTGAGAAGAGAAGTACAAGGCCCACAAACTAAGCGACTAGAAATAGCTTCCCCTATTCACAATGGTGGCGACGTAGTCAGGAGTGATGCAGTAGTGATGCGCTTGGCGGGAATGGTGGGTCGGTGGGGACATTGATGAGGATGCTAGCGTGGCTGTAATACCTTATGGACTGAACGTTAAACAAGAATGCAACCAGGAAGCATACCAGTATGCTAAAAAACTTGATGGAGAACGCCAGCTGGCTTTTATCTCCCACCACATCGAGAAACCACATCCCCACTGAAGAAGAAGAGGAAGAATCAGGCTCATGATCATGCTCACCTCCCATTGCCTGCTCATGCCAGTCATCAATACTGCAATGACAGAATTGAGCATAATGGCCGTCGATGCCAACAGGGTTGATGCCATTATGTTGTTTCTCAATGTTTGCACCGCCAAAACCCCATTTTTCGACGCGTCCTGCAACCAATTAATGAATCAATCCCATTCGTACAATTTCATGTCTGTACAATTTAAACGTTGGATGAATGATAACTAAACAAAATTTGAATTTGAAATTCAAAATTTAAACGTTTGATGAATGATAACTATACAAAATTTGAATTTGAAATTCAACTTTTGTACACATATCATGAATCAAACGGTGATAGTGTATACATTGTCAGTGTGTATAAAATTTACTCAAATTCCTGACCACAACTCTTACGAAATAAAATACTCTACTGACTTTGTTAAGTTACTATTATTAACTAAATAATAGAAAGATAGATGAGCTGTACAAAAACAATGAAGCTCGAAGGAGAACAACTCCTTAATTAATATTCCCAAAACTAAATAGATATAGGCATCTAGAGCTTTTAATGAATCCAACTATTTGAGAACATATTTGAGTTTGAAAAAAATTGAATCGTTTAATAAATAAATCGAATTCGAACACAATATTAGACTTGTTTTATAATCGAGTCGAACATGAACTGTTTGCGAACTATTCGAACAGTTCATAAACACACATATAATTATAAGAACAAATAACTACAAATATAAATACATTTAATAATATAATATTAGCACTTGACTTAAGAATATTTTTTCTATGTGTAGTATAGTCTTAAGAATTCAAAGAATAAAGGATTAAGTGTTGTCATGAAAGAAAAAGGGAAAGAAATATATGGCTTGCTAGAGGATAAGAAACATATATAGCTTGTTATGTAAGTTAAAAGATATCAACATGTATATAGTTGTTTGTGGTTCATTTTGAAAAATTATCAGTAGATATTGAAATTAGTTCAATAAATATCTCATCCATAGAATGAGAGAGAGAATTGGAAAATGTTATTTTTAAAAAAATATAATTAAATCATTTTCAAAAGATCATTTAGTTTAATGAGTTGAGCTTGAATTCAAAATTGAATATTTATACAAATTAACAAGTCAAATTTAAGTAACATTTATGGTTCTTTTAATAGTTGATCGAACTCGAACTTTGGCACATCATTAAGCGTATGCTTACGCTGTCAATAAACAAACGATGATGGAGCTTTGCCATCTTTGTCGCTAAAGCTTTGTTAGCGACTCAGAGAATCTCCGTATTTACTTCCTCGCGCAATTATACATTTGTTTGGATAGGGTATTATTTGAAATATTATTTGAAATAATTACTGTAGCACTTTTTATGATGTGATGTATGTGAGATAAAAAGGTGATTGGGAATATAAAAAGGTGGATTGGAAAATGTATTTATAATGCAAGCGAAATATTATTTGGAATAAATTTTATATCCAAACACATAATTCTCTTGCAGATGCAGATAGACTCCCGGCACGGTGATCCATTCTAGTCTAGTTCTAGTGCTCCAAATAAAACACACACACACGTACATATAGGAATCAAAATTCATCATGTCAAAAGTGTAGGAATCAAAATTTGCCAACTGAAGAACTCGTATGGAAAAAAGATGGTTTCTTCATACACAATTACTACAATTTTGATCGCAGCAAAACGCTGGACATTTTGTTCACACTTAAATTAAAAAAAAGTTACACACTATAACTTAAATCTCAGACTACATGGTGGCGTCTGCAATAAACGAAATCAAGTATTGAAGAAGAAGAAGAAAGAAGAAGAGAGTATACCAGTCAGCAGTAGCTGGCTCTTAATCAATGAAGAGCAGGCATGACCGATTTACCCTTGCCCTCTCCTCCTCCATCTTCACCGTCTTCATCCTTGACCGCCATTATAACCAGAACAGCTAAAAGTGGGTAGCTGATGGTGCAGAGTGTCCAATTGACAATTAGTTGGCTCAAGAATGGAGCATTGTGTGCATCCACTTGCCAAGAAACTGCTGCACCCGCACTCTGCACTCCTTTGTAGAAACCAGCATACCTGAAACCAATATTCCCACCAATTCATCCACCACTCTTTTTTGGTATCTAGACTACTGCTATGTTACACTAGTATGACTGCTACTTTTCTATATCCTGTACAGTACACGCGAGACTCTTAGAATGTTTACCTGCTGAGGACCTCAGAATCATCCGCCAGGGCTCCAATGACCCAATACACCATGCTCTGGAACATGGCATCAAGCAAACCATAGCTAAAATACAACACAAAGGGTCCTGCAAACTCTGAATCCTTAAAATCCAGCTTGACCTCGGGTTCGTGATGCCGGGAGTAACCCAGCTGCTTCGCAAGTCCGCCTCCCCAAATAGCCGTCCCAAGCAAAGCGACCACGCTAATACCCAGCAGCCCCCTCGCTCTCCTGCTTTTGAAACTGAAATCCATCAGGTACCCCACGAACACCGATCCGATCATCTGGGCCCCCCAATAGAAAACATTGTTCAGCCCTCTAGTCCTCAAATTAAACAGAACCCCGTTCACGTTATTAAACTGGTAACTGTAGAAGAAGTTACTGGCCCAGGAGGCTGGCACCATGAGCAGCATTTTCCAGTTGAGGAACAATTTCAGAATCTCAACAACCTCAGTGGAGACGCTGGAGTACTTAATGTTGGTGCAGGAGGAACCGTCGTCGCGTATTACGCGACTGGGATGCAAGATCCCCAGAGAAATAATCATCCCGACAGACATGAAGACCATGAACCCAATGTAGGTGGCGTCGTTGACGGAAGCGGCCTTGGTCCGGTGAAAGTTGAGGACGAAGGGAATGAGGCCACCGATCACCCCGCCCATGTTGAAGATGCTCCAGAACATGGAGATATAAGTGCCCTTGCGACCGTGGGGGGGATAGGAGGTCATGATGGCACCCTGGGCAGCCCAGAGGAGGCCGGCTCCTATACCGAGGAGGCCGCCGGCGACGACGACAAAGGCCTGATGCTGGTAGTGATTGTAGTAGAGGAAGGAGCCGGCGTACAAGACGTAAGTGGAACAGCCGGCGAAGAGGGTCATGTGGGGTCCCAAGATGTTATAGATTCCGCCGCCCATGATGCCGAAGACGGCGAAGGTGGTGTAGAGGGCGGTGAGAGCGTTGTTGGAAGCGGTGGGATCCAACTGACCTGCGCCGCCCATGCCGGAGAGGGCATTAAACATCCCAGGACAGCAAAAACACACCACTCCGATCAATCCCACCTGAACCAAGGGGGAATTGTACCTGAACAAGGACTTTTTGGGGATTTCTGGTGCTCCTCCTCCTCCTCCGCCTGTCGTCGCTGATGCTGCTGCTGCGACTTTTCCATTCTCTTCTTCATCCATGAGTCAGTTAATGCGATGATGATATACTCAATTACGCAGCGAAGAGGGATGAGTAAGAAATGAGAGCCTTGGAAATGATTCGACCATACATGTATATGTGTGTATATATATATGAAAGGGATTCAGAAATCAAAAGGAAGAGAAGGGCCGCCCTCCCGGGGGGGGGGGGGGGTGGTGTAGGGGAGTTGGAAGAGAGTATTAGTGCGGTGTGGATAGGAATTAGCAGTTCGAAGAAGAAGCGAAGCGAGGAGGGCACGAATTTTATTTAAGTGGAAGTTTGGATTTTGCAAATACGTGTATTATTATATTATAGGGAGCATCGAAGTCCGGACTAGATACACCTCCCAATTCAAACACAAACCAATCTGCAATCAAGTGAGTGAGTTCAACAAATATTCAATTCAGACCATATGTTATATGTACTCTACAATTTTTTGTCTTAAATAAAATTCTACCTATTGGGAAAATATCTCAGTATGAAAGTGATACCTCTGCTCTAAAGTTGATTATTGCCATTGCTTAATCTGCTCCAAATTACTTCTTATTTTGTACTTATTAAGGAATACCTATTTGTAGGAGTCGAATTTTTTTTTTGGAATGAATTGTTGATTTGAAATCGTAATGGTCATGAATTGCTGAATGTTCTTTTCCTTAATGAATCCATCAACACGAAGGAAGACATTTTATTTAGGTGGTGAATTTGTCACTAAGCTTTAGAGCAGAACAGAAAAGATGCATAATTGTCGTTTTGTTCGTGTCGTAGAGTCGTTTTTAAGGCCGGCGTTGTGGGTTACTTGCAGTTGCTGAGCAAGACGTATTCATTTTTCAAAGTCCTCGCTCAACTGGACGGGGACAATGGAGGACGGACAGCCAGACAGTGATAGCTAGAGAAACGTCAAGTTTGGCCGCTCTTTTCTTTTTATCGCAACGGTGGGTATCAACGTCAAAAAAAAAAAAAAAAAAAAAAATCTTTTATGATCCCTTCATCTTCATGACTTTATCCAAACAAAACTTTAAAGAAAATATCTTAGGAAAGATAATTCCCCTTTTTCCTTTCCCTACTTAGGTTTACCTACTTAAGAACCACGTAATCATCCAATTATACCCTCCATGTGAGGGAGCAAGGTGGGACTTCCGTTTGGGTTGCAAATTTTCGGAATTGTCTTAACGAGGATATACTAATTTAATAATGTATTGTAGACATTTGTTTGGATTGGATTTTATTTCTCCAAATTTATTTGCTTACATCATCATTACAATTTCCAATACACCTTTTTACCTTTCCAATTACCTTTTTATCTCACATACATCACATCACAAAAAGTGTTACAGTAAAAATATCTCTAATAATTCACAATCCAAACAGACATATTTCCAAAATTCTTTCTCAAAAGGAAAAAAAAAGTGGCAATATAAATTAGAGTTGTAAACAAACCGATCTTTTGACATTCAAATTCGGTTCATTAAATTATCTAACCTAACCCATTTATGTAAAAAGTCAAAAATTGTGTTCAAATTCAATCCTGATCTTGATTCATTCAATTAAACAAACGGATTGAATTCAAGCTTACATAATCCGAGCCGTGCTGAGCTCACCAGCGGCTCATTCGTTTAACAGCTCTGAGGTTAAGCTGAACCTTTTCTTCCTTTCCTTCGTCGTTTTGATTCCGGTGACGCGTATATGTATGTCTCCTCATGGTGAGAGTGTAGTGGTGATTGCCCAAATGGCGTTCCATCTCCTTTGTCCTACTGCCAATGACAGCACAATATAATAGCAAGGAGATGCCGGCTGGCCACTGCCGGCTAATCCTAATAAATTGCCATTCTTATGTGACGTGTAATAAAAAGAGAAAAAAGAAAACGGATATTTGCTAATCTTTGTATCCCACCCCCCCCCCCCAATTTCTTATTATATTAGTACAGTATATCGTAGTCTGAGCCTGCCGGCAAGGCATGAGGCGAGGGAGGGGCATTGGTTTCTCGCCATTTGCCGACCCAAAAGCGTTCCTTTGAGGTTTTTCGTTCCCCGGATTAGTTGGAATCTTGGAACTGACACATTTTTTTATTTTTCCCGTTCCTTACGCAAGACCATAGGTGCATACTGCATAGAAATTCTTAATGCTTCCTCAGTACTACTATTTCCATGAGTTGGCCACAAATATTCACATTTTGTCGTATCCCGATTTGACTTTTTTTTTTAAAAAAAAAAAAAAATGTTTTTCAAGTGTTATCCAACCTCTCTCTCTCCTCGATTTGACTCATTTTTATCTCTTACCAAATTCAAACAAATTTCAGAATTAACTCAACTGGTGGACTAGTAATGTACATAAATACTTGTGTTTTGAAGTATTCAGATGCACCAGTAGTATTTTTTCTGATAAAACAGGCCGTAGTATTCCGCCAGTTCTCCATTCAGCGGTGTTCTTTGTGGTCAAGGCATTCTAATTTTAGGAGTCGCAGGATTGACATTTATGCTGACTATATTTGGGCAAGTAAATTTTTCATGTATAGCAGAATAGAGAGCCGACATCCCAAACTCTGGAGAATGAATGACATATGCACTGGTAATTCATTCCCTCAACAAACAAATCAAGTAATGGCATCCAGGAAATAAGCGGTGACTCGAGCTGGCAATATGAGGCTGAAGTTGAGGCTGGTGGATGCAATCCGAGGGGCAAAATTTGTCTGCATGCTTTGGATTCCAAAGCAATGGTTAGCAAAATTTGTGTGAGGTATGGCTTTTAGGATTGGAAAAACACAACCAGGGCAGGGGGCTGCTTCTGGGAACGACTGAATCCAGTCCGAGTAGGCGGAATTGTTCCTGTAGTCGTCTGCCTGCTTTTGGTGGGCTCAAATCTGCTCTCCTGCATTTGCTTCTTTCACACCGTGAAGAATTTTCCCCATCACCAATTTTTTTTTTTTTTTTTTTTTTTGAGGCATAGTTTCCAGGGTTAATATTAGTGCCACATTATTAGAATCCAAAAACACGTACACAAAGCACATCGAATATCATACCCAGGCGATGCATCTAAACTAAGGCCCCAAAAAAAAAAGTAAACAGTGTTAAGTTGGTAGTATATTAAACATCGAATTATACCTTTAAAATTTCTAAATTTAAAGGTAACTCGGTCTTTTTCTCTCATTAAAAAAAATAAAAAACTAAAAAGAAACTTAATCGTGTTCAATAGAATTTAGGCAAGTATAATTCCTCAAACCACCCAAAAAAAAAAACTCAAACCTCAAGACAGTTTTAGCTGAGCTACAAAACCAAATGAATCAATAAAAATCACTATTAAAAGTAGAGCATATTATTGGGAATGATTGAACTCCACAGAAGAAGAGATTTAAGTCGAAAATAGAGCATGAATTACAACAAGGAGTGGTAAAAATCTACAACGACAAACCATCATTTTTTTTTTGGTTGGTTGTGGGGGGGAGGTAAAGGAGGAGCAGTTTGATTCAACTTAGATTGAATGGAAACTGCGTCGAAACAAGGAATCTAAAAAGAGTGGAATTAATTGCTTCGGTCGTTCTCGTCCCTGAAGGGTGGATTTTCCATTTCATGTTGGGTACACGTACCGCCAACCCAGCCAAGATCCAGGGTAAGGTCCAGAAAATAGAGCAAGAAAACGAGAAGAACGCAGCACAAGAACATAGGAATGGGTCCAAAGATCCAAAAAAAAAGTGGGAAAGAGAAGTAAAAGGCCCGCAAACCAAGCGACCAGAAATAGCTTCCCCTATTCACAGTGGCGGCGACGTAGTCAGGAGTGACGCAGTAGTGATGCGCTTGGCGGGGATGGTGGTCGGTGGGGACGTTGATGAGGATGCTAGCGTGGCTG
This sequence comes from Coffea eugenioides, assembly GCF_003713205.1. Classification (NCBI taxonomy): domain Eukaryota; kingdom Viridiplantae; phylum Streptophyta; class Magnoliopsida; order Gentianales; family Rubiaceae; genus Coffea; species Coffea eugenioides. The sequence continues at coordinate 513,188 of NC_040036.1, read as the reverse complement.
TAATACCTTATGGACTGAACGTTAAACAAGAATGCGACCAAGAAGCATACCAGTATGCTAAAATACTTGATGGAGAACGCCAGCTGGCTCTTGTCTCCCACCACATCGAGAAACCACATCCCCGTTGGAGAAGAAGAAGAAGAATCAGGCTCATGATCATGCTCACCTCCCCATTGCCTGCTCATGCCAGTCATCAATACTGCAATGACAGAACTGAGCATGATGGCCGTCGATGCCAACAGGGTTGATGCCATTATGTTGTTTCTCAATGTTTGCACCGCCAGAACCCCATTTTTCGACGCGTCCTGCAACCAATTAATGAATCAATCCCATTCGTACAATTTCATGCCTGCAACTGCATTTTCCGTTCTTATTACTCCCCACTTAACTACTAGTCTACTATATACCGTATTTCACTCGCTCCGTCATACTTCTACTGTTACATTTCCATGTCTCTTGTTAGTATAATAATTACAACAAAAAGGAAACCAAAAAAAATAAATAAATTGCAAAAAGGTAACAGGTGATGATGAGCGTAATATTTCGTGCGACGAGATATCTAATCGATCAGAGATTTGGTGTTTGAAATAACTTTTTGCATGCCCGAATTGGATTTGAATATACGAATAGAATGATTAACAGTTTGAAAAGAAACAGAAAAAAAAAAAAAAAGGCCGGGCAGGGGGACGAACCTTCATCATCGCCTGAACCCAGAAGCGGCGATTGATGGCATTGATGCCGATGACGGTGCTAGTTGGGAGCTTCACGATCTGATGGAAAAGCCAAACGTGATATACCAGCATGCCCCCGAGCCCAACTGGCACTAACACGTAATCAAGAACCTTTTCCTCCATCTGGTGATAATGTTACACAAATAATCCTCTAATGAAATAGTAAAAACCAATTATATGCATTTACTTGAAAGGAAAAACATTTCAGGCGAGTAAAGGATCTCTGCTATTTTCTGGTCTCAGTCGAAATGCTCTCCTAAAATAATGGTGCTATTATAGGGTTTCTCCCCTCCTAAGCCGCCGCGTGGTCGTTTCGTTGGGGTGGCCGAGAGGAAAGGTGGAAGTGTCCAACTGCAACACGGGTCTCTGCAACACGGGGCTCCGTGGGACTAAAGATTTCACCTCTTCACGACTTACACTTACGGAGCTTGTAGCGTCATGCTATCACACGACGAGGGATGGGAATACTGCAAAAGGACCAAAATTCCTGACCCCAACTCTTACGAAATAAAATACTCTACTGACTTTTATAAGTTAATATTATTAACTAAATAATAGAAAGATAGATGAGCTGTACGAAAACAATATGAAGCTTGAAGGAGAACAACTCCTTAATTAATATTCCCAAAACTAAATAGATATAGGCATCTAGAGCTTTTAATGAATTCAACTATTTGAGAACATGTTTGAGTTTGAAAAAAATTGAATCATTCAATAAATAAATCGAATTCGAACACAATGTTATACTTGTTTTATAATCGAGTCGAACATGAACTGTTTGCGAACTATTCGAATAGTTCGCAAACACGCATATAATTATAAGAACAAATAAATACAAATATAAATATGTTTAATAATATAATATTAGCACTTGACTCAATAATATTTTTTCTATGTGTAGTATAGTCTTAAGAATTCAAAGAATAAAGGATTAAGTGTTGTAATAAAAGAAAAACGGAAAGAAATATATGGCTTGCTAGAGGATAAGAAGCATATATATGGCTTGTTATGTAAGTTAAAAGATATCAACATATATATAGTTGTTTGTTGTTCATTTTGAAAAATTATCAATAGATATTGAAATTAGTTCAATAAATATCTCATCCATAGAATGAGAGAGAGAATTGGAAAATATTATTTTTTAAAAAATATAATTAAATTATTTCCAAAAGATCATTTATTTTAATGAGTTGAACTTGAATTCAAAATTGAATATTTATACAAATTAACAAGTTAAATTTAAGTAACATTTATAGTTCATTTAATAGTTGAACTCTAACTTTATTCATATAATATACGAATAAAGATGGAATACCAAATATTCGACTCCTTAAAAAAGTCTATAGCCACCGACGACAAACAAGGCATTGGGAGGCCTGGGTTCAACACACTGTAGCCCGTTCACAAAAGGGGCCTTAAATTCAGAATAGGGACACAGGTCGCAAAATGGTCCAGAATTTGTTGATGGGCCTCTCTCTTTATGACAAGAGGATGAGGCCACAAATTCACAAAGAAAGGGGGCTTGATGTGTGTGAACCAAAAAATCACATGTCTAGGCGTGTTTTGTCAAATTTGTGGCCCAATGTATACTGTGCCATCAGAGAAAACAGATAGGGATAATGGTCTTAATTTCGAGTCTTGTAAATAGGGCTAATTCCTTAGATTACAACTGGAAAAAAAAAGTCGGTGAATTGTTGTTGTGATAAAGTTGTGTTTTCATACTATACCTACCGTGCTGACGAAGTACAGCAGGGAAACCAAATTTTTTTTTTTAAGGCAAAGGCTGCTGTGCTTAGTCAGCACGGTAGCCAATAATTAGCCACCAATGGTAATTGTTCTTTTTTTTTTTCTAGTTTAATCAATTGTTCTTAAAAGAAAGTTTCCAATTTGTATCACGCTTTTATGTGTTGATCATATTTGGGCTATCCACGCCCCACTCCATGGAGCTTTACTTGTCCTTTTGGCGAATAGGCATGTCATATATGTATATTGGTGATTGGTGAGAATATACACCTTTATCTCAAACAATCTTCTTGTATGAGATTAATGATATAGTGGAGTAATTAATTGCATAATTTCTCTAGTTGGTGGAATCAAATAACATCTTAGGTGTTATTAATGAAACTAAATAATGACAAAGCCAAAAAATCATCTCAAAATGTACATACATAATATAGAAAGCAAAAAATGTTCTCAACTTTAATGAAGATGTGATGAAAGAATGTCAGCTTTTTTTAATGTATTTTGATGAAATAGCAAAATCAGAGTTGGAACTAATATGATTTAATTCAATAGTTAAAACAGACAAATCTTAGAGTTGATTAACAAACTACGACAAGACAATATACACAAAATTGTCTTCAAACTGTATGTAGAAGTTTATTGGTAAACTTCTTCATGACCTACTCATAATCATTTCCTTCTCTGAGTGCATCACAATTTTCATAGCACATCAGCAAGTATTTTTAAATAAGACAAAATCCGATTCACAATAGTAATTCAAAAAGAAGTAAGAAGTAGTTTTGATGGAACTTATATTAATATAACACCATGACGGATATGCAGAGGATAGGGCGAAAACTAGTTGAAGTATTGATTTTGAAAACATATGTTAAAAAAAAAAAAGAATAAATATTGTGCTTAGTAAGCACAGTAGCCCGCTGACGTGATGACTAAGCACAGTAGCATTTGCCATTTTTAAAAAAACTAATAACGGCGGCCCTTGGTGGCTTTAATTATTAGCTGCCGTGTTGACCAAGCGCGGTAGCCTTGGCCTTTTTTTAAAAAAAAAAAACTTAGTTGTTCAGCACAGCAACCTTTGCCTTTTTTGAAAAAAAAAAATTTGTTGCTCTGCATGTCAGCACGATAGGTACAGTGTAGAAACACAACTTTGTCAAAGTAACAATTCACCGAATTTTTTTTTCCATCTATATAATCTACGGAATTAGCCTGTGAATGGAGAGATAGTAGTAATTTCATAACCTGTAAAAAAACCTATTTGTTTTTTACCTTGACTAATTCGGCACGTGAATGTGAACGGGCCGCCATAATTATAGTGAATAAGGTACTAAATTGTTTGCTATAGTGATCAATCAAACCGAGGCACTATTTTGTTTCAAAATGCATACTACATATAAAAGTGTGAGGTTTCTCAGTGTTATGTCATTCTGTGTTTTGATATTCGTACCTTTACTTTATTATATGAAGGGTAAAATGATCAAGTTCTCTAACAAAAAAAAAAAAGCTGGAAAACCTGCCCGTACAGGTTTGTTTGGATAGTATATTATTTAAAATATTATTTGAAATAATTATTGTAGCACTTTTTATGATGTGATGTATGTGAGATAAAAAGTAGTTGAAAATATAAAAAGGTAGGTTGGGAAATGTGTTTGTGATGCAAGCGAAATATTATTTGGGATAATTTTGGTATCCAAACACTTATTTTTCCATTTTTCTATCCTACACTCTTAATGCTTGTCTTATGCATAATTAGTAAAACATGGGGCGGATATAATATGAGATACTATGCTCATATTATTAATATCTCATGTTATATCAGTCCTATGTTTTACTTACATATTATTTTTTGGATAATAATTATTTGTCCAAATAATTTGCTTTCGCATCCACTGTTAGTTAGTGTACTTTTTTACATGTACAATACCTCTACTTTGTCAAAAAATATTTGACTTATGTCATAAACATATTTCTTAATCCACATTTTTATATTTTTAACAATCTTTTTATCTTATATACATCATATCACAACAAATAATACAATAATTATTTCAAATAATATTCTATCTAAACAAACTCAGTACTGTGTATTTGGTGGCAATAGAAAAATTCAAAGACGACCGCTTGGGACTTGGAAATAAGAAAAAGAAAAGGAAGACCAGAAGTGGGTGGAGTTGGTGCACAATTTGCCATGTCGTCAGAACCAATTCAGAAACACATTCGCTTGGTGGGCGTCTCTCTGCTACCTGAATTCTTCTTCTTTTTCTTCTTCGTGCGATTTTTTTTTTTTAGTTAAAAAAAAAGTTTGCAGCCGAAATAAAATTCACTCGCAACAAATTTCCAAATTAGGGTTCTTTCGACTTTCCTCCCACAATCTCCATCCCATCCTTCTGTATGATCTCCAAACCTCATTTTTCTTTCTCTTTTACTTATATTTGTTTGAAAACCCAGGTTGAGAACCAGGAAAATGGCTGGTGAGTTTGGTGGAGATTCGACCCACCACTTCTAAAGGAACAAAACGATTTGAGAAGTAAATCCAGTAATTGGTTAGCAGAATGGAGAAGTGATGATTTCGAGTGGATAGTTGACAGCAATGGTGGTGATGATTAAACTCAATGGTGGAGATAGGAGGTAGACGTGGTTGGGATGGGAGAAGTTCGGTCTCTGCCGGAATACGGAGCAGAAGAAAATTGGAGTGTTTTGTGATTTTGAGGTTATATGTTTTGGATATAACAAAGGAAAAATTGTTAAAATAACTTTTTTCGTTCCTCATTTTTTAAGATATAATTTTACGTGACTTACAAATTTATATTTGTCAAATTTGGTTCCTATTTAGATTTTTAACTTTTTTTTTTCAAAATTCATCATGCGTCTTGCACATAATCATTTTTTAGGGATAAAATTATCAAATTATATTTTATATAATCTAATCTATAATTTTTTGAATTTCACAAAATGAATTTTTCCGTCCCTCGTATTTCATAAAATGAATTTTTTTGTTTCTCACATTTCACAAAATAAAAATTTTCATCTTTCATTGATTATGTATGCGAATATTTTTTATTTTTAAAAATTCATATATATGTTTATTTGATTTCACATGAACAGTACAATAGCATGTTATATATCTCTACTTGATTTCACATAAATAAACTAATTACAGTTATAGGTGAAGTCAAACAAAAATATATTACATGTTATTCGTACTATTCATGTGAAATTAATATAGGATTCGTTTGAATTAGTTGTTTTTTAAATAAAATACTGTAGCAGTGTATATGAAAAACTTTTATTGTAGTTTTTTTTTGTCTTGGTTTTTGAGCAATTTTTTGAATATATTTTGAAATATCTTTTAAAATTAAAATATTTTTAAAATACTTTTTAAAAATTAATCCTACTACTCACAACCACCACCCCCACCTACTACCGCCACCACCTCTTCCCTCCTATTTGCTCCTCTCCCTCTTCCCCTTTCCTCTTCCTCCTTCCCTCTCCTTCCCACCCCATCCCCCGACTCTCCCGCTCCCCCTCTCAATCTAGCCGCGACAAGATTGCGGGGCGAAAGAAAAGAGAGGGTTGAGGGGTGGGAAGGAAGGGGAAGGGAGGAGAAAAAGGGAAGGAGAGAGACGGAGGAGAGGGAGGGGGTGGTGGTGGTAGGGGTTGAGATTGGTGGCAGTAGTGGTGATAGGTGGAAAATATTGTAAAATTTATTTTTTAAAATTTTTTTGTGTATATTTGTGAGTTATTTTTATATATTATATGAATGAGATGTTTTTTTAGTGTAATATTGTATTTGAAAAACTAGTTTTTGAAAAATAGCCCAATCCAAACGAAGCAATAGATATATATGAATTAAAAAAGTTATTCGCACACATAATCAATGAAAAATAAAAAAATTCATGTTTGTGACATGTGTACGAATAATTTTTTCTTATTTATATAAAAATTGATGTATATGTATATTTGATTTTACCTTGATAGTACAAATAGTATGTAATATATTTTATTTGACTTTACTTGAATAAACTGGTTGAGTGGTATGGAGGAGAGAGTGTAAGTAAGAGGTTTCATATTCGAACACTATTGTTTATACTAAAAAAATAGAAATATATTACATGTTATTCGTACTATTTAAATGAAATTAAATAGATATATATATGAATTAAAAAAAAACTTTTTATGCATATGCTTAATGAGGGATGAAAAATTTTATTTTGTAAAATATAAGAGACGAAAAAATTCATTTTATGAAATGTGAGAGACTATGGATCGGATTATGTAAAACTTAATTTGATAATTTTGTCCCTAAAAATGATTACATGCAAAGCACATGGTGGATTCCGATAAAAAATTAATCAAAAATCTAGATAATGATTAAATTTGATTAATGTGAATTTGTAAGTGACATAAAATTATACTTTTAAAAGTGAGAGGTGAAAAAAGTCATTTTACAAAATATAAAAAACGTTTTGAATGATGTTCCATGTAGCCAAATCAATTGTGTGTGTGTGTGTGTGTTTTTTTTTTTTTGTCAATCATCACTTTATCTATAGTATCCTACACTATTTTAGGGCCTGTTTGAAAGGTGAGTTTTTGGGTGTTTATAAAACTTTACTGTAGATCACTGTAGAAGTTGTAGAAAGACTTTTAAGATAAACAGTTTTTTTTCTTTTCATTTTCTTTCTTTCATTTTCTTTTTTCTTTTTTTTTTTCTCTTTCTTTTTTCTTTTCCTTCCTCCCTCCACTGTTTCCTCTCCGGAGACTTCCATGGTAGCAACTTTCTTTCTGTCTTTTTTTTTTCTTTTTTTCTCTTCCATGGCAGCCACCCCTCCCTCTCCCTCTCCCGCCATCTCTCTTCTCCCTTTCCTTCTCTCTCTCCCCCTTCCCCTTCCTTCCCCCGCCACCCCTCTTTTTTTTTTTTTGCTTTTTTTCTCATCCCCTCTCTCTCCCCCGCCACCTCTTAGAATTGGGAGTACAGTATCAAACAAGTTTCTTTAGTTCTTTTCTGCATCTTTTTGGGATCTTCAGAAATGGATCAAATCCAACACAAGTTCATACAAGTTGACGATGGTCTAAAGCTTCACGTAGCTGAGATTGGAAGTGGGCCATCAGTTGTTTTGTTCTTTCACGGATTCCCTGAGATATGGTACTCTTGACGCCACCAAATGATTGCTGTGGCCAAGGCTGGTTACAGAGCCATTGCACCTGATTACAGAGGTTATGGATTATCTGACCCTCCGCCAGAACCCCATCCCCTTTCCCTCGCCCGCCTCTGCAAAAGAAGACCGGCAGCTGAGTTTTGCAGCAACCAAAACAATTTTTTTTTCCAATTTTCCCTCTCCTTCTTCTCCCCTTTTCTTGCCGGCAGATGATGCAGCAACAAGATTTTTTTTTTTTTTTGTAGTTTTCCTTGTCCCCCTCTCCTCCCCTTCCCCCGCTATCCTCATCCTCCCCTGGTGCGATCTGGTCACCTGGTCTCGTGACCAAATCAGCCAGAGGGGAAGGGTGGTGGGGGAGGAGTGGGGGAGAGGGAGAGGGAGAAAATAAAAGACAGAGATTAAAAAAAGAAGACCGGCACCGGAAGAGGTGATTGGCGCTGGAATCGACGGTGGAGATGGTGGCCGACGACGGAGGTGGTGGTGGGTTGGGGTGGGGAGGAAAAGAAGAAAAGGGAAGGGGATTTTTTTGTGTATTATTTGAAAGTTTGTAAGTTAAAAACTTTGATAAGTTTTTTGGAGTTTCTGTAGCAAAAGTTGTTAAAAAATTAGTATTATACAAACTTGCTAAAAACTTGAGATTCCAAACAGGCCCTTAATCTAAGTCTAGGGAGGTCGGTGAGAACTAAACTACCATCGAACCAGACGGATACATTATATACCCATCTAAATTTTTTAAAAAATCACTTAATGTGACAATTGCTTTAAATGATTTATTGGTAGCCACCAGCTTTTGGACCAGTGGTTATATCAACTGTGTTGTATGACGTGAAAAATGATGCGTAGACCGAGTCTACAAAAGCAGTACTCATTTGGATCGGGGAAAAGAATTCCATGCATTTCACAGGAATTTGACCCGCATTTCATTTACATCTTTCTACGTTTTTTCACATTATCTAAATGGTATTTACACATTAGTCCTCCGTTTAAACTTTAAAGTCGCAACGTCAACAAGAGAATCGGATCAAGGGAAGACTTCCCCAGTCCTCCCTTATAAATACCCCCTCCTCCGCTCCCCAATTTCTTGCTACACTCTCGCCTGTTTTGAGAGACTATTAAAAAAAAAAAAAACAATCAAAGACTGGAGAGACGAAGAAGAAGATCTTTCCCTTTTTTGTTTCTGGAGATACTGTAAGTGATTTCCTGCTTTATTGCCTTTCTTGTTTTCTTTCTTTCTACATTTATATGTATCTACAGATTTGTTGCTTTTAGCTGGTCAACTGTTTTTTGGTTTCTAGTATTTAATCTAATTATCTGCTTTTTAGGGCTTTCAAATCTGTATATGGGCGTTGTTTAATCGGTTTCTTTCTTTCTTTCCTTCTTATATGTAGTCCTTTAATCTTGTCTACAGGAGTTGTATTGATGTTGCCATGGATAATTTCAATAAAGATTCTAGCTTTGCAACAAATTACCTTACCAAACTAGTTAGCATACACGTTTATACCCGTGAGCCTGCTAGGCTCATGCCTGCTCTCTCTCTCTCTCTCCTTTTGTCAGATTTGTCGTCCTTTTTGCAGAGAAACTTGAATACCTGACGTGGTATTGAAGTTTTTAAGTTAGGACTTGGGTTTACTTTTTGACTCCCTGCTTCATATAATATGTTCGGCTTTTCTTTACTCCACGTGTAAGACCCTAAAGGATTTGCTCTTCTGTCCCTGTGTATGCCTAAAATCTGCATCTTCACGGTTTTATAATTTCAGTCCTTGAATCCATTTTCAGCTCTTTCCTGGGGTAGTTTGACTACTATACTTGATGCAAGTTCCCAATCTTATATACTCCCCCCTGAAGCGCCTTTCCTCATCTGGGGAATAATGCTTTATTGAGGGGCATTTAACCTCCACTGAATATATTCCATGGCTGGCTGAGAATAAAGCTATGACATGGGCTACTTTCTTCAACCATTTTGTCTCGCATCCTCACATTGTTAGTAGTTAAACTGTTCTACAGAAACTCGTTCTCTAGCATAGATAGTTTGTCTACTCTCTTCCAATCATGGTTACTGCCTTTTCTGAGAAAGGTCCTTCCAACCAAGTTTGACAGTTTCTGGTGTTGTCTTGGGTCTGCAGAGTGTTTGGGACAAAGGCATAAGAAGTTGCACTTCGTAACCCCTGAAAAGTTTTCAGATTTACCCAAGGAAATGGAGGTCTTTGGCCAATGTATGTTAGCCGTTCCTACAAATGTTATTTATCTGTCGAGCATTCTTGGTCAAGATGGCCCAGACAGTGTCCACAAGTGTGACTGGAAATGCGAGAATGAACACATATGTGGGAACATGTATCGCTGCAAACTAACTGGATTGACTCACATTTGCGACAAAAACTGTAACCAGAGAATTCTGTATGATAACCACAGCTCTCTTTGCAGAGTTAGCAGGCAGATTTTCCCTCTAACCCCAGCTGAGGAACAGGCTGTGAAAGGTGTTCGGAGAAAGCTTGATGCTGAGAGTTCTGCACCTGACAGCTGTGCTTTTAAGCGCAGGCGGGATGCACAATTTCAACCCTCCCCGTTTGAGAGATCATTCTCTGCTGTTGGTCCAATCTGCAGTCAAGTTGGAGATGGCATGGATATGAGCTAGAGATTATGACTGATTTGTTCATGTCCCTTGTCTCTTTTCTGTGTTAGTTTTCTTTTTTCTGGGACTAGTATTAATGACAGAACTGATATGAGCACCTAAATGGCAGACTTGACTGTCTTGCCTGTATGTAGGAAGAAACTTATATTCGACTGTCCTTTATTTGAGCGCAACTCTTTCAACACCTTAGTTCCTTTTTAGGAATTTGGGTAATATTTAGTTGAGTTGCACTCTATGCCCAATCAAATTTTGAACCTTGACAGGCTCATGGTTCTAGTAGAAGATATATTACTCTTTGTTTTGGTGGGGCAATAATGCATGTAGCATGTACTACTGCTCCTTTCCAATAGTGCTTCTCCTTTGATTCTATTTTGGATGTGCATTTGTCTGGTTAATGTGGGTTGGGAACGACTATATCTGTTTTCAGAACTGAGGTAGAATGCAGATATTTTAATCTTCTTTTCTCTGTGGATCGGGGATCTATGATGACTTGATGAAAGCAATTGCATATTTGCTCCTTAGTGTCATTTTGCAGGAAGCCAGTACAACTGGAGCATTTTATTTTGCGATCTTTTGAAACTTGCCTATTATAGAATATTTATATTTGACTTTATGGTTATGTCTGCTGTTTGAGGAAGGGGATGAATATGTTTTTCAACATTTATCTTGCACTGTCTTGTGCTTTCCTCTTCTGCTTGTTCTGTGAAGTCATTCCTGAAGTTTTTCTTGTTTTGCAGGGATTGTGGGATGAACAACTCTGGAGAATTCTGAATTAGCTTATTTTGTTGTCATACATTCTTGCTGCATAAGTTTATTGTCAGGGCCTTGAGGTGTTATCTGATTGTGACTTTTGTTCTTTCTGGTGCAGGATAAAACTTTCGTCTGTTGTGCGGCATGTGGCGGTAAAATGATCTCTGTCTTGAGTCTGGAATTCGGTACTTGCTGTCTTGCCACATTAACCAGATCCATGTGAGTGCTTTTAGGTTGTCAAGTGGAGTTTATATGCCTGCTTTTGTACCTTCAATCTTCTGTTCTTCTGTTCAGGATTTCCTTGAAGATATGTTACTGGGCAATATCTGATGACCTTGAACTTCAAGGTCATCTTGATGGCCAATGTTCATTAATCTACTCAATGGTTGAAGCACTTCAAGGCAACTCTACATGTTTAAGAGTGATGAACCTGTTAAAGCTTCAACCTCAATCACCTGAGGCCTTGATGCCATCCTTTTGAATTTTAGCTTGGACTTCAACTGTTTCCCTCTTACTGTAAAGGCTCTGGCAGCATTTTTGGTCCTTCTTGTTGAGTTTTATCAGTCCTGCTTATCTGGAAGTGTGCACGTCTACTACTCTGGAAGCATGCTGAATGAGCTACTGTAGCTCTGGCACTTGAGAGTAAAAAATATTTTGACAGTTTGAACCTGAATCTTGAGGTAGCTTCTAAGTTTCTTATCCCGGTGTAACTAGAATCTGAATATTGGTAGGTTTAGTTTGTAGGATTCTACACGCTTATGGTAACGTGTTTATAATGAGGCCCGTGATCTGCTTGCTTTTTCTTGTTTGTTTAGCTGATCCAGAATGATATTCTTCTTTTTTTAAGGCTGTGTAATAATGGTTATATAACAGTCCTGGATTTACGGAGTGTTGAGATTGTTGATTATGCTTCTAATACGGATTGTCGAAAGTCTGAGGGCCCCAAGGTCGTTCTTGTCTCTTTGTCTGATTTTTGTTTGTTGCGTGCAAGTTTTTTGCTAAGAGCTTGTTGGTAGGTAAAGGTGGTGTTTGCAATTTTGTTCATTTTATTACTCAGAATGGTTACCTGGTATTCTATTTAAGTGCTCATTGGTTATTCCATCAGAGAAGTTTTTATTTGGTAACTTAATTCTGAGTGCTGTCATGGTGGCTCTGGGATGGCGTAATGGAAATTTCTGCTTGTTTTATTGTTATTATTATTTTGGTGGCTTTGGGATGGCGTCAGGAGGGTGTTAAGAATAAACTAATCGGTCAGTTAGAAAACGGGCGTAAAGCAACCCCCTGAATCACACATGAAAACAGCTTCAGTTTGTTCTGATCCCATCTCTTTGCTGCAATGATGCGGCAAGGAAGTTGCGATCAGAGACCAGTGAAGCATGCATGCCTATGAGTAGGAGAATATCTGCTTGTTTAATCATGCAAGTTATACTACATTTGCTTCAACTTGTATTTCAAGAAAGTTGCAGTTGAGGGACTTAGCATTAGACTAGGAGGGGATCGCGCGGTGTTAATTTCATGTTGCCCAGAAAATGCCCAGATTTTTAAGTGGAGATATCATAAATCGTATGCATTGCATTTAAGTTATTTGGTTATAAAATGATTAAGCTTTTAAATAAGCAATGTTGTAAGAAAATGCGAGTAAATAAAGGTTTGCATCTAACATGGTGTCGAGAAAAAGATCGAAAAGAAAATAATTGAGGCAAATAAAATTGAAGCTCATCAGTATGATTTTGCTTCATGTAGAGATTGGGATGAAGTGTTGGGAGAAGTAAATGGGAGATTCAAAAATATTAAACAATGAGTAAACACTATTAATTTTTTCAATTATTCTGTGGAGCATTGATTAGCTGTGGTGGTTTTAAATTTACAACGAGCATTAATTTTGATGTGGTTCAATCGTTTCTATATTGTTTATCCAATTCTTTGCATGTAACATGAAAATCGGAACAACTAACGCAACAACTCTGGTCAGGAGAATGGAAGTGTGATACATGATATGAAGTAGGTGTACACTGAGAATGAAGGGGGTTCATATTTTTGAAAAAGGATCCTCTGTGCAACAATCTATCTTCACAGTCAATGGAAACGTTCCCTAACCGAAGTTTATTGTTGGGAGACTGAAATAACCAGTTGACAAATAGAAAGGTGGAATTCTTGGCGCACTTGAGTTTCATGCCATAACAGGCCATTTATATGAAATTAATTACTAATTAATTACTGATTATGCAGAAAAAGGTAGCAGGAAAATGGTGAAAGCATACAAATTGCCCAATCCTGGCCATCTAACTTGCAAATTGTTGTGATGACAGATGTTGAATTATTTGGCACCTCAGTGTCATTAAGAATACAACACACCGTAACTGGACAAAATTAGAAAGTACATAATAGGTCCAATATACACAATATGATGCATTGAAACAAAAGTTGTTCACTATCTTTACAAACAAAACCTCTTATTTAAAATGTAAAAGGTACATAATGTCTATAATAATATATATCCAAAAATGAGGCTAATAAATAATCACTATAGATCCATGCAGGACAGACATAGAAATAATTCCAATCTTGATTCTAGGGGTGTTTGACACTTCAATCATGATAATGCAAGGGAAACGGTAAGAGTTCTTTCACTCTTCGGGCTTTGACTCATTGCTAAGCAAAACAAGCCAAACAAATCATTAAGCATTCTCTCAAATAATTTACTTAATTTGAACTCAAGCCACACAATCAAATAATAGTAAGTATAAAGATATCTGATTGGGCCTAGAACAACAAAGCCTAAAGAAATGTCAGATGTTTTAAATGAGGTCCTTTAATCTCCATATCTTGACTAATAACCTGCACATAGAACAGCAGAAACATATTCCAAGGAAAGTGAAGAAAATTCTCTTAACAAATTTAGCAAGTCAGCAAAATGTTGAACTCAAAGTCATAGCTCAGGAAATCCTCATCAATCCATTTTAGCTGTGAGGGGTAAAGACAAGTTACATTAAATAGCTATCAATGATACAGTCAACCAAACACAGTAGCTCTAGTATGGTAAAAAAATATTGAAATGGTCAAATAATAGTGAATTTCCCAAAGAATAGGAAACTTAAATGACCAATGCCTATCTTAGCGCCAAGTAACCCAAGGGTCTTTCTTGAAACTCAATCTCTAGCTTTTTCTTAACATTTTAATCATTACAGTAATGACCATAATGATTTTAGTATCAGTATTTCAACTTGCACTTTTTCGCACACCTTTCTTCTTTTCTTTTACATCCCTCCTCATACTGCCAATGCCTCTCATCCTTTTTTCAACAAGTTTATACCTATAAATATTGAAGTTCAAGAAATGAACCCAAAAGGTTAAAGATGAAATATACAAATTAATTACCAAGTAAAACTTACTCTTAATAACAAAAGTGTAATCAATCTATAAAATTAATCAATGAAAAGAAACTAATGATTCGTTATTCAAAAGTCACCTAGTTTAAGATATTCTCGCCTATCAATTAAACAGAAACTCAATTAATTAGAACTTATACTATCATTAAAACCCAAAAAAGGAAAAACAACAATAAAAGGTGAACAAACACCTATTTAAAGGCTATCTTCACCATTTGTTTATTCCTGGACCACAAATAAAGATTGCTTCTTCCTGTAGTGGATACCAGAAAAAGAAGAAAGAAGAAAGAAAAGGTCAGAGATAAAAATCTGATGGGAAAAAATTTATCCCTGAGAAACTGCAATGGCAAAGTACCTTCTGTTGTGTAGACAATCATCTCTCTCATCTTACTCTCAAACATATACTACTTTAGAAATATTGACTTGTCCTAAAAGATGCAGAGATAGAAATTGCATGAAGACCAGGTCCCATATTCAGTGAAAAAACAAGAAAAGAACAAAAGGATTCAACTTTTAACTGAGCAAAAAATGATTCCTGAACCAGCTTAGAGGTTTCTTCGGAAAATCTTTAAACTTCTCTGCAAAAGTGAAAGTGAAAAGTCTTAACCTTGACCCTTTTGTTCCATATTAGTTAATGTTATTTATCATCTAACTTCTGATTTAACAGATGCACTTGATATAATTTTGGCAGATTTCATTTTAACAGGTAAAAGGATTCACTCAAAGCTAGTATTTAAAAGAAGAATATTAAAATCTAAAAAAAAAAAAGGCCCAAAGTACCGTGAAAAAAATAGGAGCAGGAGTTTTACCACAATTTTTTGCCATCCTCCAAAAACCTCTGTCATAAAGGGAAAGAGGGAAAGGTCACAAATTGAAAAGAAAAACAAACCAGAGGAAAAAACTTGTGAGCTAAAAAGTTTCTTACCACAGAGGTTGTTCTTCCTTTTCTTCCTTACTCTGTAAAAATGCAAATTGTAATATGAGAATATAAACGAAGTAAAAAGACAGGAAAAATCACAGATGAATGTGCGCCAAGAAAAGAAGCAATCAGTGTTTCTATAACAGGGGCTCTAGAATGCATAGGTGTTTTAGGAATTAAATGCTTCTAGAATGCTTTAAGAAACCACTATAACTCATACTTTCTGTCAAACGGCACCAGAAAAAATGTTTACAGAGGAAACCATTGATGTTCATGCCTATTTTTTAGCTAAAACCTAATAAATTCATCTTCCTTTCTATAAAAATAATAGTATAATCCAATAAACTAAAAGACAAAATAAAAACTTCAAGTGATTTGAGAGTAGAGACCGAAATTAAAAGGACAAAGTTTTTATCGGCAAAAAATAAATAAACAAATAAATCAATAGATAAATAAAGCAGAACAGACCTTTGGAGGACAGAAATGGATGGAATATATCCACAAGTACTTGCATTTGCATCCCATAAAAGTTTTCATCTTTTTCCTGCAAAGATAATACTATAAAAATTAGGAAATTGGATAAATAAAACATAAGAGACATAAAATAAAATAAAAAATCTTAAGATATAAAGATTAGAAGATCAAAGTTCTTATCGCTAAGAAAATAATTGAGTAACAGAGATATTAAACCAAGCTTTATTAATTATTAAGCAAATAAAGACCATTGGAAGAACAGAGAAAAGTTGAGTAAATCTACAAGTTATTTGTAGCTCATCTCATCTAAAAAGATCAGAAACAAAAGCCAAAAAATTGAAGGTCATCTGTGGCTGTTGTTGACCTTAATTTTTAGAGAAAACAATACGGGGAAAATCGGAGAGGTATGGAAGAAATGTTGGTCCGCTGGTGAGTTTGATAAGAGAAGAAACTAAGTGATAGGGACGGAGAGTGTTTACCAAGCCCTAGTCCCAATCGTACAAAAATCAGAGGAGAAAAAAGATAAGAATTTGATGGTAGTAATCCTCGAGCCACTAACCAACCTTCAATTGATGTGATTTTCTCTGCTACTGCACGTCTTAGATTGGATCCAGTGGATAAAGAACAAACACATATAGAAAAGAGAGTTCGTGTAAATGAAAAATCGGAGGGGTAAACCAAGGGACTAAAACCCAATCAGACGAAAGAGAGAGAGGAGAACAGCGATGAACAAGGGAGAAAGAGAACCCTTCTAAATTGTGATGTATCGAGCCATGCGCTAGTCCCATCCTCGGCAGAATACGTCAGAAAGAAAGAAAACCCTCCAATATTTCTCTAGTTGGGCACGTGATTTTGGCATGAGGAGGACGACCACATTTTAACCAATGACAGCTTGACACATCAGCAGACGACCACTCTTTTGCCAAAACTCATTCGTGCTTTTACTATATAGGTAGATAAATCAGTTGTTAAAACACCAAGGTTCAGCTACAGTAATGGTGGCCGGTTCTAGAGTGCTCTGCTAAACCAGTAATTCATCTTCCGAATCTGTTGAATATGAATTCCGGGACAAGAAATTCACCAAAAATATGGTAAAACAGTCGAGGCATTGATAGAAGTAACAAAGTGGCAGTGGATCTACATATTTTAGGAGGCTCTGTACTAGTTAAATCTCTTGATGAGATTGGATTAATGTACGAGTAAATTTTATATACACTGTCAGTGTATAGCAAATTTTGAATTTGAAATTCAAATTTTACATATGTACCTATATAACAGTGCATATAAGATTAATCCGTAATTATAATAGTTCCATGCGAACCTTCAAAGGAAAATGATAGACGGGTACGGAATCCGATCTTCAATATGAAGTAACGTCGTCACTGTAATTATTTATAATTGGGAACACACCTCCTAGAGTCTGCGAGTATACCTAGAGTTCAAACATATCTCCGTCCCAGATTTAGGAATATATACATATGTATATATATATATATATATATATATATATGTCTTAAGAGCAGCATAAACGCATCTCCAGGATGAAACAAGTACTGATTTGAGTATTATTGGTGACTCTTGGACACGGAAGCCGGAACAGCTACCCAGTACCAAGCTATGGGATTTTGATGAGGATCTAAGATACTACTCTTTATCTTTTAACAATATGATTTCTGACCCGAATCTTGGTTAGCCTTTTCATGTGGTCTTCGCTATGCACAAGAAAATTGATTCTGTTCCAAGATATTTTGAATATATACACACACACACATATATATATATATATATATATATATATATTAGCGTTTCTTCTTTTAATTCTTTGGTGCGACATGATCTCTTAATAAAGTTGCTAAAGAAAGGCAAGGCATTGCTTCTGGATGAGGCCGTCCAAGATAAAAGAAATGCTAAACCCAAAAGTGCCATATTGCGGCGGATGAATTTGCGAAAAGCAGCATCGCAGGCGGGCGTGCGTTCAATCGTTGGTTGGTTATCAAAGATACAAATACTACTACGCATTCTGGTCAGCCTCATTCTCTCCTACTCGGTCTTACACAACCCTCCCCCTCCATTAATCCTTTGGTTCAGGACTAAGAAGTAAGACTTGGACGGTTCCTTTGCTAATGGCGATGAAACCTTCCGTGTTACCGTTATTGCTGCTGGTGGTCTCTTTCTTGTCTAGCTCTTTTGCCAGCACATTTACCGTAGCAAACTACTGCCCCTTCACTATATGGCCCGGTACATTAGCCGGTTCAGGGACGCCGCAGCTCCCAACCACCGGATTCCAATTGCAATCGGGGCAAAGCCTGAGAATCCCAGCTGTCCCGGGGTGGTCAGGTCGCATTTGGGGAAGAACTGGGTGCACATTCGACGCATCGGGCGTGGGGTCCTGTCAAACAGGGGACTGCGGGGGAAGGCTGGAATGCGACGGCATGGGCGCAACGCCTCCTGCCTCGCTCTTCGAGATAACCCTCGGCGCTGGAGATGACAAGGATTTCTACGACGTCAGCATCGTCGACGGCTACAACCTGCCGCTCATTGCGGTGCCGCAAGGAGTACTTAATGGAAAATGCAACGCCACTGGCTGTGTTTCCAACATCAATATGGGTTTGTTTTGTTTTTACTTAATTTCTTCTTTTTATATATATATATATATGTTAAAAAAGAAGAAGAAGAAGAAGAAGTTTGGCAAATATTTCCAGTTGGACTAGTAGTGGCAGACATCATCACACTTGATGCATTAGATTAGAGTTGCAAGGGGTTTGGCATCCCATCGAGGTGAGAAAAATCACCGTCTCCCGGACATTAATCCCCGCATTCGATTCTGTCTCAGGTTGCCCTAAAGAACTTCAGGTGGTTGGTGGGGAAGACGGGGAAGGGAACGGGAGCGGGGACGTTGTTGCCTGCAAAAGTGCATGCGGGGCATTTGGATCAGACCAATACTGCTGCAGTGGAGAATTTGCGAACCCATCGACATGCCGTCCATCATTCTATTCCACCATTTTCAAGAGAGCTTGTCCAAGCGCTTACAGCTACGCCTTTGACGATGCCACCAGCACTTTTACATGCAAGGCTTACGATTATGCCATAATCTTTTGTCCCGTGAACGGGTACATACACACACACACACATATATACATATATATATATATATCGTCAATTTTCTTTTTCTTTTTGTTTGTCTCTTTTTTCCTCTAGGATTATGTAGCTAGCGAGATAGAAAGCAAGAATTTGCTCCTGGAGCAGCTGCTGCATTGTGACAACTTTTTTTTCTTCTGTTTTTGTTGTCGGTTCTGCTCCAGTAAAAGGCGTTGATTTGTGACAAATGTAGGACGAAGCAACCAAGTATCGGTGCATTAACATCTCCACCCATTCAAAGGAGCCGAAACGGGAGGGTCGTAGGGATGGTAGCATCTTCGTCAACTGTCCTCAGAAGACCCTTCTCTGCGCTGTTCCTTCTCATCATCACCTGGTATGTCTAGACATCCAACGCCAACGACCCCATTCATCCGACCAGGCTACATACATATACCAAAGATTCACAGAAAATCTTTAGTGTAAATTCATCCTTGTTTGTGATTGAATTTGTTAGTTAATACTCTCGTAGGTTTATGCTATACTCTTCTAGAATAGAATATGTTGTACCATGTACGATTTTTACGCTATTCTTGTGGGTGGTGCTGTACCATGTCCATGTATGATGGAACAGATGGGGTTTAATACCATATAGTTGTTACACTAGGTTAAAAAGAGTTCCATACAAATGAGAGAGTAGTGACATTAACATTTACCAAAAAAAAAAAACAAAGAAATTAAATTTAATGCCATTCTCAAAGTCCCAATTAAGTGCTACAAGTTTAAAAAAAAAAAAATTTTATTTAACACCCTTCAAAGTCGGAAATCTATTCGGAATAAGTCCTTCCGTCTAACCCTGTTAAAGCAATAACGGTATTTAACTATAGAAGAAGAAGCAATAAATGAATTTAAGCAATAACGGTATTTTTTTTTTTACACTAATAGTTATGAATGTATGCCATTTGCATATAAATTGAATTTTAAATTTGAAATTAGATTATGTGACATATATCTAATACTACCCGTGTGTACACACTGATAGGGAATAAAAAAATTACCCAAAAAATTATCCAGCGTAAATTTCCCTTGTTAGCCTTGTGGTGGTAAAAAGCAGACCGGGTATTATTGAAAGGGACTTAAAAAATGGAAAAAAGAAAAAGAGAAAGAACTTAAAAATCATTGAAAATGATGTAGACAGTTGGATTTTGAATTTCTTGTTGCACTCTCCTTAACACCTTCTATAAAAGCTAAAACACGCCATTTTTTATTTTTATTTTTTAAAGAGGAAATGAAACGTGCCATTCATTTAAAATAAAAGTAGAATACTGTCTATAAAATATTAAATGCAAGAACGCAGGTCACCTTTATAAAAATGTGTAACAAGGAAGGGAATGCATTAGCAGTTTGTGTGACAGGAAACCCAAAGCCAAGCAGAAGTTGCCCAAACATGTAATAGTTTCCGGCTTTCGTCTTAAGAAGACGATAATCCACCAATATGTTTTGTTATCTGATGAAGTACTGATGCAGTTTGTTTATAACTTTTAATCAACTGCTGATTATTCTTCTTCCCTTGCAAGATTAAGGGTAGAGTACAGTGAGCTTAATCCGTTTCCTTTAAATCTCAGAATTGAATCACTTGCTACCCCTAAAATTATCCTCACATGTCCGCAGATATTATACATTAACACATGAAGTGCTCTCATTTCTTGGTCCTGCTTTTCCTTGGAGCTTGAGCTTTCCTTTTCACTTTCTTTCCTCCGCCGGTCTTGCTCTGCTTTTGCAGTGCTCCCTACAGCCGAACAATCATCAATCAGCAACCTTTGGTCCCAACTCGAGATCAAAGAGCAATCTGACTATCAAAATATAAAAAAACGGATGAAATAACATACCGACACTTTCTCAGCTTTCTGTCTGATTTTCCCTTTGCACTGTTCCATGGCACCCTCACCTTGATTGTTTAGAGCTTTAGGCAAATTATCCACCTCCTCTTCTGAATCAAATGAGAATCCATCCAGAGTACCTACACATGCAAAATAAACTAATTCAAAATTTAAGCGCATCGAGATCGTTCTGATTGAAGAAACTGATAAACGTCGTAAACACAAGAACACCATCAGAGACCTTAGAAGGGGCTAACCTTCGACCATGGTTTCTGCCTCGTAAAAGTTGGCTTGTGGTTTTAGCTGGATAAAGTCATTCATGATAGCCTCTATCTAAACAAGAAAAGGTGCGAAAACAAGTTATCAGTTTATCTGAACCAAAAACATCTCATTCCAAGTGCTTCACACGAGTAAATCTAACGAGATGCCAGAAAAAAAAAAATCGAGGATAAAGAGTACTGTGCACAACTAGATAGAGTATCTTGCTACTTCATTTAACGTGTTCTCTAGCATGTCCATGCTGTCTTATTAATATGTTGTTTCTGGGTAGCGGTTAGGTGAGGGCATGGTACATGAATGAGTAAATGTAAAACGAGAAGAAAAGACAGAAGTATAAAATGGACTTACCTTGGCTTCTGATTGACCAAAGCTGACCTGAAAATTCCGGAGTTTTATTTAGTTTTATTCCTCCCATTTATGTATGTGTGTGTGTGTGTGAGAGAGAGAGAGACAGAGAGAGAGAGGTTTGGACAAAAAACATTTACCACACAAAATGTTCTGGAAGGAAGGATATTTGTTCTGTATATGGTTCCTAAAAAACAGATGCATCAAAATGAAGAAATCAAATGAGCAAAGGAGCCTATAGAACCTTTAGGACAAAGCTGGTAAAGTAGCACCAGAAGAAATGAAATAATATTAGAATAAAAAGTTCAAAATGTATTAAGTACATATAGGCTGCGAATAAAACTAAAAATACAATAGATAACTCAAAAGGTCACTAATTCAAATTTCATGACTAATGGAAAATAGAGAACTATACATGCCTTTCAAATCCAATAATATCTCATGATTTCCAGATGAGTCATCTGAGATAACCACACGGCCAACAGCACCCACATCACCACTTAAATCAATTGAATCACCTTCACACTCCACAAGTGCCTGCCAAGAAATTAGAATAAATTTAACAGCTGTAGATAAACCATCACAAGTTTAGGCCTATAGAACTAATGCCTGTGGTCAAAATTAACAACTTAAAAGGTGTCAATAACCATAAATAAGCAAACTACTGGTACCAGACTTACTCCAAAAAAATGACAGTGACAATAACCACAATGCATGGGCAGAATTCCTCCCCCCCCCCCCCCCTTCAAAAAAAAAAAAAAAGAGTACAAAGCAACTTTCAGTCGTCACATCTTTGCTTGACAGACAGGACTCATGCAGTCTGGCTCTTCAAATGTTCTTCATCACAGCCAAAAAGTTTCTTCATTGTTGAAAGAGGAGAAAAAAGGAGTGCAGCACATACAGGGGCATAATTTTCACTACTCATGTAAATTGAAATCCACAAATAATCTCTAAGATGAAAAATAAAAAACACCAAGTGACACTGCATTCGTAAATGTAGACATTATGCTGGCTAACCTTTGAGTGTTGTACTTTCTCGGTGAGCACCAAAGGCAACCTGGAGGAGGCCTGCAGATGTAATTTCCAACAATAATTCACTAACTCAGCATAATAAATAATTTAATAAGAACCCAAGTTTCTCACATGAAGCCCACTACACTTCTCAGACAAATTTTCCTCAATGTCCAGGTCTCCAACAGTTTCTGTAACAACCAGATCATAAAAATGTAAATTTTGGGCAACATATATGAACAAAGATGTACATTTACGGTAGGAGGAGCATTCTTATTAAAGTTGCTTGCCCAACATCCTTGACTCACAAAGATATTAAACGACGAGAAAACATAAGAACCAGAACACATTTTCCTTACCTCTGTTCTTGAGCAAATGTACTTTTTCTGGTGTAGAAGGTTTATCACCTTCGCATTTCAGCTTCTTGTTTAGTGTTTTTGTAATTAAAGCATCCTGTGATGAAGATTCTCCATCATCACAAGGAATTGCAACCTCAAATATTTCCTTTTGTTTGTATTCAGTTTTATCACTCCCATCAATCTTCTTATCAAAGAGAACATCTCTACTTACAGGCTTGGAGTCAGGCAAAGAATCAGAATCTGAAGACAATGTCCAAACTGAATCATTTGGTTCCTGTTCAATCAATGACAATCTCCAATGTAATGATCATAAAGACGAAGAAGATAGGAAGTCGCCTAAAATAGATTTTCCTTTACTAACTCAGGAACAAGACATCACAATTGTCGAAATTAAAGATATCAAAACCTTTAAAATGTCTAAATCTCCAGATAGCCTATAAACAGCCCATTCACAGATGCTCAGATAGCAATGCATCAGTAAAATCGAATGCTAATCATGTAAGAATCAAATAAACCCAGTGAAAGCACAGGCATAACAAATAACGAATCAAAGATTACATGGAGCACTATAATGGATGAATCTAGTTTTAGAGAAAAATTCTTACACTAGGTGCAATAGGCATTTCTGATGCTCTTGTTTCAGCTGCTCGCTTTTCTGCCCTTCTTTCTGTAATATCGCCAACATTAGAGAGAGTCTGAGCAATCCCCTTCTCTTAGGTTTTGAAGAATAAAACTTTCAGTGTTGAGCAATTAAAGAAAGAAAATCAACGTGATAGAAGGACCACCTCCTCCTCTTGCACAATGATCTTCCCTTTCTTTTTTTCTCTTCCTCCGTGGTGTTTGCAGCTCAGCTTTCTGGTTTTTACCTGGAGCACTGGTTTTTAAAGTCTTCTGATCAGCTTGAGAATGTCCTGCAACCTGACCATCTGACCTTTCTTTCTGAAACAACTTGTTGAGGTCGACTTCATCCTCATCATCACTTAGAGGGGACACAGACCCCGATGATATGGTCAGAGCCGACTGAGTTGGTGCCTAATTCAACAAATTAAGTTCTCAATGTCATTAGCGTGGCGCGATAAACACAGAAGCCACACAGCCTGATTTCTTTATTTATTTCTTCTTCTTTTTTATTGCTCAAAATTAAACTAATGGCAACATGTTTCAGAAGCAACTGATATATGAAATTTGAACCCTATAATTGACTTGGGGCTAGTTCAACTATCCAGGCATTTAACATACTTTTGACTCAAAATAACGAAATAGAAACTCGTAAATTAAATTTGATTGCAATGACGGATGACCTAAAAAAATTGATGAAGGTGCAAGAAGGATAGAGGCTAACCAACTATTTCTGCTCCTTGGGTCAGAGCTCGTTTCAACAAATCCAATATTTCCATAAGGGAAAAAAAAAAGGGTAATTAAAAGAATTCGAGAGAGAAAACAGAAGCCGTTACGTACCTGAAAAGAACGGAGCCAGTCTGGAGAATCTTCCCTGGAGCTTCTACTGCTACTCATGTTCAGATTTGCCCTAACAGCAACAATAATACAGCAAGACCACAAGTGTATTCTAAAACCCTAATCAATGTTGAGGTTTGTGTGAGAAAGAGATCCCGGACATGGCCGCCTCTTGGGCGGCTGCGGAGTGAGGTTTTTCCCTCCAACTTTTACAAATTTAACCCTCCCGCCTCGCCAATTACAACTGTTTTCCTATCAAACAAAACCGATCTTAAAAGACTAATTAGCTTTTTGGAAAATGAAATTTCAAACACTATTCCATATTTTGGGGCCTGTTTGGCACCCTAATTTTTTACCAAGTTTTTTAGCTATTAATTTTTTAACAACTTTTGCTACAGAAACCCCAAAAAACTTTCCAAAATTTTTTACCTACACACTTCAAAAATCTATACACAAAAAATTTTCCAAAAACTTTTCTTCCTCCCTCACCCAACCCATCACACCAGCCACCACCTCTCTCGGAGCCGGTCACCTATTCTGGTGCCGATAACCTCAAAAAAAATTTTTGAATCCCTCACCCTCACCCCCTCTCCCTCCCCCGCCACCCTCCCCCTCCCCCTCCCCTTTTGCGGCCTGATCCCAGATCGCAGAGCAGAGAGGGGGAGGGTGGCGGAGGAGGGAGAGGGGAAGAGAGGAGGGGAGGGAGGGAGAGAAAAAGCAAAAAAGAAAAAAAAATTATGCACAGCTGCCTGTCTTCCTCGGGCGTCGGAGTGCGAGGAGGAGGGGAGAGGAAAGGGGGAGAGTGGGCAGAGGGGTGGCGGGGAGGAAAGAGAGGGGTGGCGGGAGAGAGGGGAGAGGAAAGGAATTGTGGAAAAGTTTGGGGGTGGCGGGGGAGGGAGAGGAGAAAAGCAAAAAAAAAAAAAAAAAAGAACAGAGGTGATGCTGGCGGAGGTGCTGGAGGTGGGAGACAGAGGAGAGGTAACGGGGAAGGGGAGGGGGAAGGAAGAAGAAGAAGAAGAGGAGAGGAAAGAAAATAAAAAGGAAAGAAAGAAAAAGAAAAAGAAAGAGAAAGAGAAAAAAGAAAGAAAAAGATAAAAAGAAAAGGAAAAAAAAGTTTTTCACCTTACAAAATTTTTCACATTCAAAAAACTTCTACAAAAAAGTTTTTCACCTTACAAAAACTTCTACAAAATTTTTTCAAAAACTTCTACAGTGCACTACAGTAAAATTTTAGACAAACTCTCAAAAAACTCAGGTTCCAAACAGGCCCTTAGTTTCCCCTCGTTTGGAAAGTTAATAGACTAGTTAGATTTGTTTGGACAGTAGATTATTTGGCCAAATATATTTGCTAATATCACCATTACAATTTCCAATACAACTTTTTATCTTCCTAATTACCTTTTTATCTCACATACATAACATCACAAAAAGTGCTACAGTAATTATTCCAAATAATATTTCAAATAATACCCTATCCAAACAAACCCTCGAGCCATGATTTTAATTGTACTGATTAGCTTTGTAAAATTTTTATTGCACATTCATTTTGAAAGGCTATGTAGTCCACGGCATACACTTGTTGCATTTTTTGCATTAAAGTATTTGGATAAGTATTATTTGAAATATTTTTAAAATAATTATTATAGCACTTTTGTGATATAATATAATTGAAAATATAAAGAAACTAATTAAAAAATATATTTATGATACAAGTAAAATATTATTTAACAAAATTGAGCTATCGAAACATAGGGTCTGTTTGGAACTTGAGTTTTTACTCAAGTTTGTCTTATACTTGTTTTATAACAACTTTAACTACAGTAACCTAAAAAAATTTCTCAATGTTTTTTATTTACACACTTCAAAATACCCAAAACACAAAAAAAAAAAATTTCCTTTCCCTTTTCTTCTTCTTCCTCCCCCACCCCAACCCACCACCTCTGTCGCCGGCTACCACCTTCGGTGTCGTTTCCGGCGCCGATCATTTCTTCCGGTGGGTCTTTTTTTTTTTTTCCTTTCTCCCTCTCCCCCTCTTCCTCCCCGCCATCATCCCCCTTTGCCCGATTTGTTCCTTCCCTTTGTTTTTTCTCCCTCTCCCTCTCCCCTACCACCCTTCCCATTTCCCCTATTTCCCTTGGGCGAAACTGCCAATGAAGTAGCAAAAGAAATTTTTTTTTGCATTTTTTCCCTCCCCATCTCCTGCCCGCCACTCCTCTTCTCCCTCTCCCTCTCCCCCTTTCCCACTCCTCCCCCACCACCCTTCCCTTTTCTCTCAGGTCGATCTGGAAAAAAAAAGAAAATGAGCAAAAATAAAATGGCGGCAATAGCTAATTGGCTCAGGTGATTCTTGTTGTTGTTGCAGGCGTAGGGTAGGACCCTCATTCAACCAGATTTTCGCAGCTTTTTTTTGGCTTCTTTTGACACCTGCTTTTTGCCCCGAATGGATAAGTAGTGGGTTCGTAACCTGCTATTGCTATATAATTGGAAAAAACGAAGCTTGGAAAGTGTTGGGGGATTAGCGATGCACGTAATCCTCTCCAAATTGGCACCAAACGACGCCGCATCAGTGGCGTGCGTGAGACGACAGTTTTACAAAGTGGGCTTCGGACGACGATTCCCTTTGGTCCAAAATTTGTTCCGATGACATTCAGCCCAATTTGCCACTTGACCCCATCGGCAACCCCACTGCTACCTTCAAGGTCCAAATTTTTCCAGGAGAGGGAATAGGGGAGGGAAGGGGAAGGGGAAGGGAGGAAAGAAAAGAAAAAAGAAAAAAAAATTATCTTACAAGTTTTTTTACAACTTCTACAGTAATCTACAGTAAAATTTTAGACAAACTTCAAAAAACTCAGGTTCCAAACGGAGCCATAGTTGCATGCCTTGTTGCCCCAGTTTTTATTTTTCAGACATGGTTTTGGTTAGATTTTAACGTATGGTGAGTCATGTTTATTATAGGAAAAATCGTTTAAAACGTCCATCACATTTTGTAAAATAACTTTTTTCGTCTCTTATTTTTAAAAATATAATTTTACGTCCCTTACAAATTCACATTGGTCAAATTTGGTCCCTACTTAGGTTTCCGATTATTTTTTATCAGAATTCACCACATGCTTTGCACGTGATCATATTTTAAGGGAAAATTTGTCAAATCAAATTTTATATAATTCGATTCATAATCCCTCACATTTCATCAAATAAAATTTTTCGTCCTTCACATTTTTCAAAATGAATTTTTTCATCTTTTATTAATCACGTGTGTGAATAATTTTTTTTAAATTCATGTATATATTTATTTGATTTCACCTAAACAGTACGAATAGCATGTGAAATCAAATAGAGATATATTACACACTATTCGTATTGTTCAAGTGAAATCAAATAGATATATACATGAGTTTAAAAAAATTGTTAGTTTTTCACTTATATTCATTTTCTTTCACTCGAAAATTGGAAATAAAGAAGACATTTAATCATAAATAATATCGAGTGTTTATATCGAATTAAATTTAGATAGAAAAAGTAAACAAAATAAAAGTATGACAAAAAGAAATAAGTAATTGACACTTTCAAATTTTAACACAATCACAAGGCAAATAATTCAACTGTTGGTCTTAAAAATATTGAGTAGAAATTTCAGATTTAAACTGAAATTTGTTAGTACAATTATATAATTCGAGTTATGACCCATTAATTAGATGACCTTATTATACAACTCAATAAATAAATTATTACCAAAAGAAAAATGTCACAAATATTGAATAGGTTCAAATGGTGAAATCATATAAATATATACATGGATTTCAAACAAAATTATTAGTTTAAAACCCGTATATATATATCTATTGAATAGCATGTGAATAACTACGATTAGCATGTTTAGATGAAATTTAATAGAGATAAATTACATGTTATTCATACTGTTCAGGTAAAATCAAATAGATATATACGTGAGCTTATAGAAAAAAAGCTATTTGTATACATGATCAATGAGGGATGAAAAAATTCATTTTAAAAAATATGAGGGATGGAAAAATTCATTTTTTGAAATGTGAGGAACGAAGCAACTCATTTTGTAAAATGTTAGGGACGAAAAAATTTATTTTGTGAAATGTGAGGGACTATGAATCAGATTATGTAAAAATTTGATTTGACAATTTTATCCTTAAAAAATGATCACATGCAAGTCACGTGGTGGATTCCGGCAAAAACTAGTCGGAAACCTAGGTAGAGACCAAATTTGGTCAATGTGAATTTGTAAGGGACGTAAAATTATACTTTTAAAAGTGATGGACGAAAAAAGTCATCTTGTAAAATGTGAGGGACGTTTTGAACGATTTTTCCTTTATTATACTCTTAATGTAAGACCTTGTTTGGAAAGCAATTTTTTGTGAAAATTACTATATTTTTTTTAATACATGTTTCAATCTCCTTTTTATTTCACATATATCAAATCGTTACAAAATTTTTTTTTACAAAAAAAAAATAAAAAAAATACAATCCAAACATGACCTGAAGCTTTTTTCACGTTAGTGTTTTTAAATACGTGATGCATAATTTGTATTCAACAAATATGATTGTGTAAAAGGTACTTTCGATTACTTCTTAATCCATGTAAAGATTTATTGCGTGGAGTAAACACACTTAGACATGCATATTGATTCCTTATTCATCTTTTCTTTGTTATTATTAATATTATTTGTTTTTAAATTAGAGAGAGATTGAATTAAAGAAGCAGAGAGGAGAAGGAAAATTGAATCAAGACCTCTAATTTTGGAAGCTTGTCTTTATTTTAGTTGATACTGTAAGATAATTAATTGCATGTAGCATTTTATCATTTACATTATATAGAGTTGTAACGAACACTTTAGTATTGATAGAGAAATATTTCTCTGTTTTATCCTTAAAAAAAATGTTGCATTTAATATAGTATTAATACTTTTTCTTTACTTCTTTTCTCAAGGGTAAGTGGGAGACTCTAAATTTGGAATCTTTCATCCAACCCATTGCTAGTCCGAATCACTCCACCCATCGTTTCTCCCAATTAACATAGTATTCTCCTTCATTCAATTGAAAGCGTCATACTTTCTATTTTAAAATTTCAAAATATTTGTCCAATTGAAAAAGTCAAAGCACATTTTAGTATATATTTTCAATATAACCCCTCATTCTAATTATATGCATATTACCATTCAAATTCAAAATTTGAATTCATGGAGATAAAATTGAAAAGAAAAATACAAAACATCACAATCAAACAAATATTCTTAAAAAGTTGGATTTTAAAATAAGAATAAATAATTGCATTTGGATTGAGCTATTTTTCAAAAAGTAATTTTTCAATACATATAAAAATAATTCAAAAAATACCTTATCCATACAATATATAAAAAATAACTCACAAATATATATAAAAATTTTAAAATTATATATTTTTTATAATATCTTCCACCTATCACCGCCATCCATTCCATTCCTCTTCCTTTCTCCTCCTCCTCATCTTCCTTCTCCCTCTCCTTCATCCTCCCTTTCCCTTCCCCACCACCCCTTGTCTTTCCTTTTTCCTCTCTCTCGTTGCAATCTGGTCGAGGCCAGATCGGGTGGGAGGAGAAGAGAGAGGGTGGGGTGTGGTAGGAAGTAGAAAAAGGAAGAGATTGTGAGTGGCAGTGTTAATTTTTAAAAAGTATTTTAAAATTTTAAAATTTTAAAAGATACTCTAAAATATATTTCAAAAATCCCTTTAAAAACATCACAAAAAATATATATAATAAAAATTTTTCATATATATTGTTACAGTAAAATATTTTAAAAACAGTTAATTCAAACGAACGTAAATAGGAGGAAATAGTAGTATATTAAACGCAGCCCCTGCAAAATTAAAAAGCTGTCGTCAACCTTGAGTGAAACATGTAAAAAAAATTTTTGAAGGGTCTGGAGGGAAATATGAAACAACTGCGGGGTTCCGTTGGAATCATGAAAAATTTGTCTAGAAAGCCTGCCCGTGGGAGTTTTTGTCCCATCGTAAAAGCTGCAGGCGAGAGCAAGTAGGTTAGACAGATAAGGGGTTTTCGACTAGTTTTTTAGGCTTTGAACTATTTAGGAGGAGTGGAGGAAAACGGTACTATCCATCCGCTCCTGGGCTGGGCACCCCTTTCTCCTCCCCTTTTGAACGTCGCAAGCACCCGGCACAGCGAGATTACAAGAACAGAGAGAGAAGTTGTAGAAAACTTAAGCAATTGCTTGCATCAACCGGATCAATTATTATTTATTTTATGGGTGAGGGAAAACAGGGTGTGATTGTGGTTGAAATGTCTAATATGACAGCAAAGGGGTTAGTAGGGGGTAACCCCATAGAACAATTGCAGGCCAAGTTTAAGGATCTGGAAGCTCGCTTCAAAACTTGGCTCTCCAAGCAGACTTTGCCTGTGGAAGCTGCCGTCGTCACCGCCACAGGCGCCACCCAGGGCGCTGCTCTCGGAGCATTAATGGGTACCCTCACCAATGACATCTCTTCCTCAATTCCAAACCCTCCACCGGGGGCCCCCAATCTCAATCCTCAGGCCATGGCCTCCTTCAAGCAAGCCCAGGTACAGTTTCCAAGTTTTCTGATTTTACTGTTTTCCCACTGATTCTTTTGGATTCATTATTGCTGGCTCTGTACAAGTCGGTTTTTTATTTGTGGGGAGTTCATTTTTTTGCTGATGAAACTCTCTTTTTTTTAATCTCCCCCCCTCTCTCCAACCTCTTCTTCTGTTTTGAAGTTGCGTGCTAATGGAAATCAAAGTTTTGTACCTGTGATTGCTTATCAGGAGAAATCATTTCCACATGTGTCTCTAATTATGCTGTTTAAAATGTTGATTGTTCAATCAATAGGAGTTTGCTTTTTTTTTTTTGACGAGTAAGCTGGTTTTGCGTTGGACTAAATGAAGATAGTGGAAAAAAGATGGTATTCTTTCAATGACTTTCTGAAGGAACGAAAGCTGCATATTTGGAATTCATATATCCTATAAGCATAATTGGCCTGTAGTAGTAACTGGTGCTTGCTCTGATTCATTCAAAAATCCTCGTGGAATGGCTTCTAGGAGCCAAATCAATTATAGGTGTTTTCCAGCTTAGGCAACTGAAAGTATGTTGGCATAGGTTTGCAAGTTCAAAATCCCAAACCCAGGAAAAGCAAGTGATTAAAGATAGAATTTTTGAAGTATTGAAAATGCCTGAAACATCTGTTTATGGGTCGCACACCTAACTCTGGGGTTTGCTCACAGGCTCTTTCAGGTGGTCCATTGATACAAGCCCGCAACTTTGCTGTAATGACAGGGGTTAATGCTGGCATTTCCTGTGTCATGAAAAGATTGAGAGGGAAGGAAGATGTTGAGTCCAGGTAATTTCCAGTAACTATAATTATTGAAAGGATCCTTGGAACTTCATCCAAGCTAGAGGGGCTCATAACTTATCGTGCTTAACTCAGGCTTTATGTCTTATAACTTTATGCCTGTGAGAAACATGATAAAGGAGCAATAGAAATCGATTCGGTTAAAATGGGAAACAGACAATTCTACATTATGATGTATCTACTTGTTATTTCTACTCGTGATATCTGCTGCTAGAGCACCAATCTTTTTCCCCCTTTTCTTTTGCTTCTGACTTCTGAATGCATGCATGTTTGCTATGTTAACTCTGTGTCTGAGATTCGGTCTATGCTGCAATCAGGCATGGATGCGTCCCGTAGTGTACCAGAATGATTAGGTTTATCCCTTTATTGAATTTGGCGTCATAAGTGGAATTATTTGGGCGTAAAATATGGCTTTTGGTGGAAAATTAATTGGATGAAAGTAGTGCAGTTGGTAGAGCAATCAGTTGCGCCTGTTGGTAACTTTGCTCTGTTCTATCCATCTTTACAAGATTACTCTCGATGATAATCTATTTGGATTCCATAAACCTGGTGAATTGTTACTCCATTAGTTATTACAAAACAATGATGGATTGCTTAAAAAGATTGGGCTTTTTTGTCATCAAAGGAGAGCCAGCTCTTCTCATGCTTTCCGTGTCTCTTTTACTCTTTTTTCTTTTTTGGACATTATCTGTGCATAAGTATGTGTTGTGTCAGAATTCAAGCACCCAGTCAATTCACTAATATGTGCATTAACAATATAGTGCCAGTTGATGACTTTTATGTCCTCTAGTAAAACCTTTTTGGGCATGGGAGACCATTTAGGAGATTCTTGATGACATTTGTCCTATTTTAATACATTGCTGTGAAGAAATCAGAATTGTCTGACTTCTACCCCTCTCCTGCCTTGTTCCTGGTATGTTAAGCTGATTAGTGGAATAGATTGGGACATGATCACATGATCATGGAAGACCCTTATGCTCTGGGGAAACTTCCACCTGGACTTGAAATCCCTTTTGATTGACACCATTCTGTTACCATGCTATCCACCTTTCCCTGTTTTTATCCTCCTCATTTTCCTTGGTAGCAGATTTCCCTTCCATGATATGTTGAATGATATTATTTTTTATGTTGCAGTATGGTGGCTGCTTTCGGATCTGGTGCCATGTTCTCGTTAGTAAGTGGAATGGGTGGGACGAATCAAGCAGCCAATGCCGTTACATCAGGTCTCTTTTTTGCGCTTATCCAAGGTGGACTCTTCAAGGTAAAATAATATAGAAGATCAAGTAATTTGCTCCTTTGAACATGCTGCTGTACAACTTCATTCAAGATCAATTTATAGAACATCCACTTTGGGTGTTGAGACCTCTAAATTATGAGTTAAAGGATATTAATGTTTTAGCTTATAAGTTCAGGGTTTTCTCTTCCTATTAATACCTAATAAGACCTTACTAATTTTGGAGTACTGTTCCTACTCTTGTAGGGCTTCGATATTTCTGAAGTGATATTTAGTCTTTTGGAGTGCTTACTGAGCAATCCTATCTTTTATCTTTCTCACACTTCCTTTTTTTTGGCCCTTTGGGCATGGAGTTAATGTGAATCACTTTCAGTGACCTTAAGAATGATTTTTACCTCTCACCTGTTCATACAGCTAGGACAAAAGTTTTCAGCTCCACCAGCTGAAGATGTGTGCTATGTCAAGACGAGGTCCATGTTGTCAAACCTTGGTTTGCAAAACTATGAGAAGAATTTCAAGAAAGGGTTGTTAAATGACAGCACTTTGCCATTGCTCACTGATAGGCAAGTACTGATATGCATGCTTTCATGATGGTAAATCTTTTTTTCTGAACTTGAGCTGATGTTTTTCGTTTTTTAGTTTTAATTCGCCATTGTTTCTTTAGTGCTCTTAGGGATGTTCGAATTCCCCCTGGACCAAGGCTTCTGATTCTCGATCACATACACAGGTTTTTACCATGGTCTATTCAAAGAGAGTAAGCCTGTACTGTGCAAACTCCACTGCATGAAAAATCTGAGTTAATTTCCTTATATGTAGGGATCCAGAGATAAGAGAGAAGCGAGCGAGCTGGAAATGAAGCTGGTCTGGTGAGATAAATGCTCAGCGAAACATGCATCCTTTGATTCACTGTTAGTCCCACCTTTATTTATTTATATGTAAAAGAGAGAATGGTGGTTTTGGCCTAGTGCTATCTCAAATTATCACTGTTCCTGAACTAAAATTAGCTGATAAATACTTTTGGATGGCTAGATAAGTTTCAAGTTTAAAATTGTGATTGTGGTGATATGCTTTTTTGATGCCTCAAGGGTTTTGATTTGATTCCATTCTGGGTCTCTAACAACGATGATGATAAATGGGATCCCGGGAATCAGTTGAAGATCATGGTTCGGCATCCCCCCCCCCCCCCATAGGGTTTGAAATTTGTAGATTGCTATCAATTACTAATGAAAGTAAACGGCGAGACCTATGAATTCTGAACTAAAAGTTGTGCGTACTTTTCCTTTTTAAGTAGAACTATACCTTTTACCATTTCATTGTGCGTTTCTCGTTTGGAATTCCAGATCTAATGTTGGACGTAACAGAAAATGTCGGGCAGACCATCTTTCAGTAAAATAGGTGGGATGCGTTCGGCCGGTCCAGAACGGTTAGCTCGATTTGGTTGGCATCTAGATGATTTTTTTGACTCTCTGTCTCTCTCCCTCTCCATGTGCGGACGCTCTATTTTTGTTTCTTTTTTTTGTTCCCTTGCGAATTAGGATCATATATAGGTTTTTTTTGTTCCCCTTCGAATATTGCTGAACGGAGGAGTTGTTTCGAGCCTTTTGACATTTGATTTTTTTTTTTTCGATCATAACGATAACATTTGTATAATTTACTCTACTTTAATTTAATGCATTTAATGCGAAGGAGGGAGAGCCGATGGGATGAGATTTTTCCGCAATTAAGTGGCCAGAGGAAGTCACGGTTAAGTGACAGCCACACTTAATTAAGTGGGAAATCCCGTCAGGAGTTGTTTCGAGTTCTTTGACCTTTGATTGGATGTGAAGTTTTACGCGACAATGACTCGACTCGTATTATAGCATCTTACTTGTGGGTGTGGGTAAGCGTGTGGAGTACGCATGGAGAAAGAGGATGATGTTGTTAGTTTTAGACTTTTTTGGATCCGGTCCTGGAACCCCGCGGCAAAAGCTGGTAAGCTGTGGAGGTGGATGAAAATGTCAAAGAGAAGAGCTACCGGTGGAGGTGGAAAAAAGTGGTGCCCTTGAAGGACCGGAACCTATCAACTCTACATTTACAAGATAAATATGGAAATCATCCACTGAGACCTTAGAAGGACAGGAGACTCACATAACACCAAACTCCAGGTTGTACAAAATCCCCATGCGAGCGTGCGTGAGTGACATCTTTGCTACATTAATATATGGTGATAAATAAATATGTTCTTGCTTGCTTGCTGCCCCTTGTAGTATTTAAGAAAAATATAATTTGGTACAAAAAGTAAATAATACTGCAGCTGATATTAGTGCCGGTGTTTGCAATCGTGCCCGTCCCATCCTTCATTTTAAGCTTTCAACACCCCAGGAGAGGAGAGGGGGTTGCGTCCATTCATCACAACGTAAAACACTAGGAGTACATGGCAGACATAACCAAAAACAGCAACACATCAAACCAAGCCAGCCCATCTCCAATTCATGGATCCAAAAGAACACACCTTAATCAACAAAAAAGCATCCAAATCACATGCCCTGCAGCCGAACAAGTAGGCGGCGATCCACTATAAAAACTACTCACATTTCATATGCTACAACATTCACATTCACTAATTAACACTGCTAGTAAATCCTGTCGCAAACGCAAAGAGGATGGGGAAATAAATTTTTTTTTTTTTTTAAAAAAAACCCCCCCAACACAAAACAAGGTTATAGTACTTGAGGAGTTGGGGGTACAGGGACAGCCCCCTGGAGAAGCTTCTGGGCCGCAGAAAGCTGATCCATCAAAGCCATCATGCTGGCTCTGTAGGAGCGCGCCTGGCCCACAGCCTCCGCCTCCAGTTCACCCAGTTGGGAGCAGAGCCGCTCCTCCGCCTCCTCCGCCACCCTCAGCCTTTCCCACGTTCTCTGCAATTCCTCCCTCATCCTTTTCTCCCTTTCCATGGCTTTCTGGAGTTCTTTCTCCAACTCCTCATTTCTCTTCTTCAAAATCTCCCCGTCCTCCCGCTCTACAACGTGTTCAGGCTGCTTTGTGCGGGCGAAGGCCGGCACCACCATGGTTGGAGCCATTTTTGTCTAATCTCAAGAAGACAAACAAATTGAAGAAAGAAAAGAGAGAGTGCTTCCAAACTATGCTAGTAATTAGTAAGTATTTGCCAAGAGAAACAAGGGGGAACTTGTTTGATTATTTGCCAACGTTTGCTCTTAATTTCTTGACAACCCAGAAGGCGTTGCAATATTTATAGGCCTGGACCCTGGACCCTGGAATATGGGGGAACGAGGTGTCTAGGTTCAATGTATCTGTCTCCCCACGGTCGTTCCTCGGATTATTTTTTGTTTCTACCGTGCCAGGCTTGGCTCGCATATTTTGTTTCACTCCTAAATTATTATCTTATTTCGGAAATAAAATTTTTTTTTTTGGGGCACGTCATTTCCGAAAAGTTTCAAAGCATGGAAGATTGATTAAATCCTAAAACTTGTTATCAGCCTCAACAATATAATACTCCCGTCGTCCCATTGAAGTGTGTACTTTTTATTTTGAAAAGTCAAATCATTTTTAATTTTTTTTTAATATAATTTTTCTTTCTATTCATATGTATGTTACTATTTAAATTTAAATTTTAAATTTAGGGAATGAAATTAAAAAAAAGTATAAATATTATAATCAAAACATTATTTTTTAAAAAGATTAGATTTTTAAAATATGACTAAATAAATGAGATGGAGGAGTAGCTTACTGTAGGTGAGTTTGGCAGGTGAGTTTTTTGAAAGTTTATCTAAAACTTTATTGTAATTTACTGTAAAAGTTTTTAAAAAATTTTGTGAAGTGTGTTTTTTTTTAATATTTTGAAGTGTATAGTTTAAAAACTTTGAAATATTTTTTGAGGTTATTATAGTTAAAATTTTTAAAAAACTTGTAAAAAACAAACTCTGCAAAACCAAACAAGCCAATATGACTCTCGACATCGCCTAACAAAGAGTGAGAGGAATTTACACGATTTCCTTGGAGTGGGCCCCAAATTAACATAATTTCGTGTAATATTTGTCAACTGTGTGTTCGCCTTTGTCAACTGCGCCTTACTTTGTCCATGACGTCATCGCATACCTAAAGGTTTTGTGAGTTCATTTGCCCATGGTTTGTGGGCGGCTTTTATTATGGGAGAATTTCAGTAGGGAGGTTTCTTACTATTTCACTTAGTTCTCTTGATGTTTTAAAAATTACACTTACCTCCCTTGATTTGACATTTTGGTAACCAAACTTGAAAATAGAGTAAAAAGTTTAATGAATACCCTAAAATGCTCTTATCTTACAAAGTTCAATTTGTTCTTCTAAACAAAAAGAGTATCAAGTTTTCATGCTAATATTTGTTATTTAATAATGAACTATAATAATAAATCTTTTGCTATAATGGGGTATTTTCATAGTGTTTTACTGGGAATATAAATTATTTTTAAGATAGAGAGTGCTATTTTGTTTCTTTTAAAGTTTATGGACTTCTTTTTAAATGAAAATTCATGGACTAGTTTAATGATGGAACTATCATAATTTGGTAGTAATTTTGGGGCATTTATTTTTAATCAATGTTGACTTACCCTTGATTTTGATACCAAAAAAAGAGAGCTACCAAAAAAATTGGAGAATATTAAAAGTCATAAAAAAAATATTACTAGTTTAATGTAATTTGAATAGATATTAGGGACAACATTGATAATTCTTCTATACTTCTAATGAAATATAAGAAAAATGAATAAGAAGGAAAATGGTAAAAAAAATATAAAATCCTCAATATTAAGGTTAGTATTGCATAAACATGGCAACAAAAGAGTTTTATTAAAAATATTAAAGTTAGTATTGTTATTTTAAATGGACAAGGGAGGTACATGTAATTTTTGAAACCTTAGAGAAGCCAAGTAAAATTATTAAAAACCTCAGGGGAGGTTTCTAAAATTATCCCTTTTATTATTGTGTCAATAACAAGAAGGGATATATTTCTCACCTATATACTCTATTTTATATCCTTTCTTTATAAGATGATGATTTATGGTCGGTCATTTAAAAAATTGCTGCCCCATAATCTAAGGAGCTCATATGATAGAGACCACTAAATTGAAATAAGAACTTAGCGGTAATCCTTTCTATTTTTTTTCCACATCATTTGCATACACTTACGTCTATCATAAAAGGCTTACTTGGCAAAGATCCTCCTAATCAACTAATGCTACTCTTTCCATATCACCCGTTTATTATTATTATTATAAAATTAATAAAATAAACTACTAAAATAGGGATGCTCTAAAATTTGGATTCTTGTTGAATATTTAAATCAAATTAACTGGCTTTGCCGTGTTCTCTGAGTGCCCATGCCCGAAGATTATGGATTCTCGTTGAATTTTATTTGGGTTATAATTTGATTCTTTTATATTAAGGGTACGTTTGGTTCTACAGAATTATAATTGAATTAGAATTGGAATTCTATGAATTGGAATTCCAAATCATTTCAATTCTTTCGTTTGGGAAATGCATAGAATTGATACGGAATTTATTTGAAATTCCAAATTCTTTGTTTGTATGAGAGAAGAATTCATTAGGAATTAGAATTGTTTCCAACTAATATTTCCTTACATAAAAAATTTCTTTTTTTTACTATATAATAATTTTTTAACATTTAGCTAATTGTTACTAAAGCTTTAAGGAAAAAATCAATTAGTACCTTTAATAATTTATTTTTTCTTGCATTTAACTAATTGTTAATAAAGCTTTAAAAGAAAAAAAAATTAGTTCCTTTTTTGCAAAAATAAAAAAAATTCTTTTTTTAAAAAAATTAAATTAAATTAAATAAAAAATAAATGTATATTCTAACTTAAAAAGTAGTTAATATTTATCGAGTTAAAACCTTGATACTTTTTTAAAGTTAAGAACTTTAAATTTTAGAAAATCAAAAGCCTACTCTATGATATGAATTGGGAGGAAAGTCATAACTTGTGCCTATTATAAATATTTGAGTTTTGTATCTTACAAGAAATTTCAATACATGAATACGCAAACAAAGTGTTTTTAGCCAAAAAAAAAAGAGAAAGAAAAGCACAGTTATACATTGCTACTATTTTTCAATAAATGGCCATTCTAATATTAAATTAAGTTCGAATAAATTCCTATCAAATTTCAACTTCCATGATGGCCTTGTCTAATTTGATAGTCAATAAACATTGCTCGTGCTAAAGCATTCCTAAATTGTGTCCACTCGCTAGTTGGTTGTACTGTTCGAATTCGATTCTCGTTAACAGCATTTACACCACCATCATTATTTGGACCATCATCTTCCATTCCATTCTCCTCATCTTCATCTTCCATTTCATCTTCATCATCAACCTCATGTTGTACTCTTCGCATCTCAGCATCAACTTCATCCAAGTAAGGGTCATTTGGTTGTTCTACTCGAATAAGATTATGAAGGATGACACATGCATTAATTATCATGACATGAGTCTTAACATCACAAAAAGATGCATCTCTCAAAATGGCCCACCGCTTCTTGAACAAACCAAATGTCCTTTCAATCACATTTCGAGCAATTGAATGTCGAAGGTTGAATAACTCTTTAAAATTTTGAGGCTTGCTCCCACTAGCAGACCACTCGCTAAGATGATATCTAACTCCCCTATATGGAGCTAAGAAACCGGAGCTATTTGCATAACCCGCATCAACAAGAAAGTCCAAGTAAGGCTCCTTTACTATATGTTTCTCATGCCACCAAACTACTAATGTGGCTACTGTTACCATATAATTTGCAACTACCACTTTTCTCTTTTTTGTTTTTTGCTCGTCTCCTTCCTTATCCATGTCAATATCCAAATTCTGCAATTCAAAATCACGACAACAATAAGAAAAGGTAAGTCAAAAGACCAAATTTTAAAAAGTGAGTGTGTTAAATTCTACATAGTCAATTGAAGCTAAAATGATAGCTAATGAAACCTCTGACATAATAATCAGCAATAATATTTTTGCCTTTCCCGAAATATTACATTTACAGCTTGTGAATACAACTATTGACAGAAACAAATATATTGGCTTATACACCTTTAATACTTTAGAGATCGCTTAGGAATTAGCTACAATTTTGTAATTCATTAGTTTGTGCAAGTTGTTGGTAAACATAATTATTAGCTTCTGTGATTCATTGCTATGATCAGGTTAGTGTTTCAATTTGGTACTGCCCATTTTGCCTTGAAAAACAAGCTTGGGAAACTATTACACTCAATTCTGTGAGTTACAGAACAAAAGATTAATTATCTTCCCCTTGAAACTCCTCTATATATGTGTGTGTGTGTGTGTGA
Source organism: Coffea eugenioides (assembly GCF_003713205.1). Classification (NCBI taxonomy): domain Eukaryota; kingdom Viridiplantae; phylum Streptophyta; class Magnoliopsida; order Gentianales; family Rubiaceae; genus Coffea; species Coffea eugenioides. Next base: position 473,047 of record NC_040036.1, on the reverse strand, counting down.
TAAAGATAGCTATTTACAATTTCCTAACTAGCAATGAATTGCAGGGAAGGCCCAACTGTTACACCACATAAGCTTTAAAATATGCGTAACAATTGATTATATACAGAAACATACACCAAAGAACTGCAGGACAACTGTAGTATAGAACTAAAAATTCGCTCTGTCAAGGTAAATTTGTGGTTCCACAATGCAAAAGCTTCTAATATATCTCAAAAAACCATTTTAAGGAAGACATACGAGATTACCCCTTTCATCTTCATCACCAATATGATTTTAAACTAACATTATATATTCCAACAAGCTAAAACTTGGACTCGATTTAACTAATTGAACTCAAACCCAAAATAAGAAAAAGGAAACAAACGATCAACTTGTGTTTTTTTTTTTAATTCTTATTAACAGCATAAATCTAGAAGCCAAAAATACTAGAGCAAAATATCAGAAAATACCAAAAAAAAAAAATGCTGTTTGATTGGCAAAAATTTAGACAAATTTACCTTCACAAAACAAAACAAACCATTGCAATGTATCCAATGAAAAAAAAGCTATGTAATAAAACCCATAACCAATGATTATTAATCATAATTTTCTTTTTTTTTTGAAGCAAAAAAATAATTATGTGCTAGAAAGATGCTGGAAAGATTAAGAGATTATTCTGATAGTAGATTATTTTGATGCTGGAAAAATTAAGAAACAACTCTTACCAACTTGGCTTGTAATTTCCCTAATATGATGGGTGTTTAGCGCGAACCACCGGTACCCTATTCGAGGTTGCCATGTGTTAGTACATCTTTAGGCTCAAAGTTCCGCACAAGCCATTTCGATTTGGGACAATAGTAGCGGCAAAATCTCAGAGACCAAAAGGTGCTCCTCTGCTGTGTTGCGTTCGCATTATCCTTCCTGGGTGTCCCACAAGCCCTAAATGTGTCTGAAATTTGGGGTGGACAGTGGCGAGAGTGGCGAAGAATGGAGGAAGTGGCCAGAGAAATGGAAGGCAGGGGGGAAACGGTGGTGGGAAAGGTAAGATATTAGGATTGCAGGTGGCAGTGATGGTGGAGAGCAGAGCCCTAGCGGCTGAGGAAAATGGTGAGTTAGACAGGAAGAAAGAGGTGCCAATATCCTTTGACCCGATTTTAATTTTTGACCCATACTAGATCCGCGTGTGGACCCGTTTAGTTGTGGAATTGGAATTGGAATTCTTTGGTCTAGCCAAAGAATTGGAACCATGGAATTCGATCGATTTGGAATTGTAATTCGATTCTAATTCTACAGGAAAGATAGTACCCAAACACAAGAATTGGAATTGGAGCTCCAATTCCAATTCTACACTCCAATTCTATGGGGAACCAAACGTACCCTAAGGGTTGATCACGAATCGCCCTTGATTTCTCTCCGTTGGAATTAGTTTGTCAGACTATTCCTTTTAATCCACAATTGCTGTGGCGTCAGTATTAAACAAAAAAAAAAGGGAGGGGGCATAGATAATATCTTTCTAACCCAAACAAGAAAGAAAATATTATAGACGTTGAACCTTGACTCCGACCAAATTATTGTAGACTACTGCAGTATGTATGCTCTATACTTGAAAGCATTTGCGTGTGTTTCCGTTACTCGGAACTTTCAACGCAGTCGAAATGGTTATAGGCTTCCAATGAAAATCATTTCGGGTGCTCATCCACCCACATCGAAAGATTGTGGGGTAGTTACCCTGGGTTTAAGGTGCTCGACTGCACCTTCAATTATTAATTGGTTGGATGGTATTGGTTTGTGGGTTTCACCTTAAATTGTGCTTTGCACCAAGATTTCGATTACCTCTGAGTATTTATAATCTAACTGTTTTTGTGTGATTTCGACTTGTTGGAACAACCAAAAATATTTGGTGAGGTTGTGCTCGGGGGGGGGGGTCTGGTCATCCATCCCACATCGAAAGATTGTGGGGTAGTTACCCTGAATTTAAGGTCCTCGGCCGCACATCCAATTACCAATTGGTGTGTTTTGCACCAGGATTTTGATTACCTCTGAGTGTTTCTAATCTAGCTGTTCTTGTGTGATTTTGGGAAAAAAAAAAAGAAGAAAATCATTTCGGGTGCTTTTTGCGGATTGACGGTCAATATCGGGTGGTTAGAGCCCAACCCACCAATTTGATAGTACGTATTTCTACTTCCCAATTTTAATTTTAAATAAATGATTAGGCGAGAGTATTTCAAAGATAAGGAGGATGAATTATGCTTAAAGCTTCATTACTAAGTTGATGAGCTTTGGATCGGAGGTTTACCAAGTAGTTTAATTAACTTATTATCTATTGATATTAGTCTGTTCTTTCTTTCTCTTTTTTTCTTTTATATATATATATATAAATCTGCACAGAAATCACATATGCAGGATATCAAGTATCTAAAGAATTAACATAAAATTGGTACTAATTTCCCCTGCTTGACCTTCCCGTCTCTCGTCTGAAATGGAAATACCCCAAGTCGTGTACTTCCAGAGCCGGAGAGGCGATTGTAAGGAATCCTGCGTGACGCGTGGAATTTACTTTCAATCACTCGTACGTAGGAGTTGAAGAAAGATGGAATTAGAGGCCGACGGTGGTAATCTAATCTCAAAGCATTTCTTGACCTTACGACGAGAAGAAGAGTCGTTTGACTTTTGCTCCAGTGCGGTGGCGACGCGGACAGTGGCGCGACCAGTTGCCGGGTATTATGGCTTTGAATGGATTGCTAATTTTTTTTTAAAAAAATTTTCACTTGGATAATAAACACATTTTCTAATATATCATTTTATGTTTTTAATTAACTTTTTATCTTATATATATCACATCATGTCACAAAAAATATTACAATAATTATTTTAAATAATTATTTAAAATAATACTCTATCCATAGTAGTTAAAGTAGTATTATTAAATTAGTATTATCCCTACGCACACACACCTGATCAATGATACACAGTACTGTATATTATTAAAGTAGTATTATTTACAGAATAAGGCGGTGGAGGGGAAATTACGTCTAATCTAAGGAAACATATCGTCCAATCCCATCTGGGGTTCGCATCAGCCTAAATTTAGAAAAACCAACTAGTTAGTTAGTTAGTCAGTTAGGCGTTAAAATATCTTGAAGAGAATATTCGAATTAAATTCCTCGCATTTACGTGCCCATGTCATTTTCAACTCCTCCTGCACTGTTATGACATCAGAAATTATTGCGGATAGCTGTGTTTGGATTGAAAAATTGCTGCGTTCTTTGCACACGTATTTTTCAATCACCTATTTTTTCTTACATATACCAAATCGCTATAATAATTTTTTTTATAAAAAATTCAGAAAAATGCAATCCAAACAAAGCAAGCAACCCAAAAAATAATACTCCATCCGTCCCATTTTGATAGTCCTTTTTTTTTTTCATTTGGGACCCAAATTATAGTACACTTTTCAATTGAAAAATGTAATTATTTTTTATTTTCTCTAAAAATATCATTATTCAATATATGTTGTTATCAGTATAAACTACCTTATTTAATATATATTGTTAACTAATCCCATAAATTTAATGTGAAATAATGTAAAATGAAAATTGATTATTTCTTGACCATCAATTCAAGTTCCCATAAACTATCAATTTAAGTTTCCATGAATAATTAATATAAAGTTGTACTCTATTTAATGTAAGGGTATTTTAAAAAAAATAGTAACATAAATTTATTTTTTTAATAAAGTTAACTACTTTGTCTTAAAATGTGTGAAAGAAAAATTAGAACTGTCAAAATGGGACGCGGAGAGTAATAAAGGTTCAAGTCTACTCAGTCCTGGGAGGACTTATTACTCCCTTTGTTCCAATTTTTGATAGTTCTAATTTTTTCACATAATTTAAGAAAAAATAGTTGAATTTATTGAAAAAATAAATTTAGATTGTTATTTTTCTAAAATACCCTCACATTAAATAGAGTATAACTTTATATTAATTATTCAAGAAAACTTAAATTGATGGTTTGTGGAAGTTTGAATTGATGGTAAAAAAAGAATCAATTCTCATTTTACATTATTTCACATTTTCAACAAAAAAAAGTTTAGCCGCCTAATATTTCATGAACTTGATCACAAAGAGCCGTATTGATCATGAACCCTATCATTCAATTTTCAACTTCTGCCAATACTCCGTTTCATCAGCCTAGTACTCCGTCAAGAGTATTCCATTTCATTTTCAATTTTCGCCAATAGTGCACCATGATTGTTTCTATTGAAATTATCTAAAAGTTTGAGCTGCCTAATACTCCCATTCATAATCAAAAGTTTCAGCCGCTTAATACTCCATTTGATTTTCAATCATCCGCCAATAGTGGATTCATGTTCTTCCCACCAAAATTGTCTTCAAATTTTACACTGAACTTTATAAATATGGCAACTAATCAAGCTTAAGTAAAGGCAATGAAAAATGGATAATTCATCCAAAATTAGTGCCATCGATTTGAATATTTTGCCAGAGAACATCTCCTCAACTTTGCAAAAAAAATACTTTCATTAATTTAAATCATCTTTCGGAAGATGATAATTTTCTTGGCAATTTCTCAACCATTGATACTCCTATTGATTCATTTTCACCACAATATACTTTCATTGATACTTCCATCTATTTGAATCAAATTTCTGAAGATGCTAACTCTTTTGGAAGTTACATTGCAATGTTAGAAAACACACGTCAGCCAATGAAAAAGAAAAATCTCACTACTGCCATGAAGAGAGCCATTTACGAAATGCTACTCAAAGAATGCAAAAAATAGAAAGTTACCAAAGGGGGCGATTTCAAGAGTTGCAAAATGTTTCGATATTTCTACAAAATCAGTTTCTCGAATATGGCATGAAGGAAAGTGTGCTACTACTACATATGTTCATCTACCAAATTTATCTCAAAAACTTGTGAAGAGGGTTGGTCGTAAGAAAATTCAAGTCAATTTGAAAGATATAAAAGACATCCCTTTTCGTCGTCGAACAAATATAAGATTTTCAGCAAAAGCTTTGGATGTATCAAAATCAAGCTTACATAGAAGAATCAAAGAAGGATCGATTCGACCCCACTCAAATCTAATAAAACCATATCCTTATACTATATAAGAATGAGTTTAGAGTAAAGATGTTCTTTGGATTTCAACCGTAAGGGTAGGGCTATTTTGGAAATGTAAAAGTAATTGAAGTGCAATTGGAGTATTGAATACAAGTCATTATAGCTAATTTAGTTTTGTTGTAATTACTTAGATGTCATTTTAGACATTTAAAGCTAGGGGTGACAGATATCCGATTGAACACTAGGTATAACTAAATTCAGCTTGTGTTTTAGTGAAATTACATAAAAGCCCTTCTAATCATTTAATTGTATTAACATCTAAGTTATTTGCAAACTTATGATATATAGATATTAAGACACAATTAATGCCAATTAGTAGAGAAGTTTGCTTTCTTGGCCGTTACCCCCATCTGTTCAAATTCATTTCATTTACTTACAACTTTTTTCCACCACAATCATGTAGCCTATTAAATTCGGATGTTGCTACATTAGCTACTCCTCTTCCCCATTTTGCAACATCTTTCTCAATAGGTTTATTTTTTTTAGCCAATCTACTTTTTGCTTGTAAGAAATCTCAATAGGTATATTTTCTTTAACCAATCTACTTTTTGGTTGTAAAAAATCTATAATCTTGATGGTTGTATGTGCGATAATTTTTTAGTATTTTAATTCAATTGTCCATGTTAGATAGGCATGATAGGGAGGAGATCACATTTGTTAATTATTATTTGTGGTTTAAAGTAAGTTTATCATCATAAATTTTTCCATATGCAGATTGCATCTACTTTTGTTGTTTTAACTATTAGTTATGATAATTTTCAAATTGTTTGCTATTTTATTGATGATTCCATTTAGGCAAATTTTTCACTTCATTTGATTTACCAATAGGTTTAGCTATCTACTTAGAACTATTTGGCTGCAAATCTAAAGTATGTACTTCATTACTTTTAATTGTTTTCTTGAATTGAGTGGTCTAAGATGTTTTAGTACTTTATTTGATGTGGTTATTCCTCTAAATTAGCATGTTAGTTATTGTATATCTTTGCAACTAGATCAAAAACTGATATTTAGTGATTGTAATCCCTATCAAGAAGGAGATGCTTTACTATATGTTCTAAATTATACAATAAATCATAATTGATTGATTGGTGAATGTGGAGGTCTCATGATGATATGTTCTTGGAATCAATATAAATTCAAGAATTTGGCTTGCAAGAACCGAAATTCCACTAGCAATAATTTTCTTCAAATATGCTAATTGTTCAAATCTCACTTATATGACAAGATAATGTGATGGACTGCCCTTATATTACGATCAAATTCAAACTAAATAACAGATTTTAATATACATAAAGTGCATGAGCAGATATAAGTAAGTCTTTTATTTTATTAGGTTAGGTGCAAAGTAGTTGATCATATCTTATAATTCTGTTTCATTGCATATTAGTATATTTTTTAACTCAATATGTAACTTATGATTTTTCTGTTTAATATCATATATTAAAATTGTCATACTTCAATTCTTATACTACAAAATACCAAATAATAATTATTAATCATCTTTAATTATAGGCACTAAACTCCCGCGCGTCGTGCGGGCTTTTCCCCCTAGTTTGTCTAATGACAATAAGAAAGCAAGGTTGGAGTTCTGCTTGTCAATGATTAGTGAAGGTACACTTGCATCTAAATTTTCCTTTGATAATATGCATGATGGTATCCATATTGATGAGAAATGGTTTTACATGTCCAAGACATCACAAAGATACTATCTTCACCCGTTGGGACAAGAGCCTTATCGTACTTGCAAAAGTAAAAGATTTGTTCCAAAACTCATGTTTTTAGCAGCCGTTGCTTGTCCGAGATATGATATCACCCTCAATAAGCAATTCAATGGGAAAATTGGGATTTGGCCATTTGTGTTCAAGGAACCAGCCAAGCAAAATAGCAAGAATCGCAGTGCAGGGACTTTGGAGACAAAGCCAATTTTGTCAATTACAAAAACTGTTATTCGATCATGTTTTATCGAAAAATTATTGCCTGCGATTAGAGAAAAATGGTCATGTTCTAGCTCTAAGATGATATTCATTCAACAAGATAATGCAAAGCCACATTTAGATATTAATGATGTCGGGTTCGTTAAAGCTGCAAAAATAGATTGATTCGACATCCGTTTGTGTTGTCAACCCGCAAATAGTCCCGATATGAATGTCTTGCATCTTGGTTTCTTTAGAGCAATTGATTCACTTTAACACCAAGAGGCTCTATCCACAATTGATAAATTTGTTTCTGCTGTGGAGAAAGCTTTTGATACGTTCCCAAATGAAGATTCAAATAAAGTGTTTTTGACACTACAATTATGCATGGTTGAAGTAATGAAAATTTGTGGTGAAAATAACTATAAAATTTCACATATAAACAAATAAAAGTTGACTAGAAATGGGCAATTGCCGGATTGTATTAAGTGTGAGTCGCAAGTTATCAATGAGGCAAAAATAGCTCTTTCTAATATGGATTAGAACGAAATTCTTTAAAGAAAGTTGTAATTTGGTCTTGAGTTCTAAATGAGGCAAACATTTCTCTTCTATGCTTTTTGCATGTTTTTTATGTTTAGAAGTTTGAGTACTTGTTAACAATGGAGTAAAATCTGCATGTTTACACGGTTTTCTGTTTTGGCGTACTTGTTAAGAAGCTTGGCCTTGAGTAAGTCCTTTGCACTTGAGTAGAATGGAGCGAAATACTTGCATGTTAATAAAGGGCCAATTGACCAGTGATCATGAACCTTATCATGAACAGTCGTATTGATCATGAACCTTATCATTTGTGATCACTTAATTGCTGATCATGAACCTTATCATGCAAAGCCATTTTGACCAGTGAAACTCCACAAAATGGAAGAGTACCACTTTCGCTTTGAAGTAACAGCTAGCATGGATGTAAATGTAGAAACAGCCATTCTTGCACATTTCAATCTTAAGGTTTTCTTTTCGCCGTTGATCATGAGCTTGTGGTCATTTTCTTTCCTCTTGTCTTCATGTTTTGAACGAAAAAAAAGGACCAGTACTGATTTAGACCCAAAAAAAGACATAAATTTCCCTCTTTACCTTTTGCTTACAGTTCACAAAAAATAAAAACTAAAGAAATTTAGATAAAAATATTCTCAACATTTGAGAAACATGTTCACGTTCTTGAGAAGTAGATACATAACCATCTTCTTTTGGTAGAGTATTTAAATCGAGTAATGGTCTCACCATGTTTTAACTTGGGTTGAAAATATTCTTGCACTTGAGAAAGAGTAGCTTCATGCTCTTCAGTTGTAGGAGTAAAATTATTTTCTTGTGATGGAGCATTTATGTCAATTTATGGCCTCACCGATTTCAACTTGGGCAAAACAATTATCTGCATTTCAAAGATGACTTGTTCACGTTCTTGATTCGTTGAGATGAAATCAAATTCTTTTGTTGGAGTTTCATTAGAAAAATTGTGAAAATATGGATGATTTATTAAATTTTCACTCATGGTTTGTGGACAATGATGACATAGTTTGTTTCCCTCTTGATATAAATAAGGTTGAAAGAATAACAAAGTTGGCTTTTCATATATCAATGTGTTTTGAAAAATCTAAATATATTAAATGAGGTAAGTTATATTTAATAATAATCTGTTAAATGAGGTAAGTTTATAGTAACAACAACTTACATTGAATAAGGGTATTTTAGAAAAATTAAAAGATAACTACATTCTTTAATTAAAAAGTAAATTACAATTTGGGACAGACGAAAAAGAAAAATAGGATTATCAAAGAATATTTGGGACGGAGAGAGTATTTACTTAGTGGTTTACACATGCTGAAAGAGCACGTTAAGAAATTCTTTGATACTCAAACTGTGTAAGACAAGGTTGAGATTTTCGAAGAGGACAAGATCGGCCTTGAGAAGGTCAATTTCCCTGCAAAACAAAAGAGAGTAAGCTATTAAGCTTTCCTTCGTTCTGACTCCGCTGCTTAAATTAGCAAATGTAGGAGTTCGGTAATAAATAAGTGATTAGCTGGGAGAATATGTTGTTATCTGGAATTAGCAATGGAAGAGGGTATTTATACTAAGAAAAGCAGGGGAGTCAAGGGACTTAAAACCTCTGTCATGAGGTAGGGTGCAGCCATAGATTAATTAGAGAGTCTATCAACACAGAGTGTTTAAAGGATGTCAGAGGTCACATCAATCACTCCATTTCTCCCACGTGCGTGTCACATGGGACCTTTCCAAACTCACAAGTTTATCTCGTTGATAAATAAAAAGTGAGCAACCACCAACTTTTGGTTCGGTAGCCACCACCAAGTCCTTAAGGTTTGGTGGGGTGGGAAACAAGGTTTGAACGTTGCCTCCTATCAATTGTCAAATTATGTGGTTCTTTAAAAAATTCAGATGAGTGTGTAGTGCACTCGTCTAGTTTGATGGTGATTCAGTCTCCGTCCATCCCTTCATTTGTCTAGTTAGCCCTCCCTTTAGAATAGATTAAAGTGAGAGTAAGAGTAGGTGTAGAGTAGACTATTATCAACTGTCGAAAAAAACAGAGAAATAAAAAGTGAGCATTGCAAGGTTATCATCTAATCTCTAAGTCTTAACTGCCCAAGATATACCATAGTATCCGTATATTGCAAAGTTATCATCCTATCTTCCAAGTTTTTTTTTTTTTATTTTCTCGTTTGGGTCAGTAGGATGGCCTAAACCGGTTGACTATCTAGCTACCATTCTATTATGGGACGCACCATACTATCTGCTGCCAAAGGTGCTTTTACTGAGTCAGGTTGGTCTGGTAGCATAGTGAGACCTATTTGAAGATTTGGACTTGATTTAGCCAGTGCATGTGTTTGCTTTGCTTGCTTAACAACTGATGCATCAAGGTGTGGCATCCAAATGCATTCGAGGCAGCAACGATTGCAGAAGCAACTGTACTTGAAGGTTATGTGTATTTTGCTAATGGTGTAACTCTGTTTACACATGGTGTAACTTATTTTTAATAACGTGTAACTCTAGAACAAATTTTTGTGGGTCCCATATATGTTGTTAAAAATGATATACAAAATGAAATCTGAACCTTACAATTTTTTTTGCCAAATCTTGGGCATGAACGACCAGGAACAGTTATCGTTCATGCCCCTCTTCCCATCCGAATGCACAGCTATTCATCTCTTGCCAGAAATGGTGGATCATACACGCCAAGTTGCAATGAGATTTCCCTACAAGTCCTTCCTCATATTCTTTGATGGCCCTTTTTTTTTTTCCAAAAAATGGCTAATTTCATCCTCATTTTTTTTTGTGGGTACCGATTTAGTCCGTAACTTTTATTTTTAGTCATTTGATACATGAACTTATTTTGAAGTTCCAATTAATGACCTGCATGATGGTAACATTGCCTAAAATCGATTTGACTCATAATTGACTAATTAAATGGGGGTATTATGCGAACGTCACTCACGGGATTGTAATATAACAAGTAAATTGTGTAAAAAAAATTACTAAATAAAAGTTTTTAATTGTGTAAAAAAATCACTGAAAAACTTTTTTAAAAGTTTAATCTTGTAGTTTTTTACACAATTTACTTGATTTATCACACATCTATGAGTAATATTTCTAAAATACCTCTACTTACTTAGTAACTTAAGAGTCAAATCGATTTTAGGTAGTGGCACTGCCACAGAGATCATTAATCGAAACTGCAAAATTAGTTCACATATCAAATTGATTGGGAAGAAAAGTTAGGGATTAGATCAACACCGGTGAAAAAGTTCAGGGACAAAATTGGATATTTTCCCTTTTTTTGGAACATTTTAAGTTAATTGGAGCCATATATGTGTAAAGATTAAAAGAAATGTCCGAGCCCATTGGAATATCGAATGAAAGGATCTTGGAAGTGTGTTTTTTTGGGCGGGGTTGGGGTTTGAGAGCTCTTGATGAATTTGCTTGAAACATTCAATCAATATCCAATAATTTTGGGTTTAATCCTTCTTGTAGACGCAAGATGCGGGCGACAGGATGTTGCGTATAATGAAGCCCATCTAAGGACATCACTCCTGAAGCCCATAAACTTTCCTTGTAAGTTGACCTGGGCCGAGTTAATCCTCGGAAGTCAGAAACGGGGCCTGTTGGCGTGCGCCACTGGTTACTGGGTCGCAGGAGTCTAGCAGCCTCCAACGTTAAGTTCTAATAATTAGTCTCATAATAGTAGTTAACAATTAATGCACAATAAGAAAGTGTTAAATATCAATAGAACATACCTAAAAAAAATACTTAAATTTGTTAATATATTCTATGTAATTTCTTATGATGGCCGGATATATTTAGTAAGAAGGTTAAATTATGTATTTAACCACCAAAGGAAATTCTTTAACACATACATTATTTCCTAGAATTATGTACAAAGTTAAGGATTAAAGGGTGATGAAAAAAGATCTAAACATATTAAAGAAAAGAAGACGAAGAAGAAAGAGAAAATGAAACAGGTCATTAGATAATTAATGTTCTCCAAAAAAAAAAAAAAAGGTTTGCATTTCACCCCATGTAAAGTTAGTTATTTATGATCAAACAGTGCTAATTATTAAGCTTTGACTCTTATTATAATAAGCATGTTAGACTCCTCTCTTTATATTAAGCAATTTGTCGCCAACTTGGGATTTCAAATTTCTTTTTTCCTTTTCTAAAAGAAAGGAATTATTTATCTCATTGACACGGAGGGTTGGGGAGTCCAACTAGTAGATTTGTATGGACTGAAAGTGATTTTTCGAACTAGACAAATGGACTATTGTACCATGCTAGAAGAAGCACAGCACTACTATGCTTCTTCCCTTCAATGCACCATAGGGATATTGAATCTACGGCCTGATGGACGGACAGCTCTTAACTCTATAAGCGGCTCGGCTCACCCTGATTATTGGATCGAAACCTAATGGTGATCTCGTTGCATTGTACATTGAATTGAGTTGAGTTGAGGCCCTGTTTAGCGCTTGAGTTTTATGCCAAGTTTATCTGCTACAAGTTTTTAAAAAGCCTATTAGTTACAATAATTTCAAAAAAATTTTCAAAATTTTTAAACTATATACTTCAAAAATATTTTAAAAAACTTTTATAGTAAATTATAATAAAGTTTTAGGTAAACACCCAAAAAATTCACTTGCGAAACGGGTCGCGGAGAAAGGACCAAAAAGAACGGAAGAAGATTTAATTCCATGTATTTAGGGTTTTACTTTTTAGTAGTAGTAGTTTTTTGCCTTTTCACAGCGGACAAAACCTATAAATACGGATTTAATAAATTGACGATGATCTGATCTGATTAATTACTTGTAGTAATTGACAACAAACATAAGAATAACATGTTATTATACTAAGCCCACCACTTCCAATTCCCCTCTCTCTCGGCGCTCTACGCAATCCGTCGCGCGCGCTCTCTCTCTCTCTCTCTCTCTCTCTCGGCCGTCTTTGTTGCTTATAACTCTACGCCTCTGCTTCACAAACTTCATTGCGAGTAAGTTTTCTTCATTTATTCTACTTCATTACCACAATTAAATCTACGGACAATAATTCATTAGTTCCAGTATATTTTTTTTTGGGTACTCGATTTAGTGCCATTATCTTGATCCATGACATCATAAATTCTTTTTACTGTTTCTTGGTACTCGATTTTTTTTTTTTTTTAAATTCTCTGTTTCCTTTGCATGTTTGGGATATCTAATCTTTTTGTGTACTAATTTTTTTCATTGCATGTATTTAGTTTTTTGGATATGTATAAGTTTGACATCCTGCGTACCTGCATAAATAGAGCTATGCACCTCCATAATAAGCAATGTTTCTGTTTTTTTTTTTTGGGGAATCTCTGACTAATTTTTTTTTTTTATTTAAATTTCCACCTTATTTTCAGGTGCCCTTCTTACAGCTATGTATTAGGCTAGAGCTTATTCTGCTTTTGTACCGCCATTAATTATTTCCCGAATCTCTTGTTTGGTAGTGAGATCCCCTGATAAATATGCCTTGTTGGCTCATCATTACTGGTTATAGCATGAAAATTTTCATGAAGAGTTAGATTAGACATTCATCGACAGCCTAAATTAAGCATTACAATATCTGTCTATTTGGTGCTATACAACGATGGATTTGCAATATGGGAGGTTTGAACAGATACTTACTCAGTTTCTTCTTAAGAGTATACACATTATATTGGATTCGAGGGTTCCTTCAACCCGACCTTACAGCCGTTGCAGAGAAGTTAAAAAGAGTGACAAATGGTTCAATTTAGCATTAGGGGACCGCCCTTCTGCGTTAGAGAATCTGAATTTTTGGCATAGAAACTTAACGGAGCCGATCATTATTGATATAATTCTTGTTCAAGAACCACCGAACTCTTCATGTGGCTATAGTTTACTACCTACTACTTCGGGATTGGGAACATTTACCGAGACAGTTATAGAGAGATGGGTTGTTCAGTGTGAGTACCTGAGGACAATGACTCCTCAATCTAGTGATGTTTCATACAAGAAAACATACAAGAAATCAATCATACTTTTACGCTCGCTTTTTTCCATGATGAGGCTTCTTCCAGCTTACAAGGCCTTTCGGAAGCTATCATCAACGAATCAGACATGTGATTTTGATATCAATTACAAGGTCTCCACTTTCAGTGTTCCTTTCTCTAGGACAGAGGAGGAGTTAATGAAGCATTATAGCTTCATTCCAGTTGATGCCCAACAGGGTCGCTTTGCCATATCTGTTACATATCGGGACAATCTATCTCATTTCAACCTAGAGGCTTCTACATCTTTTCCGCCAGAGATCATTACAGACTATGTTGGTAGTCCACTCACTGATCCTCTGAGGACTTTTCCATCTTCTTTGGAGAGACGTTTCCATGCTACGCCATTATTATCAAGAGGGATGCACTCACCTTCTTCAGTGCCCTTTCAGCGTCCACACAGCTGGACAAGTGGTCTCCACAGGGGGGTTTCTTCTCCTCAAAGCCAACCTTTGGCTGGATCTCCAGCTCTATATCGTGCTTCATATGAGGTCTCATCTGTAATTTCTGATACGTATGGCCGTAAGGTACAAGATTGCAAGTCTCCAGCTCACTATGAAGCAGCAAGCTCCAACGACTCCTACCAGCTTTCTCCTCCATTTTCCCCATCTCCTTCCCCATCTCCTCCAGCATATCTTACCAGTGGGAATCCTGTGCAGACTCGGTTGCGATCAGAAAGTGCACCTGTCAGTATTCCACATCCTATTGTTGGCAGGAGTTCACGATACATTTCTCCTAATTCGTCTGATCCAAACAGAAATTCGCTTCCACCTTTATCCCCAAGATTCACAAAGCATGATTCATCATCTCAGGAGTCCCCCTCTGGAACCAGATCATTGAGGAAACCAGATTCACTCAGATCTGCAGAATCGAGCTGTGGAATGACGTATTTGGGTCAGAAAGTACGTGCGCATTCTAGTCTCACTGATTGATTCACTTATTCTTTACTGTTGTAGCTTGCCAAGGTACCCCCTTGTCTACCGCAAGTTTTCATTTATTATTGTCCTCTAGGTTTCAAGAGATGCCAAAGATGATTCTGGGCGGTTCTCAGGTTTACTTTCCTCCAGTGATTCACCTCGTGTCGGTTTCTCAAGAAGCTCCAGTAGATTATCTTTTCAGGATGACCTGGACGAGTGTGATTTTTCTTGTCCGTTTATAGTTGATGACGTCGATACTTCTGAATCCCAGGCCAAGTATTTATCCTCACTTCTGAGCTGTTATCTTTATTTGTATTCTTCTAGCCTTAGCTTGAGCAGGAAACTGAAATTCTCTGTACCCTTTATGTTGCTTGATATTGCTTCTTTTTTGTTTGTTGCAATTTAGAACTAACTTTTCTGTTTTGAGTCTTGTCACCTGTAAGTAGTAAAAATAGGAGTATAGTGCTATGTGGGTATTAAATGATCAAAATAAGGTGCTTGTTGAGAATATATATTTGGAACTACAATATATGGTGGACTTTTATGTTAATTAAATGCTTAAGGAATGTGTAAAGGCTAATAAGTTAGGTTCTGATGAGGCCAGAAGAAAAAGGCCAAAGAATAGTTAGTTTATGAAATTGAGGTATGAGATTTGAAAGAAAAGGAGAGAGTGAATATAGTAACTAATGTGCCCACAAAATTGATATTGGCTTTCTCTTAGGGCATATGTCCAAAGATGTGTGTAATATAATATTATGCACATATTTATTGGTTCTTATAAGTATAATATAGGAACATTTCAAGTAGCCCACACTGGCCAGAATTTTATATATATCTATGCGAGGGACATATGAAGCAGACTGAACCTAGACTAGATTGTTGTAAAATTTCAAATCAATTTAAAGTACAACTTTTTCACATTTTATTGCATTGGTGTTGTCCATCAGGTGGTTTTGGAACCATTGAGTTGTCACATGGTAATAGGGGAGAAAATACACTTTTTAAGTTCAATATCAACCCAGAATATGCCTAGCCTAATGTCAATCAAATTTCCCTTAATTAAGATTTTACTTTTGTAAGATTTAACGTCAGAAATTAGACTCTGAACTAGAGGGCATTTAGGCTAAATTTTTATTTGGTTTTCTGCTGTATTAGTAGCATACTATTAATGTGGTCGCTATATTTAGCAACTGGACTTGTTAACCGGTAAGGGTAAAAGTTTTAGCTTTTAAAGGGCAACACAACCTTGGTTGAAGCATCATTTGCGCTATTTAGCTGTCTGTTTTAACTTTTCATGTTTATTTCTTCCTGCATAACAGGAGAATTTTTTTTTTTTTTTTTTAGTGCGTAGCAGGAGATTTTGTGTTACCTTTAGGCAAATCTGCAGTAGACTGACTTTTTTGGTATTCAGAAATTAGCCAAGCTTTATATGTTTTTGGTTGCTTGCTTCTTTTTTCAGGCGTATGAAGCTTGGATACGTTTTGGTTGACATGAATAATTTAGACTTGATTTCAGAATGCTTAAGAATTGCAAATATGACATAACCTTGCCCATACATAAGTTTGGTACCTTTTCTCAACCTAACTTTGTGCAGAAAATCTTCAGAATGTACTACGAAATTGAGATATAATCAAAAGTACCGGAATGATTCTTTCCCTGCAATCAATATGGAAGCTTTTCTTTTTCTTCTTTTTTTTTTTTTTGTTTTTTGTTGGGAGAGGGGGGGGGGGGGTAAAAAATCGATATGGAAGCTGATTTTGTTAATTGGTTCTTACATCTTCTGCGGATACTTGAATGTGTGTCATATTATTGCATACCACCATTTCAAATCACATGACATTCTGCCACCGAAGCCAGCAATTCCTTGGCTGTGTTTGAGAAATTCATTGGCTACCTCCCAATGATTGTCTTTTACGTCATTCTTTTCTTTCTCAGTAGTCTGGGCATTCTTTGTGCTCAGTTCTATCTAGGCGTTAACAGCTAAAAGAAAGGATGTTTTAGCTGTGGACCTTTTGATTTTATCTTTTGTGTTATAAGTAAACTCTGGCTATTGCATAACATTTGTTCTCTTCTGGTCTACAGTCAGAATCTTGATTTGAGGAAAGGTTCAGAAGCTTCTTCACAGGCAAATTCATCTGTGAGGAAATCCCAAGATGCTGCTGTTGGTGCCCTAGTTCACATGCTACGGACAGCTCCTCCCTTGCGTCTGGACTGTAGCAGTTATGCTTCTGGTTTTGAGAAATCTGAACTTGAGAGTATTGCGGGTGCTGGTTCTGGATTCGTCCTGCCTCGAAAGACATCAGATGCATTAGAGGAGCTCAAGGCTTACAGTGAAATGAAGGAGTTGCTACTTTGCAAGAGCGGAAGCATTACCAGCAGGGCAGGGAGCAAGGACGAAACATCTTCCAGCTGATTTTGTCACGTAATTGAAGGAAGGTCCCTAAGAAAGATGCTGACTGCCACTAATTCTGCAGTTTAATCTCCACATAGACAAAGTAAAGCTTTGATAGGATGATGATGCCATGGCTGTACACTCCAGGATTTTGATTAGTGGGGAGTGTTGAGTTTTCTGACTGGGGAAATACTTAAAATTATTAATTATGCCGTTGTTTCAACATAGGACATTACAAAGGTGTAAATAGGATGAGCAAAATGACCCACAGTTGTTGTAACAAAAAACTAATGAAATTCGGGAAAAAGCATCAAATCATAAACTTTTATACTTTTCGTAAGAAGTTAATATCTGTTTACTTTTCGGAATGCATATTGGGATGAGGTAATTTTTTTTCCCCCTTCAAAAGTAATACCTTTTCTTTTGTTTAAGAGAGAATAAAAAACCCTTTTATTTTGTTCGATATGGAAGAACATGAATGTAAATGCTAAGATTGTAAAATCAAAACTATAATGGGCGCTGGCTGGTCGGATGAAAAGTATTGATCAAAGAGATTCATGCTGTTTTCAAATCAAGAGGGGAGAGGTCCTGATATTTTTTTTAAAAAAACAAATAAAAAGATTAGAGGGAGGTTAGTGTAATTTACCCCCCCAAAAAAAAAATAAAAAAAAAGTAAGTAGGAGTGGTAATTTGGTGTCTGAAAGCCGGAGAATAGGCGTTTAGGTGTAAACTTTTGGTCACTGATCGCATCGTTTTTACTAGTCAAGTGGTAGTATTAAAATATTAACTGTAGCCAAAAGCTTCTGTCTGCGCTTTTGTGCGGTAATGGAGTCGTCCAAAAGAAAAACAATTTTAGGAAGGCAGAAATCGGAGTCAGAAGTAGTGCTGTCCTGTTACTAAATAAATAGGTGGGGGGATCGGAAGTTTACGTTAATGTTAGGACCATGGAGTACTACTCTTTTTGCCCAGTGTGTAATTTGCAGATTCTCTCCAACGAAATCGAGAGGTATATATGTGTATCTCTCTCTCTCTCCCACCCCCTTACATTCCATTCCATTCCATTCCATTCCTTCTCTTCTCTAAGCAGAGCAACCCCATTCCTGCTGTTGCTGCTGTTTTCCATTTTCATGTATTTTGCTGCCCTAGTCGATTTCTCTGCTTTTTTTTTTTGTTTTTAAATAATAGTAAATATTTGCTATTAACCAATTCTTTGAGCCCAATGATTATGCAGGCATGCAAACGATCACTTCGCTGACCATGAACTCGCCCGGGACTTAGAATTCGCCCAACAAATTCAGCTTGCGCCCCCTACTCCTCTGGTACCTCCTCTCCCTTCAACTCTCTCTCTCTCTTCTCTCGTTGTAGATGTTATTTTGTCCTGATAGCCTTTTCAAATTTAATTTTCCGATCATCAGCTTTAGACAGTATGCTACTTGCATGTTTACAGTTCTTGATTTTTCATGGCCTGAGCAGAACAACATAATCCAAAATTATTAAATTTTAGTAGCATATTTTTCCCTCTTTTGGTGCTGGGTTTAAGAAATATATCGACTCTCTATATGCTTGTCAAAAATTTTCTAATTGGCCTTTTTCTCTCTTCCCCCGTCGGCTCCCCCCCCACAAAAAAAAAACACACACACACACAAAAGAACCAAAACAAAAAAAACCACTACTTTTTTTTTTT
Source organism: Coffea eugenioides (assembly GCF_003713205.1). Taxonomy (NCBI): domain Eukaryota; kingdom Viridiplantae; phylum Streptophyta; class Magnoliopsida; order Gentianales; family Rubiaceae; genus Coffea; species Coffea eugenioides. Next base: position 454,438 of record NC_040036.1, on the reverse strand, counting down.
TTTTTGGCTGATGGTTATTGCATTTCAAGAGTCAAAAGTTCTTATTTTAAGCCTTCACATGATTAGGTTGATAGTGCCATGCATTGTCAAAGCAATTTCTCGGATACCCATCAGAGCACTTCCTTGTTGAGGGATGCCGCCGCTGAGACTGATGCTTGTGAAGGGAGTGATGTTGATGGGAAATTCTGCTCTTTGATCAGTTTGCAACTTAAGGAGACCTTCTATCAAGTAGAGGGTGGTTTGATCGCTTTGCTCAGAAATTGTTTGGCATCCGAGTCTCAAGATACAACCAGTATTTTGTCCGGGTATGTTGATCATTTCCAAAGCCGAGAATGGGAAGACATTGGGTGGGGTTGTGGATGGCGTAATATTCAGATGCTTAGCTCGCATTTGATCACACAAAGGCAAGAGGCAAGGGAGGTTTTGTATGGTGGTGCTGGATTTGTGCCTGATATTGCTTCTCTCCAAAGATGGCTTGAAATTGCATGGGAACTTGGATTTGATGCACAAGGTTCAAATGACTTTGATAGGGAGATCTATGGCAAAAGGAATTGGATCGGAACTACTGAGTGCGCTGCACTTTTTCGTTCTTTCGGGCTACGTGCCATGGTAGTGGATTTCTGTAGCAAGGGAACCCCATCTGCATCTTCAACCACTGCATTACACCATGGGAAAATGGCTAGCGAGGAAATTGTTGGCAAGGGGAAGTTGACAAAGGTCTATGGGCCCATGGATAGATATTTGTCTAGACGAGATAATAGCTTTACCCATGAAATTTTCACTATGCCTGAAGACTGTACGCATTCATGTGGCCCTGTTGGGAAGATCAAAGGTCATGGAGTAATCATTGACTGGGTGTGGAATTATTTTTCTGACAACAATTCCACTAAACCTAGCAGTCACCGTGTTGTTCTCAGTGAGAAAGCGTGAGTATTTATCAATCTGTTGCTAAAGTCCATAGCCTATGCCAGACTTGATGTTTGATTTGTATCTATCTAGCATTGCATTGTAATCTGCTGCCAGAATTAAGATGCAGGCCCTTGTACTTCCAACATGATGGTCACTCAAGAACCATCGTGGGGATTCAAGCTAAACGCCAGACTAATGGGAACTATCAATACAATTTACTAATCTTGGACCCTGCTCATGTAAGTTATTGCTTGATTTGCTTGGTAGAATATTTCTTAATTGTTTATGAACTGAATATACCTTTCGATTCTGGTAGTTGAAATCATTCTAGATGAGTCGAAAGAACAGCATTTTACTGTCAGCAAGACAAGCATAATCAGAATACTTGGCACTTCTATTTTTTTTTTTTTAATTTTTTTCTTCCTCTCTTCCCTCCAGAGAACAGAAGCTCTTGCAAAGTCTCTCGAACAAAACTTTGGATGGCAAAAGCTGATAAAGAGAGGTATCCACACACTGAAGAAGCCGCAGTATCAGGTTTTACCTCGTTCCTATCACTCATATATTCGGTCTTACTGTGTTTTGCTACATTGTGGTACAACTATGACGTTGTTTCAGCTTTGCTTTATTGAGCCTGGAATTGCATCTGGAGAGGAGATTGACCAGCTGAAGGTCTTATACGGCATCAATATTGAAGTGTAGGTAAGCTCTTCTTCTCTCTACACTAAGTTGATATGTGCACTATTTGAGATTGATTGATCCTTGAAGTTTGAAATGCCAATAATGTGTGAAAAGTGCATATCTATTTCGATTCCTGGATTTGCCACTCCAGGAATATCAGTTTGAGTTACTTTGAGCAAGCGGGGAAAGGCTAGAAATAGCATCTTCTTTATAAGTTGCTACTTAGCAATCTTCAAAATCACACATTGTTGGATTCATATGTATCAATTCTACTTCATGCTTTGGAGCCTGTAGAGTTTTGAGTAAACTCCTTCAGGTGCTGTTATCAAAGACGAGTGGGGTCCTATTTCCACAACCTGACCCCTGTCCATGACAACTATGATATCTGACCTCATGACAGTGGAAAGCCTGTGTGCTACTGTGATCTGTGTCATTTTAGAAATAAAGTCACGAGTGTTGGTTACTTTTGGCAATTCTAGAGCACTCACCACTGCTCTTTCAGATTCGGCATCAAGGGCACTTGTTGCTTCATCTAGGAGCATCACTGCTGGCCTTTTTAACAGAGCCCTTGCTATGGCTATTCGCTGTTTTTGTCCTCCTGAAAGTAGGCATCCCTTTTCTCCAACCACAGTATGATATCCATCAGGCAATGTGCTTATGAATTCATGAATATTAGCCTGTCTTGACACCTCTATGATCTCAGCTTCAGAAGCCTCTTGGTTCCCATAGCAGATGTTGTCTCTAATCGAGAAACTAAATAAAAGTGGCTCCTGCTGCACCAATCCAATCTGCAACCTCAGCAACCTCAGATTGTAGTGTTTTATACTTTTTCCATCAACCAGAACACTACCTTCCTTTGCATCATAGAATCTCAGCAAGAGGGCCAAAACTGAAGATTTTCCAGCTCCACTTGGTCCAACTAGCGCCACCTTTGTTCCGGCTTCAATTTTTAAACTGAAATTGTCAAGTACAGTCATTTCCTGTCTGGATGGGTACTTAAAACTGATGTTTTTGAACTCAATGTCCCCCTTGATTCTCTCAAATTGTGTTTCTGCTGGTTTGTCTGGTTCAATCTCAGTGTGTCGGTCAAAAGTTTCAAACACAGGTGTTAGTATGCTAATAGCAGAGAAAACTGTAGGTACTAAAGTCCAGAGTTCTGTGATTGATGGTACTGTGAGTGAGAATATCTGGTATGATCTAATTCCATTTTCAAAGCTGGCTTGCCCTCTTTCAACCAGATATGTTGTGTACCACAAAGCAACAGCATGGGCAATGTTCCATAAGCAAATGGATACACCTTGAATGATGCCATACTTAGCACTTTCCCTCCTGCTTTTCCTCAACGGTGTCTTCAGAGACAATTTGGCCTTTTTGAGAATTTGGTCTTCATGGCAAAAGGATGCCACAGTTTTAATGTTTGTTGCAGATTCAGAAGCAAGGGCAACTAGTTCTGAATGGGCTGCATTGGTATCACTTGAAAATCCTCTAGCTGATTTTGCCTGTACAAGGCCACCTATGAAGTGGCATGGCATCACTGCCCAAGCTACCAAACCCATTCTCCAGTTTACTTTCATGCTGACAATTGTTGCAATCAAAATAGAGGAGATGCATTGGACAATGACAGACATGCGATCAGCAATAATTGACTTGACTGTGGAAGTTTCATTGATGATGCGTGATGTTAGTGATCCAACACTGTTTTCAGGCTTTTCATACCAAGCTAACTCATTGCGTAGTGTAGCTGCAAGATTAATTTTGCTTGTGACTGGCTGCTTTTGAGTACTTGGGAAAGTTAAATGGACTTAAAATAGAAAAGAAAGCAATCAGTGAATTTTGCAACTCATTGTAATTGTGATACCTGTGAATAAAGCTTGTCTGAGGTTTGTCATGGCCTTCTCTCCGACCACTCCAAACAAGTAATGCTGCACAGTGTGGGCAAACAATGAGAGAATTCCTATTGAAGAAAAAAATATTGAATACCATCCAACTGTCTGCTTTGCATTAGTCTGGTAATATGTTACTCCTATTGTTATAATGCAGTAACCAAACACGGGCTTGGAGATGCCGGCAAAAGCTGCTGCAAAAGATGCAATACATATGTTGCTAATCTCTTTTCTATTCAATCCAAACCACATTCTGAAGAATATTGTGGTTGTTGTAATTTCTTTATGTTCCTGTTCCTTGGGAGGATCTCTGAGGTTTCTGTTCAATGGTGATGTAGGCTTTTCATGATGGTTTAGATATTGAGATGAAACCTGCACCTTCTCACTTGCAGTTTCTTCATTAGAATCTTTTGGTCTGTTTCATGAGAAATTTGAATCAGGGAAAGAGAATTTCAATTTCAAAATTATGTCAGTGTTTATTAAAACAAACACAAAGATATGGTATAGATTCAGTTTTGGATGCATTTGTGCATATAATAACCTGGGATCACTTTCTTGGTATATGTTCTGCATCCTGAATAAGTTATTGTAGGATTTACTGGTGTCCAACAAGTAATCATGTGTCCCTGACTCAGAAACTTTTCCATTTTCAACAACAACAATCATGTCTGCATTAATGATAGTTGACAATCGGTGTGCAATCAAGATGACCGTCCTTCCTTTCATTGCAGTGTCAAGGGCTTCCTGAACTAGTTTCTCTGATTCTGAATCAAGGGCACTGGTTGCCTCATCAAGCAAAAGAATTGGAGGGTTCTTGAGGATGGCTCTTGCTATTGCAATTCTTTGTTTCTGTCCGCCAGACAATTGGAGACCCCGCTGTCCTACCTGTAATTGTTCAACCGATCAGAATGTTCACTTGCCATTGGATTTGTACTTTAGCAGTAAAATGACCGGCCGCAACTCATCACCAGGCACCATAGCATGTGCAAATTGGGGAGGGGGGACTGGGTTTATCTCTTTGAATAGGGGGATAAAGACAAGCACGTATCCACCTTTTTGTAACGAAAGAGGAACTCTAAACATTGAGACCATTAACAAGTGCTTGGTACTCACTGGTGATTGGTTTTATATATCAGGGATTAATATCTGAGAATATTTTTCAAGTGTTGACTGTGCCGTCTATTTTATGATTTGAATACATGGTCATAAATGATAGTAATTCAAATTTTGCTCTTTAAAATGCAACCAGGTGTTTGTTTACTTTGCATATCAGGTAAGTTCTGTTAGCTCCGCTTGAGTTTGATATGTGTAACTACTAGTGTGTCATTCCAGTCTGGTGGATCACGATTTTCAAATGATATAATGCAGCAGGTGAAGATTTCAGTAACTTGAAGCTGCTGAAGACTCATCAGAAAGGACAACAATAATGATTGGTTGTTGACATTACTGTAGCTGAGGATGCAAAGGAACTGAATGGAAGTGCCATTCTCTCTTTGCTGGAGTATGTTCACTTTTCTCAGGTTGACTGCTTTACTATTTCTTTATGCATTGCAAAAATGTTTATGATGTTTTTTGCTAGTTTTTATCACTCATCAGTGGAAAATGTAATTGTGCCTGTGATAGGGATTTTTGAAAGGAGTAGAATCAGTATCAAATGTAGTGATTTTGTTGAAAAGTGCCTGACCTCTGTTAAATACTTGTCTGGTAGTTGGGATATAAAAGAATCTGCATTTGCTAAAAGTGCAGCATGCTGGATCTCTTCATCATCTGCATCCATCTTTCCTATCTTGATGTTATCCTTGATATTACCAGCAAAGAGTGATGGCTCCTGGGAAACTAAGCCGAGGTTTCTCCTGAGGAACTTCAAATCAAGTTCCTTTATATTGTGGTTGTCAATAAAAATGTCACCTGAATGGTTGGTTGTTCGTTTAGATTGTACTCTTTGTAATTATAGTGTGTTAGGACCTTTGTGTAGGATGCATGCACACCATGATTTTTACCATCAAAAGACTATATGACATGGTTGATTTGGGTTTTCCAGGACTACTAACCTTTTTCAGGATCATAAAATCTAGCGAGTAAGGAGATGATAGTGCTTTTGCCGCACCCGCTACTTCCGACCAGTGCCACCACCTTTCCTGCTGGGATTGAAAATGAGAACCCTTGAAGGATCACCTTTTCCTGCCGGGAGGGGTAAGCAAAGTATATATTTCGGAGATCAATGTTGCCATCAATGGCTTCCAGTATCTTCCCTTTTGAGTCAGAATTTATTGCAGATTTTCTTTGGATCACCTGAAAGACTTCCTTCCCTGCAGCTTTTGCTTGGTTGAATATCTGCATGTCTGGTGCAGCATAAGTGAGTGATCTGCAATGAAGAAAGATGTAAAACCAATTGGTGACGGTCCCAGCTCGTGGCCTTTCTTCTGCTGTATGCAGATGGTTGGCAGAATCTATGCACGCATTTACGATTTATGTTTCTTACATAGCTCCGAAGAGGATGCTCATAACTGCAGCTATGACGTCTCCTCCAGTTGATCTCTTGTTCACAACAACAACTGCTCCGACCCAAACAATGAGAGCCCACGAAGTGAAGGTCACAGTTTGAAACATACCGGTCCCTGCACCCTTTATTAATGCTTCTTGCTTGCTTAAAATGAGTTGCTTCTCTAAGCACTTCGAAAGCGACTTGATTGCTCGGTTTTCTCCAACAAATGCGTATACGGTTTTGATCTGGGAAATCGTCTGTTATGAAAAAGGTAAGCACTGTATAAGTCCTCCTAACGTTTTGGACAATGCATACCTGTTAGCATCAAATACCTGAATCCTGCAGATGCAGAACTATTACCTGTTCTACCAGTGATGTAGCCTCGGAGAGGTACGTCAACTTGGTTGCCGAAATGGAATTCATCTTTTTGGTATAATTGGCTCCAATAAATAGAATTAGGGGAACAACGAACAACGTAAGGAGTGACACTTCCCAGCAGGATATGAAAGCGACGAGAACCCCCGAAACGAAAGTTGCCAAGCATGATAGGAAATGCCCCAGCTGTATGCGGGAGGCAAAGACTCGATTAGAAGAAATTGTACGACTCTGACTGAATAATTGTGCCGTTTGTGTCCGCTAAGCTACCTTTGGTGGTGGTATGTGTAGGACCATACACATAGGCAGGCAAGGTAATTGTGTTTAATAAAATCGAAATCTGAAATCTGAATATGTGAAGTTATTGAAATATCAAGTAGAAAAATTCTAACATTTGAGTGTATTATGTATTAAATTATAAGCGAGCAGTTTATCATTTATTGAAATGTCAGTAAGGTTTAAATCCATTAACTTTTTGACTAACGTATCAATCACTAGTTTTTTGTCCCCCCCTCCTCCTCCCCTTTCATTTGTAGAAGCCATAAGTGATGGAGACAACACGAAGGAGGAGGAGGAGGTAGGTGCAAACTTAAAAATGCGGACCTTCTCTCCAATAGCATCCTGTATGATGCGCATGTGATCGGTAATTCCGGTGATTACTTTAGCACTGCTTAAATCTGTATCGAAAGCTCCCATCTCCTGCCTCAGTACCGCTCTTAAAAAAGCCAGCCTCAGACGTGATACTTGTCTTTGGCTTGCATGCATCCAGCATCCTATCTCTGCATGCAATATTATATTTAAAACCATGGTATCACATAATATCTGGAATTTTACTTCATTCTTCTTTCACCTTCCTTCCCCAGTTTGATATTTTGCTTCTGCTCATTATAAGAAAGAAAGTTACCTACAACTCCGGCAGGAAACGTTGCAATGGCCATGTACCACACATACGGAACGACCTGGACAACCAGCCAGCCAACCAATCAACCAAGTGGGGTTCAGAAATTAATATACAAAAAAAAAAAATAAAAATTCAGGCCAGTTTCCGGGAACTTTAAATAATCATACGCTGCCCGGTTCTTCTGTTTTGCAGCAGTAATAAGTGGAGGAGTATTTAGATATTTAGATTGAGGCTTTCTTACTTGTTTCAGGGCTTTAACCATGGCATCAGTGTCGCTTATGTTGTTACCGTATGCATCAAGGGCTCTGCCCAGCAAAAAATAGCCTATGGGTTGAGCCAGTCCATGGATTATGGATCCCAAGGTACCCGTAACCATCATTACCCAATCCCATGCGTCTGCGTAGCTCAAAAGTTGGCGAAATGCCAATCCGCTGATGATGTTCTCGTCAGTAGCAGCAGTGGTTGGATCTGGACGAGCATCATGACTTTGCTCCCGCTTCTTCTGAATCTGCTGATTATCAACTACTTCTTGCATGCCTCCTGCCCGACCTCCGCTGTGTGGAGCTTTGATCTTCAGAGGAGTTTTTTCCACAGTGTTGCACTTGGTACCGGTGGTCTCTGCTGGCAAGGTATACATATATATATATTCTTTGATGATATTAATAACAGCAATGCTGGCTGGTGATGAAGTCTGCCTGTTGGAATTGCATTGGGTTTGATGATTACTATGACCGACGGGTATATATTGCAGTATATCCATTTAGCATTCACGAGTGTTTCTTAAATATGGGCTCGTTTGTATTGGTGAATATTAGAGCGATGTTGACACCTCGCAAGAAGACGGATGGTAGAGCTATAGCAGACAATCCAGAAGCTGATTTAGTTTATTCCAGAATGCAAGCCAAGCCGTGTTTATTATTCTTTGATGATAGATGATACGTAGTCCTTTTGTAGTTAGTACTTGTAATTTTCAAAGGAGGCCGGGATCCATCTAAATTGGCTCAATGAGATGGATCGTTTGCCAATGGAAAATGGGTGCAGTTTTCGGTGTACATGATTAATATAACCCACTCGCTGCCTTTTGTTTTGTTGCAAAAATTTATTTTGTGTTATCATGATGTAATCCAAGAACAGGAATACATGCATGCATGCAGGGGACTTAGGTTCCGTTTACGTTATCAAACAGACCCTTTTTTATGTCTGAAAACATCTGAATGTCTGAAAATGTTCAGATTCAGCACTTTTTTATGTTATCAAACAGATCTTACTGTTAAAGAGTGTAGAGTAGACCCATATCGTATCGTATGTCCGGCGATTCTGGAATATGCTACTGTAGCATTTCATCGTTGGTGTCAACATAGTAGCAGCAGTTTGTTGCTGCTCACTCATTTTCATTTGCTTCTCAGTTTTTGTCGTATAATTCCTAGATAGTACTTAAAAGATACTCATACAGTAGTAGTATAGCGTATTTGTTTGTTGTTGGTGTGCAATGTGCATCAATCAGAGTGGGGCTAGCCATTGGAACAACCGACAATATATAGATAGGCCTATAAATCTAATACTGACATTATCATAATCCATTTCTAAAATCATTAAGAAGAAAGAAAGAGAAACACAAAACCGAACCCCCAAAAAAAAAAAAGAAAGAAACACAACAGAGTGATGGCCCCGGTGGACCTGGGTAAGGACTTTATAGTTGTACTAGCAGCACTCTTTATCGTGCATTACCATACCAAAAATGGTGTTGGGCTAAAAGCCTGCAATCTACTTCATCATCCGAGGCGCCTCCACCTGACCGCCAAAGATTCAAGAATCCCCAGCCCCCCACCCCCGGGGGTGGGGGCCTTTTTTTTTCCATTGGGTGTGGGGGTGGGGGGAGGACGCCTGCAGACTTCAGCAACCACGTGAAAGGACCTAGTGAGCGTCATCTCATCTCAACAACTTGATATCTAATCTAAGTTGGTCGGCTGCCATTAATCTTGATACAGACTCCGCCCCGCCTTAGCCTTCAATTCATTTATCAATTTCCTAGAATATATATATTAACTAGTAGTATATGTTATGTGGTGTGGCTGTACTACCAAAATATGCAAGCCCTCCATTTGGTTTTCTATTTGTAGCTCTGTTTCTTCAAGTAAGTACTAATTTTTTTTCCCCTTGCATTATTCAAAGCAATTATAAATGACGTAAAATTCAATGCATCTATATATCAATAGTAGTACTACTAATAGTAATAAAAGCTAGAGAGTGGTCTTCTTGCCAGCGCTTCTCACTCAGTCTCTCTGCTTCTGCTTTCCTACCTGAATTTGGGACTCTTTTGAGTACATTCTGGTTAGCCTGTGTTTCTTTCTGTGCGAACTCCTGGCGGACGCCGAATAACAATGGCAGAAGAAGAGGAGCAAAAGTGGGAGCAAGAAGAGGAGTTGGAACGAGTAGAAGAATTGTCGTCATTAAAATTAAGGCGGTCATCTACTGCTCGCACTACCTCTACTGGTGCTTCTCAAGATACTAGTGCTACTGCTTCCACTGCCACTTGTACTTCTACTACTAGTCAGTTGGACGGAAATGGGAATTGTAAGACCAACGGGCGTATAATTGAGCCGCCCTCCAACTCCGTCACTGAAAATGAAGTTGATCTAGATGGGTCAGTTCTTGATCGAGATAAACGAGAGGGGCCGGACAAGATTGCTGCTTTATTTGATAGTGTGTTTCACAACCATACCCGAATCACAGATGCTCACTCCAGGTCGGAACCTTGTGTTTACTATGACAAAGATGGAGGCAAGTTTCTTCTTCTTACCTTTCAAGAGAGTAACTTGTTGATCTGTATGCTCTCTGCTGTTGGTTTTCAACTCTTTTTTGTTCTGTAAGCATGTGCAAACCTGGCTTGCTTTGACCCTACCTGTCTGAATAACTTCAAAGGGCGCCCCTTCCTCTTTAGCTTTTGATTGTTACTATGACCCTACCTATCTGTTTGCCTTTGGGATTCTCTCTGTTTCTGTCCCCATGGTTTTTTGCTTTCGCACGAATACTTTTGCCAATTATTTCAAAAGTTCATCTTGTTGTGAAACTGGATTGGGGTCTAAGAACAAATCGGATGGGGGTTTCCTGCAGCTGGTGGCTATGTCTTAGTCTCATCCCACTTCAATTTTGAGGTAGCCAATTTTCTTTTCTTGAACAATGTGCTTATAGATGTGTTGAGGCGAAATCACACTCAGTTTGAGAGTTACTTTTCGGTGACCTTTTGCTTTTCTTTACCTATCTGTCGATGGTTGTTGTCTGGATCTCCTCCTACCTCCTTGGTTTTGTACTCCGAGTGCTGAGTTGATGTTGCCCAGATAGTTTCATTTATTGAGACAAGAAGAAACGGTTCAACTGCAAGTACAAAAATGAATTATTTTCCATGACTCTGTAAATTGTTTTCCAAGTAAACTTCCAGTAGTTTCATGCGTCTTGGAGTACCTCTATCCCTTTTTGCTGGTCCATGTCATGATATACCACAACATTGTGATCCCAGCTTGTGCCAATTTGTCTGATACAAGAACTGCCGCACTTCTCTCTATCACATTGACTGAAGTATTATCTGCACTCTATGGATGGGACAATCTGCAGTAGTTTTGAGTTACAATCACTTCTTCTTGTTGTTCCTTTTTGTGAATGAAGGACTATGGAAGTGTCGCTTCTGCTTTTGGACCTATGCAACTGCACGTCTTTCTGTTGATCTTATTCAAAAACTTAAGGGGCCCTTATATGAGCTGATGATTCACAAAACTATAAATCAGAGGGAACCATGTTTCACATTTGAACTAGAAGGTCAGTAGATACTTGAATAATAGAGAATTTGATGTTATTGCACTTACTAGAAGTTTAAGTTGTCTGTTCAAACACATAAATTTTCCATGGAGGACTGGTAGGGCCAACTTCTGAGATAACTGCTTGCTGATACTCGGCTTTGGGCATGGGGCAATGTGACACAAGTCAATAACATACCTGCTTAGTGCTGCTAAATTATATGGAAAATCAAGTTTACTAATTAAACTTCTGCTGTTTTTGCAAACACTTCTAACTTTCTCGAGTTTGAGCAGTTGTCTCCATTTGTTGCAACAGATTCATGCCTATATTCTGCAGGCAATATATTTGGATTTAGATCGCAAGATTGCTATTGAATGCTTGCTCTATTGATGCAGGGTCGCGAGCCAATTCCACATTTTGTGGAGATGACCATGTTGAGGGAAACACTGGTGTTAGAATATATGAGACCAGAGAAGGGAATTCTGGTGCTCAGAAGAGCTGTGATTCTGTAATTGACTGTAGAGTGGAGGGAAACAAGAAGGATAGTTCTAACTTGACAAGTCTTCAGCATTCCCCAGTTCTTTATGATGAATGCAGTGAAACTTACAAGTCCCAGGAAATCCAAGAAATTGAAAACGATGATATTGACCTCATTAATGGAAGTGGTCTGGACGTTACAGAATTAGATGTTGAGAGAGTACTTGAAAAACAAAATACACATGATTTGTACTGTCCAAACTGTAATTCCTGTATTACTCGAAGGGTTATTCTTCGCAAAAGAAAACGCCAAGCTCGCATCACTAGTGAAGATGTTAGACGTAAGAAACTAGAAACTGAAGTTGAATCCAGTTTGACTCACTGTTCTCGACAGGGCCAACAAGCAACCAGCATTGAGGTTCATACTACTGAAGAAAATCCATTGGATGATACTTCTCAAGCTGCAGAGAAGTATGAACGTGAGAGAGAGACTGATGTCTTCAGATGCTTATCATGCTTCAGCTTTTTCATTCCAACAGGTTTGACATGTTGCAATTTGAATGAAATGAACAGTTAAGATCTATGTGAAAGTTCAGACCTGCTTCTTTTCCAGGCAAGATGAAATATGCACTTTTAGTTTCCTGGTTGTGCAACAACTTATTGAGAACTATTTGTAAAACATGCTAAGCACTATTCATTGCCTATTTTTGCTTGGAGTGAAGATAAACAATTATATGGCTTTGTCTTTGTTGCCCATGGTGTCCCTACTTCCTTTTTTATTCAACTGTCTCCTAATGTGGAACCAGTATTACTTGATGACATTTCTGAACTTGGGAAAGGGTCTCATGGCATGCAGGAAGTAAAGGTCAATGATGGATTATGATATTATCTATTTGGCAACACGGGTTACTGAGACCATACATTCAACATGTATTGTTGTGTATCCCTGTATAGTGATTATCATTGGTATTGCAGGAGAGAAAAGTAGTTCACTTGACATATTCACTTCCAAAGAGGTCTACATTCTTGGAACTAGCACATCAGGGCGACAGTTCTGATGTTTGGCTAGCTAAATCTCAAGTTTTCTTGCCAAAATTGAGGGTTATATTGGTCATTTAACGCATGAAGAGCACAGTTTGACAAAATTTTTCCCAGAAAGTTACTGTACCATGACATGCTTTATCACCTTCAAGTGTTTAGGCAACACTATGTCCTCTATTTGGATCTCAAAGTGAAAGGTAGTGAAGTATTACCTTGTGCAAGTTGCTCATGCATTTGTGAATTGTTACATCTAAATTGTCCTTTTCTTTTAATTCCTTTTCTATTGTGAAAGCATGCATTTGTTACATCCAATTGCCCTACCAGTGGTGTGAGTGCACTTTCCTGTTGCAACTTGGGAGGGGGATGATGATTTACCTAGACAGCGTGTAACTCAGCTTTGTGACCACTGAGTCCATGCACGATAGATAAATCATGAGAAGTCACATGCATGATGGATCAATCATGAGAATGCATGATGCAGATGTAACTAAATTTGTTGGGATTGCATGCAAAATGGTTTCAAGAAACCTTCAGTTATTGTCTGGGCTATGGGTCATACCACGTCAAAAAAATTCAGTATTTCTTGTTGAATTTCAGGAAATGGGTTTAAATTGTTTAAGATATTTGGAGATAAAGCTGAAAAGAAGCCTGTTAAAGATGAGCAGAAATTGACGAGTAAAAGCGGGATATCCTCTACTTTTGCATCAGATAGGGAGAGAACTTCAGAGCCAGGTTTCTAATCCTATTCTCTTTTCTGTGTATAGTATATTAACTAGCACTGGGATAAAATTCACCCATTTTGTATAATTTTGTTATGGGGTACCGAAGTTGGTTCCTTCTCCTAACTTTGCGACAATGCACTTTATCTCCTTCCTATTGCTTATTAGAGCCTATTCTCGTCTGCTTCAGTTTTTCTAGACCTGTTTAAAGAAAGTGCTTTCTGAAATAGTTGTTAAAACTTAATAGGGTAAATTTGAATATGACAATTTTGAAAAATACAAGCAATGCCACACTAATGAACATTTTCAGGAACAGTTTTGTTTATATAAGATAAGCTAAAACCATAATAGGAAAGCAAACTAAGACACTTAAAGAAAGCTAAAATCTTCTTCTCTATGGAAACAAAGAATAGGAAATGAAGATCGCCAGAAAGAACAAGTACAGCGTCACAAGAATACATTTCTCCAATAACTTGACATGAAGCATAACTTTTCAAGATTGTAAGAGGTTTTTCTCGATCTTGAAGCTCATTTAGAAGCAGCTACCAAGTAGACACTGAATTATGGGCAAATTCTGGTCTGAATTCTGGGGACTGAGGGGATTATTTTTGTTTGCTGTTGGAGACAAGCATTTAGATTTTGGTCTGAATTCTGGGGATTGAGGGGGACTACTTTTGCTTGCTGTTGGAGACAAGCATTTAGATTTTAGCCTTGAAATAAAGCTATAAGTTGGTCCACTCATTTTTTTCTAGTTTTTATCTTTTTACAAAGTCTAGAGAAACTGAAAATCAGAAGCTGAGTGGACCGCTTTCAAATCACCTTTTTTTCCCAGCATCTTAAATGAAGAGCAATAGACAAGAATGCAGCTGAAATCAAATGTTTTCCTCTTTCTAGTCATCATATAACCAGGGAAATAAAGATTCATAGTGCTTTTGGAAAAAGCTTTAAGGTAATATGGTTAAAGTTATTCCTTTTCTTAGAGTTGTGTTTCTTTGCCTGCAAAGGGATCTAGCATGTCCTGTTCTTGTGGTTTCAGGACTAATTGCAGTAATGTTCTGCAGGCAATGTTTCTAGGTCAGAGGCTTTGACAACAAACAGTAGCACATCTCTTTTGGCATCGCATGGGAATGGTCAGGATGGTCAATCCTTCTCAATGCTAAAAGATCTCTCAACCAACCATGGGAAAAGCATTTATAGGAGCCCAGTTGCTGAATCTGAGGAAGATGGAGATAAGATTTCACCCTCTTCAAAAGAAGAAATCTTGATCAACGGAAAAGAGGTGCTGAATGCAGGAGACAACTGTAACAATACAATTAAGAACAGAGGTACAAGAATGATCACTAAATTGTACTTTTACATTTGAAGGTTATGAAAGAAGCCCTCAGAAAAGTCGAAGGTAGTTAAAAAACTTGCGAGTCATCTCATGTGCAATTATGCACGAGAGATATGAATTCGTTTCCAACTGACAGAACCCTTTTTTGTTATCACGTTGAAATCCTTGTAAATTACTTGCACCATTGCTATAGTTCTAATTCTCTATGACCATTTGATCTTACTAGGTAAATACATGTTTCTGGTATTGGGTGTTGAAGATTCTCATTTCTGTGCATCTACTACGTTAGATAATTGATGTTGTCTACCTAAAGGAGGCACAATTTATATTGGTAATGAAATAGAAGGTTCTTTATGACTTTTGTATGTGTCTGCTTTGTACACTATGCATATGTGGCTGCATCTATTCCTTTGCTTGTAAATACTTTGAAAAAAAAAACTGATTTGGTAATGTTTGGTAATTATTATTCATAGTATCTTCAGTAATATTTGGTATATTCTTGGTATTAATGTCTTCATTGTGCATGATGACAAGAATTCAGTATATGCTCCTTGCAATAAAAATTGCTGTTCTTCCTTCTAAGCTACTCACCTAATCTTTTTGGCCCTCGGATACAGGAGATGCTGCAAAGGGCCACTTTGAATCAGCAACCGGCAGTCAGCCAAACACATTAAACAATTCCGTAAACAGTGTAGCATATCATCAAAGTGACTCATCGAGGGGCCACTTTGAAGCAGCAACCGGCAGTCAGCCAAACACATCAAACAATTCCATACACAGTGTAGCATATCATCAAAGTGACTCATCTAAGGCACCTATCGACAATGTACCTGTTACTAATGGAGAATCTCTAATTATTGAAAGTGAGCAAAACTCATCAAACATTTCAGTAAATGTTGCAGCATATCATCAAGGTGATCTGTTTAAGGTACCCACTGACAAAATTCCAGTTATGAATGGGGTGTTATCTCCAGAAGGTCCTGTACCAGGAAATCAACCAGATGGACTAAAGCTTCTGATTTCTTCACCTGGCGGTTCACCTGCTTCCGAGAAATCACGTGTAGGCCAAAATCCTGACTTGTCAACACAAAACAATGGTGCAGGTACATTCTTTTAAAAATTAGAGGCAAAAACTAGGAATCACCTGAAATGAAGGAGTGCACTTCTTTATGGTATTGCAAGATATTGCCATAATCCACTTGAAAGTTAGTTTATTTTTGTCTTGCCATAATCCACATTCAATCCTTTCTCCTAGTCCAGTTGTATTTTGCTAGTCTTCCCTTGTCTTCCCAAAAGGTAACACAACGCCTTAATTTCCCTTCAGTTAGCATTTTTTAGAAACAAATATGGATAGACAAATGAATATATTACTTGATATGTCTCGAGAAAATATCCACATATTGGGGCCATAATTTTGTTACAAGTCAACGCGTGAAAAAGATGCAACTTTTGAACTGAGCAATTGTGATGCAAATAGTTTCTTTGTTAGTCAGTTTCTGCTTCTCTAGTTGATAGTTGGAGCTTTTTGACTTTCAGTAGAATTAGATAGTTCAATTGAATAAGACGATGGTCCTAAGTGATGTCACATCTTAAATATTGGTCTCTAGAATAAACATATACTGATTTATTGATGTAATGTCTTTGTCAATTGTTTGTCAACTGTGCTGAAGCGTGGACCGATTTAACAATGTTTTCATTCACAGTGTTAATTTAGGATCAGATATTGTAGAGTTTCTTGTTTGAGGTTTGCCTTCATCTTTGTTACACGCGGATATGTGTGTGTGTGTGTGCATCTAGTATATGTTATTGCATTTTGCTTTTAATATCAACTACAAGCATTAAAAATCTAAAGACGTGTGTTTCACGAACATTCACAGCTTAAGATTCTGAAAATATTCTGATATCTAAATGATGGTTATGTTTCAAGGAGATTAAGAATACCTTACAACCTTGACAGATGGAGCCTACCTGAATGAAAATTCTCCGCAGACCATCTGCAATAACAAAGAGGAGACTCATTTTGGGAAACTCTTCAAAATTAACAAAGATCCTGCAGTTTTGTCAGTGAAAGGTATTTCACTAAATCAAGACATACCAGCTACTATAGCTAAAGATCTGAGGAAGGTAGCAGCTGAGCTAAATTCAGGTGAAATTGCAAACTTCAACTGTAGTCAGGCATGGTTGTCAAATAAATTCTTGTAGAGTAAATCTGTAGGGTTCTCTCCCTTTGAGACTATTTTTTGCTAATAGAAGGAGCTTGTAGTTTCCTCTAATTAGAAGTTGAACAAGAAAGATTTGCAGTTATATACAGACGGCATGCACACACCCACGTTGATGCATCTAGATCTTCCTCCCTCCCCATGAGATTTGAATTACTTGTAAGTGGATGTTGAAAATTCCAAGTTTGTATAACTTACTGTCTGGAACGTGTTTAATCCACAATTCCTTTTGGTACACACACATACACGGAGGGAGGGAAGAGGAGAGGAGAGGGGGGGGGGGGAGGCAGAGAGTGCTTAGTTGTTCATTCATCCTGCAATCTGTTTAATTTCATCTATTTCCTTGGTCTTGAGTTCAATCTTACAGATCTTTCAAAATATCAACACTTTTTCCAATTGCTGTTGTAGATCTGCATCTCTAACTCAAAGCGCATGTTTCTTGTGTCTTTTGTGATGCATGCCAATGGGTATCTAATTCTTTCTTGAGGGAAACTCCTAATTGACTGCTGTCATATTACAACCTGTTGCAGGCAAGGATACAGTTATAGTAGTAGAATCAGAGGCCATCAGCACAGTGGCTTCGCAAAGGCAACAAGACTTGACTATTTCAGAAGAAACAGTGACCTCAGCAAATTTAACTACAAATATCTCTGTGACTGAATCCACAGGAGCTGACGTTAGACAAGCATATGAAATTGAGATAATTAGAAGCATTGTTTATGGTGGTTTAGTCGAATCAATTACTAGCCTAGGTGTTGTTTCATCTGCAGCTGGTGGTGATGCCACCACACGTAAGTTTTATAGATGGCTGGTGATACCATCAAGATTTGTTTGCCAGACTGCTATGACCACACATTTATTTGCTTTAGTTCATCTCGAACTAAGATTAGATGTAGTTGATATCTTGCTTTGCTTTGCATTTTTTTTATATTGAACTGTTTAACTTTAACTGAAGAAGAAAGCAGTCTTTGTCCTTACTGATTATTGTTTACTTGAAGCAACGTGTCTTGGTAGTTTTTAATGTGTTTAATATGCCTGGAGACGTCTTGTTTACTGAGAATCATTGCAGTAAAATGTGAATTAACAATCTGAATATTATCTTCTCTATCCCAGTTCAATGGTCCAAGTCTAGATGATACAGTGTTGAGTGCTCATGCTCTTTTTTATTTTTTAACATTTCCGTACTGTTGTGCTGCTTCTTAGTTCCATGGAGAGGAAGTTATGCATATTGTCCTTACTATAAGAATGCGTTGCTCTTTTACTCATCAAAGGATTCCTCCTTAGTTTATATTTGTACACGTTCCCTTTTTTTCCTTTGTCATTTAGGATTTATGGCCCTTGAATTGTACTTATCGTACAGTATATTGTTGCAAAATGTTGTTTTCTTTTGAACAATCTCATTGGTTTTTGTTTCACATCTTGCTGCAGTGAATATTCTAGCTCTAACATTGGCCAATGTGATTGGTGGACTCGTACTAATTGGTCACAATGTGAGTTGATTTAGTTTCAACTGCTTTCTACTAAGCATTCAATGTTGGTTTATCACAGCTCTGCTGCATAAAAGGTTGTGCAGTAAACTAAAAAGATCTCATTCCAATTACCAATTGATTTCCTGCCTAGACCCTGAAAAAGCTATGAGAATACGTGGCGGATTTTCCATAATAATTAAAATAGATCTTGACATTAGATGCGAGTGTTACATTAAACAAGTTCTATAGGATCGTATTCATAGAACTATACAAATATTAATTTCTGTTGCAAGTGTTAATTTAGTAACCTGCTCCATTTTGCACCCAAGCATGTGAATTGCATTGTTGCAGGTCCAGTCTGCAATCTCTGAGTGTTTTTATTTGCTTACTATGGACCTTGAAATCTGGTACATCATTCATAACATTAGAACACTTATCTTTTGCTGAGTATGCACATTGCGCTTGGATCACTATCTTTTAGTCATTCTACACATCAACCTCTAGTTTGGGGATCACTGTTGGTTTTTGTCTGTCCAAGCCGCGTTTTAAGGCTTAAGCCATCAAAACACGCCAATTGTAATTGATCTTTTAGATCGAATCTAATTTTGAACTTCTTCTGAAACTGACAGCTCTGGGACCTGAAGAAAGAGCAAGTAACAGAGCAGATGGATCGGTACAAGGAACTACTGGGCAGCAGAGAAAATTTTTTGCTTCATACAATTGTTGTCACACTATCTTTTGTAGTATTTGGTCTAATCCCTCCCATTGTTTATGGCTTCTCATTTTTAAAGAGCGGTAACAGGGAACTCAAGCTTCTTGCAGCTGCGGCAGCTTCACTATTATGCATTCTAGTGCTAGCCACTGGGAAGGAATATGTTCGAAGGCCACCCAAATCATATGTGAAAACCATAGCATACTACATACTTCTGGGCTTTATGGCCTCAGGAATTTCTTATGCTGTTGGTCAGCTGATCAAGAGTCTCCTAGAGAAGCTCCATTTCCAGTCAAATTCACCTGTTTTCCAGGGCCTTTCCAAGATGATGCCTACTGCTGCAGAATGGGCATCATATTGACCATTTTTCAGGAATTTCTCGTGCTGTTGGTGAGCTGATTAAGAGACTCCTGGAGAAGCTCCACTTCCGTTCAAATGCACTTGTTTTCCGGAGCCCTCCCAAGATGGCGCATGCTGCTGCAGAATGGGCATCGTATTGACCATTTTTCATGATCATGTATACCTAATGTCTGCTTGTCACATATACCTTTCTTGGTCATTCTGCTTGACATGTAGTAGAATTCAGATGACAGTTCTACAATTTTTCAGATTTTTTTTTTTGGCTTCGTCTTTAAAGGAGGATTCAGAGGACTACTTTTGAGTTTTCCTCAATTTTTCTTATTTTTCTTTTCCTCAATTAGGAGTGGGCAGAAAACACTGTTGACATGTTAACCCGCGATATCTGTTTTGATGTGCTGTGAAGATTATGGTACCTGATCCGCATATTTTACAGGATCAAAAGAGTTGATACCAACTTAAATGTGGGGTGGATTAGGGTCAGAGGTTTAGAAATTGGTTGGTATCTGATCTGTTCCGCACACACACAATATATATATTTAAAATTTTTAATTTTTATATACATATAGAAAATATTATTTTTAAAGCTAACTAATAAAAAATATTATTTTAAAGCTAAGTAATTTCATTAGGCAAATTGTAGTTGAAATATGAGAAATTATAATTTGTTTATAAGATTCATTTGTAGAGATCATAATTTTATTTTCTTGGAAAAAAGTTTAATTAGTGTAGAATATATTAGAATTGGAAATGTTTAGTACAATTTTCATTGATTTTGGATTCTTGTTAATATATATATTTTTTTATACTCTTTGTTTTTTTATGTCTAGGCATGAGACTTTTTTTGGGTAAATTTTATATTAAAGTTTAGATGAACGTGTTAACTAGAAAATTAAATTAATATAAATTATTTTCTAAAAAAATTAAATGACGAGATGGACAGAGTAAGTACTTGTTCTCGCCCCTCGAGGTCAGTTCAGCCGGTGAATCCTCAGGGGTATTCCTCGTGGGGCGCGGTTCGAGTCTGGTTTCACATATCGTTTGGGTGCTCTTGGGGGGCGAGATATCTCATGTTCAAGGAGATTAGTCGGCAAAGTTGGGATACTCCTTGGGTTGACAAAAAAAAAAAAAATACTTGTTCTCTTTTTCAACTACTTTTTTTCAACTAGTATTGAATAATTGGTACTCCCTGTTACATCGAATAGGCAAATTAACTGTGGGGCTAATGCCCGAATCTCGTAGTAGTGAGAAAACATTAGCTGGCAAATTTGATTTGACCGTTCTGTCTCTGATATACCGCAGAAATTTCGTCACGCACAAAAAACGGCTGGACCCCATGGAAATTTTCCTCAATCCTTAAATATACATGTCTCTAGCTTTCCGGGCAATCGTAGATGGGATAATTTCAGAAACCTCGGGAAGTTTCTGACAGTCTCAATGACCTCCCCTGAAGTTTCGAAATTCCCATCTACCTCCCTGTTAGATTATTGAGCCCCAAATATGATATCATGGACGTTGAATTGACAGAAATATCCCTGCTATTGAAGTAATATATTCTAATAATGGGATGAAATAATTAGTGAAATAAGTAATACATAGGATTAACTAACTTAACTAGAATTTGGATGCAAAATGAATTGCTAATTTCGGTTAAGAGAAAAGGCGCCAAAAATGGGCACTTATTTGGTTGTTGATGTGACAATGAGAGCTGACTGATCGTTGGTGATGTTCATAGACCTTCATCAGCCATACTTAGAATGAGAAAAGCATTTGAGAGCTTCAGAAGAAGCGCGAGAGTTGAAGAAATTGAGGTGAAGTATTGCTAGAAAGGGTAAAGTATTGCTATTCTGAGAGCATCTGAAGCAAAGCAAGGTTAGATACTAAGAGAATGTTTTTCCACTACTACGAGAATCAGGCAACACTTGGGACCGCGGGGGAAACGGGGTGGGGCGGGGCAAGGGACGGGGGATGGGGGGAGTTATTTGACAACGGGGCGGGGACGGGGAAGGATCCCCCGTCCCATTGCCACCCCTAGCGAGGTTAATACTCGTAAGGTATCACAAAAAATTTATCCAATAAACATTTTCTGAACAAGTTAAAAGGTGGCAGGACAAAAGTACTGTATCTACATCAGAAACATCACACCCACTTCTTCTCAACTAATGATCTCATACAAAACATGACAAAAAACATACAACTCGATTTTACTTCTCACGTTTCTTCAGAAAGACATTTAATCAGAAACAAGAATTGACATTTCCAAACTTATGAGCTCCACAACCATTTTTATACATCCATTGCTTTTTGGGAGCTGCTTAGCAACCAATCAAAATAGTTGCATATTTGATTAGATGAAAAACAAAAAAGAGAGAAAATAAACCATAGGTCCATAGCTACATCCAAGGTTAATATGAACAGTAAGATGCATTAAAGGTTTTTGAAAAGTACAGAAATCGAATTGTGAACACTCAGGCAAACAAAACTTCTGGAGAGCCTTTTGCTGGAAGCAATCAATCAAAAGTACACTTTTAATGCAGCAGGACTTCCTAGACCAACCACTAAAATGCACAAGAACATTCCGCATGAACAGGATTTGAGTTTTGGTACACATCTCATGACTGAATATTCTACTCCAATTTCCATAATCCGAGGTCAAAGTCAGATATATCATCAGAAACCTACTCACGTAACATCTGAGGGCCACAATGTAAAAACACCAGATCAGGTCAAGTCCTCCTCCAGTGATTGTAGTCCTAACTCAAGTAGGAACCGAGTTTTCCTACTCATTGATGCTTACCAGATCCCTGATCCAATTCTTGCTTGCTTTTGCCTTTCTTCATTTTAGCTTTAACCCGAGATTTGGTTACAAGTGTTTGCACTGTGTTGGCAAAGTTCCCAACTGCCATGATTATCAAGAGGATCCCACAGGTGATCACCTGCCATTGCACATGTGATTAATCCATATTTTGAGGCAACGTAAAAAGAAAAAAGCATTGCAGAACCACTTAATGATGTACAAATAGACCTACCTGCCACTCAGATATAACACCAAGAAACGCAGTTTTAAGCAACAGTAGTCCAACATATGCTTCAAAACCCTGAAGCCAAGAGTAAAAGATTTCTTCTTAAGAGATTTAAGTAACAATATTGTTCTTCACCCAGTGATGCAGAGTACAGAAGATTAAACTTGTACAGATGCAAGTCATCCCTAGTAAGCCATAAATCAATTACATCCAATCCAACAGGGTTGCACCGAACTAACATGTCTTAATTTGTTCCTGCTACACTTTCTGATATCAGACATTCAATCCTCTTATGGTTCCATTGGGCATGAAAGGAGAACAGGCATATTCATGTTCACCCAAAGTTACCACAAAATAATATAAGCAACTCAGAAATGTTCATAACTATGAAATGTCACGTGACTTTATGCATTTTTCAGCCCTTCAGCACTTGAAGTCCATTAACCTAAACCTAACAAAGGGCCAATAGACTTTGATTATTGCAAGCATCTCCTTCAAAAAAAATGTGATATACATGCACCATCCTGTTGAAAAAGTTCTAAGGAGAGCCCAAAAGGTTGAACAACATTGCCACTGAAAAGTGGTAATTATCAAAGATAAACACAATAGAAGACCTAGTTGAGTTCAACAATGTAAGTAACATGGCCCAATAATCAATTATAAAGTGTGAAAGCTTACATATGTCTTGTCCAACCTAATTCTACATCAGGGTGTGATCTAGAATATAAAAATCATCTGCGTTGACCAAAGTAAATTACCTGCAAGATGAACAGTATCGGGCATAGCAGCCATAACTGACCCTCCACTCCAGCAGTTTCACCCCACACTACGTCCATTCTGCCAGCCTACAAGTAAATGCAACAACTCCAGCAAATTTCAAATATAACATTCACCCAGAACCACAATAACTTTGGACCAGCGACTCATACACTATTTAGTTCTTTGCATAAGTTACTACAAAGTTGTTTAAACGAAATGAAATTACATAAAAATTCCCAATTATTTTAGGCAACATAATTTTTCTTAGAGATTTACATCCACAAGATATAGAGAAAAGAACAAAAACATACACAAAAGGACAATTATGGCATTCTCTTATACCTTGCCCAAAGCAATACGAGTATACAATCTTTGTCGTTGATATCTATTCTGAAGAAGCATGGCAATTCCTTGCATGATTGCCCATTTCAAGTACAGTAGGACTCCTTTCTGCAAGCATATTGTCATTACCAATCTCTATTTAAAAAAAAAAAAAAAGAAGAAAGAAAACCCTAAAATGGAATTAAAGCAAGTGATTTTTTTCCTAGACTGGAGAAGTAAATGCATGTTTTATTCTCTAAGTGTATGTATTAGTACCTGCTTCTGAGCACAATCTGGCCCTCTTTCTATCTCCCAAGTAAGACTTATAAGTGCCATTGCCATTGCAAAGTAATGATGGTATATCCACCTGCCCAAAAAAAAAAAAAAATTCATGACCAAATTGGTTAAAAACTAGCTATTGCTTGAAGGCTTGACATGCCACAGAGGAAGAAAAGACAATGTATTTTTTTGCATTTTCATTTGAATTTTGTCATTTTTGATATGAAGGAGAACATCTTTGTTATAGGGGCATCAAAAATCAAGTTTCAGCATTTACAAGTTGAAGACAAAGTAACTAGTACAGAACAGGAAGGTCAGAGAACAAAAATCTAATGTAAAGACACTTGAGTAACTGTAATAGTGCAATTCAAGTAAAACATCCAGTCCCTTGTTGAACAATCAGGTCCAAGAAAAAGCCATACTACCAATGTCTTTTGTGAAGAAGAGTTTTCCCTTTTGCTGATTCTTTTTTTGGGTAAGAAGCAGAAGAAATTGTACAACTAATGACACAGAAATATACACACGCACACACATATTTAGATATTAGCTCAAGCCATTATCCATGAGAACATCAAAAGTGTCAATTTAAATAGCTATTGAGGATGGTTAAAATGACTCAGTAATATAACTGATTTATTGGAATGCTCAACTAAAGTCTAGTTTCCTCAGAAGGTGTGACTTGTGTTTCAACTCTGCACTCCATCTTTACTAGCAAATTACCCACTCTGTATCAAAGTTTGTGCCCTTTCATGTTATTGCTCTCTAGCATCTGATTCACATTTCTATATATCGATGTCCTTGTGGAATTCAAGAAGAACGGAAAGAATCTTGAAGCATTCCATAGATGACAAGACTATGAACCCAAGAAGGGATTTAAAAAAAAAAAAAAAAAAAAGATTCCATGTAAAGCAGCAGACCGCTGAATTTGATTACCATGGGCGAATATCACTTCCATTGACCCTCAGTATGTTCTCTCGTAAAGCCAAACCAGTATAGAGATATAACAACCAGGCCTGAAATAGATTATCAAGAGCAAGGTTCTTGATCATAAGTTCAAAAATCAGCAAAGAAGAACCTAAATCAATTAAAGACTGCTACCTGGTAAAGTTGAACTGGCAATGCCGGAAGACATCCATTCCAGATCCACGACCTTAAAACAATTAGCAGCAACGGGAAGAAAAGGAACAGATATGCTGTTCTATCCTGTTCAAGAGAGGTTAAGAGGATTTTTTTTTTTCAGTCATTAAAAAGGGCAAAAAGGATGCCACCTAAGTTCTACTATAGACAACTGCATTTTGTTCACAATCAAGATCAAATCATAATCAGATTCCCCTTCTAAAATAAATTTGACACACTCCAAGAAGTGAGGAGTCAAACAAACAGCTGAAAGTTTCTGATTAGGCTTAAGTCAGGAGTTCAATTTCTACACACTCCCCGCGCCCCGGATGACTAACAAGAAGTTCCCTAAATCCTGGTCCAAGACTTCTCATCCAAAGAAATACAAAATCAAATGTGTGTCGCGGGCATGCTAGGATCACTGTCTGGCTAAGAATTAACCATGGAGGACTATCTTGCAGCAAAGAACTATCAACTGTGTCAAAAATCTAGTGAACAGCAGATACAGCTTCAAACTTTACCTTTAAATCAACCACATGAAATGATCAACAAAACAATCCAATATGACTATTAAATCCTACTTTGCCAAAACTGCAATTCCACAATCAATAACTCTAGCTAATTTCAGAAGGAAAAAAATCACATTGGGCTAGTGCAAAAAGGAAAAAAAAAAGGGGGGGGGGGGGGGTTACATTTATGAAGAGACTGAAAGAAGACATACTCTAAAGCTATTGTATTCCTCTTTGACTTTCAACTGAACATCCTTCCTGTTTGCGCGAACATTAATTGGACCAAGAAACATCCTTAAGAACCGCCCTGCAATTGAATGCAACCCGATCTATATATACACTTGGCAGTTGGTTTAATACGTGACAAGCAATGTGAAGTATTCGATATCTTTATCTTCGCGGTGACAAGCAGGTATGGAGCAATTATGGAAAGAGCATGTGGGAAGAGTACCAACCATGAGATTTGCTGGGAAGAAATGCGGCAGCATCTCCTTCATTCAGTAGATACCTAGCTCTAAAGAGTTCCTCTTCCAACTTAAAAAAAAAGGAGGAGAAAACAGCAAAAACTTGAGTCTCAATACATGCACATATAAATACAAAACGTAGCCTGCCGGAAGCTATTAAATTAGTAATTACAGGATGATCAATAGTAAAAAAAAAAAAGGAAAATAATAATAATAAGAAGAAGAAGATGCGGTGGAAAAAGGACATTACTTTTTCGGCGAGCGTCGAGTCGAGGAGGAGATTGGATTTCCTGATGGAAGAACGGAGGGAGTGGATGGAGGAATTGAGGGAATTGGCTCTCTGACGGAGAGAGTCTTCTTCGCGAGAGGTGCGGGAGATTAAAGAGGCGGAGAGGTCCTGGAGCTCCTTGGCTTGCTCCACCACCCTAGAGACTTGCTCCACCAGGGCGCGGTCGGAGCTGGAGATGTCGCCGACCGTAGTGTCCCCCATCTGCCCGACCCGATCAAGATTCTATTATTGAAGAGAAAGAAAGGGAAAAAAAATTATGAATCTAGTAATGCTTTCACCACGCAATCCACCTCCCCCGCCCTGCCCTGTTGATTTTCCCAACTCCGAGGTTTTCTCAGTTTATTTATTCGAGATGGTATGCGTAATTTCGTGCATAAATATTTTTTTCAAAAAATATTCAGAAAAAAAAAACATTTTTTTAAATAAGTAGGTAGTACTAGTAGTGGTAGTGGCGGGGGCAGGTCGGGGGCGGGTGATTGGTGGAAGAAAGAAATACAACAGTCAGTATTGTACTCCGTACTAACCACTGCTGCTACTTTATAAAGGGAAGCAGGTTGAATTAGAAAAGAAGGCGGTGGGTGCGGTGCTGTTAGGGAAAAAGAAACCTAGGGCGGTGAGCGGTGGCTGGATTGTGTACTCCACTCCTATATTGTGTCGCAGGCATAAACTGCTGCTGTTATTATTATTATTAGCTTCAAAGAAAATTTTATTATTATTAATTTTTAAAGATCGGACATTAGGAACAGGTTTTATATCATCCATCGATCTAAATTGGATGGATGAAAATTATCTTTCTTTCTCGCCATCTTATGAATCTTGTCTTACCCTTTTTTGTGTTGATGAATAAATGCACAGTCAGTTTTATTATGTTTCAGGATTGGGACTAGCGGATCCACATCCTCTGTCAGTTCTATGCTTCAGTTTTATGTTGCGTCAATTTTTACGGTTCTATTTTAAAAGGTACGCTAGTTTTTCCTTTTTTGGTGGGGGGAGGGGGTGGTTCCCAGTTCCAACTTGCAGCCAACGACTTAAGAAGTCGCAGCAGCCACACAACGGACGAGTCTACGAGTCGGTCGCATGTACGAGTACGACTGTTCTCCACCTGCTCTTTCCTTTCCAATACCTCTTGCCTTCCCTACAAATTCATCAATTTTACACTCCCAAACTAGTCCAGCATCTACGACTACGAGAGGCCATCCATCATTTTTGCTGCTGCACTGCAAGTCTGCGACCATTCATTCCTCTTCTCCTTGGCATTAAATTTTTGGCTGTCAGACTCAAAACATGTGATCCCTCCCGGGCATAGAAAGGATAAAAGAAAACCCAAATGGTTTCTTCTTCTTCTTATGAATTACTTTAAAGAAAGAAAAGAAGTTTGGATAAAGATAGAATCTTGAGCGATCGTAGTTAAAGTGAGTGCTTTGATTCATCATAATATCATCATATTCATATTGCTAAGCAGAGAGGAGAGGAGGAAGGAATTTGTGTACTATTTATAGTACTTGCAAATGCGCCGCTTTGAAAGGCGAATGGCATGTTTAACCTTCAATTGGACAGTCGAAAATAAAAATGTACTCGCACTAAAATTTTTTTTTTAAAAAAAAAAAGGAAAGAAAAGTTGCACTCAAATGCTTGTTTATGCCTTGAAATTATAATCAAGGAAAAATTGCATAAACCTCCCCTGATGTTTCTGACACAAACACTCACATTCCTTGTAATTTAGAAGATAGCACTGATCACCCTTGAATTTAAGGATTGTGTTGCATATTCGGTTCATGTCAGAAAAGTTACCTTTAAGGAGTGAGATCAGAAATTTGTGCCAGATTTACCCTTTATGCTGTTTGTATCGAATATGCAATTAGTTAGGATATAAAGTAAATTCATACAATTTATTGTTAGCAATAGATCCAATTTCCTCCTAAGGAGGTTAGTGCTATTTTAGAAACCAAAGAGGCAGTGATTGCTAATGTTAAAAGCCTCAGGGGAGGTTTCTCCAATTATCCCTATAATCAAAGGCTCAAAAGGGGATATGAATGTAAAGTTTAAGGGGAAGTTAGTAGTGTTATTTTTAAAATCTCAGGGGAGATTAGTGAAAGTGTTAGAAACCTCAGGGGAGGCTTCTGAAATTACTCCTAAATTTTATGTGAAATGCACAGTTTCCCGTCTTTTCTCTTTCTTCCTCTTTTCGAACCTAAACAGGCCCTCTTCTTATCCCTTTTTCTGTCCTAATCTCCCGAACCAGGTATTATTTTTTTTTAAAAAAAAAGGACTAGAAGTAAAGAATCCCAAAGTGGAGCAACTACTCTGAATTTGAGGGATGATGGGTGCGACCCTACCATGGCAGCATCTTGTACCTTCAAAACCCATTGGTCTATGTCCAGCCCAGAACCACAAGCAATTCATCCCTCTCCATTGCCAAGTTTCCAAAGTACAGGCCTTTAGGCGCAGCGATTTTGATGTTTTTGCTCGGCGCATAACTTCCGGCGAGGCCTGGAGGGACGCCTGGCGGAGGGCCAATGATGGCTTCGAACAGCTCCTCTACGAGACCAAGAAGACCGCCGAGCGCCTAGACCGCCAATACTCCGTCTCCCGCCGCCTCTCCGCTGTCACTCGTTCTGCTGCCGACCGTACCCGGGAAATCGATCGTGAATTCGAGCTCACCCAGCGCTGGCGGACTTTTTCTCTCGATTTCAGTAGGAATTGGCCGAGGGTTTGTATTTGTGCATCCTTTTTCCTGGCCTTTTCTTTTTCTTTCCAGTAACAAGCATTTTCTCGTCTTCTACGTTTTACAAGATGATGCATGGTCAAAAGATTGTTGCTTTTTTTTTTTAAAGATTAATTTAATAAAGACATTGAAGCTTTATTTAACTTTCCAAATTCCAAACAGGTCGTGCCTACTGATAGTTTTTCTTTCCAAGCCTGTTGAACTAGTTGAATTTAACATACCATGAAAGCATTTTCTGAGTAGCACGATCTGTTAAATGTCATATTAGCTAATTAGTTCTCAGATTTTAAGTCACTTGTAGCCGTTTTAAGTGAGCGTTTAATAATCCCATTGTTCTGTTCTTTGTGGGGATTATTTTTGCAGAACAGAAAGCAGTTCATTGATTTTCTTGACACTCCACTGGGAAAAAGTTTTACCGTAAGTATCACTGTATTTCTTTACCTTAGTTTTGGATTGAAATTATGTGCTCCAGCATCGAGTAATCTTCTTCATTAAGCATCACAACTTGGAGGCTTGAAGTGTTACGTGTATCTTATAATCCAAAGATTGGTTGAATTTTTTTTAGTTCAAGGGCTCTTTGCTGCTTGTCTTGGGACATTTTTATTTGATATCAGTGATAAGTAAGTTAAATCTTCTGAAAGTTTAAAGGTTTACTGCTAACAGGCTTAACCAAAATCATCTTTTTTTTTTCTTGGGTAAGAAAGAAGAAATGCATCAATATAAAAAAGCTAAAAACCAAAATCATCTATGATGTTTAAGGTGTAATGGAAATTGGCTCAACCAAAATGCTCAGTGGAAGCTTGAAATTAGGTTTTCTGCATACACTTTGGCCCTAATATTTACTTATGTCAACAATGCAAAAAAGTTTTTGTAACATCATATATGCTAAATCATAAATCTTCTGGCTAGACATCGACAATAAAAATTTATATAGCTAACTGGATGAATATAAAGGAAAGAAATCGAAGCAGACCTGCATACAAAGAAGAATGTTATAGTTGCATAGATAATTGATATTTCTGTTTGTGGCTTGAATCTATTTTATCTGTCTCTGTCCCAGGTCATGTGGCCCATACCCTTCTGATATTTCTATAGTAATAACACGCTCAAATGTTAGCATGTCATGCTAAAATGCTAATATAATTTTCTGTGTGTAGACAATTTTCTTCCTGTGGTTTGCTCTTTCTGGATGGCTGTTTCGTTTCCTGATATTTGCAACGTGGGTGCTGCCATTTGCTGGTCCTCTTTTAATAGGGGCTGTCGCCAACAATCTTGTCATCAAGGTAAATGGAATTCTTTGGTGGCTCTTTGCAATTGTACATCAGGGATGAGAGTGAAGCTTTTCCTTCCATAAGTAGTTTACATGTGAATGCACATTGGATGTACTCTTTCCCTCAGGGATGTAGGGCTTTAACAGAATAGTTTTGTTCCTTGTGGCAGAATTTCTGTGCCAGGAATAATTTACTGATTTGCATAGAATTACCATTTACTGAAATGTGACTTCTTAGAAGAATATTACCTAAAAATGCGTCTGTACTTATCGTGTTTGTATGAGCAGGGAGCATGCCCTGCATGTAGGAGACAGTTTGCTGGATATAAAAACCAGACGGTTCGTTGTGCAAGTTGTGGAAATATAGTATGGCAGCCTCAAGGTGACTTCTTTTCAAGAGGGAGCCAAGGTTCGAGTTCCTCTTCAAAGTCTGAACACGATGTAATTGATGTTGAGTTCGAGGAGAAATGAACTTCGAATACCAAGTGGCTCCTCTGAGGGTATCTTTACTGATGATGTCTTCCAAAACTAAGATTGATTTTCAGATCTTTCAACAATGAATTAAAAATACCAGGTGGCCAGACTCGGTCTGCATCCACTGAGGATGTCATGCAAAAATATTTAAGGAATTCAAATGTTTTAGCTGTGTATTTAGTTGTGCTTGGCAAAAATTCTTCCTCCTCTTCCTATAGTTGTGCATTGTGGTCTCTGTATGGTCAGTGTTGCTATTTCTGTAGGTGTAAAAAAGTGTTTAGAAGAAAGGTGATGAATGCATAAATTGACTGTTCACAACAACTGTCCTTGTGGACCATGTCACTGTTCCATTAAAGCGGGGAATAGTCTTTTTGAGTTTTTCAATTTTGATAAATACGTCTTGCTTATTCATTTCTATTTTCCGCTTCATGGAATTTCTGTAGAATTGTATTCAATTAAATAGGACATAACAGAAAGAAAGTATTAAGAGTCATGATATAGGGTATTTGATTTTTGTAATGTTTCTCTTGTAACTGGATGGTGGATGGTAAAATGGTTGTGACTAATTAGCTGACAAATGGCTGGTTGTAATCTTTAGGGGCTGGGAAATGGTTGATGTCCAGATGTTCTATTGCTTTTGATCTTCAAGTAGTAGCTTGATGATGCCATTGTTTTGTCCACAAACTGAGAAAGAAGTATCCCTCACCTTCCATTGTTTCCCTGATATGGATAAGCTGTTTAAATGGGACATACAGAAAAGAAAGTATCACAGCCATCAAGCTATAGGCTAATTGATTTGTGTTTTGTTTCCCTTGGAACTGAATCATGGATGGTACGATGCTGGTGACTTCTTAGCTGAGAAATGGCTGGGGTTGTGCCATCTTTAGGAGACTGGAAATGGCTGATATCCAGATGTTCAATTGCGTCTGATCTTTGAATAGTAGCTTGATGATGCCATTGTTTGTCCTCAAACTTAGGAAGAAGTATTCCTCGCCTTCCATTGCTTCCTCGATACAGATAAGCTTGTCTGGAAAAGGAAAAGGTATTAGGTTTTATGTTAGGCTTCCATTGACCCTATTCTTTTGTTTCGAGAAAATATCCATCTCTTGCGAACTGCCTTCCATCCCTCATAACCAGAAAATGATGACAAGAAATATATCAGAGACCTAGTGACCTACTAGCCATAAGCCCCCCAAGGTTTGGAAAGAGGGATTACAGGGGGAAAAAAAAAAAGAGGAGACACAAGTCAACGACTGGGTGAAAGGGGTTATTTTCCTTGCTGACAAAATCAGAAATAGAATAAATAAGGCCATACACTCTTTCGAAATTGATAGGGTTCCTCCAAAATACTTCTTCTTGAAGGACAGTGTGATTTGTTTGGGCTTTGAATGTATGGTGACCCATTTGTGTTCTCTGCGACCTGCATTTTATAAAACATCAGTTTCACAAGCAGAAGTCCTTTTATGTTGGGTATGTTCTTGCATCAAACATTTCCATGTGCACGTCCTTTTATAAAACATACACTTCTCATTTACCTGATGGGGTGATTATACATATCTCAGTGCAAGCTCTAAGCAGCCCTTGGATCCTCAAGGAGTCTGCCATAGTTCTTGATTTCAGAATTGCAGCACCTCTTAAACCTGATAATTAGGAGCTATTCCACATCATCTATCAAGTTAAAGTTCCTAAGAGTCGATGAGTCATTTACTTAAGAGGGTCATAGCAAGAGGAAGAAATGTACAAGAACGGAAATGCAGTTGGACAGAAGAAAATTTATTAACATTACATGTTGATGTTGTTGCTGTTACTGCCATCATGTCAATAGGATTACCGATGGCCAGGCCAGAATTGACTGCAGATGCAAGTTGAGCTCTATCTGCACCTAAAGATTCTGCTGCCTCAGCACATACAGTAGTCATCAATGCTGCTGCAGTAGCAACAGCACCTCCCATTTCCTCGTATATTGCCCTTGTTTCACCATTGCCTTTTCGGTTGATGTTTTGTGCTTCTGTGCTGGTACTGGTTGCAAAGCGTGCAATTGCTGCAGCAAGCTCTGTAAGTGAAAGTGCAGCATGTAGTTTGGCCGTGTGGCATCGAATTTCATCTTTCTTCTTCTCTTTACAAGATCTGAAGAAGCCAGAGAGCGATTTGCCTTTTGGCCATCCTTTCACGTGATTCAAGTTCATCTACATAACCAAAATGTACATAATATCAAGATGAGGAATGTAGAGTACAACTAGATGATTTTTAACCTATCCTATGAGCATAAGAGCACTGGACTAGCTGTGGGGAACAAGGCCGGAGCACAAATTTGGGAAGAAAAAACGTTTACTAACTTGAATCTCTTTTCTAGAGAAGTTGGCATTCAAAGAGTTGTAACACAGGTCTGTTTCAGTTGAATATCACCTGGCAAATTTCTTGCACCTCCAAGGCTAGGGATGACTGTGAAATCGCTGGTTATTACTACTAATAAACGAATGAATTCCTGAACATTGATGGGAGAGATTGATCATTACTCTACTGAATTTCTCGTTGATTATAAGCACTTGGTTCCTTTCTGGGGTGTGCTTCAATGCTTCTTCTGGTTGATTTTCATGATCTTCTGCTCTGGCCCTGTCATACTGGGCAAACGAGAGATTCTACAAATTCAATGCCACATTTTGTGTGTACCGATTATAGCTCAGAACTCGGTGAACTTTGGATCAAATTCGGTATGTGCTCATTACAAGTTCAATGCATATTCACCTAGTTCGAGAAAGCATGAAACTACTAGCAGAAGGACAAAAGAGAGACTGAAGTGGATTAATGTCAAAGTTTGGACATGGGGCCACCACTTCATGGTTGCGGTCACGGATGGATCACAATCTTAGATGGTCCCAAACACTCCCAGTTTCTTATGTCTTCGTTGTTAGATTGTTTCTTCATTGGGTCAGTGAACAATTTAACAGGACGAACTTGTTAAGTGCGCATCGTTTGTGCTACGCATGTTTTTGGGAAGTAGCAAACTCACACTTGAAGGAAATAACTGCAGGAAGTTGGAGGCAGAAGGACTCCATGGTCTGCACAGGAACTCCATTGCACTGATAGGGCTCTCAGGAGTATCCATTGGTTCTTCAATTTGAGAGGCCAGAGCTCTTTTTGTGGTCTTAAAGTGCTTTTGAGCTCTGGTCGAATACAAATCCTCTGGGCTGCCAGTCTGAGTCTGACACAATTTCATAGGAGGATGATAGTTAATTAAGAACGCAAGTCCGTGGGAAGGAATTGGAAGATAAGATACTGCTGTATGGACTCGTGTGAAGGTAATAAAACTCACGTGACGGTGGAACGACAGTGGCGACGACTTGTGTTGAGTCATGAGCGATGTTCCCCTTATTCTCAATTCCTCCGGCGCTTCGTCCATGTCAAGAACTAGCTATTTCACCTGCGAATTGTGATCAGAAAATGCTGAAGAATGAGCCAAAGTTTCCTACGACAATTGAATATTATTTAGAGAGTCAATAAAGCTCTACATTTTTCGCGTGTAGTTTGCGAGACAGTAACGACTGCACCTACAAAAGACATCCACTCAATGTCCTCCTGGGTGTGCAGTCAACTCGCATCAGATTCAGAATCATGCTCAAGCAGCAGGTTAATGCTTTCAGCAAGAAACACGAATCTCTGTGCATGCAAGTGCAAGTGCAGCATTCCCAGTTACCTTTTTAACCGGTAAGATCGATCAAAAGCTTGGCTGGTCGTCGTCTCATCTCTACTCAAACCAAGAATCAGTAGCGATCCCAGCACTACAGCCTAGACTTTGGTTTGAACGGAACTGGAATGTACTATGAGGAATATAAAAGAAGCTTCTGAAAGAGGAAAGCTGTATTGTATTGGCCAGTCCGAAGGATATAATGACCAAGCGACCGAATTAGGAACGAAACGCAGTGATTACAGGGGTGGAGGCCGTAGGACTACCCGCCCGGGGGGAGGGGAAAAAAAAGAAAAAATGGAAAAAGTGGAGCTTACCCCGACTGGAATTGTCCTTGTCTGGGTTGCGGACGATGGATGCTCATCGATTGTTTCTTGTGGATCTGGAAAACAAAAACTGCAACTGGAAGAAGCGAAGACCAACTGGAATTTTTATGTTGATGCTCAAGTAAGAGTTGAAGGGGAAACAAAGAAAAAATAACCTCATAGATTAGTAGTTTTTTCAGCTCAGGTCCATATGTGGATTGGTCTATTAATTTTAGTAAAGATTTTGTGTTGCATCGAATGCAAGGAATGTCGTGGTCTTGGGAAGCATAAGAAAGACGTAATTAGCCTACACGTATAAAGATGCACTATATGCTATATACTCAACTGCAGTAGAGTAGCAACAGCCAACAAGATGGATGAATGGATGATTGGATGGCGATGTCCTCGATGCTTCTGTGTCATGCATGGTGCCCCAACCCCAAGGAGGCTCCCGCAGTTGAATCTTGAATGCTAGTTAACTATAGGCTATGGAAATGGAACTTGGACCACAACTTCACGTGTGGGAATTGGGATGGTAATGGTACGCTCAAATCCCTATTTTATTTTATGCAGAAAATTAACTAGGTGAATTGGTCGTATGAAACCACCGACCTTTGGGCTGGTCGCCTATATCACGTTCCAAAGAGTACTATAAGGTTATTTTCCTAAAAATACTATAACGTTGAGAAAAATTATCATTGTTGAAGACGCGTTAGTGAGAAAGAAGATAGTTAAAAAAAAAAAAATGTTTTGAAGTTTTTCCAGAAAAAATGTATATAAATCAATGCATTGGTATCAAAGGATTTGTAGGCATCTTTTTGATATTGAGATTGCAACACAGCGATAGCCAAGTCTCTTTAGTGTTTTGATGATCAAGTTTAGGCTTAGATTTTTTATGGGACAATTCCATTATTCATTTCTCTCCTAAGCCCCTGCCCCAATAACGTGAGATTTTTTGAAGTTTCAAAACTAATAAAGATAAATAACATAGGATTTGTATGGATTATGTGTTTTTAGAAGTATTTTTAAAAATTTTATTGTAATGTTGTATTTTAAAAACTTTCACCCTAGATATATTTTCCAAGTTTTTTTTTTTTAGATTTAAAATTTTATCGAGGCATTTATAAAAATTTTAAATTTTCCTATTGCAACCACACCCTAAATGATGTGATGTATATGAGATAAAAAAAAATGTGTTAAAAATTATATCTGTGATATAAACAAATAATTTTTGGCCAAATAATTGTTATTCAAACACCCCACAAATATATGTGAAATCTAAAAAGAGCGAACAAAGCTGAAGGTAAGGCGGCAGAGTTTTAACTTTAAATGATAAGACCCAACACACAGGCGTGGAGTCTTGAGAGTGGGCAGAAGGAATAGGCAAATCGGGCAACGGGGACGAGGCTTCCCTTCCCAATCCCTCAGTTTGATATGTACCCGCTATAGTTGCCAAAGGGCCATAGTCCTTCGCGAGTTAGCCGATGAGTTTTTTATTTCCCCGGCGGCCCAAAGTCCATACACTCCAGCTGTCCTCAACGGATAATCCACCCCTTACAACAAGGATGCGTGCATCCTGTAAGAATCGAATCCATCGAAGCACCATCCACGTCTGGCAGACTTCGCAAGAAACTTGTACATTTTTTATAGGAGATACTATTGAGGCCTTTAAATTTGGGAAATCCAAGATAAAATACTACTAACTTAAAACTATGAAAGTAACGCGACAACGAGTTAATATCAATCAAAAATCACCTAATAATGTCACTCATTGTGATGATAGAATGATTCATCACGTGACATGCTATGTGACATACGTGCGGTGCCCAATACCTTTTTGGAATCATATTGCCTATTAATACCATTAAAGCAGTTCTGACCTGCTTACTATCCGATAAAATTGCTTTTCTTCCAAATGTAGTAATATGCCAATTCATAACCATTATTTATACCATATGTAAATTTTATTCAATGTAAAGAAATTAGCAGTAGAGTAATACAATGAGATGAAATGTAGTAGTAGTAGTGTGTAAATTTCATTCAATGTAGAGAAATTAGCCGTGGAATAATATATAATGTGATGAAAGTAGTGGTGATAGCAGTAATTTTATGATAAACAGTTATTCCACTCGTAAGATTTACAAATCGAGGCTTTTCAGAATCTTGTGGTTGAAAGGTACGTGACACTAAGGTGCAGATAATGGTAATTTTGGCCGCGGACTTCTTCTGGAATCTCAATTAACAGATCGAACAACATTTAATATATCGATTAACTTTTTATATAATAATAATAATATACATATACATATTATTATTAATGTATGTATTATTATCATTACTCATCTCAATTTAATTTTTTCGGTGGGAAGTGTATGCACCGGACAATCAAGCTCCGAAAAAGCTCGCATCTAACAATAGAAAAATACACCATAAAATTAATCTACGTTTTGATGGTAGTACCGTTAACGCAGGACAAGTTCAGCCCCCGGGCTCGTCATCTATCAGAGAAGGAGCAGGGACGAAAACCGGCCCCAGAAACTTTCTGAGAATCTTGAAAACCCTAAATCCCGGAAATTTAAAAGGAAAAAAAAAGAAGTAAAATCCCCCAGCAGTTACGCTGCCTACTCTCCTCCGCCTTTTTCAGCAGTCAGTAGACGGCAAGTCAAGTCGGTTCGGGAGGGAGTAGTGACTGAGGGACTAAGTGAGGTTGGGAGCATATAACAGTGAAGTAGACTATGGGAATACCGGCATTCTATCGGTGGCTAGCAGAACGATACCCGCGCTCAGTTGTCGACGTTCCAATTGATACCACCGCTCCAAACCCTAACGGCCTCGAGTTCGATAACCTCTATCTGGACATGAATGGAATCATCCATCCCTGCTTTCATCCCGATGGATTGGTATCATAAAGACCAGACAAAATTACTGCTCGATATTTTTCTTACAAATGAACTGCTTCTCTAGTTTTTGTTGAACGGCTTTGTTTCGTAATAAATGATGCGGTATTCGTGAACTTCCTTCACAGCCTGCTCCGGAGACTTATGACCAAGTATTTAAGGCGGTATTCAAGTACATTGACAGATTATTCTCCATGATTAGGCCGCGCAAACTTTTTTACATGGCAATTGGTACGTCCATTCCCGTCTATTGCTAACTTATGCTGAAATCAACATCTCCAGCTTTATATTTCTTTCTTTTGTCTGCATTTACTGTTTCGTTTACTACTAGGTGGAGTTTGAGTTTACAACTCTTTTCTAAGTGCTTCATTAGGACGCCACTTGGATTGTTAGTCTCACTCAAACATTCCCAACGTTAATCTCTCAGATGGTGTGGCACCGCGTGCCAAGATGAATCAACAGCGGGCAAGACGGTTCAGAGCTGCTAAAGATGCGGCAGATGAAGTCTGTATTTTATTTTATTTTTTTTTGGGTAGCGGGGCTTCTGCAGATGTTATCATTCCACCATTTCGTCTTTTGTTTTGCCCCTGTACTTTTATTCTGTTTCCAACATAACTAATAGGCTGGAATTTGATTATGATCAGGCATCTAAAACAGAGACATTGAAAGGGGTCCATGTGCCAGAAGGAGAGGATTTTGGAAATAAGAAGCTGGATTCTAATATAATTACTCCTGGAACTGAATTCATGCAACTCTTGTCATCTGCACTTCGATATTATGTACACTTGAAGATGAACTCCGTCTCCGGTTGGCGAGGAATCAAGGCATTTTTCGGTTCAATTTCTAGGACTTTGATTTGTTGTTCCTTTTGGACCGGTCTAAAAACACACAGACTCTCTCTCTCTCTCTCTCACGCACACATACACATCCCTCCCCCTCCACAAATGTAATACCATATGACTATGCTGATCTTTTTTAGGTTATTCTGTCTGATGCTAGTGTGCCTGGTGAAGGGGAACACAAGATTATGTCTTACATCCGTTTGCAAAGAAATTTGCCAGGATTTGATCCAAATACACGACATTGTTTGTATGGATTGGTAAAAATCTTCTCCTTAGATTTTTTTTCTTCTCTGTTTTTGATGTTAGGTTTATGTACTTTCCTGTCTTTTGCCTATCGATGTAAAAAAATTAGACAAAAGTTGGTAAACACTCTAAATTTTGCTATGAAAACCTTCCAGAAACCTTTATGCATTGTGATGGATTTATTGGAGGTGACTTGATCTAAATGTGCCTACTTTTCTTCTAATTTCTTTAGGATGCAGACCTGATAATGCTTGCATTGGCTGCACATGAAATCCATTTTTCTATTTTGAGAGAGGTATAAGTTTAGGGGATTGTATTTGATCCCTCTTCTTTAATTAAGTCTTGGCTGGTGGTTTATAGTTGTCTGGAAGTTATAATGAGTTCATTATTTTTATGCACGGTGTAGGATGTCCGCAAAGCTCTGCCTAAGGACAAAAACCAAAGACAAGAAATGGTGAAGCCAATGCAAGGGGAAGGATATCTTAGGGATTTTGAAGCCTTTATATCAAGACAAAGATTTCAGGTAACAGTCATATTACCCATTCACTGTCATGACATGATTTTGGTTGATGGCCTCTGTAGAATTTGGTTTTATATTTGGTGCATGAGTTTAGCAACGTTATCTTGAGTGAAGTGATCAGCAAAAACTTTATTAAGGTACTGATACTATTTTCATGATGGTAGTAATTGTACCATCTTATACAAATTAAAAGAGGCTCTGGCAATGAAGAATTTCATCAATTATGGTTGTAAGAGACCTGGCACTTGTAGGTTGATTATCATTTAAATGGAATTACTGAAATCCTTCATTGCAATTACACTTTATTTCACGGTTCCTGTATGAAACTAAGGTAATTGTTGGATTAGAGAAAAGTTAGTGCAAATTGTTGCACTGTGCATCATGTAATGTTTTTGTTCTAGGTTAGGTTCCTTCTTTTACACACTTAATGGTTTATATGCTCTTTGATTGAATTGCCATTCTAAGAAATTTAGGAGTAAAAAGATAAGATCTGCAGTTGATGCAAGGATATTTCTTTAAAAAGCATCATTGATTCGATCTTACAACCTTGGTTGTTAAATTAATGCATGAATTTTTTTTCAACTGTTTTTGCAATTTCTTCTCAACTTTAGGATGGCACTTGTTACAGTAAGTTGTTAGAATAAGTTGTTGCCTTTGACAAGTCACTTACGTAGTAGTGTATGTGTGTAATGCCATGCCATTCTTTACTATATTTTTATCATTGTCAGCTCTATGTTGGGTGTACGATTTCTCTATGCATTTTGTGCTTTGGCTGGGGCTATGCTTCACTTGACTCTCACTACTGATAATTATGCCAATAGATGCCTATTGATTGAACACATTCACTAATTATTTCCTTCTCCTTGTTGGATATTTATTTTTGCAATCACATAGTACGGGTCTCTCTTCAAGAGTGTTAGAATCTTTGTGAATCTGATGTAAGATGTACAAGTTGATCATACATTAACATCTTCCACCCAACAAATTTGTTTCTGATAATTTGGAACTTTCAGCACTTTGTTTCCTTCTTCTATCCATGTGTCTTCATCCATTTCTTCTTGACAAAGCATCTATTTTTTTGCTGTTGGTTCACTGGCAGATGAAATGGTGCAAAATTGAAATCTGTAACCTGATTGTTGTGTTTCTATCTTTGAACATAGTAGTGATCAGAGATAATGTAGCAAATGATTTTGTAACTACTGGTTCTTCTTTTTCAGTTTCTCCACATTTGGGTACTCAGGGACTACTTAGCACATGAGTTGCAAATACCGGATGCAACAGTGAAAGTTGACCTGGACCGACTCATAGATGATTTTGTATTCATGTGTCTGTTTGTTGGTAATGATTTTTTACCACATGTGCCATCGCTGGAAATATCAGAGGTTGGTATATGCATTCAGTCCACGTGGCAAATTGCAATATTGGGTTGTGTGTGAAACAAAAATTTTGAGGCAACGGGTTCACAATGTTTTTCAATTTAAGATTAATCGGGCATGCTAAATATTCAGTCCCTTTTCTTTTGAAGTATCACTAATCCATGGCGTGTTCTATTTCTTTTAGGGGGCAATTGATTTGCTCATGTTGGTGTACAAGAAAGAGTTCACTCAAATGGGTGGTTATCTTACTAATTCTTGTGAGGTAGTCTTAAAAGTTTATTCTGCTGCATTTCATTCATTTATAGGAGCTTCAGTCAATTTTATTCATGATGCCTAATGGTTTAGTTAACCATTGGATATGTTAGTTTTCAAGCCAATTTATTATTATGCTTAACCTTGACAGCTCATGTTTGCATGAGATTGAGAGGAACAAGGTTTTCCTGCTTTCTGGGCTCAACCTGTTCAGAGTTCAAGTGCATAATTCTTGCAGCTGGATCAAAAGCTATATTTCAACTTCCTTTGTTCGTTGACAGTTTCAACAAAACTGCAGTTGATTTTGTTTTCTATCTTTTATGTACTGAGAAATGAATGAGGATCGTATTCCTGGCATTTAAAATACAAAACACTTTTCCATGCATTATTTTTCATCTCCTGTTAAACTCTGCCCTCCTTTGATAAATGCAAAATTTTTTTTGTGCTTTTATTTCAGAAAGATCTTAAAGTTTTTGATCTGGAATTTCTTACCGTTTTATTCCTCTCTTTATTGGTTTCTTGCTCTCTGCTAGTCAAACAGTAATTTCATTTTCGTTTTATATACTTGGTCCTTTGCTTGCTGTTTGAATCGACTTGTCTCATACTTATGCATTGACTACTGTGATATGTGACTAGCATTTTTCAGCTCTCATAAAGATTGATTCTGTCAAGCTATTCTTATTCTTTGTTGTCAAATTTTACTGATTTGATTTTATGAAGCCCTGTAGTCTTCCCCCCTTTTTAGCTCCTTCACTTCAAGTGCAATCTCTACTCATTATGCTAGCCGCAGCCGCAACTCTGCACTCCCAATATATTGTGCTATGATCGTTTTTCAAGACCTTTGTTCTTTGCTTCAGTAACCTGTATATTGGATTGCATAGGTTGATTTGGAGCGGGTGGAGCATTTTGTAAAAGCAGTTGGAGCACATGAGAATGCCATATTCAGGAAACGTGCACAGGTAACATTTGTTACTTAGTTTTATCAGGCTTCTTAAGTTTTAGGACATGTTCTTTTTGGTTGGTTAATATTTCATGCTGGATAGTATCAGGTGACTTTTATTTTTCTCTATTGTGACTTGATTTCATTTTAATGTTGGTTAAAGGTGAAAATCATATCTATTTGCTGTTTCATTGGCTTGCACATGAATATTCTACTTGCTTTGTATTGTCTATTGTGTGATCTACATATAATCATGTTGTAATTTTCTTTTGCCAGGCACAAAAAGCATGGGATATAAACTTGAAACGTTGTTCAGTTAAAGTGAGTATCACATTCAGTTTGAAGTTTCGACTGAAATTTACTAGTCTTTGCGTTGTTTGATCGTAATTGTACCCTCTTATGCTGGTTTCTTCATCAGTCTAGAGCCATGGAAGTTCAGAGTACAACAGACCATTTTTGTACCGAAACCAGATTTGCAGTTGACAAGGTTGCTCCTCTTCCATGTGTTTCTTATTCTTCCCATCTTATATTTGGCTGTAATTATGTAGACCAAGTCTCAACTGTTTTTCTCTGCAAAACTCCTAATGGATATTTGTTTTGCAGGTCAAATTAGGAGAAGAGGGATGGAAGGAAAGATATTATATTGAAAAATTTGAGGTTCAAAATGATGAAGAGTATGGAAAAATACAAAGGCATGCGGTAAGGAGATATTGCTGCCGTGCCAATACCATTAGGTCTATGGCTTTCAAACTTTGCTCTGCCCCTTAATTGCACGTTTTATGCTATTTGCTGTTGATTCTATTTCTTAGGTTCTCTTGATGACTCTCACTTGCATGCGTTTTCTTTTTCTAATTGACTTTGTATGTGAATTCTTCTTGTTTTCTACTCCTCTATTTCTTTTTCTCTTTGCAATCAGCTATAACTTGGTGAGGGATATTGTCTCTCTCTTGATTTATATTTTCACTATAGATTTATCTTTATTTACCTCAAGCTCGTGTCACAGTAATCCTAGTTATTTTTGGACCTCTAGTTAATCTTTCTATTTTATTTCTTTGCTCTTTCAAATGTTTCTTATTGAGCTCTATTTGATGTAGGTTGTCGAAGATATTATCTCCTATGATTATGGGAGATATTATCTTCCATAATTACCTCCCATAATTATGGGATTTTATTGTTTATGATCAATCAAGTTTGATTGCTTATGATCAATCAAGTTTGAATAGATAGGATATGAGTTGATTATGTAATCCCTAAAATCATGGTTCTATTACCTTAAGTGGTGGCAGAACTATGATAGGGTTGTCCTATATATGCCTACCTTGTAAGCATATTTAGAGTGTGGGAAAATAAAGAAAAGGAGAGTTTTTTGTTCATTTTTTCCTTTTCTGTTAAAATTTACATGGTATCAGAGCTCCGGCTCTGTACCAATTCCTGCCATGAACTACCGAGCAGCCATGACTGGATCGACTGCTCACACAAGAGAAGACTCATCCTCGTCTTCAGTAGTTATCCAAACTACAGATTACTCCGCTTCAAATTCTTCTTCCCTACAAATAACCGTTCATAAATTAAATGGTTCCAATTATCTGGAATGAGCTCAATCCGTAAAACGGGGTAAACTCGGCCACCTTACTGGAGAAATTCGACAACCAGCTG